>NC_064439.1:3926388-4616778 GCF_023343835.1 Lagopus muta
TGAAGTCCTCACTGAAGAGATGCAGCAGAACAGCGGGACCTCAGGAGGTCAGGAAAGCAGTTGTTGCTCTCCCACACTTTCTGAAGACCTCTGTGTCAATCTTGATGCAGAACACAGGTGGAGAAGATCTGGGGAGCAACCAGCCAGACTTAGAATCATAGAAGCATTAAGGCAGGAAAAGATCTCTAAAACCACCACATCCAACCCCATTGCACCCCACCATGCCCACTGACCGTGTCCCTCGGTGCCCCATCTCCATGGTTCTTGATCCCCTCCAGGGATGGTGACTCCACCACTTCCCTTGCGTGGATACGGGATTTTTTTCTTCTAAACAAGACCTGGAGAACTGATGTTTGAGCTGTGGTTTCTGCATGGGCTCATCTGGTTTCCTTCACTGGGCTACAACATGAGGCATGGTTGGAAACTTGCCTTAGCGTGGCTGCAGGAGCAGCAGATCCCTGGACAGCAGGACCAGCCTGCGCTGCAGTAACTTCTGCAGCTCTCCCAGGCCCCTTTCAAGGATGCTTGGGTGATATTTTCCAGAGAGTCCCAAATTTGTCCAAAATGGGAAAACTCTGATGGACTGGCTTTAATTTGTTCATTAAAAACAGTGTGGGAAACTATAAAAATGTCAAAATATCTCATTTCTAAATGAAGATGCTGAGGATTGAATATTTGCTTACAAAATATTGGAACCAAGTTTTCTGCTTTCAGTTTTGAAACAGTATTGATATTCTTTGAAGTGAGTTATTTATTATGACGAGTTACCAAACAATACGACAGAACAAATGTGTTGATTGTTGTTATGTGCATTTTTATTTTGTTTTAATTTCAGGCTAAGTGTTTCAAGGTGATCTGAAATCAAACGTATTGATTCGCTTTATTGTCTCAGGGGAAAAAGACAGCAACATGCAATATCAAGAGCTCTCCATCTCTCTGTCATATTCACCTGTTGTGTTTTATGCTCCTATGACAAGATGAGCCAAACCCCCGCTTGTGACACCGCTGACTATAAAGGAGGAGGGCTGGTTCACCATGAGATACTCAACTGGATGCACTTCTCTTGAGCTCATGATCATTCTCATGACCATGTCTGGTTGCAATGAGCTCCAGGTTAAATTCAAACCCTGATGATCTGGCCCCAGTCCCAGATCTCCCAGATGGTGCCAAAAATACACCTGCAAAGTACCCAAACATCACCAAGATGAGGAATTCTGAATTGACCAGAGCTCATTTGGGGGATATTTCCCTTGTTTTATGGATGTCATGTGTCATTTCCTGGCTTCAGAAATCTATACCTGCAAAAATATGAAATACTCACAGACTTCTGATCCCCTTGGGATAATGACGAGTTGTATCTTTAATGGTCATTGATCCTCCATTACTCCTGGCACAGAGAAAGCACCATGGGATTGTATCCATCTAAAGGTCCTATATGAGCTTCCCTCTCATTAAGACGGTGGCAATCAAAAATCCTGTTCAGAATTTGTTCCAGTGAGTGAGAAGCAGAAATCAGCTGGTCTCCACATACATCAGCATCTCCATGTCATGGGATGGTGTCAGTCACCCTCAGGAAAGTTGGGGAGGTTTGGGAAGCCTCCAAAGTCAAACCCAGCCACTGATAGTTGTATTCATTTGGAAAACCTGGGAAAGAAGAGTCTAGGACAGAGATTTGACTTTACTCCTGGATCTTCTGCAGCACTCAACAGCCCCTAAGACACGTGGGAGGAGTAACTGTGAAGTTTGGTGGGGAAGAGGTTGGACATGGGGTTCATTACCCAGGGGCACCCAAGGAATTGAGTTCCCAAAGGAACTGGCTGTGGGACATGCAGTCTTTGGAATGACATTTGTAGAGGATCAAGAGCAACTTCAATCTAATTAACTCCTAATGTGAAATTGAGCTAATCCAAATGAAGGGGAGTTTGACTGTAAATGAGACCATCTGGCTGTGATTTGATGTAGTTCAAATCATTCATCGCTTTACATGCATGCCTACCATGAATTTGCATCAGTTTTCCTAAGAACTCCCATAGTGATGGGCTCCATGTCACAGACCATAGCCAGGACATGTCTGAGCTGTCCTGGTAGAGGACAGTCATAGAGCTGAGAGGGGGAATTTTGGGATGGGGACTCCATCACCACTTCCCTGGGCAGCCCATTTCAACACCTGACCACCTTCTCCACGAAGAAATTCTTCCTAGTATTCCATCTAAATCTTTCCTGGTGCTCTTTGAGATGTACAGACCCCTGGGGTTGGAGGGGGGTGGAAAAAACAGCAAAGCCCATCAGCAGGGAAATATCTGACGGGGATCAGGCAGAGGAGGCAGATGTACAAACAGAAGTAAGAACCAAGCCAGGTGTAGGGAATGGAAACATCTTTGGTGTTTATATCAGGGCAATCAGGTTGCAATGAACCTGCAAGCACAGCTCAGCACACCCCAAAGCAGGCATTTGTATTTCAGCATTTTGTGCAGCCCTCCATCGCACTGAAATGTGCAGCATTTATTATTCTCTGATGCAAATTCTACGGTGAAGATGGAAAATTCAGTGACTCCTGCATGCTATAAATTCAGCTGAACGTACGCCACGTTCCAGCCACAGGGAGGGCAGCTCCTGCTGCCTTCTTCCCACTCACATTCCCTCTTTCCCTTCCTCTAGCTTTCTTCTGATCCCTCTTATTCCCCCCTACAGCTGAAACCACTCCCACTTCCAACTCAAATAATTCTAAGATCAGAGAGCTGTCTTTAAAGATAATCTTTACAAGGTTCACGCATGTTTATTTTTGTAAAAATGAGGTGAGATGATGAAGGAATCCCTCTGTCCCAAGGAATCCATCCCCACATTAACTGTAAGTGCAGATTCATCCCAAAAATCCCCCCACAACATGCAGTGCACCCAACACCCCATGCCGAGTGGTTTGGAGAAGGGAAGCACTTGGTGTGGGAACCATCCCCTCCTTAATGTGCATGAGAAACCTGATTAAGCACGCAAGCTTCATGGCAGGGGCTATACTTCATAGTAGAGCTGCAGCAGAAAGAGCTTTTTCGTGGCTGAGATTTTGGTTCAGGTTACAGATGACTGGGATAAAGTTGTGAGATGCTTCTCACCATTTCAGCCCCTTTTTGTAGCTCTGATAGATGCTGGGAACTCGGGTTGGTTCGACTTCAGGAAGTGTTGCTCAGCCTGATTCTGTAAGTTGAACTTTCTGGGGTCTCAATATATTTCTGTTGTGTTTCCATTTCCATGTACTTGACTCCAATCATTGCACTGGATGGAGGAAATGGAGTTGGAAAATTGAAAACTGAGTTCTTTGGTGGGGCAGCACAGGATTTTATTCCCTGCAGGAGTACCCAAATACTCCATAAAAGGAATCAGAGAATCATTAAGGTGGGAAAAAGACTTCTATGATCCTCAGCTCCAGCCATGCCCACTGCCCACGTCCCTCAGTGCCACATCTCCATGGCTCTGCACACCTCCAGGAATGGTGAATCCACCACCTCCCTGGGCAGCCTGTGCCACTGCAGCACCACCCTTTTGGAGAAGAAATTGTACTTAATATCCCACCTGAACCTGGAGTAACTTAAGGCCATCACCTCTCGTCCTAAATCCCCTTTATCTTCTTATTTTTTTTCCTGATGCTAAAATGCAAAGAAAAAGATGCCCTACAGCAACAAGTTACTAAATATGTTAATATTTCTAGTTCTAATAATGATGTTAATATTGATAGACTCAAAATTTTGGTGAGATATACATATGCAAGTACAGTCTGCTTTTCTCCTGCCATTCATTTCCTCTTCACGCTTTGCCTGGGCACAAGCCAACAACAGGTGCCTTGCACTTGGATTTGCCAGTCCAAGAGGAGAAAAACTCCTTCAACAGAGAGGAGAAAGCTTCTTCTCTCCATCCCAGCCCACCCCATTTACACGTGGAGCAATGGTCGATGTCTCATTTCACGTGTGACAGCGATGAAGACGTAGCCACTTAACAGCAGCACAAGGGCGCGTGTTAAGCGGTCTTCCTCACTGTTTTCCTCCTTGATAAAATGACTCTCCTGATAAAATTCACTTTCCCACAGTCATAGATTTTCCTTCCCAAAGACAACCCAAAACACCTCCATCACCTCTTCCCATTCCATCCCTGGACCAGTATGAGCCACAGGAACGGATGCTGCCTTCTCCCAGGCAGCTCACCGTAACGTCTGAACCTCCACACGTCCCCAATATTTAGCACTAACGTTTCACTTGCATATTAATGCCTCAGATTTTATTACCTTGCGATCATAAAACCCCAGCTGCTGATCATGGCCCCGGCCTTCTTTATTTTACCCTGCTGAATTCCTGGGACGAAATCCAGGGTTGCTCAGTATAGCCAGGCGCTCGGTTGGTGTGTGGAGACAGCCCTCTACAGATTGTTGGCTAAACTCATTCACACACACAAAACATTCAGCTTGGCTGCTTTCCTCCTGCATCTGAAATCCCCAGGGCAACAAGGACTGGAGTATGGGTGGAGAAAAGTCACAATGATCAGGTGCCCCAAGCTGGACCAGCTCCTAATTTTGGCTCAGGATGCACAGGTATTTGATGGTTGCCCTTAAATCCTGCTGTTCTGATGCCTCCCAGGTGGCCAGGGGCAGGGTGGTGTGCTGTAGAGAGCCCTGCTGCATCCCAAGGCCAGAGTTCAGGCTGCAGAAGCACCCACTGCATCTGCTGGGTTGATCCCCAACAGCAATCAACCAGCGTAAAAAAAATTGTAATTTGATGGCAGCTACAAGAAAGGAAAAGAAAACTGCAGCCCCTCGTGGAAGTACTGATCCTTAATAAATCTTCTGGCTGAATCTATGTGAATTACTACCCCTGCTACTCAGGTACACAATTCATCTGACTGCAAACCCAGCTGACCCACAGCTGAGGAGAAATGACAAATGCTGATAGTTGAGTTGGAGGTAGGTCACCTCACATAGGGCAGCATGGGCTCACAGCTGGGCAGGATTGTGATAAGGAACATTGCAGGACAGCAATGCAGATGTGGTAGAGAACACAGGGAACCCATTCCAGGTGTGTGTGTTGTTTCTCTGCCGGCATCTGGGCAGCCAAGATGGAGAAATTACCCAGAAATGGCACAGCTTTGCACACAGAAATGCTGGATTCTGTAACAATAGCCACTGTAAGTGAACTGATTTTCAGAAGTCTCTGGGAAAGTCATAGAAATCCCCCAGAGTCATGTTCTAGATTTCCCAAGTGATTTGGGGAAGGCCGTGTGAATCCAGCTTAAAAGGACAGAACTTTGGAGCCTGCAGGGAGACTTGATGCGAGCATGCAACGCCCCTTCTGTACTGGCATGCTGGATAATCTCACACAATCCACCCTGTCTCCCAGAGCTCACAGAGCTGTGAACTAAAGGGATGTGTGTCTTTTGTCTGACAAAAGCATGGGCTTGTCCTCTCCCCCGTCTCTCCCCCCCCACCAGCAGCCAGCTGAGGTCTCCTGCCCCCATTCTCAGTCCTTTCCCTCAGGTTTAGTCAGCTCCATGCAAAGCATAACAGTCTCCTGATGGAGAGCACGGAGGAGAGCATATGTAGAGGTGGGAATTATCCTCTGTACTGCAGAATAGTGTTGGCCACGGGGTGGTGGCACAAATCCATCTTCAGCCCATGTCTCTGATGTCGTTCATCTTATCACCCTTTGCTCATAGAGTGCCCGACCCAAAGAGCAGCCTGGTACTGGAGATCCCCAGGTGGACCCTAGATGCAGAACCTCTCCACTGCATGTAGCTGGCCCAGCTGTCCACCTGGTGGTCCTTCAGCCAGCTGCTGAGTGATGTGACCTCCAGATCAAGGGAGAGTGGCTGAGCCGCACTGCAGTGAGCCCACAAAAGGTCCTGATGTGGAAGAAGGTGCTTGTGTAGTTGATTGAGGTCCAGCAGCGTGGCTGAGGTCAAACCACCGACTTCACACAACCCACAGGAAGGAGTAAAGCACAGTGCAGCTGCTGTCAACCCAGACCATGGCAGGAGGGAAGACCTGGAGGCTGCCATTAGATCTGTCGCTCTTCCACTAGATCTCTCATGTGACAAGAGATCTTTAGAGATAAGGAAGCTCCGACCTCTGTGGGATCATCCTCTCCTAAAGGAGATTGGACAACACCTTGACTTGGAAGAGACACATGGATGGCAAAGCATTAGGCCTTAGGAGGCAATGTGGAGCTGGTGGAGAAACAGCCACTGAGGTCAGCAAGCTACCTGAAAAGCAGTTTTTCTGCAGCCACAGATACTAATGAGGCAGTTCATGGCTCCCTCCTCTTGGGTATGGATAAATGCTGGCTGTGATTGCTAGAGCTGCTAGAGCTGCTGTTTCTGATCCATTTCTCTGATAGCTTGGCAGCAATCTAATTAAAACACGGGGCTGATAGACAGCTTTTTTGCGCTGCCAGTTTTAGTGAAGAAGGGTGATTCAGATGTGCTGAAGCATGAGCCAGCCAGGAAATACAAACTGCATCCTGGAGAAAAAGTGGCCAGGGAACTGAAGGAGGTGTTGTTACCTGCAGATTGGACCCAAGGGGGGTGAACTGAGCTATGTGAGAGTGCAGTATGGATTGGAGCATTCCAGTATCCTGCCACTGGAGACCTATCTGAGAGAGGGTGCAACCCTGGAGCTAAATGAGTCATACCTGCTTTTTACACCGTGGATTTTTGAGAACAAGATGCTTTCTTGCTGCTTGTTTTATGCAGAAATCTGAGCTTCACAGAGAGCCTCCGAGCTCCTCCTGTGGGTCAATAGCACAAAAGGTCCCCTTCAGGGAGTAAGTAAATGCATGAAACATCGTGCAAGAAAGAGGGGAAGGAGAGAGGAGAGGAGAGGAGAGGAGAGGAGAGGAGAGGAGAGGAGAGGAGAGGAGAGGAGAGGAGAGGAGAGGAGAGGAGAGGAGAGGAGAGGAGAGGAGAGGAGAGGAGAGGAGAGGAGAGGAGAGGAGAGGAGAGGAGAGGAGAGGAGAGGAGAGGAGAGGAGAGGAGAGGAGAGGAGAGGAGAGGAGAGGAGAGGAGAGGAGAGGAGAGGAGAGGAGAGGAGAGGAGAGGAGAGGAGAGGAGAGGAGAAGGTTGGGTTAGGTTGGGTTGGGTTGGGTTGAAAGGGACCTCAAAGATCATCAAGACCCAAGCCCTTTGCCATGGTCAGGGTTGCCAACAATTAAATCAGGCTTGCCCAGGGCTCCAAAAATAGAAGAGAAGCTGCAAGACGAAGAGAAAGGAGGAGGGCATTGAGGTCATATTGCACCCTTCTTCCCTGCCCTTTCAGTCATTGGTAGGACTGCTGTATTTGCTCTGAGAGCTTGTGTAGAGAGAATTTTTTCGTGTTAGCAGCACAGAAGGCTTTTACACATAGAAGCTGAGAGCCTGAATGGGCCATTCAGAAGGGAACAATACAGATGGTGAACCCCCCAGAGAATTTCAGCAGGGTGGCATGGGAAATTACACTGATTTTTCTCACCAGGATATTGTGGATGTGTTTCTTGGTACCACAGTGTGCAGTAAGTGGTAGACTGCTGTTCATTGCTCACGTGAAGTATGATGGAGTGGGTCTAGTCTCAATGTAGGAGCAGATCAGTAGGTGTGCTCTTGTCATTTTCTAGCTATTGCATAATCACAAATGACTGAACACAGAAGCTCCAGAGGAAGAACAACGTGCTAAAGGCAGAAAGTTCTTCAAAATCTCATCCCTTCCTTGTACCAGCATCATTTCTGACACACCGCAGCCTGTGAGTCTCATCAGTGCCACTTAGCATAGGGAAGCCAAAGGAGTGTGTTCTTTATATCAGGCTCTTTTAAAAGTTTGCTTCACTTCTGCTTCTGTCTCCTCAGCTATTTCTGCAGCTCCGGGCAGATGCTTGAGAATAAGGCAGGAGGCTTTAAGTCTGGAGGATTTTCTGGTCAGAAAATCTGGCTGAGTCTTTTTTTTCACATGAAATAGTGAAGGGAAAAGATGAAGTTATTTAGTGTTCACTGGATTTCTTGCTTCTGCATTTTATCAAAGAAACGGATCGTAAAACCATGTGTAGGTTGATGGGTCAGTGGGGATTGGGCAGATAGGGGTGGGAAGATCATGGGCTCGTTGATAGGAATGGATCTGTTTGCCCAAGGGCTTGCAGGACTTGACCTCTATTCCTATGGAAAGGAGAGAAGCCATCTCTGTCTGATGCACCAGGAATGGTACCTAACTACTAATACAGATATGATTAATAGCAAGGAGTCTGGAGCCAGCTAGGAAAGATTAATAGTTGAATTCATTAAGATTATTTCTGCTGATGTTAATTAAAATGACAGGAGTGGAGGGAGAACTTCAGTTGCTTCGTAAGGTCAGGCTCCCTCTGGAAGATCTTGAATAATGAACACAGCTCTTAGTTGTGCATTATGTCTATGAGTGCCTATTAGGCTCAGTGAGGATATACGAAGAATTCATTTTAAAAAGAGGACTTTGTGGCTTGACCCCTGTTGACTGAATTCTCTACAGCCATCACACTGTATTATTAACAAATAGAGATCAAGTCCATCTCCTCCTGCCAAGGCATTCAGCAGCATGAAGAACAGTTCATTCATATGCTTTAGTTTTTAGTTAGATATGAAGTCATCAGGCAGTTGGATAAGGTGATATCTTTGGATAATCTTTGGATAATCTTTGTAGGTCCTTTCTAACAGAACTATTCCATTCCATTCCATCCCATTCCATCCCATTCCATCCCATTCCATCCCATTCCACCCCACCCCACCCCATCCCACCCCATCCCATTCCACCCCATCCCACCCCATCCCATCCCATCCCATCCCATCCCATCCCATCCCATCCCATCCCATTCCACCCCATCCCATTCCATCCCATTCCATCCCACCCCACCCCATCCCATCCCATTCCACCCCATCCCATCCCATCCCATCCCATCCCATCCCATTCCATCCCACCCCATCCCACCCCATCCCACCCCACCCCATCCCATCCCATTCCACCCCATCCCATCCCATTCCATCCCACCCCATTCCACCCCATCCCACCCCATCCCATCCCATCCCATCCCATCCCATCCCATCCCATCCCATCCCACCCCATCCCACCCCACCCCATCCCATCCCATCCCATCCCATCCCATCCCATCCCACCCCATCCCACCCCATCCCATTCCACCCCATCCCACCCCATCCCATCCCATCCCATCCCATCCCATCCCATTCCACCCCATCCCATTCCATCCCATTCCATCCCACCCCACCCCATCCCATCCCATTCCACCCCATCCCATCCCATCCCATCCCATCCCATTCCATCCCACCCCATCCCACCCCATCCCACCCCACCCCATCCCATCCCATTCCACCCCATCCCATCCCATTCCATCCCACCCCATTCCACCCCATCCCGCCCCATCCCATCCCACCCCATCCCACCCCATCCCATCCCATCCCATCCCATCCCATCCCATCCCATCCCATCCCATCCCATCCCATCCCATTTCACCCCATCCCATTCCATCCCAACCCTGAACATCACAGCACACATCCCACATCCCACACCAAATCCCATATCCCATTCCACCACCCCACTTCACACTACAGCTGAAACCTCCTGCCTCCCTTTCAAGTGCTTTCATGCTCTTCATGTTGATATGTAACCTATATCAGAAGATGTACAAGATGAACCCAAGCGCCATTTTTCCCAAATTCTCTTGACTTCCATCACTGGAAACTCAGTTAAAATAGGAGAAAGAGATTAGATACACTTCAGTTTATTAAAACCTCTTTGAGGAGCATATGCTACCTTCTGAGAAAAGCAGGAGAAAAAAAAGCAGAGAAAAAATGACGTGGAAAAAAAAAAAATAGGACAATTTGTCATTGTTTAACTTACAACCACTTATCTCAGTGGGTGAGATGTTGTCTCTGGAGGGCCTCACAAGCAAATTAGTTCAAGCCTTGCTGCTGAAAAACAAACCTTTAAAGCCAATGAAGAGTTGCCTCCTGGCTAGGAACTCCACAGGGTTTCTTGTTGCTGGAAGGCGAGGAGAGCCCTGGAAGAACCCATTGAATGGCAGCTCCCTGTCTTAGCACCAACCACCCCTGCAGATTCCCAATGGGTGCCAGTGGGAACCACGCTTGCTCACCCTTCCCTGCTGCACACAGTCCAAAGGGAGTGGGAGAAAGAAAAATTGTCCCATTGAAAAGGCTTCAGTGGCTTTTCCTGAGGAGTGACATCAGAAGCTCAGCCTAGGGCACAGTTTGAGATGTCTGAGGAGAGCTGGGGTTAGATTAAATGACTGAAGATGCCCCTTCCAACTCAGATTGTTCTCCATTTCTGTCCCACTTGGCTGTCCCTGGAGGTGTTCCACAACAGTGGAGATGTGGGACTGAGGGATGTGGGCAGTGGGCATGGGGGGGTGGGCTGGGGTCGGATTTAGTAATCCTAGTGGTCTTTTCCAACCTTAATGATTCTGTGATTGTGTGTGCCACTGAGAGCAGGAAAGCCATGACACCCTGGGGACGGGTGGACATGGAGCAGAAGGAAAGAGATGAGGAGGGGCTGATGGAGAAGGCTGAGGCAAGAGGAGGGTTTGGGCATCTAGGAAGAAAGGATCCATCGCCCATTTGTTTGCTGGTGTGTCAATGGCACAAGTGGTGAAAATAGGAGAGAGCTAAATAAATACAAAATCATAGAAACATTTGAGTTGGAAGGGACTGTTGAAGATCATCCAGCTCCCATGCAATGAACAGGGATGCCTACAGCCTGACTGGGAATATCCAGAACATGAGAGGGGGTTTTGCTGAAGTCTGTGCAAGGCCTGGGTGCACCCTACTGCAGGGGATGTTATTTTGCCTGAAAAAGCCAACCAAAGAAAAGTAACCACTTCTGAAAACATTACAGCAGATGGGAATCAAAGACTAGACAAGGACTCATGCCATTCAGCTTCATTTCTACTAGCTATGGACATCAGAACCCTGTTACTGACCAAGACCTACACTCCACAGATCAGCTTTTAGGGTTTTCTGGGGTGAAAGTCTCCTTCTCTCCCATTGAAGCTGTTCATAGAGAACTTTGTGTTCCACTGTGCAAAGAAGCATTTGGAAATGATTGGGCTGGAGCTGCAGAGGATGACTACAGGATCCTACAGGACACACACAGAGGGTGACTGCAGCTGAGCAGCTACAACACTCAGCAAGACCTGAATACTTATCCTGTCCTTAAATCGATGTGAGAAAAAAAAAAGCTGCAGTAATTTGGGGGCATAGAAACCTTCCAAAGTTGGCAGCAGTCCTACCAAGAGGGTTGTTAAAACGTTGACGTTGACCTTGGTCTTCTGGAGAGCCAGTTGTGTGCTCACAGCCAAGTGCAACCAGGAGCAAGGCAGGGCAGAATGGCAGCATCTCCTACAGCAGCTTCACCTAAGCAGTACAGAATAGCTTACAATGGGGAATGAGGCAGAGAACAAAAAGCAAGAACATTTCCAGCTCTCCCAGTAGCTCAAACTGGTGATTATCTCCACAGGTTGAGTGATGTGGTCTAGAGCAGCCATAGGCATGGGCTGACCGTTGGACTAGATGACCTCAGTGGTGTTTCCAGTCCTAATGATTGTATGATTGCATGATTCAAGGAGAGGGGAACTTCAAGTTGAGATCGTATTTGAATCCCCATCCCCTGCATCTCTTGGCAAACAGCCTCTGCACTAAAGGTTCTGCTGTGGTTTTGCACAAAACTGCTTTTAAATGGCATTGCAGCTGTGCAGAATGAGGGAGGTGTGTTTGGGCCCCAGTCCCTCCAAGGGAGTGGGACTGCTCAGTCTGAGAAATGCCTCCAGAAAGGTTTCATTTCTCATTAAAAGTCACTAACGAGGAGCCAAGCTGTGTCAGGACCCATGCAGTGCTTCAGGCTACCAGTGGGATTTTCTTGCAAAGATAGATTGGATATCAAATTGGATATCAGGAAGAATTTCCTCATGGAAAGGGAGGTAATGCATTGGCACAGGCTGCCCAGGAGGTGGCTGGATGTACTTAAGGGATGTGTAGACATGGCACTTGGAAGATGGTGGGCTTGGTTGTGTTGACAGTTGGACTTGATGATCTTAAGGGTCTTTTCCAACCTAAATTGCTCTATTATTCAACAAAGACCAGGTGTATTCGACCTAGGTTTCCAGTTCAGACATCTCAGCACATCAGTAGATCTCTACCCCAGGGGTTGGTGTCACTCACTGCCACACAACCCAAGACCTTACCCACTAAGCAGCCTTTCATCCCGCGCAGAACCCAAAACACAGCAAGGACAAAACGCAACACAAAAGTTGTCCTCTCCTCCCCTCCTGCTCCAGGTCTTCTTCCACTGCCACCTTCTCAAGGTGCTACAGCAGAGTGCTGAGCGAATTCCAGGACACACAACCCACACAGCTTTGCAGAAGCACAAAGTTTCTGTCCATTGCAACGCCGCTAGCTCTGGAATCTTCTGCTTCTCCAGTGTACACAGAGTGACTGCAGGGAGGTGGGAAATTAGGCTGAAATAAATAAATTAAAACCAGCAGGAGGGGATCGGCATGCTGCTTGAATTAGTGTGGAGAGTAATTGTAAACAACTGGAGAAATGTGCCTTAAATTAATTTTTAGGACCTAATGGGATTTTGCTTGGACTATAGTCAGGAATGAAAAGCCTTCGATGGCAAAACAAGGCACTTTGCATAAATTAGCAGTTATGACATTAGTGAAGCTGACTCTTTTTTGGCTGGCAATGGAGAGCATGTGTGCGTATGTGCACGCCTGCACAGAGGGCTTGGGATTTGTTTTATTTATTATCGAGAGCTCGTTTAAAGGAGTTTAGCAGGAAGGGGTGAATCTTGACGCAGACACTTAAAAGCCAGGGCTCCTGGGCTCTGTCTGCATGGGGAGAGAAGACAAGCCTTCAGTCATCTACTGCCATAGGTTGCACCGGGGTGGAATTACTCTTCTGCAGAGAGCCGTGTTGGGCAATGTGACATCCCAGGACAGACAGAAAGGTTTCTCTGGAAGAAAGGATGCAGCAGCCCCAAAGAAACAATAAATATCATCCTTAGAATCAGTCTTCAGCCGAAAAAAAAACCAAAAAAAAAGCCCATTAAAAAGCTCAAAGCTCACCTGAACACGTGCAGAGATTGACCGTGAGACCTCTTGCAAGCAGCAGAGCCAAAATGGTTCATGGCTTTTTGGCTCAGGTAGCAGTGAAGGCTTTTGGGTTACACATCCTTCCTCTGGGGGTCCATCTCCAGCTCCATGCCCAGTCCCACCGGTGGCTCTGCTGAATGAGGGTCTTTATTTCAGTATTCACACTTGAGCACTGCAAAAGCATGAACTTTTTAGATACTTTTTTTAGTTGTTGTTGTGTTTTTTTTTAAACTGTGGTCACAAAAGTAAGCAGGTGCTCTGCTCTTCTCTCGTGCTGTCTTCCTTAACAACCACCTTTCTGGTCTTTGGTTTCTTTCTTCTGCTCCTCTGAAAAACTGATGCTCAAAGCACTGCTATGTTCCCTGCTTGGTGAAAGCGAAGGAAATCTACGCCTCCTTCGTCCAAACCCACCATAAATGTCATCGCCCACCACGAGGGGCTTCCTGTGATCCACTGGTCATGAAAATGATTTATTCTTAAGACGACGTAAAACAAAATCAAATGTTTGGGGTTTGCTTTGCTTTGTACTCTGACATACAAGCAACATCCTAGAAACTGGATCTCCACATAACAGATGTCAAAATAACCCTAAAATGGAGACTAGAATTGGGAGCAAGGGATGGCTGTCCACCTTCACACCAAGTGAAGATCAGGGTGAGATCCCCTAAATGATACGGTAGCTCATAGAATGATAGAATAATAGAATGATAGAATGATAGAATGATAGGATCATAGAATCATAGAATCATAGGATCATAGAATGGCCTGGGTTGAAAAGGACCACAACGATCATCCAGTTTCAACCCCCTGCTGTGTGCAGGTCACCAACCAGCAGCCCAGGCTGCCCAGAGCCACATCCAGCCTGGCCTTGAATGCCTGCAGGGATGGGGCATCCACAGCCTCCTTGGGCAGCCTGTGCCAGTGTATCACCACTCTCTGTGTGAAAAACTTCCTCCTAATATCCAACCTAAACCTCCCTTGTCCTAGTTATTAGTTATTAGTGAAGCTCATTTGTTAATGTCCTTGAAAATGCCTTTAAATAGAGCTACTGGGATTCATTGTGCTCATGAACTGAATACCTCCAAGTTTAACAGGCCCAGACTTCCTTAACTGGAGTTTATGGAGGCTCCCACAACTGCATTTCTCCCAGTCTTGGCTACTCCATCACATAAGAAAGTTGTGATACTTATTTAAAAAATGAGTTTTCACTTTACTGCTTTCACATTACTAAATCTGTACTTAAAGTAAGCTTGCTATGAGGCTAATTTACCTTCCACCCCATCATTCGCTCTGCTTGGAAATGGGATCCAGATGGACAACGTTTCAGAGTTTAATTCAAACTCATTAAAGGCAGTGGAAGTTTATTTCCACGAATTTGAAAAGGCTCTGGCTTTGGCCCCTTTATCACTTTGCAGCAAGATGCCTGGCTGCAGTCTCCATCTCTACAAAGCCAATAGCAATTATAAAAGCTGCAAGAAGGTTAGTATTCCTTCTGGTTTTATTATTTCCAAGGAATGAAAACAGAGTTTTATTCTCAGTGGGGGCAATAAAGCCATCTCCATTCGATCAGCGGAGCGTATGAGTGCTCAAACGCCACCTCCTGCCAAGCCTGTAGGTCCTCCACCAGCCAAACTCCTACTGATATCAGCAAGACATCGCCAGCATATACACAAAGCGGAGCAGCGTTTCCATGGGGTGTCAGTATGAAGTTGTCTTCCAGTATGACCTTCATAGCATTCATTGGGACGCTGGGAATGCTGGCATTTTCCTTCCCAAGAAACTGACATGTGATGAGCCCAGCTTCCCTGGAAGTGGCTGAGCATCTTCCTGCTGCTGGGCAGTACTCCACGCATTCCTTGCTTCGCTCTGCTTGCGCGTGTGGCTTTTGCTTCACCAATTAAACTGCCTTTATCTCAACCCACGAGTTCCTGTCCTATTCCCTCTCCAGTCCTCTCCCCATCCCACCTGAGGACAGTGAGCAAGTGGCCGCGTGCTGCTGAGCTGCCTGTGGAGCTGGAGCACAGCATCAGCTCTCCGGAACGCCTCTTGATTTGACGTGATTTATTCCCAGCTCCAATGGAGACCAGCTGAAAAGCTTTTCTGCAACCCAAGTGTTGACAGGCATGGGAAGGCTCCTTTCCTTACATCTCCGTGCAAAACGCTTGGCGCTCCAAAGAGATATGCTTCATGCAGAGAGAGGGACAGGTCCTTAAGAAATTCTGCACATTAGCTGTTCTACAGTTTTCTGAAGGACAAAGTCTCAGTAGCATCAATGCCTCAAGCAAGCATTTCACAAAATATCAAGCCGTGGTTACTTCTGCCAGGCACTCCCAGGACGTGAGCCACCCTCAGCTTACAAACAATAATACTCTTTCTTCTTTTTCTCCATCATTATTTTAGCAAACAATAGGTCAAAATCCTGCAGCCAGGCAGCTGCAGCTCAAACGCTCCCTCAAGAAGTCGTGTCAAACCTTTGCTGCTGGATCTGAGTGATTTCCTCTGATCTCCACTTTGCAGTTTTTGATACCCAAGAGGTAAAAATCATGAACAGTAGAAAGTGTCCGCGACTATTGGTTGGGTAGGTTGCTCCAAAAGTAATGCCTCCTGCTTATTTCCATGGAAGATACAATAACAGTTGTTGATACAGCCAATTCTCAGCTACCAAGCGTTATTCTTTCAGGGTAGTCACCACCACTAGCTATGCATTTTTGTCTGTGATGAACAAGAGCCTGCATGCCACACTTGTAAATATCTGCACCTGCAGAGGTGATGCACTGTTTCACAGCTGCTATGACGGCATTGTTGCCTACACAGTCCATCTTTCATTGACCTCAACAGATGGAGATCAGAAGGTACCAAATCTGGACTACCCATGGACAGTCCAGCCAAGACTGGCAATGTGCTCCACAGCCTTCAGACTGGTAGAGGGCCTGGCGTTATCACATTACAAGAGAAATGTTGTCTTCTCCTCTGGCCTGACTGGAAGATTGAGTCACCACCACTAGGTCAGAGTTGATGGTTTGTCTGGCTTCCAGGAAATCCAGAAGGATCACCCCTTTCCTACCCCAAAGGACAGCTCACATCACTTTATCTGCTGAGGGCTCTTTCTTGAGCTTGTTCTTCAATGGGGAATTCACAACGGACTTGTTTTGACTCCCAGTTGTAGTGTCACACCACCTCTCATCACCAGCAATGATGCGATCCAGGAAACTGTCACCTTCAGCCTCATTTTGGTTCAGTAGGTCCTGACACACTTACAGTGTGTCTCTTTCCTTCTGTTCCTGTGTGAGCATTCACGGGACCCAACCTGGTGCAAACCTTGCAGAAATCCAACATGGCACCATCATTTCCAATGCACTGAAGCTGATATCCAGCTCTGCACACAGCTCCCTGTTCACAATCTGCTGATTTGCACAGACAACCTGATTGAGAAGCTCTTCATTCATTTCATGGTACGACAGCTGTGCATGGCTATCCAGAACATGGCTTATCTTTCATAACAAAATACTGGTGGGAAGGCTCAACTTCTACTGCCATATCACCAACATCTGCCTCTGACACCATGGGCCAACACCATAAAAATAAGAGGCATGATTTTTGGAGCAGATCTGGTGCATTCACAGTACCCAAATACCTTTAAGATGTTGTTCTATTTAACGCAGCTTCATCTGCTGCAGACACAGGCTGTAGGATTTCCCGTTGTTGAAATCTGTCTTTTACAGGACATTTTCAGCCCTCTAACAATCACGTAATGAATTCAGCAGGAGTTTCATTAGAGCACTTGGGGTATTTTGCTTTCAAATATCAAATATGCCTTGAACATAGAATTACAGAATCACAGAATGGCGTGTGTTGCAAGGGACCTCACAGCTCATCCACTTTCCAATATCATCTGCTTGACATTGGTTACAGCAGGTCACTTGGAGGACCGAGCTGGTTTTCTGGCTGAATGGGGACATCTTTATGTTATGAAGTCCTCCAGATACACGAAAAACACAAGGAGCTCTGAGGAACCTCCATTTCATGGACCCTTTCAACTGCAAGAGATGGAAGCTGGACATTATTTCTGGTTCCATGGAAGCATGGAACCAGAAGCATGTGGAAAGGCTACAGGGAAGAGAAAGGGAAAGATCTGATCATTTTCACTTTCTCGTACCCCCATGTCCTGTGGGATGGGAATAGTAGACAAACCAAGGATGGATGGATGGATGGACGGATGGAGGGTGAGAGGGACAGAAGGTTAGATGAATGGAAGGATGGATGGATGGATGGATGGATGGATGGATGGATGGATGGATGGATGGATGGATGGATGGATGGAGGAAAGGAAGGATGGATGATAAGATTTCTGTTATTTCTTGATCAGGTATCCCATGCTATATGAAATACCCTGTGAGATCCCTCCACACTTCCATCTGCCATCACATAGGACCACAGATCTCCCAGAGTGCTCAAATCCCATCTGCAAGCCACTTCCAAAGCATCTCAGATGGCGCTAGGAAGCATGCAACCATTTCTCAAGCATGGCAAACATTTAGGAAACTGAATTTGGTGGGCATGGTGTTGATGGGTTGACAGTTGGACTGGAGGATCTTAGTGGTCCTTTCTAACGTCAATGATTCTGTGATTCTATGAGTTTTGCACTACAGCCTCTGCTCAGTTTTGTAAGATGATAGTGGGGGGGGAAAGAATATTTTGAAGAAAATTGCTCTGGGGACTTGAAAACCTGGTGAGTCACAATGGTACGTAACCCAGAAGAGGGATTTTTTGTCTACCAAAAGCAGCAATGCTCCCAATTCTCCAGCCCAGGGGGCAGCCAGCAGAATCTCTCATCTGGACAGAAGTCTACCCAGGGACATCACAAAGGGATTTTTTCAGCAGCTGTCAAAAACTGGCCTTTTGCTTTGATGTTTCTGCAGCAGATGAATGCCTGAAACCATGGCCTCATCCATGCTCCTTGTACAACCAGCAGAAGGGTGTCACGTTGCTGTCTGCTATGTCACTCATCAACGCTGGGGCACAAAGAGCTCAGAAGTGAAGCCAATTAAAAGAGGCAGGAGCTGGCATTTCTAATGAGTGGGAGAAACATCACGATCAGAAAAAGGGCACTGTGTTGGCTGAGGATGAACTACACCAAGTGACCAGGACAGTCCCATGGAGATGCACTTCCCATCCTTGCCGATTTTGCAGCATACCAGCACTTTTTGCACTGGTAAATGGCATCAACCAAGGGAAAACTGACCGTGGCTCATTATTTCAGAGGAAGGCTGGGAGAGCAGCAGCACCAGCAGATGGTGTTTGCAAAAAACAGAGCCAGAGGTGGAGGTGTGGAGGCATCCCATGAGATGCCATCATCAGGACTCAACCAAGATCTTGGGCCCACATTGCCGTGGTAAGGGAAAGCTCCCAAAGCCTCCCCAGCATCTGGAGCAGCAAGACCAAACCCTACTATCGATCTAGACTCCAAATCCTGTGCAGAAAGCTGATCCTTATAAAGGGTTTCTCTAACTGTGCTGTGGAAGTTGATTTTTGCACCAGCTCTTTGTGGCCAGGAAAGCCTTTCCTCCAACCAAACATTGCATCTTGCTCCTTAACCTTGCTACAAATGACTGGGATGCCAAACTGCTGCAAGGGGGCTGCTGGAATGCAACCAATATACACCTCTCCTGCATCTTCCATGCACTCACTTTTTGTATTCATTTATAGATGGGTTTGAGGTAGATAAAATCTACCTATAGGCAGACAGTGTGCCCCAGAGCTTGTTAGCTGAATTCACCCACATGGAAGGTGTACGAGAGAATTTCCCAGCACATGGCTCTCCCTGTAGCAGGGAGCACTTCCACATCAATTAGGGCATCCCCAGCAGATGCACCCAACCTGCTGTTCCTCCTCCCTGCTGCACTGATGCGCCACCTCCAGCTGCCTGCAGGGCTGCAGAGCAAGCTGTGCTATTAATCAGCTATGCATCAGGGTGAAAGAGCAGCCAAGCAAAACATGAGCAGAAAGAGCAAGCTTTAAAATGCTTTGTTTTGTTTTGTTTTGTTTTTCATATCCTTCTGCATTTTGCTGAATTACCGTGCACGTATAAGCAAAGTGTTGGCAAAATCCCACTTAAAATCTCAGCAGCTTAAATATAACTCCTTGGATCCAGTCCAACTGCATCTCATGGCCAACACTTCTCCCCTAGTCACATTTCAGCTGATTATAACTGACAGGCCAGGCAATGGGGCTGAGCCACACTCTTTCATAGAATCATAGAATCACAGAATCACAGAACCATAGGATGGCCTGGGTTGGAAAGGAGCACAGTGCTCATCCAGTTCCAACCCCCTGCTGTGTGCAGGGTCACCAACCAGCAGCCCAGGCTGCCCAGAGCCACATCCAGCCTGGCCTTGAATGCCTGCAGGGATGGGGCATCCACAGCCTCCTTGGGCAACCTGTTCCAGTGCCTCACCACCCTCTGGGGGAAAAACCAGGACCATGAAGCCCAGCTGACTCCATGTAGATGTGCCCCAATGCACACAACCTCAGCCATGAGCAGCCTGAGCATCCATCTTATTCTGGGCTTCACCTCTGAGTCCCAATGAGAAGTGCTGAGGCTTTATGGTCTGGCTGTGGATGGGGCCAGAGGACGGCCCTAGTGGATCCTCTGTACAGATACTGTCCTCTCTGAATGCCAACATCATCATTACCATCATCATCTTCTTAGATGGCACATCAGGAGGGCTGTGACTCTCCTGTAGCCAGATGATTCACCTCCGCCATTTCCTGACCTCCCTCTTCACATCCTCAAATTCCCCAACATTACCAAAATTCATATTTATTTCGTTGTTTGCCAACCCTCCCCATGAACCCAGAACTCAACCATGATGGTTTCCATTCTTCACAGCAATGCCTGCAGATTCCCAGATGTCTTCAATCACAGCAGTGGATGGAAGAGCTTTCCCCAATTTTTCGGGCCCTGTCCTGAGCAGAAATTCAAAAGTTGACCTCAGGAATACCTGTGGCCAACAGTTAGAGCAAATGAGCTCAAGGTCTGCTCTCAAAGTGATCCAGTCCAAACCACGTCAACCCACTGCTCCCACCCATGAGTCCAAGGAGACATAATTTGATTTATGTAACTCATTCCTAAAATAAATTAGCCTAAAACAAATTCAGGCCTCTTTGGTTCTGAAGGCTCATCTACCCAGAGACACTGGGGAAAATTAATCTGAGTTAATGTACGCAGCATATCAGTTAAACTGCATTAAGACCCTGCAAGGATGTTCTTATTCAGAACTGAAGTGGCTTAATTTGATTTAGCTAAATTCACTTCCCAAGCCACTGCGTGGTCACTAAATCAAGATGCACTTAATTACATAGATGGGGCAGTGATGCTGCTAAAGTGTGTGGGGCACTCAACAGGTCATTCCTTGGGTCCTCCAGGGAAGACATCCTTGTGGTTCACGCCATGCTGTCCCAAGGCTTTGGCCATCCTTCTCTTCACACCCAATGAGCCATTCTGCACTGGCCAAGGTGGGTGATGAACCACCCACTTTCCCTCTCAGGCACAGCCACAAGTGGAGTAGCAGGAAAAAGGGATGCTGTTGGCCAGCCAGACCTCGTGTGTACAGCAGAACTTGTCCTGGTTTAGCAACCTTAGTCCCACTCCACCAATACAGCCCCAAACTGGGATCTAGTAGACATACTTCTGCATGTAAGACATAGAATATGGGAGGGTGGATAACACTATAGAGAGAATCACTTTTTCTTTCCTGTTTCATAGGGTGTATGGAAGCAAGAATTAAGTTTCCCAGTCTGCAGCAACCTTTAGAATGATTTTGAGGCAGAGCTTGTAACCTGGAAGGAAAAAAATACGCATGGTACCAGGCTATCCATAGCACAATAAATCTGCCATGGACTGCTTAATTATCTAAGGAAAAACATCCCATTGGGAAGAGTAATATTTGATATATGGTGTGCCCTTACCCCAAGGGGTACTTTGCTCCCCAGTGATGAAGGAAAAAGAAATATTACTTCCAAGAAATAAGGAGACATTAAAAAAAAAAGCAATATGTGCATCAACAGGCATAGGGGTACATTGATGGTTTTCACCTCCTGGTGCTGCTAGGATTCCCCATAAAGCACAGAGTCCTAGATTGTCTGAGGTGGGAAGGTCCATCCTCTGACCAGCAGATACCAACAGCCAGGTGCTCAGGGCTCCTAATTTGCTAGTTCCTATATTCATAACCTGAAAAAGAGGATCCCCATCTCACAGTGGAAGTCAGTGGTCACCCAGGGCAAGTATCTGGGGCTGATCTCCATTAGAGTGCAGAGCATCTTCTCACAGGGATCTGTAACCTTGGACAGGCCAGATACAGCATAAAAATGTCAGGCTGGATGGGATGTGGGGCAACTTGGTCTGGTGGGAGGTGCTCCTGACCATGGCAGGACTGGAACCAAATGATATTAAAGGGTCCTTCCAACTCAAATTCTACAATTTTATGACTATGGGTCTATGATTCTACTATAATTCATGCTTAACTCCATTGACGTACCATACTGCTTGTGCTGGTTGCTACGTAATCCCTTCTCCCCTTCCACGTTCCCCATGTACAGAGTGAATCTGTGCACCACCCAGCAGCAGAAGCTCTGCCTCCACCATGGACTGGTTTACTCTGGACACTGGGAAAGACCATAAATGCAATGAGAACAGCCCAGCCCAAAGCTCAGAGGATCACTGCAGCCCCAAGGAGCTCACCATAGGGAAAGGGCTGCAGTAGGATGGGACAAATCCAGTATTCAGCGTCTGCACCAACTTGGGAAAACTGCAGCTCTCAAGGATACAGTCATTTCAGAGCTCAGCTGAGCTGAGCTTGCTCAGAGAGAGGTTTGAGCACTCTTCAGTAAAAAGAAATAACATTCCTTGGGTCTGAAATCACAGCTTCTCCAGCACTCCCATATTGTGGCCAAATTGCTCCTGGAAGAAGCAAAAACCAAACTAAGCGTTTGATAGAGATGGATTCTGGCACTGGCAGAACACAGAGAGCACAACTCAGCTTCAGAACGGCATTTTGATTGGCCCAATATGATTGTTTAATTTTATTCTGTCTTGCGGAGAGCTTTGAATTTGGTTTGGTTTGGGGAAAAGAATCCAAAATCATGAGATTTCCCACAAAACAGGAAGAAAACCCCGTTTCCTACCGACTTCTATTATTCAGCCATGAAAGCTGACTGCTTCTGAAGGATCCCAGTCTCATTTGAAAATCTGCCCATAAATATTCACAGTTTATTTGCAAAGAGGCTCCTGCTGAAAGAATAGGGCAGAAATGTGACATCCACAAGCCACAAGCACTTCACAGGCAAATTTTCACAGCAAATCCTGAGTTTTGCACAGCACGGCCAGTGCACAGAACACCAAATGCAATGTTCTGAGTAACACCACCTCTCTGGGAGATGTTCCTACAGCAGTGTACACTGCAGGGCACGTTCAGGTTACAGTATGATCTACCTATGGCAATGTCATGTCCTGGAAGCACTGAATTTTGCACATTTTGGTGCACACTGTAAAGGAAGGTGCAAGGCGTTTGGTCTCAGAGCGCACAGTCATCTCCAGACCTCGGCCACAAGGCTGCTTTCTGCAGGCAACACTTCTGCACTTGGGTTGTATCAGGGGATGGGTCCATAAGCAGGATGGAAGCTCTCACCTGCTGATCAGAGGCATGGTCTCCTCCAAACTACATCTCAAAATCATGCCTTGAACCTTCTTGCATGGACCTTCATGGAGCAAGGCAGGAGACAGAAGTCACCAAGTGGAAAACCATGTAGGTTCAAGCTGTGTAGTGGGATCATGTTCTGGGATACAAACCACCAGAAGAGCTCTCCCAATGAGGGCTCTGCTGGTTGCACATGGTGGGACTCCCTGTTCCTCCTAACATCCCCACATGCACTGCCCAAGGCCTGCTGGTGGGAAGATGCACTGAGTCCTTGTGGATCAACCAAGATCACGAGAAGGGGCCAAAAGAGAAACAGGGGCAGATGTAACCCAAAACCAAAGCAGATAGAAGGAGTGGGGCTGGAGTGAGAAGAGATAGATTGCTAAGGGTGTTAGAACTTCCAATCCATTCTGATTCTAGGAAATCCTATGATTCTATCAAGTTCACAGAACACAACAAGCCCAAGCCTCTGCAAGCTCAAGGTCCAAGTCTTGTCCTGAGACCTGTGCCTGCTGCTAACACTAATAAAATTCCTGCAAAAAACAAGAGCAAACATATGTGTAACTAACACAAATATATACATACACAGACCAAGAATAATGCACCAAAAACTACAAATAATCACTGAGGCATCTTCCAGCGTGGCCAACTTTAACGGTCAAAAATCCATCTTGGGGGGAAAAAAAACAAACAACTCACAAAACACAATTCCCTGCAAGAACAAGTAAAACTCATGGAGAATTAGGACCCCCCAAGATGGACACCCAGCAAGGGATCTTCGCTTTGGGCTGGCACTGAGGGAGCACCCAACCACTGCAGGCTGCCAACGTTCACACCAGCATTGGGCTGTGAGGAGCAGCCTCCAAAAACCCCCTCTCTCATGATGCCTCCCCCCAGCTCCATCTGTATTCAGGGCTTAGTCCTTTGTTTTTCATGAATATATAGAAAGATATATGGCCTATAGAATATTGAGTCGTAATTGAGATAGCTTGCTAGCAGGGAGTGCCTGGGTGGCTGAATTTCATTACATTAACAGATGTGTTCAACTCCAGCTATGGGATGCTAAGAAAGCTTTATTTCTTTCTTTCAGCATCCCCAGTTCAGAAAGCCTGTTTTCCTCCAGGCCAGTCACAGGCAGATGCTGAGATGGATGCTACCTGAATCCAAGAACTACACTGGTCAATTTTCTGCTTTTATAGAAAGAGACCAAACTGTCACTAAAAATGAAGCAAAACTCCTGGGGTTCACTTCTTAGCTTTCTTCTTTAAGAAATTGGGCTCCTGAACCTCAGCCTGCAGTTATTTGATGAAATTGCTACAAGCTGCAGCACTCCCACCCCAAAGGAGGTCAGGGTTGTGTAGTTTTCTCTTGCTGAAACAGCAGATCCCAACCCATTTGGGAAGGACTGACTGAGGACAGACGTGCTCAAGCCTGAGGAAGGCAGAAGCAATGCAGCATGGCTGCACAGGCCTTCAAAGAGCCACTGCCTCCAGCAGTGGGATGAAGTCCCAGCTCCCATGTGAAGGTTTGGTGTCCATGACTCACATGGTCCAGTTGGGATCCAGCCTCTCCCTCATCCCAGCCCAGGAGTCTGGGCTTGATCCTTGCATCCTTTGAGCTGGGAATAGAAGCAGAAAGTCAAAGTGAAAATGCTTTCTTTTGTCTCTTCCTAGAAGAAAAGGTTTTGAATTTTCAATTCCAAATGTCATTTTCACTGAAAGCTGAAAGAGAAAACAACTCTTGGGAGAATGGCTTTGACCTGAAAAGCAGGTTTTAATTGCTTTCATTTTGTTGCAGGGGGGAAATAACTACTTCAAATGAGCTCTTCCTCCTGCAGGGGAAGAGCAAGAATGGCACTTCTGCCATCATACAGTGCACAGGTTTGCCCAGAGCTTAATGGGAATTTATATCCCTTTAAAGTCAACAAGGCAAAATTCTTCTGCTGTACAGCACTGCAAAGCAGAGGGCTGTCCCCTGTTCCTGTTTCCAGGTCCTTGGATGTGTGTGGCAAAGCATGCGCCACTGGATCCTATGCACACAGTCCAGCAGCTGGAAACAGCTGGGAGGCAGTGCAGCTCTGTGCATGGAGATTTGCTGACATCTACAGGGCATCTCATAGGGAAGAGGCTGTGGCTCCATGGGGGACGTGGGATCACGCTCCTGTTTCCTCCCCAGTGAGCTACTGCACATCACAAATACATGTTGGCCATGGTAACCAATAACCACAAATGCACACAGATGGTGGAGCTACCATTAAACACTCATCTTGTTTATGAGCAGGGAAGGTCACAAGCATAGCAGACAGCTCTGCTTTGAGAATGGAGAAGCCATCCCTGTCATAAGTTGGTGGGTTCTGTTCATTTTCAAGCAGGTCATGCTCCAAGAAGCATCATCACATGCTCTGTCCCACGCCAAGCATGGCCCCACATCAGCGTATCCACTCCCATTTTCCATATAATTACAGAATATCCAGAGCTGGAAGGGATCCTTAAGGACCATTGAGTCCAACCTCTGGCTCCACACAGAACCATTCCAAACCTTAGGTCTGAGAGCATTGTCCAAATTCTCCTTGCAGCTGTTCACCTGACATGACTAAGCAGCACCTTCAGAGTGGTGGAAACCTTCTGGGATTCCTGGCCAGAAAGAGTCTGGGCAGAAGCATGAAAGGCATTGGCGCTGTCTCCTGCCAAGAATGGGACAAAGCAATAAAAATGACCTAAGAGCATCCTATGGGAAGGTGGTTGGGCTTTCATCCCAGGTGCTTTTCTGCCACAGAGCCCAGAGGGAGCCCACAACCACACACCAACGTTGGAGATCACTGGGTGCCTTCTGGTCCAGGGGTGTACAGATCTCACTGCATGCTCTGGGCACAACATTTGTCTCCTTGTTAGGCTCACTTGTCCATCCATCTGGATGCACCTTGTCATGTGCAGGGGCCTGGTTTAACCCACAACAATCGTGGTAAGAAATGCAACCCCCATCTCTCACAGGCTGCTGCTGCCCACTCAGGCCAGGAGCCACATTAAGCCACATTAACCTCTCCCCCCAGCAGGCTTTTAAAAGCAGCAGGATGCATGCATTAGCAGGGACAGCTATTTTTATCACAGGTTAATTCTTCTTTAAATACTGCCATCAAGGCTGTTCCACCTCAAGGCAAAAAATGCTTTCCAACCAAATGCAAGACAGCTTGGGAACCCACTTTGTTGGACACCCAACCTGCAACATGTCCAAGCCCCCCGCTGCCAAGAGACAACAACATGGGCCTGGTGTCATCCAGAGGTGCAGGATCCACAGCACAGCTCAGACCCAGGAGTTCTAGGAGCAAAAAGTACAGCTCAGCCACCCCAAACTTACACCAACTGAAGCTGGTCCCCATCCCCAGGGCAAAGAGGGACCAGCAAATGGTCTGAAGCCACCACAGATACGAGGAAGATGAAGTGAGCTGCCTCTGCACAGACCTCTGCAAACAGACCGAGCAACAGCTTCCTCCACGGCAGGATAATTTTATTATGAAAATACTTGTTACAACAAACTTTGTCAATTATAAAACATCCAGAGGAATGGTGCACGTTGCACAGCCTGGAGGGTCTGGAAGCTTCAGCAAACAAAAAACACATGTTAGCCTCTCAGGTGGACATTTCTCCCAACACAGAGCAGCCAACAGGTCCTGAGCACACAGCACTTCCAGGAGAGTCATTCTGTACACGCTGGCTGTGACCATGGAAGAAAATATTGAGCAGATGTTTTCCAGACCCTGTTCTGTTGTTTCATGTAACAGTGACATCAGTTTTCTGCAGAAAGGAGCACCCTGACAAAAAGCAGGGCCCCTAGGGGATGCTGTAGGCTGTGTGAGGATCTATTAACCAAGAAAGTGAGAGGAGAGTTTCCTGGATGATTCTCTTGCACTTGGCCCTTTCGCTCACATCTTCCCTGCCCCTGCCAAGTTCAAGGCAAACTGGATGTCTGTCCCACTCAACCCTCTGTAGTCCTAAAAAGTGGTCTGTGAAACATGCTTCATCCACCAGCCACAGCCTCACAGAGGGAAGCACTGCTCCTCAGATCTGCCCCTTTCCTCCAGGACTCATGGGCTCCTGGCAAAATGCTGGTCAGCAGCGAGGCTCCTCTACCTGGCAGTGATGGGATCAGTGTTGCTGGTAGAGCCCGTGCCCAGATGGAGCAAATCAGTCCGAGTCGCTTCCATCCTGCTTTGCTGACCCAACAGCTGCTGCCAACTCCTCCTCCTGCCCTTTCAAGCGCTCTCCTGCAAGTGAGAAACAGCAGTTACTTAGCAATTTGCCCTCTGTATTGGTAGAAAAGCTGAACTGAAGCCCTTATGCCTGCAAACCATTCTTCCTTATCATGCAAACCTTCTCCCTTGGGAAGGGAATGAAGCTTCACTACCCCTCCCTGCCCAACAGAAAGGCTCTGAGCTCCCAACAAAGACTGTTGGTGTGTCATCCCTCCAGGACAATTGGTGACCCCATACTCCATCCCCCTGGTACCACCACGCACGGATCAGTTCAGCAATGGCTCTCTGAGTCCTCTTTTCCAGTTTCTCCATCTTCTTGGCTACGTCTCGTTTTAAATCCCTAGGAAGGAAAATGATGACATCAGAACACATCCATGACCAGTTGTGAACACAGCCAAGTTGCTCCCCTCCTAGCAGGAAAGAAACTCCTTTGCTCTCCTATGAACATCATGGAGCAGAGCAAAACAACGCAGCTCACGGGCAAACCAACATGATGATTCTGGCACTGATGCCACCTTGCTGATAAGTACCTCAAAGGGACTGGCAGAACCACATGATATAAACAAAGAAAGGAGAGAACAGTCCCATGCCACGTGTTTCCCAACAGGTTTCCCATTTCTCGCACTTCTAGCCCAATTTGGACAACTTCCAGGGAATGGCAACACGCAGGTGATGCAAACACTCCTTTCCCAGGAGCAAAGCTCAGCAGACACTCACCAGTCTGGCTTCCTGGGGGCCAGGTTTGTCAGATCCTAGGGAGGAAGAGGAGACATCCAGTGAGAGCTGGAAGCAACAGAGACGTGTGTCCAGCACAGAGCAGCTCTCCATACGTACCACTTCGTCGATGATGGTCTCTGGCTTAGCTGCCTCCAGCTGGTCCTTCACCTTGTCTTCCACTAGATGGAGAAACAGGATCAGCATCAGCACAGCGGGACACCAAGGGGACAAGGCATGGGGAGACCCACCAGAGCCCTTGGAAAAGCTTTTACAAAAGCCCAATTTGAACAGCATCACTTTTAACAATACAGTACCTACATGTGAATCCACGTGGGCACACATATTCCTTCACCACCAAAACTCTTCTAGAGACTTATAAAAACTATCTGATAACAATGTAAAACTAAAAATTAAACATAATAAACAGCAGCAGGAAGTCTATTGGGTTCATATGCCATGTTGGCAAGGGCTGCATCCACCTGCCACTTTGCATGTCCATAGGACTTCAAGTTGCAATTTGACTCACTATGATTCATTTATGAGGCCACGGTATGAAACCATGCCCCAGAAGTGACCAAGCTCCAGCCCAGCCCTTACACAAATGACTCCAGATACTGGGGAGCTAATGGCAAAGTATGCACTGGGAACAGCCCTCCATCCATCAGTTCCAGCTCTGTGCAAGGTGACAGTGTGGCCACCAAGGATAGGGCACATCCATCAGGAATGAACAAAATCCTGCTTCCAGCCTAAGCCCGATGGATAGGCAATGTGAACCCACTTTGGCACCTATTTCCTGTCCTCCTCCCTGCCCAAAATGCCCAGGGTTACCCCAGACACAGGGAGCTGCACTACAGCCTCAAACAGGCTAGCAGAGAACATGGGCTTTACTGGAAAGAGTCACAACTGCTGTTCCAATTCCAACCCACACACAGGGGAAGAGCTGAAGAAGTTTGAAACTTTAACAAAAGGATAAAGAAAGCGCAGTGTCAGCATTCCTACCTAGCAGATCACTGCCAAAGACAGTCTTTTTATTTAGGGCATTTTTAAAGAGATATATTCCAGGAGGACTTAATATCTCAAGATCAAGGGAACTCCTACCCTTTGCCTCCCTTTGTGCAGCAGTTCAGTGCTAGGAAACAACAGACTGAACGTCCTTAGACTCATGACTAATATTTGTTTAAAGGTAATTCAAACAAAACAGCCCCAATCTCCTTGAGAATCGTGCAGTGAGAGCCTGGCTCTTCCGAGCATCTGCCCTCTCATTTGGGCTGGACTGTGTGTGCTCAGACACACACCCCACTTGTGCAATGCAGGGTGTGCAACCCCACGGGGATGATGAAGCAACGGAGCCTGCAAGCACCACTCTCACTCCCAACATGGCTTGGGCATGCAGACACATCTCCCAGAATCTGAAGTCAACAGCTGCAACCAGAATACATCCTGGTGACTCTTCAACCTGGGGCTGGAGTTACACCCCAGGAGCACAGAGGTTTCCCAGATACCTGATTTTGGAAAGGAAAGGTGTAATTCATTCATTTGGCAACAGGCTGGCTGGATAGAGAGCACTATGCTGTTTTATATGCCCACAGCACCATGAGTGCTGGTGGGAGGAATGCTCAGGAGTGGGATAGGATCAGACCATAGAAACACTTGAGTTAGAAGGGACCTTTCAAGGTCATCTAGTTCAACTTCTCTGCAGCCAACAGGAACTCCTACAACTAGATGAGACTGCTCAGAGCCCTGTCCTGCTTGATCTTGAATGTCTGCATCTCTATGGAGCATTAAAGTGCACCTCTGCAGTGCACACATGCAAGGCACTCTGCATGCTCTCATCCTTGCTGAGGCATCAGCATCATCATGGCAAGTGCTGCTGCTCTGCTCTTCCCTCATTTCCACTCCCAAGTTCCCACTCTCACTCACCTGAGGCTGGCTTGGCTGGGGGCAATTTCCTCTTCTTCAGCTCCTCATCTTCAGGGTCATAGTTTCGCAGTATAAGCTCCCTGGGAAGGATGCATAGAGTAATGAGACCTGTGCATGCTAGCCAGAGACCAGCCATAGAAATCCCAATATGGGAAGGAGGGGACCAAATAATATTCCTGGGTAGATGTTAACAGTTCACTAGAGATGCTTCTGGTCACACCACAACTAGGGCAAAGGAGCTGCAAAAGGGGGAATGCAGGTTTCTGTGGAAGTGATGGTGACCTAGAAGCTCCCCCCAGACTGCACAAAACACAACACAACCATTTCCTCAATGTATACACCCCCCCCCATATTCAGATACTATTTCTGCCCCTTCTAAAGGCTGTTCTTTTTTCACCTGGGTCACTTCTCTGCTAGACTATATGCATGGAGAAACAACAAGGTATTTGCTTGTTCTTTGTTGAAATATCATTTAAGGTTGGTGCCTGAGGTGACTGACATTTAACAGAGCTGTTTCAGAACACACAAATGCATGGATTTAAGCTGCACACCCTACAAATTTCCACAAAGGGCAAACCTTTGTCATTTGCTCTGCCACCATACCCAGAGGCAACATCTTGGTTTTCTTTCTGCCTCATTCCTACCTTGCCAGGTGTTACTGTTGAGCTCTGCAGTAACATTCATCTCATCTCAACACCTTTCCAGCATCCTGCACTGAGCAAACCCTGCTTGCCAGCACCCTACAAGCTCCACCTACATGCAAAGGGTCTGACCCACAAAGGTGGTGAGAGATGTGGTTGGATTTTATGGGTTGCTCACAGTAGTGGGTTCATGCAGCTGAGCCCTCTGCAAATTTGGCTTTGCCACGGTTTCATAGAATCATAAAATCATTAAGGTTGGAAAAGAGCTCTCAGATCCCCCAGTCCAACCCCAGCCCAGCCCTCCATGCCCACTGAGCCCCATCTCCACGTTCCATGGACAGCCCCAGGGATGGTGACCCCACCACCTCCTTGGGCAGCCTATGCCAACATCTGACCACACTCCTTTGGAAAAGAAATTGTTCCTAATATCCAACCTGAACCTCCCCTGGCCCACTCATAGAATATTCTTTGTTGGGATGGACCCACAAAGACCATCAAGTCCAACATGAGTACAGTTGCTTCTCTGGTGTCTGCCCCCCAACACCTCACATTCTGTTCTGGCAGTCCCTCTGCAAGATGTAACTCAGAGAAATGCAACCAGCACAGTGGGAAGCAGGACCAGGCAGGTTAGGACATTGCAGAAATTCCTCATGTGTCAAGCTCTGGTTGCCCAATCTTCCACATCAACATAAGCCACAATAGCCCACGTTTCCCCAGCACTGTTGAAAGGAAGGAGGAAGCAGTTGCCCTGCATTGTGCAGTTTTATGGGCATTTTTATGTAAAACTGCCCTGGGAGAAGGCATTTATTACACTAACCTGGACTGTTGTCACTCCCCAGCCAGCATGGTGGCTCTTTTTGGGAACTCTGACAGAAGGCCTAATGGTCTTCTATGATGCATAACTGCTTCACTGGACAAGGAAAGAGCCACTGATGTCATCCATTTGGATGTCAGTAAGGCCTCTGACTGCTGATCTGCTTTGATGGGATGACAGGAAATGGTTTCAAACTAAAAGAGGAGGATTGAGACTGGATATAAGGAAAGGGTTTTTATAGTAGGAGCGGTGAGGCACTGAAACAGGTTGTCCAGTGAGGTGGTGGATGCCCCATCCCTGAAGACATTCTATGATCTTGGGTGATGGAGCAGCACGCAGAAATCCTCGTTATTCCTTGGTTTTACAGGCTCCAATCAGCAGGACTGAGTTAGTAAGGAGGGAGAGAAGCGGCTAACTCACCCTGGAGGTGATGGATGTCAGGCAGTGATGTTGGCCATCTGGCCATGGGCTGCCTCCTGCTCACTGGGGAGGATTTATCATCCCAAGTGACAACATCAGAGCCTGCAGAAAGCAAACCTGCAACCTCTCCCACACTTTCTGCTTGTTTTAGCTCACGTACAGAAGGATTTCCTTGCAGCTGAATGGGAAGCAAAGACATCCTCCCCTAAGGTTGGAGAGCCTAAAACAAAAGAGCTAGGAGCTGAGCTAGCTGTTCTCAGCTCAGCAAGACTTTAGCACTACACCTTGAGAGGTGATATTTCACACCCACCATTTAGCACACATTCTGGCGGCTGCTCAGCCACACCAAAGCCTGGCTGCCCAGTACTGCTCGTGCTCACTTGAGATTTATCCATGAGATTATAAAAAGGGGAGGAAAAAAAAGCATAATGCACAACTTGGCAACAGCAGCAGAGCAGAAGGGAAGCAGCCGCTCGCAGGGATGAAGAGCAGAAGTGCTGCACCCAGATCCCCCCTGCACCCTCCAAGTTTCCCCTGGTGCTTTCAGATCCTTATTAAAGCCATGGCCAACTGCAGGAGCAAAAACAAACACAGATTGATCCCTTTAATTAAATGCACAATGCAGGAGAAGCTCTCACACCTGCCTCCAGTAATTGCTGGTACCCAGAACATCCGTGGTTGCTCCTTGGGGGTTTTGGCATGAGTGAACCCAGCAGTGCTGTGCTCCCCAGCAGCAGAAGCTGTTGCCTTGGTCTCCCCATTTCACTGTGGTCTCTGCCATTTTCTCTGCATCTCTGAAAACGAGTAGATGGATGAGGAGCTAGCAGTGCTACACCCCTAACAATCTGAAGGAAGGAAGGCAGGGGTTAAAAACACATATTTAAGGAGACGTTGCTGGCCTTCCACAGAGTGGGTTAAATAAAGTTCAGGTGTCAGCAGTTCTTCCAGCGCTGCGTTCCACAGAGACAGCCCAGCATGCTTCTCAAATTATCAAAGTTCCCACGACAACAAAGAAAACAGAGTTAACAACAGGCTCTGTGCAGAACGAGCACACAGCAGCCAGGTTAGCAAGAACAGCTTGTAGGATGTGACGCTCCAGCAGTAATGGCTTGGCTAAGAAAGAACACAGCACCCCACGTAGAAAACACAGCATCCTGCATCCTCACCCAGGACCAGCAAGCACCAAGCTGCTGGGACATCACAAGCTTCAGGGGAACTGCAGGGTTTGCAAAGGGAAGTGATGCACAAACCTCTCGGTGCCTCACTGAAGCCCAACAGTGGTGGCAGGTTCCCTGTTTCAGACTCTGGAATGCCTCAAATCTGCTTCCCATTGTGGTTCATAATGGGACAAGTGTGGTGGGGAGTGGCTGAGAGAGCTGAGGTTGTTCAGTGAGGAGAAGAGGAGGTTCAGGGGAGACTTCATCACTCTCTGCAACTGAGAGGAGGTTGTGGTGAGGTGGGGGTTGGCCTCTGCTCCCAGGTAACAGCGACAGAATGAGAGGTGATGGTCCCACATTGTGCCAGGAGGTTTAGGCTGGATACTAGGAACAGTTTCCTCTCTGGAAGAGTAGTGACGCAGTGGCACAGCTGCCCAGGGAGGTGATAGAGTCACCATCCTCAGAGGTATTCAAGAACCATGGAGATGGCACTGAGGGATGTGGTCAGCGGACAGAGGGGTGAGCTGGGGTTGGACTTGGTGATCTCAGAGGTCTTTTCCAGCCTTAATAATACTATGATCAGTCCTGGGAAGAAGGAAGGACATCAGCCTTTCTTCGAAGCAGGAGTGTTAGAAGCAGCAGAGCACGCAGGTTATGTGTAGAATGCAAAGACTTATCTCACTGCAAAGCAGGACACTCAAAGCTAACTTCGAAGTTATTTCTGCTTTACTCCTTCAGCCTCAAGGGCTTTATGGAGCAAACACTGTTTTTCACTGATAAGAGGACTTCTTCAGTCTGGCAGTGAAGCACACGCATGCTGATGACCAGCCACTGGTGAGGATGCTTCCTCTGCTGCAGCCAACCCACCATCAAAAAAGAAGCCACTCTTAACACCCAGATCCCCAAAAAGAGACTTTTCAGTCTTTGGAAGCAGTTTAGGGAGGTGCTCCATCCCCACCTTGGCTGGTTTGAGTTATTTTCTTCTGAAGTCCTGGAGAAATACCATCTGGTCAGACAAATTGTTGACCTTTGCCCTTCTCAAGCTGCTCCAAAGCCTTCTACTCTTCTTTGACAACTACTTCAACTTGCTTGAGACCACACAGCCTGGACAACAATTTCCATTTCGTCCTTTCAAGAGCAACCACAGCAAGAATTTCATTTAATTTCTCAGCTTCTCCAAATTCCACTTACTGCTGGGTGGTCCTGAGAAGCACTGTTTGAACACGTCATGAAGGTACTGCTACAGAAGACACAGGTGAGGTCCCAAAGCCTTGAAGAAGTGATGATTTGGGGGACCATCCCCCGCTCCTTGTGCCACAGCACCATCACCCTCCAGGAGCACTGCGATACTTACTGTGCAGCACTCATCCATCCTGGTACAGATGCATTTCACAGACCCCTCTATTTTACACTCTCCATTCCTGCAGATGGCTCTGACATCTGTTCCTGGATATCTGGGAGCATCCCCTCCTGCTGCAGCCTGCCTGGGAGCTTCCCTACAGCTGGGCTAGCTCATAGCAAGATCCATACATCTCCAGGCTGCCTCTTTATGCATGGTGACCTATCTAGAAGTCTGCAAGGCAATCTGCACCTCCTCCAAGTTAGAAACAAATAATTTCCACACCCCAAGCATTTGGTGAAGGCTCCCTTAAATCATCCTGCAGCAGGATCGAGGCATCTCCATAGGACACAACACAGAAGTCCAAAGCTGTTGTTTGATAACGGTGTGAAGCCCTGGATTCCTCACTTGGGGCTGAAAAGGAACAAGCAACAAACAGAGGCAGAGAGCAGTGGTTCCCACCAGCACCCACCTTGCGTGCTGCTCCTGCTCAAATAGCTGAGCGTGTTGGAGCACATCCTGCTCCTCGAGTGGCTGCTGAGAGGCACTCGAGGAATGCCAAAAAACAAGCACTTCTCTCCAAGCCCCCAACAGCTGGTTTCTCAGGATGTGCTTCTCGGGGCCGTATCTCTGGGTGCTGCATGAAGAAAGCTGCGAAACACTTGAAATGCAGGCAGGTGCCACGGGGCTGTCTGGCCTCCCACGCAGCTTTAGGAGGCACATGAGCATTTTCCAGGCTGTATATTCGTAAATGTGATGAGGAGGAAGCCTACACTCAAAGCTGCAGAACGGGATGCAGCACCAGGAGCTTGGTGATGGGCCCTGCAGCTGGCACAAGAGCTCTGTCCATACTTTATGGGGTTTCTCCAGCTCCTTCAGCCGGTAGAAGGTCAGGAGCAATCTGCCATCCTTGAGGCTCAAGTCACAAAGAGGTCCTAAAGGTATTTTGGGAGCATCTGGGTGATTACAGGATGCTGACATCCCTTTTGTTGGCCTCGAAACAGTGCTGAACTCTGCAGCTCTGCCCTTCCTCCTTCTCCAGCCCATGAGCATGAGCCTCCAGCATGATTGAAGCTGGGAGGCTCCAGCTTCACCCCTGGCCACCTCCAGCCCTGGCCCCTGCCCTTCCCTGCTGCAGGAGAAGCACCTGATCCCTCAGTGACACACAGTGACAACACAGCCTGACTCACCACACAGCTTCCACATCAGCCCAAGTCACAGGTTTGGCTGCTCATGCAGATTTCTATCAATAACACCACACTGTCACACACATGTCAAGCTTAGCCTACACAGACAACTGCTTTTACCCATACACTTATTATTTTTTAATCTCTCCATACCACAGGATGTATGGAGGCTCTGCACAGTGGTTATCCATGCTCCTGCCTTGCTGCCCTGCCAGGCCAAGCCCAGCACATTCACTGCTGTGTTATTTTTTTTTATGCCAACACTGGAAGAAAAAGCCTTAAAAAACAAACAAAAAAAAAGGATTGATCTGCCCCATGACATTCCTCCTACGTGGGAGAGCCCACATTTCCCAGCCCTGCCTCCCCCTCCTCCTCCTAGCACTTCACCTCCACAAGCAGCACTACATGGAGTTGTAATTTTAAAGGATGACTGAGCATTGAAATACCTGCAGCTGATTAACTGCAGTTTGCTGCAGCTTCGTTTTTAGTTAAAAAGATGATTTTTGGGTCTCCTCCTCCCTCTCCAAGCCCTACCCTGCCTATTTATTGACATTTTTAACATCCCTGACGAGCTCTGCTTGCAGAACTGTGGCTGAACTTCAAAGCTCAGAGCAGAGCAGCTCATTTTTCCTGCAGGAACCAGGCAGAAGGGCCGAAGTCCATCCACACCCTGCAACAGCCAAAGCTGATGGCAGGCTGCTCCACAGCAGGAGGCATTTCCTGGTCACTGGGTTGAGCAAAACTGGTTAAAAAAAATAATAATAATAACCCAAGCTCTTAGCAATTACAGATATAAGCTCCCCTGAGAGGCAGATGAGAGATATCTGGAGCTGAAATTGCTGCAAGCAGATTGCATTTTTCACAGAGGGCCTCGTCAGCACTTGTTCCTGCGGTGGTATCTTGTAGTGTGAAAGATAAAAACAAGGAACAAAAAAAAGGGCGGGGAGCTTTGAGCAGGTCAGAAAAAACAACAGGAAGCTGCTGAAAACTGTTTTGGTGCATTGGCAGCAAGAAAATATTCGGTCGTGCCTGCAGCGCAGGGTGTGAAGTCCAGTCCCCAACATGGGCTCAGCCCTTCACCAACATCTCAGCTAGGTGAAAACCAGCCCTAAAGCCAAGCTGCAAAGAGGTGAAGCAGCAGGCAGAGCTGTTCCTGACCTCAAGAAAGTCAGAAACCTCTTCCAGGTCATCTGAAGTCTACATATGGGCCACAAGACTACTTATGGGTTTCAATGGCCTTGTGTGCGTGGTGGTTTTCAGGTTGAGAAAGCAGCAGAGCCAGCAGGGAAGGCTCACTCAGGCTACCAGAGCCCCTCGTTGCTCACATTAGCTCAGCTTACCTTTCATCACCAGCACACAAGGCATTAGTGCAGAGCAGTTCCCTTTTTCAAAGGGTTGAGAAAGCTCAGCTTTGCTACCAGGAAATGAAAATCTAAGATGAAATCAAGTTAGCAGCTTGCTGGCACTCTGCTTAAAAACACACATCCAATTTCAGCAAGAGAGAAAGAGCATTCACCAAGGACAGCAGAAAGCAACAAAGTCCCTAGATGGGATGGAGTTCAGTTGTAAACCTAAGAATCGTCTCAGCCAAATTTGTGATTCAAACATTTCCTGCAAAGCAGATCTTGCTCTCATTTGCCTTGCAAATAGATGCTGAGATCCTGACAAAACACACAGCAGTTGGATAGAGCTGCAGGCTCCTGAGGAGAAATTGAGCTGGAAAGGGAACTTTTTGCCCCAAAAGTTGCTGCCCTCCCTAAAGGTCTTATTCCCACATATTGTGGATGCCCTGCACCCACATCTGCATCATGTATCAGTACAAGGCTGACTGGAAATAGAAGGTTCATACCCAACAATCTCCAATCTCTATAACCTCACTGAAGCTTCAGGGCATCTCCCACAGGCAGAAGAAGGCTTTGCTGCAAGAGGAGAGCTCACCAGTGTGCACGTGTCAGAGGAAATGACCTCCCAGCTTGGCACCAGTGATGCTGAAGATTTGGGATGACACTGCATCACCTCTGATATGCTTCAGGATGCTCAGCAGTGGTTAAAAAGAAGCATCCCCCATGCTAAAAATCAATCCCAGTGGAGAAAAGGATTACTGTTGGGATTTCAGTGACCAATTCACACTTCCAGCTTGGGTGCAGGAGTGTCACTGCTAGTTTGGTGCTCCTCAGCAGAGAGCCATGCAGCGTATCAAGTGGCAGGGCTGGAAAGCAAGAGCTGATGATTCATTATTCATCATCGTTTCCAAGATCTTTAACACCTCTTACAGCCTAGACCTTCCAGCACAAAACCCTCCAGGTGTGCCAACTGTAAAAGCTCAGCTTCAATGATCAATCCAGAGTTCTGTTCTCTCCCAGAATAAAATGGGTGCTGGCAGTTTGGAGAAAGCTTGCAGCTTCTGCTGAGAGTTATCCCCTCAAGCAGGGGAATAGATTCTACTCCCCTTTTTCACCACAGCAGCAGCTCTCATGCACAAACAGATGCTGTGATGAAAAACAGCAATGAGGAAAACCTACATCCCAAAAGTTTTAAGCAAACCTCACCCCCCTGTTGTCTCCAGAGCCGACCTGATAGCATCAGTAGAAACAGGAAACCAAGCACAGTCAGCTGGTTCCGACAGGAGCAGCACCCTGCCTGGGTTAGCTTTGTGCTCACATTTTCCAGTGACAAGAAGGAACAGCAGTGAGCTGCAATTCAACAGCCATGTGCACATTGCAAAGCCCACAGGTTCACAGAAAAAAAAGTGCACTTTCCAAACCATGCATGTGTAAGTGACAGAAAGCACAGCAGTGTGCCTGTGCTGCCATACAGAGAATCCTGGGCAGAGAGGAATCTGATGAGGTTCAACAAGGGCAAGTGTGGAGTCCTATGGCTAGGGAGGACTAATGAGACACATCAGTACAAGTTAGGAGCTGAGCTGCTAGAAAGGAGCTCTGTTGTGAAGGAGCTGGGTGTTCTGGTTGACCAGCAGTGTGCCATGATGGCCCAGAAGGCCTGGAGTGCCTTGCACAGAAGCATGGCAGCAGGGTGAGGGAAGTGCTTCTCCCCTCTGCTCTGCACTGGTGAAGCCACATCTGGAGCAGTGGGCCCAGTGTTGGGCTCCCCGGTTCCAGGCAGACAAGGAACTGCTGGGGGGAGCACAGTGGAGGGCTGCAGAGATGGGGGGGCCTGGAGCATTGCCTGGTGGGGAAAGGCTGAGAGCCCTGAACCGTTCAGCCTGGAAAAGAGAAGGCTGAGTGGGGGGATCTGATCATGCTTATCAGCATCTGAAGTGTGGAGGCCAAGAGGATGGGACCAGCCTTTTTTCAGTGCTGCCCACCAACAGGACGGGACCAGCCTTTTTTCAGTGCTGCCCACCAACAGGACAAGGGACAATGGGCACAAAGTAGAACACAGAAAGTTCCACACAAACATGAGGAAGAACTTCTTTACTTTGAGGATGACAGCCCTGGAACAGGATGCCCAGAGGGGTGGTAGAGTCTTCTTCTCTGCAGATATTCCAGGAGGTTGGACTGGAAGATCTCCAGAGATCCCTTCTGACCTCAATGATTCTATGATCCTGGAAATGGTTCTCCAACTGAGGGGAATCTGAACTGCATCTGTCCTCCAGGTGTTTCTGAGAACATCACCATGCCCTTGCAACACTGCTGTAAGCCAGCCAGAGCATTCTCTTCATTCCCCTATCTCAGACTATTTGCAGCAAGTTATTCACACCAAAACGAAACAAAAACTGCATTTTTGAAGATCCTAATTAGCAAACAGGTGGGCTGTACTTGAACAATATACGAGAGAGAAGTCAGAATAAATAAATAATTACCTGTGCCTGACATTCTCCTCTTCCTCGTCTTCTTTGAACTGCTTGGCCTCAGGTTCGCCACTGTTCTTATTCTGGAAGGATGAGAAGTTATGTGTCAGCCTCAGCCCCTGGAAATACCATGGAGCAAACAGGAGCCCAGCACAGGAACCCTCCCCATGGCAGGCAGCAACACACAGCCTGAAGTTATGGCTCAATTAGGACACCTTGAAATTAAGCCTGCCTTCCTTTTTCCTCCATTTCGCCTGTCCAAATAAACGTTAGAACTGGCAAGGAGAATCAAATCCTCCCCTCAGAGGCAATCACACCATTCAGCTTTGATATTCCCCTTATCACTGAGCAACTGCATCAATTCAGGGAGAAAACAACAGGCTGCAATCAGTGACAGAGCTCAGGAACCTCACCCCACCTCCGCACTGAAACCTCGCAATAAAAGAAGAGCTGAGAGATGAGGCCACCAGGCAAGGCAGAGGAGAGCCAGCAGTACCCTCAGGAGAGCCCACAAGTACCTTGTGGCCATTTTAACAGGCTGCAAAACAAACTGACAGAAATCAGAGAGCGCTCAGCAATGCAATGGGTCTGATTTCAGCCCCTGAAACTCTGTGCTGTAACATAACCAGATTTCTCCCAAACAGCACAGCAAAGAAGCACATTTTGCACCATCCATACTCCACTAGCAGCTCACCAGTCATGCTACTAGCTCTATTATTACCCAGACAAGTACTGAGCATTAACGAGTTCTGTTTGGCCTCCCACTGATGAACCAATTCCATTCAACTGCTGAACAAAGTTTATTCAGTGGCAAACATCTACCCATGCATTACACAGTACATTGCTATAGGGAAGGCAATATAAAAGCTTTAAAATTCTGTTCTGCAACCTGGGTAAAAAAGAACAGACAACACTGGGAGTGGAGTCAGGCTTGGTTTGCTTTGGGCTCATCGGTGAATGGAGCTGTTCAGGTTCAGCTCCTGTCGGAAGTGCAAGAGAAACGGTTCAGCCTTTCTAAAAACAAAAGGTCATTCCTACCATCAATATCCCATTCAGTTTACTACTCCGACAATCAATATCCCATTCAGTTTACTCTCCCTGTTTGAATGCAGGCTTAAATTTTCCAAAGCCCATCCTAACTTCCCATCACTTGTGCAGCCATTGCTTGTTCAATGAAGAGCTCTGCTGAAGGAAAGCAAGGGCAGCGTGCAGTGGCTTCTTGCTGTGAGCTCGTGCTATGCCACGCTCAGCCAATGTTATTTCAAGGTGTGGGAAGTGCCTTCTTTCACTTTCTCATCCCTTTCATCTCCTCACACTCTGTACACACACACGTTCAGCCTACATCCTCCTCATTCTTGTTTGTATTTTATCTGCAAGGTTTATAAGCACATCCTGAAATACTACAGAGACATTTGGCAACAATATTCACACCAAGCAGTGGCTGTTCTTCCCACCACAAGCCTGCACATCCCACAGCACTGCATATCTTTCTTTTTCCCCATAAGCTGAAATAACTTCTTATTCCCTCCTCCCCAGCCATAGGGCTTTACACTTGCTCTTGCTGAACCTCATGAGGTTCCCCTCCAGCCCGTCTAGGTCTCACTGAATGGCAGCACAGCTGTCAGGTGTGGCAGTCACTCCTTCCAACTTCACATCAGCAGCAGCATGATAACCATGGACCAGCATGGCTCAATGTAACACTGCATCTCCAGCTCATTCCTCACACAGCTGCCCTCTGAATTTTACTCCCTGCCATCCACTGCTGCTGAGGAGGCTCTATCAGACAGATCACAATGAAAGCACAACACAAATGAGGTCTGAAGCAACCGTCTGAAGTCAGGCCTCCCCCCCAGCACAACAAATTCGTTCTGCCTCCTCATTTGCAAAGCTGGCTGGAAATGAGATTTCAGTTTCATAGCACGGTGATGAAACCCAGCGCTAAGCCACAGGGTAGAGTGAGAAACGTGACCAGGGGAACCCCAGCCTCTGTGCAAAGGCAGTTTGTCACAAGAGTCACCTATATGGGTTGGTGTGGAAAGGCTGGATGGCTGCTGCAGGGCTGGACGGCTGCTGCCTTTCCAACTGCCAGCAAAAGGCTCAGCATTTCCAGCTGCACTCAGTCCCTATGCACAGCTTCTTGGGATGCCTTTGAACTCACGCAAGCTGAGAAAAGGCAAAGTGGTGAGATAAGGGAGGCTTACACCCAGTGCTGAGTGCAGGGAGCCATCATGGGTTTCTAAATGTACAAATTCAGGCTCTGAATCCATAGCTGGTTCAAAGCAATCCTCATGTCTTCACCTAGGAGCATGAAGGAAAGATCCCTCTTGGCATGAAGGCAAGATTCCTCCTTCCTCGCTTTCTCTCCTAAAAACCAGCAAAAGGCTGGAGTCACCAGAGCTCAGTGTATAAGCAAGCCAAACTCCAACAGAAAGAAAAGCGTGCAAATTCTTAAGGGAATAGCTACCTGCAATCCTTGGATCTGCATCTGAAGTGTTTCACACCATGACTGCTCTCATGCACAGAGCCAGCGGGCACAGCTGTACCTGCCCATCTGTTCCAGCACAGAGACAGCTCAGGCTGCATTCACCACAAATTAACAGGGTTAAGGTGTTAAGCTTCCCTGTTCACAGCCCCTTGTCTGAGCACTGCTGAAAGATGGCAGTAGCTAGAGGCTGAGTGGGGAAATAGCATTCCCTGGGCATTCTGCATAGTGCTGAATGACAAAGCCACTGCTGCAGGAGCAGGGGAGCTTCGGGGTGGGGATGCAGCACAGCAGCCAGGGCTGCACCAACAGGGAGCACAGAGAGCTGGAGGGCAGCAGAGCTAGCAGCACGGCATGGGACTCAGCTCCACAGCCATGTGCTGTGTCGGATCTCATTACCACAATCATTTATTGATACAGACACAGGCACTCAGATGCATCTTATCTCACAGCTCTGTGTTTCACTGCCACCCCGGCTCTCTCCTTTCTTCTCTGCCCTTAAAGGATCGGTCTGACAGCTCAAAGGACTTCAACACAGCTGCAATGTCTTTGGGGTTCTCTGTTGTTCTTGGAGACCTGCCCCTTTGCCATCCCCCTTCCAACCCTGCTGTCCAACAGCTGTGTCACAGCCTTCATTTCTTCAGACAGGAAGCACTCCTCCTGGCACAGAGCTCAGCCTCATCACCACCTCCTGCTCCAAGCATTTTAAATCATTTCCCTTTGCTCGCTGGTGTTCTCCCAGGTTTGCACCAATTCAGTTTTCACCGCTTTTCACTTTCTACTTTTTCTGATTTAAAACCTCAAGGCCAAAAAGGGAGCTGAAAACAACCCCCTGGTCGTTTCACTCTCACAATTCCTCTTTTCAAGGCGAGGTGTTTGCTACCAGCTGCACCTCCCAAGATTGGAGACCCAGCCGCGCTCTGTGAGAGTGTTTGCGGGCAAACAAAGTCACTCCCACCCTCCAGTCTCTGCAAGGAGACAGTCATAAGATAAAGCTCCAACATTAAGAAGCTTTCTCTTGCTTGGAGTCTCCCAGCTATTTAATTTGCAGACATGGCAACTGGCAACCCCTGCCCCATAGCTACCAACCTGCAGACTTCTGCTTGCCCGATTCCCACTCTTCACAAAGAGCTCTGAGATGAAAAGAATCTCATCCCCTGCCTGTTCAAGGCATAAATCCAACAAGATTTGCATCAGATTGTACAAAGGAGGGTGTCAGCTGCCTCCTCCAATACCTGCAAGGCACAGCAAACTTGACAGGGGACAAGTTAGCAGCCCAGGCTCCCAGCAGAACAAGGGTGAGAACTATGTGATGCCTGCCAGGCTGAGAGCCTGGGTCCTGCACAACACAAGCCATGGTGTTTGGTCAGCATAGATGCATTGGTTTGCTTTCCTCCTTGCCAGCAGCAGGCAGAACAAGGAACACATCTGATAGCCTCATGCAGTCAAGATGGATGCTGACAGCTCAGTAGAAGCACTCTGTAAGCACAGACAAGCATTACACATAGCATATTCATTTTCCCTCCAGCAAAACCAACCCTACCTGCAAGAAGCTTCTGCTCTGAGCAATCAGAGAACGTTCTGAGAAATGCTAGGCTTCCCCCTGGGCTTCAGCACATTATCATGACTTTTCCCTTCCTGGTAGGTGTCTTCACAGCCCTTTGGTTCATTCTCCCATAATAACAAGGGAAGCAATTTGCTTTGCATCGTGTTTAAAGATTTAAGGCCAAAAGGGATGTTCAAGTTGCCTAGCCTGACTTGAGAACACTTCTGATGTGGGAAGTCTCACCCAGCCATCCCTCCTCATCCCAAAGACATCAGGAGGAGCAGCTCTCCTTCCTGCAGCAGCAAGATGAGCAATGGGAATACTGGGTACACAAGTCACAGGCCCCCAAAGCAATGCTTCTGCTGGGTGACAATCCTCCATTGACAGCCACTGAGCAATCAGTATCAGTTACTTGTTTCAGAGCTGTAATTTTGCAGCAGCATGTTGTGCAATACCACTAATCCTTCACTAAATCACATTTACATGACAAAAATGACACTCCCTTTTTCCTCACTTTCCATTAAATGCATTGCAAATCACTCTTTTCATCCTTCTGCTCCACACTGACAGCAAACTGCCTTCACCCAACTTACCCATTTATTTCTAAGCAGTGGTGTTTTATTAGCACTCTTCCAGTCCTTTGAAACTTATCCAGTATTCAGAAAAAAAGATTTAAATCAAAACACAGCAGGCTAACAATCTCTTCAGCTGATTATTTTAGGATTCCTGGGTGCAAATTACCTACAACTGCTGATTTAAGTGTTTTTGCTGGATGTCTAACATCCTCTCATCACGCTGGTCTGGAAAGCAGCTCATCATTCCTCTATGAGGCAACCGTGTCACTTAACCCCTTCCCAAATAACACTTGATAAAGTCAAGCTTGTATTTGTTTCTTTCTTTCCTTTCCAATGTCTTTTCAAAGTCTCTGTCTGAAGGACTGCTTGCCCCTCTGATCAGACCTGGCCTCTCTCCCACATTCCAATAACCATACTGCAATGGTCTGATACCTGCCTGCATCTTCCAGCACACCCAATCTCCTTTTCCATTCCCCTCCAAGCCTCAGAAGAGCTGTTCTTCTGAAGCCCCCAGACCACTCAGCTGGCCCTGCACACCCACACTAAATGCAATCCAGCAAACCTTCAGCAACCTTAAAAGTCAACACAATGACCTCACAGTTTCTCCTCTTCCCAGAGAGGAGGGAAGATGCCTACCAACTTATTTTCCACAGGGATTGACCAGATTACTAAAGACCTCCTTATCTTTCATCTAAGGTCTGGTTGCGTTATCATAGAGTGGCTTGGGTTGGAAGGGACCTCAAGGATCATTAAGTTCCAACCCCTCTTCCATAAGCAGAGCTGCCAACCTCCCCATTTAATACCAGCCCAGGCTGCCCAGGGCCCCATCCAACCTGGCCTTGAACACCTCCAGAGATGGGGCATCCACAGCCTCTCTGGGCAGCTGTGCCAGCACCTCACCACTCTCATAGTAAAGAACTTCCCCCTGATATCCAACCTAAATCTTCCCTCCTTCAACTTGAAACCATTTCCCCTCGTCCTGCCATTATCAACTCATGTAAAAGTTGACTCCTCTCCTGTTTGTAGACTCCCTAAGTACTGGAAAGCTGCAGTGAGGTCACCCCGCAGCCTTCTTTTCTCCAGGCTGGAGAAGCTTTGGAGGAGTTCAGTAAAGATCAGTGCTGGAACAAAGCAGGGTTGACCTCTCAGTGCTCAGCCAGCCAAGCTGGTGTTCAAAGCAGCCCTTCCTCACTTCTCATTCAGCACCCAGGTCTCATTTTCATTATGAAAACATCACCCAGGTACTGAGCATTCACCTTTTTCATGGTTACAACCATGGTTTTCCTCAATTTCTTCAACCTCTGCACATAGTGGTCAGGTCAGCCACACAGTGAGGATTGAGTCACAGTGTCCTGCTAGGAGCACGGCACATGCTGGTACTTTGTGCTTTCTGCTCGGCCAAGATTGCAGCTGAGATGCCCTTGAAGCCTGGCAAGGTAACCATGCAACCTCAGTGCCCTCTCAGGATGTTTAATGCCAGCAGCCCTAAGAATGCAAAAAGCTACGTCACAAAACACTCTGCACGTCACCAAGGTTTCCATCAGTGATAAAGCTTAAAAATGAATGCTAAAAGGATCTAATCAAATTGTGCAGCAAAAGGTTCTGAACATAAAAATGTCTTTACAGTATATTCAGAACCTGAGATTCACCAGTGTTTCTCAAAAGCTGTTTGGAAGCCAATTGCTCACAGCAATCTTCATGGTAACTACATAAAACCAGGCCTGAGCTCCTCTGACCCTGCAGCTTTTTCCATAGTGAAGCTTTAATCCTGGTTCAGCCCCAGCTCGTTACTATGGGAATGGTTAAATCAGCACAACTTCACGTGAGAAACAAACACAAGGAACAAAACTGCCTGAAAATTAAACACCTTCTTTCATGACCTCGTTGTGGCCTTCCAGTGCTTGAAGGGAGCGTATAAACAGGAAGGGGAACGGCTGTTTACGAGGGTGGATGGTGATGGGACAAGGGGGAAAGGTTTTAAACTGAGACAGGGGAGGTTTAGGTTGGATATTGGGAGGATGTTTTTCCCCCAGAGGGTGGTGAGGCACTGTAACAGGCTGCCCAAGGAGGCTGTGGATGCCCCATCCCTGCAGGCATTCAAGGCCAGGCTGGATGTGGCTCTGGGCAGCCTGGGCTGCTGCTTGGTGACCCTGCACATAGCAGGGCATTGGAACTGGATAATCACTGAGGTCCTTTTCAACCCAGACCATTTTATGATTCTACGACAGTGCCTCCAAAATACAATTTTATTACTTTTTTTTTTTTTGCAATCTATAATTACATTGTTTATGCAGCAAGCAATCGCAAGTATTTCCTCCCTTCCAATAAGCCACAACAACACTGAAGTGGCTGCGGTTTGCTGTTCAAAAATACACCCATTTTGACAATTTCAGACCCTGTGTGCTTGCACTTTGAGTGTGGCTCTTAGCCAGCAGAGCTTGGTGAATATTTCAGGCAGCAAACTGCTGTCCCCCATGAGATCGGTGTCACAAATGCTCCCCCGAGACCAGAACCACAAACCTTGTATTGAAGACAGCAGAGCAAAAACATGAGTCTCACAGTTAGATGCAGAAAGCTTCAGCAATAAGAGCACTCCATTGCAAAGCTGGAGCCCTCTTCCAGGCAATGATGAATCAGAAAATTGCACATTAACTTCTCCATCCCAACACAGGAGGAACATTGCTTCTGCTTCCCATGAAGGTTGGAGAAGAGCACCGAGATCACCACGTCCAAATGTCAACCCATCACCACTATGCTCACCAATCTCCTACCAGGTACATCTCCGTAATTCTGGAACACCTCCAGGGACAGGGACTCCACCACCTCCCTGGGCAGGCTGTGCCAATGCCCAATCATTCTTTCCAAGAAGAAATTCTTCCCAATTTCAGTTCAACACAACATGAGAAGCAAAACCCAAGCACGGCTGAGCCCCAAGGTGCACACACTCTACCAAGCAGCACACGCTTCAGATTAACTCTGGACCCTTCTTGAGTTTGTCATAACTCATTCTCCATCCTCACTCCATTATTTTTCATGGCACTGATCCACATCATGGCAACACCAGATGCTGCTCCAGCATTGCTGCCACCTTCCTAGGGATGTCCATGCACCCTGGCCTGCATAAGGTGCTCACCCTTTACTGGGAGCTCTCTCCCAATCTCTATGCCAAGTCCTACCAGCCCCAGTGCCAGGCTTTCCTTCTTGTGTGTGCATGCTCACGGCAAAGCTACATCCCTGTTGATTTACAAAGCATCTAATAATTGATATTGAGAATTAAAGCAATGCTTTGAGAATGTATGAACCTGAAGTCGCTCCCCAAAAGGAAGCCTCCACCAGAATCGTCACCTCAAATATTCATTAGGGACAACTTAGTATCTTGCATACAATGGCACTGGAAACCAACCATCCTCTGCGTGGACACAGGAATGCAATTCAAGTGTCTGGAGACGCTTGAGCAAAGCATTACTGCCCAACTCCTGGTAACAGAAAGTTTTATGGAGTTTACAGAGGAAGCACTCAAGCACTGCAGCTATCCCTCTTGGAACAGCAGGGCTGGCACCAGGAGGAGAGCCCATCACAATTCATTCTGCCAGCAACAAAAACCCCTCCACGTGAACCTAGTCTATCAACTACATATTTGCAAGGCTCCTCAGCAAGAGCTGCTGATGTACAGCACCTAACACTCAAGAATCATCAGAATCTCTCCAAACAATAAAGCCTCTTAACTCCAGCACTAATTCTCCCTGTTTGAGTCCCCATCACGTCATCCTTGCTTGCTCACTATGCGACCTTTCTATTGCACAGAAGAGGGGAGAAACCTTTAAAAAAGAAACAAAAGCACCTATTAGTGATATTCAAGCTACCTGTAGCAGGTTTGGACAATGCTCCAGTTATCTTGGAGAACTGGATAGGTTTTTTCCCCCGACGAGGGAGGGAAGAGAAAGCCAGGAGGGCTGGCCTGGAGTTGAGAGACATTCCAGTGGGTTAATGTGTCACCTCTGTTGTTCCAGAACAAAAGCAGAAGCAAAACCAAACGCTACACATGAGCAGTTTCATTTCTCCCAAGAAGCAATAGAATCAAAAAAGAGAGAAAGACCACAGCCAGGCTCATGCTTATACACCAGGACCCTGCTGAGGGAAGAACATCCATGCATTAAGCTTTCCAGTTCCATATTTATACCAAAAAATAAAATAAAATCAGCAGGCATTTTCACAAATGTAAATCACAGCTTTGCACACGCTAATTACGCAGCGCTGCTTGGGTGCAAGACAAACCTCACTCTGCATTTTTGCAGTTGATGATTAACCTATTTTCTGGAGTCTGTTTTTCCCCTTCATAAATTAAACAAAAAGGCCATGGAAAAGCAATGCCAGCAGCACAGGCACCACTCCCCAGCCATGGTCTTCCCTGCACCTTGCATCCGACTTTGATCTTGCAGGCAGAAGGATGCTGGGGGAAACACACTCATGGAGATCACCAGGACCATCCTTGTTAGTCTGATAAATTGCTTGGAGGCTACAAGGGTACTAAACGACGTTTAAAAGAAAACATTGCTATTACTGAGCAGCAGCCTAATGTACAGATAGCTAAAAGATGGCCCAGCAACACACAGACATTCATTCACGCTCTTTACGACACATTATTCCAGCAATGAGATTTTAATTTCCCATCCATGAAATTAGGGTGTTTCAGTACTACTCCAGAGATATTCTGAGGCTGAACAAGCACAGCCTTATCAAATTGTGATGACATAAGAGGTGCAACCCAGGTTTTCACATCTAGCACAGGAGTAATTGGGCATAGCAGGGACATGAGCTTTTAACAACTGTAGTTCTGTTCCATGCCCCATGCAAGGTCATGGTCAATGGAGCCCCTCTAGCCATGCACAAAACAAAATGCTGAACTGAAAAGTAAGAGTTTCTTGCAGATATCCTGGCACAAAGCTTTCTGAGGTTGTTATGGGGCAGTGGTGAGGCCCCCTGTGTCCAACACAACAGCTTATGGTCCATAACTTGGCTGGAAATTCAGTTAAGGGAGATTCTGGATTTGGATGGATGTTCAGTTCAGGGTCTCAAGGTTTTAAAGAAAGGTACATGGAAAAATGGAGCTTCTGCTCTTCTCCAAATTCCTCATATAGCCACAAATGAGCTGAAATCACATGGGAACGAAGAAAGATTCCTCTCCTACCTGCATCCAAGAGTAAGGCTGCAGGATGAAACTAACCCACTGCAATTCCCCAAACCAGGCACAGGCTGGTGAAAGCTCAAATCGTGCAGAACAAAGTGTTTCCTTCTCCCATACACTCCTGTCCACCTGCAGTATTTGATGCATTGTACATAATAGATCAATACTGTTCTCTTCTTGCTGGAGAGCTTTTAGTTAGCCATCTGCTAGCTTCTCTATCGCTGCTATCAACTGCAGCTTTAAGAGGGTGGGTTTAAATCAGACATCAGGAAGAGATTCTTCACCATGAGAACAGTGAGCTGCTGGCACAGGCTGCCAGAGCAGCTGTGATGCCCCATGCCCACAGTATCCAAGGCCACAGATGGGGCTGTGAGCACTTGGGCTGCACAGCAGCTGGGCAGACTCTAAGGTCCCTTCCAATCCAAACTGTGCTGGGATCCTGCAATAATCCCATCACATTCCATTACTTCTATGTGGGTTCTGGTTTAGAAAAGAAACAAGTCATCTTTCCAGTACACCAAGCCCAGCCCCACCTGCAGAAAAGCCCAGTTCCCACCAGCCCAGCTCAGACTGCTGCCCTCCAAGGTGACCATACCACCACCACCCATGTCCCCATCCAGCCCCATTCATTTTTGCTGGCCACACCTCACCTCGCCCCATGGGAAACCACTTCAAGGACTTGCTCTCCCACAAGCCCTAACCCAAACAAATAGAACAAAAGGAGACAAAAAAAGCCTCTTAGCTTCCTGAACCAGCTCGTACCAGGGTCACACACAGGCTATCAGCTGGAAAGGTACAACAGGTCATCAGACCAAACCCAAAACCCACAGTTTCACCAATGCACAAAATCCAGTGCTTAAAGGTGGGCATCCTCCCCACATGCCAGCTCCAGGAACCAAAGCAGACAGAAACCAAGCATTTCATATTCCTGCTGGGTTGGTTTCCACCCGATCCCATTGATCTGAAGCTCAGTTCCCCAGCCCAGCACAGGACCTAGCAGAGCTGGCTGACATCTGCACAGAAACATCTTGGGAATCAGAGCAGAAGCAAAGAACTTGTCTTTATTTGGCTCCCTTGCATAAAACCTGGCAAACAGCGCTCAGAGGAGCCAGCTATTACTATCACTGTTTGTCACAGCAAGGAGCTGGGAATAAGCAGACATGAATTTTTGACTATGCACATTCCTATGGGAAACAGATGCACTTTCCTATCCCAACAAGTGCTCCTCGTTCCACGGGGCTGACAGCAGAGGTGTGCAGACAGAACACTGCTCAGCTTCAGGGCAGGACAAACAAAGCGAGATCTTGAGAATGCACTGCTTTTTTAGATTTCTCTATTCACAGAATCATCCAGTTAGGAAAAGACCTCCAAGATCACCTAGCCTAACCACCAACCCACCATGCCAACAACGTCACTCAGTGTGACATCCACCCTCTTCTTGAAAACCTTTGGGGATGGTGACTCCACCATCTCCCTGGGCAGCTTGTTGCAACAAACAGCTGTCTGTGCGTAGCAGGAAAGAAAGAGCTGCCTGCAGTTTGCCTTGCCAAGAAGCACTTCCAGCAAGCTCCAGATCCCAGATAATTGCAGAAAGGCTTTGGTTGAAAAGGAATCTCAAATGTTTTCCTGTTCCAACCCACTTGCCACAGACAGGATTGCCAACCACTACATCAGACACCGGGCCAGGCTGCCTAGGGCACCATCTAACCTGACCTTGAACACTTCCAGGGATGGGGCATCCACAGCTTCCCTGGGCATCTCACCACAAAACAGTGCCCAAGCCCTGCTCACCCTAGAGATGAGCAACAGTTCCACAGACCCTGAGGCAGCCTGTGGATGACCTGCTTCTCTCCACGTGGCATATTACAGCAGTGCCTATAGCAGCTCCAGAGACAAGAGGGCTGAGGAGTGTTTCCCAAAGCCATCCACCCGCTCCCAGCTGCCTGCCTATTTGTGCATTGCTGGTGGAAGCACGATCATTTTGTCTGCAGGCTTCCATCTCCAGCCATTCGAGCACTGCAGCGATAGTTTATTACTTTCCTAATAAAGCCTGAATAGAAATGAAGCCTTTGTAGCCCTAAGTGTGTGCTTTATTCTCGCTGTAATAACCTTACTACGCTCTGTTTCCACAGCAACTGTTTTCTCAGCCACTTCATCCCTCTGCTTCCAGGAACGCAGGCTGCTCGCTCCACTGACATAAAAGCCCAGCAGAAAACACGAGGAGGGCAGCAAGCCAAGCTGTAGGGCCACAGACTGTCCTGGACAGGACCGTGAACCATTTGGTCACTCATTGGCACTCATGAATTCACCGACCCCAGGAACAGCAAGGATGTGACCTGCAGGAAAAGGAGCGAGAAGCAAGGGGAGGTAAATCTCTTTGGTGCAGTCCTGCAGAGGAAAACGTCAACCCTGTGGCCTCCCTCCTGCCTCCCTCATGAGCCCATGCAGGCGTGGAGGGGCAGGGAGCCACAAACCGAAAGCAACGTTGAACAGAAACAAAGGACTGGGTGTGAGCCAAGCTGATTTTTTCAACGTGATGCATGATACAGCCACAAAAGCTTTAGTAGCAGCATGGGGATGCAAAGAGGAAAGCAGGTGGAGGTGCTTCCTTCCCCACCACACGCAGTCTGAACGCTGCAGTCCCATCGGGAAGGCTCCCGTTTTTCTCCCTCTGGCTTTTCAAGCTCTGCTTGAGGCTTTCTGGCCAAGACAGCAAAATAACAGCTCTGTGGTTGTCACACTTGTTTGGTTTCCAAGGGCTTAGTGGAAAGGCCCCTGCCCTGCTCAGGTCAGTCCATACATGACCTCGCAGGCCAGGTTGCTCCATACAGTGTACCGCTTTACTGATGGCTCCCTCTGGAAAATGAGTGGCATTCCCTTGTGCCACGACAGCAGATATTCTGCTCTGAAAGGATAGGAACAGGCAGGCCATTTAAATGGGAGATTATCTCAGAGGGGATCCCTGGCATTTAGCTGCAATAATAATCAAACACTGCCTGAGAAGAGTTTAATAGCTGCAAAGCTAAACACAAAAGGAGGAAAGCCTGCACGTCCATGGTAGCATCTATCCACGATTGTAAAGGTCTCTTTGCCTCTTCTCTTCGTGCCTTCACACAAAATTCCCCACAGTCCCAAGCAGTGTGGATCCCTGCAGCACAGCTGAGGATGCATAGCTGGAGCCAAGGTATCTCCCTACAGGCACTGCTGCTGCTTCCCCCCACACCTTGCTTTGCACAAAGCAGTGGGAATAACCTGAAGCTGCCACGCATTGAAGCTTTAGGCACAAAGCCATAACTATCCCAAGAGAGACAAGAACAAAGGCAAAAGGAAGAGTAGTGTGTCTTGTCATACGTGCTGCACAAGATCAAATTGAAAAGAGCCATCTGTGTGGGTAAAATCTGGATATTTACAGCATTTTCTTATTTCAGCTTGTCCTTAGCTTTTGGCTGGCCTTATATCTCTGCGCTGCTTTCACTATCAGCCCTGATTACACCTTCCAAATGCCTTGCTGCTAAAGGTCACTTGATTATTGCTTATTAAAGTGTCCTTTGCAGCTGCCCCAAATCCACTGAGGAATGCACTTGCTGCTTAGATCAGCTCTGGAGCCTCATTTCTGAGCCATGACTGCAGCTTACGGGCTGTCTGAAGTTCAGATACGTTACTTTTCCCGTCGGCATTTGTATTTCAAATCATTTTCTTCCAGCTGAAAACACATTACCCTTGAAAGGCTCCCAGTTTGTGCCAGACCAGCTGAATAGCAAGAAGATTTGCATTTGTTGTACTTCTGGAACAGAGGGCATCGGGAAAACAAGCATCAAGCACCAGGTGGAAAAAAAACCAAACCACCTAAATGAAATTGTGAGTTGTCAAAGGAAAGAAAAGCTTTGGAAGCACCCAAAGAATCCAAAATGGAATCAAACACTTACATGGAAATACAAGTTTCCAACTGGCCTTTAACTACATTATTCTTTTTCAGCAAACACCCCCTTGAATTCAACCACCATTTTAAAAGCTTAAGAGCTCAGGACCACGCTTAGGACTCACCCAGGGGGTGGTGATGCACTGGCACAGGTTGCCCAAGGAGGTTGTGGATGCCCCATCCCTGCAGGCATTCAAGGCCAGGCTGGATGTGGCTCTGGGCAGCCTGGGCTGCTGGTTGGTGACCCTGTACATAGCAGGGGGTTGGAACTGGATGAGCACTGTGCTCCTTTTCAACCCAGGCCATTCTATGATTCTATGAAGCTTCATTCCCAGTAACAAGTGTTCTTTCAAGAAGAGATGCCAAGGGAAATTCCTGCAGGAACTGCTGTAGGTTTACATTCAGCAGAAGCAGGCAGGACTGCTTTCCTTCTGGATTTGTCTCATGGGTAACTGAAGTACCTACAGAACAAGGAATTTAGGGATGAGTTCATTTATTTGAATGTTAAATGAGATTTCCCCAAAGGAGAGCTTACACATGGTCTTCCCCAGCCACATTGCAAGCCAGTGCCACAGAGCAGCACATCCCTCTGGAGCTCCCACTATCAGCTGGAGATGAAAAGAGGCTCCATGTCACTCAGCATTTCCAAGGAGCCATTCAAAAGCTTGAGTAAAAAAAGCCATAGCAGGAGGCACAGCTGGGACTCCAGTGCTGCAGATTAAAGGAGCCAAGCTTTCAGCACCGTGGTTGGTGTTGAAAAGGAACAGTTAATCGTTTTTCCTTTTTTCCATGGCTTGAGATGAAAAGAGAAAAATTATGTAAAAACCCTCTGTCCATTACCATGGCAATGCAAAAGTAAATCAAGATTAACGAGCACCAGGGAAAATCGGAGCTTATCGACTTTCTGCCCCTTCCTGCTGCCTCGGCCTGAGCACTTCACACTCAGTGCCTCCTGCTCTTCGTGGAGGCCCAACGCTGCACCTCACAAGCTGGATTTCCATGGGGGAAAAAAGCACTGTGAAACCTAAAATCTGGTGGAGAAAAGCAGAGGAGCAAAGCGCCTCTGAGCACATCCATGGAGCTCAATTCACCCAGCCAGCTCGCAGCCGAAACCTCTGTTCACAGTGTCACAAAGGCAGTTGTAGGAAGTTTCCTCTCAGCACTGTCCCTCACCACCCAAATGAACACAATAGCAAATGTGCCACAGCATTTCCTCTCGTTTCAACAGCAGGAATTATTTCGACAGCTCCAACAGAAGAGCAAAGCCAGGTTACATGCAACGGCCAAGACAGAGCTCACCACCACTCCAGTATCTACAGCTAAAAATAAGCAGCTGCAGGGAAAGCACTCAGCTCCTTGCAAGAGATAAGGCGTGCACTTCTTTATTTCACTAATTCTTTGCTCTGCTGGTGCTATGCAAAATGCCCTTCAAATCCTTTACTAAATATATATATACACACAGACTTCACTGAAACTAAACTCCTAAGCATTTAAGACACTGCATGAGTGTATTCAAGCCAAATGAGAGGCCTGAGATCTTCCCTCTCCCCTCCCTTGAGCTGGACTCGATGATCCTTATGGGTTCCCTTCCACACTGCACCAGAGTGTCCATCTAGCTCCAAAGCAGCAGATGTGGACACATCAGAGTGCTGGTTTCAAGGGCAACCTGTGGGTAAGCGTTTCATAAATACAAATAACTGCAGTTAATTATCAACTAGTTTAGCAGAAAGTTGCTGGTTTTTGCATGCTAAGGTGTGGAACTGCAACAATCCTCAGCTTTCCAGATTCAGAGAGGTTCAGGAAATCAGGCTTCTTTGTGTTCTGCTTCAAAACAGATCCTTGGCTAATGGTAAGAAACAGCTACTTACCATTGTATTTCACGTCTGTAGAGTGAGGTCAAAGCTCAAAAATCAGCGAAAAGAGGGGAAAAAGTCTGAGAAACATAATGTTCTAATCTGATTTTCAGCCATTAGGCAAGAAAAAAAGATATAGGAACCAGCAGATAATCAGGGTTTACTACACAATACAAGGATAAAGCCTCAGCTTTAGGTGATAACAGCACAACAAGCCTCGGGCAAACACAGCATTGCCAAACCAGTTCAACACAAACCTACATTCAGCAGAAGTCTTCATTTCCCCCACTGCTGCCCCTCAAGAGCTGGCATTGCTTGTTTCTCACTCCCTTCCAAACCAAAAAACCTTATGCCGGGAAAGACCAACGTCCCTGCGTGACTTCCACAGAGCTCCCAGCAAAAAAAACTTGGTGGGGTTTTCCTGTTCATTGAAGGCAACAGTGAAAACACCAGCCAAGCCTGGACCGTGGAACTGGCCGGCTTCAGAGAGCTGTTCAAACATTCCAAACTGGCAAAAACGTGCACAGCTCTGCTCAGTGCTGCACAACTTCCCGGCTCGCTTCCTCTTCCCCAGCACAAAGTTTACCTTCATGACAACTCCCAGCAGCTTTTCCCATGGCTTCCTGCAGGCTTCCAGATAAAGGCTGCTGGGTTTGTTTTCCCTCGCTTCGCCTTCCTCTGTTTCAGATTTGTTTGGGTGTAACACAGGGATGGACAATCCCAGAGCTGGCAGAACTCTTTGAGATTCCTTCCTAAATCACTCATCCCAAAGCCAGCCTGCATGACATCCTGACACCCAGGGAAGAATCCAAGGGCTCCAAAGCACCAAACAAAGCTTTGCTGCCATCCAAGAAGGTGAGACAGATGTGGAAACTTGGGAGCAGCTGCTATGAGACATTCTGATCTGACTTAGGGAGGAGAAGAAAAAAAGAGGAAAGCTTGCAAAGTAAAGATTACACTCAATTTGAAACTATATTTCTTTGCCAGAACAGGAAGTAATATTCTGTATGCCAACAAGTCAGAGCCACAATGTGATTACGTGCAACTGAAAGCCAATTCAATTTAAATTTAGGAAGGAAATGACCTCTCTGATGCTGTACCTGATTCTGTGTATTACCTTGCAACTGCAAACTTTGCTGTTGCCAAGGCTGTGCATTTAGTCTGGAACTTCAGCATCACCTTGTGTGCTATTTTAATCACATTTATATAAGCAAACATCAACTGACACGAGCCTCACGTGGAAATTATGCCCAGAACCCAAAGAATCCCAATTTTTATGGATTAAAAAGAACATTTCCTGGCAATAAATAAAAACACAGCACACAAGAGGATGCATCAGGCTTTGATACGCTTGGTCATTACCTCATTCATTTCCTCACTAATTGGGAAAAGATGAGCATCACCTTCAAGCCAACACTGAGTGCACCGAGTAATTTGCAGAGCAGAACAGGAAGAGGTTCCTTGTTTGACCTCAAGCAACGTGTGAATTGCAGCACCTGCCCTCCTGAGAGCCCAAGCACTGCACCATCAAGGCAGGAGAACAGCAGCAGTTCCCATCTTCTCCCCTTTCAGGGTTTGGGGGCTGCAGAAGGCATGGGAAAGGCACGGGTGGTTTGAGGACAGCGCTTGCAGGCAAGATGATTCACAATGAAATCCAGCAGCAACTCAAGTCTTGCAGAAGGGTTTTGCAAGGACGCATCACTGAGCAATAAGGCAACAAGTGAAATTCAGAGCCTGATGTACAGCAATGCACAGGGGGTAAAAAAAAAATATATCATTGTGGCAGCACTTACACAGGGAATGGGTCCCCCAATGAGTCTTGCTGTTTGGGAGGTGCTGGGACAGCTGAGGGGAGCCCCATGCAAACGTCAGCTCCGTGCTGAGCAGCAACCAGAAAAATCACATCAGGATGGCACTGAGCACTCATATGTGTGCAGCCAAACAGTCTGGGGAGTAAGGAACGCAGTGAGGAGAGGTGGGATCTTTTACACAGAGGCTGGTGGAACTGGGAAAGAAAAGTAGGCATGCCCTGATAAATAAAACTAGGAAATGGTGTGCCAGCATTGCAAACCAACACAGCCCCCACATCCTGAGCACCACACACAGTCCCAGAGCCCCTCTCAGCAAAGGGGCATCTCTGAAGTCAAGAAGATACACAGGAATATCATAAAGACAGTTCAGAGATATCTGTGCATGAAGACAGAGCCCACAGACCCCAATTTGAATCTGGAAGAGAGATGAACAGCGCTGTAAGATCATGAAGACAGAACAGCTATTTCATGTTTCCCATTAGATCTGCAAAAGGAGCATCCCAGCTCCTTTTTAGATGAGAGTTGTGAAAGCTCTCATCTAATGGGCTTAACAGGTGTTGCTGGGTGTTTTTTATAATTAAACTGCAGAACTCTGTCTTGGGATGCTGCAAAAGCCAAGTGTAAGCAGAGACTTAAAGGGCTTGGATAAACTCAGCAAGACAAGTCAACCAAGAGCCACTAAACACAACACATCTTCAGTGGGACTAAGGAAGTGTCTACCTTCCCTCTGTAGGAACTCGCTCCTCTCTGCTGCAAGCGGGCTGCTTCTGGCAGTTAGGAGCTCACCCTGTGGATCCTGCCTCCCCTGGTCCTGCTGCAGCAGCAGCCACCTGTTTTAGACTCTTCTGAAATAATTCAGAAGGCTCTCAGCCACCAGCTGATCCCTGTCAGCAAAATCAAGAAGTCACCGTTTAGCTCACACTCATGATGACCTAATGTAGGCTTATTTACCAGGATACATTTCTCAGGAAGCTCTGCTCCCTCTAAACTTGCCAGAAGAAAGGAAGGAGCCTTTTGTTTCAGTAGCTTTTCTTCCCAGTGAGGCTAAGAAGGGCAGCATCCCACTTTGCCCCTGGCCTGTCCACACAGCTCCTATTGGAGCTATCAAACCCCAAAGGAAACAGACAAGACACCCTCCCACATTACTGGACTAACCCTCATCAACAAATTGAGGATGATGTGGCAGAAGGGGAGCAGAGCTCACACCTTATTAGCCTGAGAGAAAAGAAATAAGCAACACAAGGGCTTGCAGAGACACACTGAATCACTGCAGCCTTGCTTGGTATCACCGCTGAGGCACTGACTGCCAAGTTTCTCCCATTTGCTGCATTCTTCTTTCATCTGCAGAAAATATCCCTATTTTGAAGTAACAAGAACAAACATCACACAGGACAGAGACCCCAGAGACACCACTGGGGCTCAGCAAGAGGGTTTGGTCACACAAGAGGTCGGTCACCAGGAAAAACATGGCACAAGCATCCCCACCACGCCTGCTTCTCTGCTCCTCCCATCCCTGCATCCAGGGATAAAAGGCTTCACTCCAGAGCACCGTGTTGCTCCACACCATCTTTTCCCCTCAGAAAGCCCTGGTGCTCCTGACTGATCTGCAGTGAACCCCAAATCCCACCCCCTCCCCCACTGCTTGCATCCCCTTTTATCAAACCCTTTCACTCCAGAACCCCTTCCTCACGCTGAGGATGCCCTCTTAACCCATTCTCTGTAATCTCCACTTTTCCCCTCCTATCCCAAGCTCCCTCACTACTCCTTCCCCACAATCATCCCTTCACCCTGCTCTCCTCCTTACCCCCCACGCTCCTAAAAGCTGCCTGGCCACCTCACACAGCCTCAGTCCCACTACCACTTACAGCTACACTCCAAGCACCCTAACAAACCTCCTGCACCAAACATCATGATTTTCCCCTAAACACAACACAGCCTCCCTGCATACCCATCCTCTGCACGCCACAACTTGAACCCTCAAACCACAGACCCAAAAGCTTTTCCACACAATGGAACACAAAGCCTTCTATGAACAGCTCTCTTTACAAGGAGCCGCTGCATCTTCACCACTTGTGTCTTCTTCTTGCTGTTGCCACCCCAATGAACAAGTGGCTAATACATCTTTTCTTCCTAGACACCAAACCCTCCTCCTTGCCTCAGCATTTTCCATCATCCCTCTCCGCATCTCTTTCCTTCTGCTCCATGTCCACCTGTCCCCAGGGTGTCATGGCTTCCTGCTCTCAGTGGCACACAGAATCAAAGAATCATTAACACTGGAAAAGACCCCTAAGTTCAAAGTCCAATCATCAACACATCCCCATCACCCCACCACGCCATGTACCCCAGTGCCACGTTTCCAACAGTTCTTGACCACCTCCAGTGACAGCGACTCTACCACTTCACTGGGAAGCCTGTTCCAGTGCCTGACCCTTCCTCCCTCCTTGTTACTCCACTGCTGATGGAGCTCTCCCAGGTCTCCATTTCTCCCTCTCCTATTTACAGAATCATTAAGGCTAGAAAAGACCAGTAAGATTATCTAGTCCAACTGTCAACCAATCATTATTATGGTCACTAAACAATCTCCCCAAGCACCACATATCCACCTCCAGGGACAGTGACTCCACAACTAGAATCACAGAATCACAAGGTTGGAAATGACCCACAAGATCATCTAGTCCAACCGCCCTCCCATTACCATTGCTACCACAAACTAAACCGTATCTCCTCATCCAGACATCTCCTGAACACTGCCAGGGACAGCAACTTTTCACCACCTCCCTGGGCATCTTGTTCCATTACCTCACCACTCCTCCTGAGAAGAAACTTTTCCTCATACACAACCTGAACCTCCTGTGGCATAACTTGAGGCCATCACCTCTTGCTTTATCTACCATGCTCAGTGGTAGAGTCCTGGGAGAAGCTCTGCAAGCCTTGTTAATCACAGAATTGACTCCCTGTTATGAGGTATGTAAAAACATTGACACTTCTGAGGTTTACTTTTCCTGGAGTAGGGTGTACACAGGCCTCACTCAGACTTCAGCAAAACAGCTTATTTACATTCCTCCTTATTGTATCTTCACCACTTGGTGGTCTTCCTGCCATTACCAACGAACAAGTGGCTAATCATAGAACCACAGCATCATAGAATGGGCTTCATTGGGCTCCATCAAAAGAGGGGTGGCCAGCAGGGACAGGGAGGTGATTGTCCCCCTCTACTCTGCTCTGCTGTTGTGAGGACTTATCTAGAAAACTGCATCCAAGTGTGGAGCCCCCAGTACAAAAAAAGACAGGGAGCTGTTGGAGAGGATCCAGAGGAGGCCACAAGGATAATCAGGGGACTGGAGCATCTCCCCTGTGAAGACAGGCTGAGGGGGCTGGGCTTGTTCAGCATGGAGAAAAGAAGGCTGCGGGGTGACCTCAATGCAGCCTTTCAATAGCTAAAGGGAGCCTACAAACAGGAGGAGAATCAACTCTCTGAAAGGGCAGATAACAGCAGGATGAGGGGAAATGGTTTTAAGTTGAGGGAAGGAAGATTTAGGTTGGATGTCAGGGGGAAGTGTGAGAGTGGTGAGGTGCTGAAACAGGCTGTCCAGAGAAGTTGTGGATACCCCATCCCCGAAGGTGTCCAAGGCCAGGTTGGATGGGGCCCTGGGCAGCCTGGTCTGGTATTAAATGGGGAGCTCAGCGACCCCGCATGTGGCAGGGGGGGTTGGAGATTCGTGATCCTTGAGGTCCCTTCCAACTCTGGCCATTCTGTGATTTTGTGAAAGAATGGCTTGGGATGGAAAGGACCTTATGGATCATTAAGTTCCAACCCTCTGCCACACGCAGGGCGACCAACCTCTACATTTAATACCAGACCAGGGCCCCATCCAACCTCCCCTCGAACACCTGCAGGGATGGGGCACCCACAGCCTCCCCAGGCAGCCTTGTACCACAGCATCACCACTCTTCAGGAAAAAAAAGTTATTCCTAATATCCAACCTGAGCCTCCCCTGGCACAATACGAACCCACCGCCCCCCACGACGGATCCTTTCCCCCCCCCCGCCACCCCTCGACCCTCCCTGGTTACAGGCCGCAGCCAGGCCCACCTCTACAAGCCGTACCCCGGAGCTCAGCCGCTCCCCCGTCCCTCCGCCTCCCACCTGCATAGCTCTCTGCCGCAGGGCTCGCAGCCTTTCCTGCCTCCGCCGCGCTTCTTCCTCCAACCGCCCCAACACGGGCTCAGCCTCCTCATCCTCCACGCTCCCTCCGCCGGGCGCCGCCATCTTGTCTCCCTCCCTCCCCGCCAACCCCAGCGCGCATGCGCGGCACTCGGGGGGGGGGGGTGGGAGGGGGAGTAAAAAGGGGGGGGGGGTGTATTTGGGGGGGCACCCCTAAAAATTCAACATTAATAAATAATAAATAAATAAATAAAAACGAAGCAAACATAAAGATGGTTAAAAGGGCCCCCAATCTCTCTCTTCATTCAGTTGGGGGAGGGAGGGGGGAAAGCTCTGTGCTGCGCTGGGGGAAATATCTTCTCCTTCACTCCCCACCCTCAGAGATCTGCGGAGGGAGAATGGGGAGGAAGGGGGAATGGAGAAAAAGAGGGGTGAAAAGCGCTGCCCCCCCATCTCTACAAGCTGCCTGACGGCCACCTGCAGCCTATGGGGGGGGGGGGCGTGGAGGTGCCCCCCCGCAGCTGGGGGCGGTCCCGGCTGTGGGGCGGAGCTGAGGGCTGAGCCGTGCCGAGCCGTGCCGGGGCACCGCCGAGCCCCCTCCTACCCCTTACCTTAACCCGTCCCTCCCCCCACCTTCCCTTTCCCCCCCCGAGTCCCCGATCCCCAGTTATGCCCCCCCCGGGGGCCGCAGGGCCCTGAGCGCTCCTCCCGGCCCGGCCCGGCCCGGCATGGCGTCCCGGGAGCGGCTCTACGAGCTCTGGATGCTGTACTTCGCTAAGGTGAGACACCCCCCCCTCCCCTCCTTTTCCCTCCCCCTCCAATCCTCCTCATCCTCAGTTCGGGGGTCCTGCACCCCTCCCTCAAAGCCCCTTCTCCATGTTAGCTCTCATTTTTGCCAGCTGTATCTCTACCAATTTGGGGCTCTGGATCCTCCATATTCCAGCCCCCCCCCCCCCCTCCCCCAATTTAAGAGCTCTGAGACCCCCCTCCCTACACCTGCAATCCCGTATTTACAGCTTTGAAATCGCCCCCCCCTCAGTCCTCAACCCCAATTTGGGGGCTCTGCATTCCCCCATTTGCACCTGAGACTCCTCAGGAGCCACCCCCCACCCTCAACCCCCCCCAATTTGGAAGTACGTGTCCACCTTTCCCCCCCCCCCCCCCCATTTTGGAGGCTCTGTGAACCCCCCCCCCCATACCTTCACCCCATCGATTTGACCCCCCTCCCTTCACCCTTCCATACTTTCAAGGCTCTGAAATCCCCTCCCCACCGCCCCAAACCCTCATCCCCTCTTAATTCAGCTCCTCTCCCTGTATCCTTCCAATATTAGGGACTCGGTGACACTCCCCCTGCCCAAATTCCGCCCCCCCCCCCCCCGCAAAAAAAACTCCAAATCCCCCTCTATCCCCACCCCCATTCAGAGCTTCAATGCCCCCCTCCCCAGTCTGGTTCTTCCTGCCCAAGGCGGGGAGCACACCCCCTTTTTTTTCTCCCCCCACCCCATTACTCACACTTGGGAAAGGCTCCATAACCCCCCCTATCCCCCTCTGCTTGTCTGTCCCCCCCCTCCCAGCAGCAGGTGCGGCCGCGATGACATTGGAGCCACGTCCTGGGCTCATTGCTCTCCATTGGAGCAAGCAGTGGGGGGAGGGGGGTCCTACACCTTTGTGGGGGTCGTACACCTTGGGGAGAGTTCCACTCCATTGCGTTCTCCCCCCCCATACATCAGATTCAATTCCGCTCAAGCTGCCAAAGCTTTGTTCATCCCCACATGGCAGGCATCCCCAATGATTGGAGGACAAGGGGTTCCCAACCCCCCCAAAGCCACCACCTCTGGGGATCCCTTTAGCTGTCCTCCCCCACCCCATCCTCTTTCTGGGTCCAAACGATGCGTTTTGGGTGGTGGTGGCACGCAGCGTGGCTTTTAAGGATGAATGGTGAAGCCTTTCGGTCTCACACTGGTGTCATTAGGACCGAGGCTTGTTAGGTGCAGGGGGGGCTTCGTCTGGTTCAGGATTGTTCCTGCACACAGCTCCGGGGGTCTGCAGGTTTCCCCTCTTCCTCCCTGCTCCCCAGTAGCAGCGCTGTGAGGAAATCCTTGAATATTGGCAGAAAAAGGGATTTGGGAACGGTGAAACACAGAGGAGGAAGTGGTGGCAGTCAGTAGGGGAGGGGACCAGTTAGGAACTGGGATGTGCTGGGAGGTCAGGCTGGGGGGTACATGGGGACAGGTGCTGTGCTTGGGGGTGTGCATGCACATTTGTATGGGGGCACGTGCCGTGCCATAGGGATGTGCGTGCTCTTATGGGGACAGGTACCATTGCCATTGAGATGTGAATGCTCTTAAGGGGACAGGTGTCACGCCGTGGGGCTGTGCTTGGTTCTGTGGGGACTTGTGTTATGCCATTGGGGTGTACAGACCTTGTATGAGGACTTGAGCCGTGCCATTAGGGTGTGCATGCTCTTATAGGGATGTGTGCAGTGCCTTTGGGATGTGCACTATTCTGTGCTGTGCCATTGGGGTCTATGTGCTCTTATATGTGCTGTTGTCATTGGGGTTTGCACTCCTGTCTGGGGACACGTGCCATGCCTTCGGGGTTTGCATGCTCTTTTGGGGACATGTGCTATGGCTATGGGTGGTTGTGCTCTTATGGGAATGTGTGCTGTGCCATCAGGGTGTGTGTGCTGTTATAGGGACAGGTGCCGTGCTGTCGGGGTGTGCATACTGTTATGGCAACATGTGCTGTGCCATCAGGATGTGCACAGTGCCATCCCCACACTTCTGTGGGAACGTGTGCCATGGCATTGGGGTGTGTGTGTGCTCTTATGGGGCTGTGTGCCATGCCAGCCAGTGCTGTTAGCCCCCCCAGGCAGGTTGTCCTTAAGCAGCTACCCTGCCTGCCACCCATGGATGTGTCCTTGTCGAGAAGGAAGCTCATTAATTACCAAATCCCAACTGCTGAGCAGGGGGACTTTGTAGAGGATGGGATCTGTCTCTTGGTGGGCAGGGGGTCACCATTAGGTACCAAACGCCAGCGGCATCTCAGGACCGCCGGGGGCCAGACCCTAACCTGAACTGCCATAGGGACCTAGCTGTAGGGTGCATGTGGACACGGGTCACCCCTCGGGGACAATGGCACAGAGGTGCTGGCGCTGAGAGCTCCGTTCCCAGGCGGCTCCGCGCCATGAGCCCCAAAGCCACCCAACAGGATCTGCCAGCGGGGCGGGCACGGCGGGGGCGAGCGGCGCACCATGGGACGCCGGCATGGGGATAAGGGGCACGCGGTAAGGTGACAGTGACAGCCGGACAGGGGGACAGCAGCAGGGTGCCACCGAGGCGGGGTGCTGAGAACGGGCCAACTCACTGCACCCGTGGGGTTGGGTGTCCCCAGGGCGGCGGTGGCACGGAGGGATGCTGCCACAGCCCCGTGTGCGGCGGTGACAGTGGCCCCGCGTGAGCCTCCCCCGGAGGAAATGTCGTTGGGGCCACGAGTGACTTGGCATTTCCTGAGTCTCTCGTATGTTTTAAGCAAACTAAAGCGGGGGGGTGGAAGGAAAAAAATAATAACATCACACACACATACACACACCCCCCCCACGGGTCCCGTCACTGCATGTCTCCGCGCGCGTTTCCGCTCCTCGTCCTCGCTCCGGCGGTGGCGGCACCGGGGGCCATGGAGCCGTGCGGGTGTCCCATCATCACGTCTCCCCCACAGGTAATGGGGTGTGAGCCCCCTCCCCTGCCCCTGGGGCACTGGGGAGGAGCGCTTCTCTCCTCTAAATGGGGCGGCGGAGGGTTTGTGAGCTGCTGAGGGGAGAGCGGGGCTTGCGGGATGCTGGGCTTTGGGGGGCTGGTGCCAGGGGGGGTGTAGAGCCACAGGTGGTGGTGGAGGGACAGTCCCTGCCAAACTGGGGTATGTGGGAACAGGGTGAGCCCAGAGTGCTCCGTATGGGGTGCACAGATATCCAAGGGTGCTTTGGGGGGGTGCACAGGGGCTTGGACATTCCACAGTGCTTACGGGGTGCAGAGGGATGGGGAGATCCCATCCATGAGATGCATGGGAACAGGGGTGACCCCAAAAAGCGTGGGTCACCCCAAGGTTCTGCACGGGGCTGTAGTGCTCCGTGAGGTGCACAGGGACGTGGGTCACCCCAAGCTGCTCTGTGGGGTGCACAAGGGCATGGGTGATTCAAATGTGCTTGCTGTGGTTTGTGGACACCATGGGGTGCCCCACTGGGGTCATGCATTATTCCAAAGTGCTCTGTGGGGCACACATGGCTTTGGGTGATCCCATAGTGCCTTATGGACACCCAAAGGTGCTCCATTACTCCCACAGAAGCATGGCATGACCCCGGGGTTCTGCATGGGGTGCAGAGGTGCCTGGACACCTCAGGCCGCTCCGTGGAGTGCATGGAGATGTGGGTCACCCTAAGGTGCTGCATGGTGTACAGAGGGGTGAGGTGACCCTATGGTGCTCTGTAGGGTACATGGAAACCCAAAGGCGTTTTGTGGGGTGCAGAGGGACGTGGGTGACTGCAGAGTGCTGTATGGGCACAGGGACATCCAGGAACCATGGCTATAATCGTTGGGTGAATCACCCCTTGCACAACCCCATGAGGAGTGGGGCCCGCATGCTACCTACTGATTGGCTGCACCATCCTACAGGGCCAGGTGCTGTTGCTGTTGATTGGCTGGTAGCTAGGTGCTCTGTTTGCTGATTGGTTGGCAACTCTACAGGTTTTGCTTCTCTGTGTGCTGATTGGTCAATAGATCCACAGGTTGTGCTGTTCTGCGTGCTGATTGGCTGATGGCTCCAGGGGTGTGTGGCCACTTGCTGTGCTGATTGGCCAACCGTTCTGGGGGGGTGGGGGGGAGGGGTTGGAAGGAGGGGAGGATTTGGGGATTGTGATTGTTTTGCATGCTGATTGGCCAGTCTTCATGGCACTGGATCCGTGCCAGGCATCCATTGGCCAACAGTTCCCAGAGGCTGTGCTGATTGGCTGGAGGATGGATCCCTAGCGGGAGCTGATTGACCACTACTCAGCTGCCCTTCGGGGGTGGGCACTACAAGGGTTCCCCCACCCCCCCAAAAAAAAACCAACTCAAGCCTCCCTGTTGCAGAAGGACCTGGCATACCTGCAGCAGTGGCTGGAGGCCTTTGTCATGAACTTTGAGAAGGTCATAGCCGTGCCCTCGCTGGAGCCCCGCAGGTGAGGGTGACCCCCCTTCCCCCCAAAAAAAAGAAATTAAAAAACCACCACTTCCCTCTCCCTTTCCTCCCTCCCCCACCCAGTCAGGGTTTTGCTGCAGCTCATCCGCTGCGGTTTGCAGCCATCCGGCCCCAGATGGGAGGTTTTTAGCACGGGGCTGGGGTGGGGGTAAGTCCCATCCTGTCGTTTCCCCCTTCTCTGTTCACTTATTTTCCTCCCCCCGCCCCCATCAGGCCAGAGGAGGCAGTGTCAGAGATCCCAGTGCTGCCAAGAGAAGTGCTGCAGGTGCTGAGCCAGAGGCTGGCACAGTGTGTGGGGCAGGGTCCCCGCCTCGGGCAGGCACTGCTGCTCCTCAAGTTCTTCATCATCATCTGCAGGTGGGTGCAGGATCCCCCCCCCCCCCCCATGGACAGATCCCAGCTGCACCCCATCCTCCCCCCCCCAAAGTGCATCACTCCCCTCACAAAAGTACATATTCCCCTCTCAAAAGTCCACTCTGAAAGTTCATTGTGTCGTGTCCCCCCCAAAAGACTGCATTGCGTCCTCCCCATTCCCTGCCCCAAAAACACACTGTCTCCCTCCAGCACGTGCTGTACCCCCACATGCATCATGTCGCCCCTCAGTGACATTGTCCCCCTCAATACACATCACATTCTGACCCCCAAAAAGTGCATCGTACTCCTCTAAAATCTCATTGAGCATTGTGACCCCCCCCCAGAAAAGAAGCACCAATCTCCCTCCCTGGAAGAAAAAAAAATGCGTCTTGTCCCCTTACGTTCCTTGTGCCCTCCCCAGGTGCATCATAGCCCCTCAAGTGCATCGCATCCCCCATTCTCCCCCCCCCCTTACTCCTTTCCATTAAGCAGCCACTCCCTGCCCGTTCCTGTTCCTCTCCCGGGGGGGCCCTGTGGTGGCCGTCTGGCCCCTTCCTGCCTGCTGCTCTCCTGGCGCCGCTGCCTGTACACCGCAGATAAGGCTGTGCTGATGGCAGCCTGTGCTTGCTCCCACCCAATCCCTGGTTGCTGAAACATCCCTAGAGGCTCCCCCGGCAAGAGGACTGTCCTTCTGTCCCCCCTCCCAGCCACCAAAGCCTTTATATTTAGCACTGGATAGGAGCCAGGTCCTGAACAATGGGGCTGCACTGGGCTTTGAGGTTTGGCTGTGTAGCGTGGGAGGATGGGGTCAGCCCAGGACGTGCCCTTGGTCGGCACTTATCCCCATCTCTAGGTGTGTTATTTCCCCCCCTACACCCCTTCCCCATGGCATTTACACCTTACAGAAACCTCGAAAATGTCCAAACCGACAAAACCCCCGGCTTCATCCCAGATGTGCTGGCGCTGCTGCGGATCTGTGCGAGCAAGGTGAGCATTGCCATCGTCACGAACCCAATCCCCAGTGCTGGGAGGGCAGATATGGGGGCAGGATGAGGAAGGGGCTGTTCTGTACCCACCTGACCCCAAATCGTAGCAAAGAGGAGGAAAGAAGTGGGATGGGAGCAAGCATTTGGGCACCATTTTGGGGTGCAGGCTTAAATCCTATTGGGTACCATTTGGATGCTTGGGTACCACTTTGTGGCATCTTTGTGCACAGGGATGAATCCCAATTGGACGAAGCTGGCATAGGAGGGTATTGGGGATATTATTTGGGATTAATCTTTCTCTGCCTGCCCCTGGCAGCTACGCAGTGGCCAGGAGGATGGGGCACAGCTGGAGAGTGTGATGCTGTATGCCCTGCACCTCTGCGAGTGCCTCTTCGACCCCTACCAGACCTGGCGCCGGCAGCTGAGCGGGTGAGCACCATGGGCATGGATCCCTGCATCCTGTACCCTTCTTCTCCCTGCTCCTCATTCCTCTCCTTCCAGAGAAGTTGTCAGCACGAAGGAGAAGAGCAAATACAAGTTCGCCCCCGCCGCTTTGCCCCCCGAGTTCAACACCTTCTTCCAAGGTACAGCCATCACTGCTCCCTGCAGCCCCCCTGCTTTGTGTGGTCTGGGCAGCAGTCCCTGGAGGCTGAAGTCTTTTTATTATCCTGTGATTAACCCTGAGTACCCACCATGGTGTACAGTGCTGGGCCTATTTTATTAGCACCTGACAGAAACACAGCTTGGCTGGGGAAGCTCTGAAAACCCCATCACTGACCTGTGAAATAGAAACCCTCTCTGGGTTAGGGGGCTGCAGAAAGCACCTAAAGTCCCAGCAAGCTGTTAGTGGTGCTGGCTGTGATTCCCCTTCCCCAGCTGAACCTGATTTTAGAACCAAAACCTCTAGATTTTACAACAGCAATCTTCCCGTGCTGCAGCCAAAGCTGAAAATAGCTGAGGGGTTTGCACTCCCTCCCCCCTCCATCAACAACAAGGTCAAGGGTAGGTTGTGGGATGGGTAGAGAGGGGAATTTCTGCCTTTTATTTTCTGCCACCTCTCTTGTACTTGCAGAATGTTTCCAGCCTGGTGGGCAGCTCCCCGACGAGCTCCAGCTCCGGCTCATCCACCTCTTTGGAGCCATCCTCTCCGGGGCCAAGGTGGGATGGGGGCACGGGAAACAACACTGCTCTGCCAAACCTTCACTCCCCAAACTGTGCTGAGACTAAACGGCAAAGCCTTATTTATTACAAGTGAGACGCTTTGCTGCAATTAAACGCCTTAATTCTGCAAAACCTTATAGAATCACAGTTAAAATTGCAAGCCAAAATTCATGGTTTTACCTTTAAAAAGCAAAAATTAAGTTAAGGAGATATCTAAACTGAAACTGATCCAGCAGAGCTTGCTCACCAGCAATAACATGTTCAAATCTGGGATGCAGCTGAGAGCATCTCAGCTGGAAAAATCAGTGCTGAGCACACGCAAGTTCTAATCAACCCGGTGCTTAAGAAAGCAGAGCTTGATTAACAGCTCTGAAATGTGCTTGGAGTTAATTTGCATATACCAGAAGCAGGCAGGAAAGCAGCAATGCATTGTGCAGATATCATAGATTCTTAGAATCATAGAATCACAGAGTGCCTTGGGTTGGAAGGGACCTCAAGGATCATGAAGCTCCAACCCCCCCTGCCGCAGGCAAGGCCACCAACCTCCATATCTAAAACTAGACCAGGCTGCCCAGGACCCCATCCAACCTGGCCTTGAACACCTGACCTGACTTAAATATGGGATTTTGTGCCAAATTAAAAAGAGATTTGTTTTCTTTTTAATTTTCTTTTTGTCCCTGACAGTCCAACGCACTGCAAGCCATTACGCCGGCAGCATTGGAGGTGCTGCTGGGAGTGCTGCGCCGGGTGAGCTCAGGGCCCCCGCCGTGCTTTGGGCTGCTGGGACTGACACTGAGCAGTGTGGTGGCAGCAGTGCATGCCCTACATGCCAGCAGCCCTGGCCCTGTGCCCCTGCGAGTGCTGCTGGATGGGTACTTCAGAGTGCTCAACGCCGACCCCACCACTGTGTCACCGGAGGCGGCCAGAGGGCTCATCGTTCTGCGGGTGCAGATGTTGGGTAAGTTGGGGTATGGGGAGCAGGGTTTGGGAGCATGGGAGAAGGGTAGCGGGGTGGGTGCTGAGCCCTGTTCCCCACTCTGCCATTGTAGATGCCATCCCAGCCATGCTGAGCTGTGATGACCGGCCGGTCCTGCAAGCCGTCTTCCTGAGCAATAACTGCTTCGAGCACATCATCCGCCTCCTCCAGAACAGCAAGGTACCAGAGTGCTGCAGTATGCCTGCACACAGCAGGGTTGGGCTTTGAGATGAGGTCATGGAATGAACTACAGAATCTTAGAATGGTTCCAAACTTAAAGCCTATCCAGTACCAACCCCCTGCCATATGGACACCTCCCATAGACCAAGCACCTGAAGCCCCAGCCAGCCTGGCCAGGGATCACAGCTGCTTTGAGCAGTCTGTGTAAAGAATTTCCTTCTAACATCCAACCTGCATCTCCTCTCTTTTAGTTTAAAACCATTTTGTCTTGTCCTATCACTATCTGCCCATGTAAAAAGTTATTCTTGCATTTTTTCTTGCATGCACTGCAGCATCCTCACCTGCACCATCCTCAGCCTCTGTGACTGTAAACACCCTGAGCAGTGCTGGGATGGAGCCACTCCAGCACCATCCCTGTACCCCAGAGCAGGGCAGGAATGGTGCATAACCCTATTTTTAATCCCTCCACCACACGCTGTTGGTCTCTGTCTTCCTCGCCCCAGCTCTACCTCAACAGTCCACAGGACGCAGGTGAAGCCTACAACAAGCTCTCTGTGCAGCCACCAGCCAGCAATGGGCTCCAGCAGGTATTCTGAGAAACTACCCCACACTCAACTGCCTGGTAGGATTAGGGGTGATGCCCACAGCTGACCCACCACCTGTCCCACAGGTCTTCGACAGCGGCTCCGATGCCATCGCAGTCCATGCCGTCAGTGTGCTCACAGCCATCATGAGCAACTCACCCTCTGCAAAGGTGGGAATGGGAGGAGGATGTCCCCAAGCACAGATGGGGTTTGGGTTTTTCACCCCAAAGAAATGCCTTGGGGTGATGCAGCTCGTCCTAGGGCTTTTGTAGGACCTCATGTACGTGCATGCTTGCAGGAGGTGTTTAAGGAGCGCATTGGCTATGCCCATCTCTACGAGGTGCTGAGGAGCCAAGGCCAGCCCACGCAGCGTCTGCTTCAGGAGCTCCTCAACATGGTAAACACTCCCTTGGCTAACCCAGAAGCCTTCCCATCTCCCATAAGCCTTCTTCTCCTTCACTCTAAGCAAAATACTCTGTGCTGGCACCTCAGTGGAGCAGCTAGGCTGATCTCAGCCCTCTCATCTCCAGTCCCTTCTGGGTCCCCCTCCTAAGGTGGTCACACTGTCTTCAACTTTGAATCATGCTCAGCTTTGGGGAGATTCGAGCCTATTTCAATGCTGTGCTCTTTGCTCTGGGACTGCTGGGTGGGTGTGTGGGGGTCTTCAAGGTGCTCAGTGCAGGAGGTTCTCCCCAGGTGCTTGGTGCACAGGGTTGTCTGTCATTTGTTGCACGAGGGTCTCCAGGAGTCTTGGTGCAGGGGGTTCCCCAAAAATCTTGGTGCACAAAGGGGTTTGCTTTGCAGAGGGTCTCCAAGGCACTTGGTGCAGGGAGGTCTCCCAGAAGACTTCATGTACGAGACTCTCAAGATGCTTGGTGCATCGGGGTCCCCAAGATGCCTTGGGAAGGGGAGTCTCCAAGGTACTTGGTGCATGAGGGTGTCCAACACACCTAAAGCATGGGGGCCCAAAATGATTGGTGCACAAGGGCCTCCCAAGACACTTGGCTGACAAGGGTCTCCCAAAGTGCTTGGTACACAGAGGTCTCCACCACGTATCCAAAATGGCTAGGAGAGGATCCGTCTCTCCATGTGGTGAGGACCTCACTAACCATCTTCTGTATTCCGGCAGGCAGTAGAAGGTGACCACAGCTCCTTCCCAGCACGCCCCATCCGCAACGAGCAGCCCCTGCTCCTGCTTCTGGCCTGGCTTCCAGCACTGGCATGCCGTGAGCTGCAGCTCTTCCTCTCAGAGCGGCTGCGGCAGCTATGCGAGGCCTCTCTGCCCAGCCGCCTCACCTGCGTCAAGGCAGGCATGGTGGGCAGCCTGCTGGCTGCTCTGGCCTCAGAGCCAGCACTTCCACCTGCCTGCTCTGAAAACCTGCTGGAGCTGCTACGTGTGCTGGGCAGGCTTTCCATCCGGCCTGGGGAGCTGCGGCAGCTGTTGAGGCTGCTGAGGCGTGAACGGGGCCGGGGCGCCCACCCCTACACAGCTCCAGTCCTGCGAGTGCTCTCAGGAATGGCACGGGCTGAGGGACCCCCACGGGCACTGCAGTACTTCGACCTGACACCTGGCATGGCAGGGATCATGGTGCCTGCCGTCCAGAAGTGGCCTGGAGGTGCCTTTGCCTTCCATGCTTGGCTCTGCCTCAGTGAGGAGGAGTTCGGGCCACCGTCGAGACCGAAGAGGAGACAGCTTTACAGGTGAGGATGGGGTGGTGAGGGTGAGGATGGTAAGATGCGACTGTCCCCACTGCGCTGTCCTCTCTTCAGCTTCTTCACAGCCAGTGGGACGGGCTTTGAGGCTTTCTTCACCACCGACGGCATGCTGGTGGTAGCTGTCTGCACCAAGAAGGACTACATGACGGTGGCACTGCCGGAGGTGGCCTTCAACGACTCATCCTGGGTGAGTGATGTCCCCATCGCCGTCCTCGTGATGGGGAATACCCCTCACACCTCTTGCTTGTCCCCACAGCACTGCATTGACGTTGTCCATGTCGCTGGCCGCCGGCCTTTCGGCCAGAATGTGGTCAGCATCTACGCAGATGGACACCTACGGAAGACAGCGCAGCTCCGCTTCCCGTCCCTCCACGAGGTCAGGGCCATCCCCAACACTGCACCATCCTTCTCTGTGACACTGGCTGGGAACTGGATACTGCTCCTTAACAGGCTGCCCAGGGAAGTGGTGGAGTCACCATCCCTGGAGGTGTTTAAGAACTTAGGAAGAACTTCTTTACTGAAAGGATTGTGTAGAATCAGAACAGGTTGCCCAAGGAAGTAATTTGAGTCACCATCCCTGAAAGTATTTGAAAGACTTGTAGATGTGGTGCAGAGGGAGCTATTTCAGCTATTTGAGCTAGATTTGACAGTTCTGGGTTCACAGTTGGACTTGATGACCTTAAAGGTCTTTTCTTGAAATGATTCCATGATCTCTTCTCCCATGCAGTCCTTCACCTCCTGCTGCATTGGCTCTGCGGGGCACCGCACCACCACAACAGCCTCCAGCAGCAGCCACCCACCGCCGTCCCATGGGCTGGAGCTGACCTTCCCCCCACATCCCGTGCTCTGCCGCTCACAGTCCTTCCCTGCCACCCTGGGACCCCACGTCTGGACCCCCCTGCAGCCTCCCACCGAGGGAGTGGTGTCCACCACAGCAGCTGGCAGCCAGGACACTGAGTGGGGCACCCCTACTTCCCTCGAGGGCCACCTGGGCTCTGTGGCTATCTTTTGTGAAGTGCTGCAGCAAACCCAGGTCAAGGCACTCTTCTGCCTGGGTACGTAAGGGCTGCACACGTCGATGAGGCTTCTGGTGGCAAATGCATCCCCAGCCCTTCCCCACTGACCCCTCTTTCTTTGCTCAGGTCCAAACATCGCATCTCCATTTACACTGGAAGGTGACCTTGTGGAGCTCAGCAGCAAGCTTCTGCTGTACTACACCCCACAGGTGAGGACAGACCCATGAAGAAGCTCTCACTTCACCTGAACTCACCAGGATCTTTCTCTGTGTGGGGGATGTTGAGCCTATGTCCATCCCTTCCCATCTTTTCCCACTGAGATTTCTTGATGGGTCACACATTGATCATATCATAGAACCATAAAATCACAGACTGGTTTTGAGTTGGAAGAGGCCTTACAGCCCATCCACATCCAACCCCTGCCATGGGGAGGGTCACCATCCACCAGATCAGGTTGCCCCAGTCCCCAGCCATACTGGCCCTGAGGACTGCCAGGTGTGGGACATCCACAGCTTCTCTGAGCAACCCGTTCCAGTGCCTCACCACTCCCTGAGTAAAGAATTTCCTTCTAATATCTATTCTAAACCTTCCTTCTTTTAATTTCCTCTTGTCTTGTGCCCAGCAAGTGTCCACTGTCTTCATAGATTGGGATGCTCTCTTCTAGGCCTGCAGAAATAACATCTGCCTGGACCTCTCTCCCAGCCATGGTTTGGACGGGAGGCTGACGGGGCATAAGGTGGTCAACTGGGATGTCAAGGTATGTTGGGTGCCAGGTGGCCCATCCTGACCCCATGACCTAGGGTACCTTTGGGTTCAGGACAGGACTTTTGTAGGGTGTTACATGGCCATGGTGGTTCCCCAGCAGGGGAGCTGGGGGTGTAGATGGTATTGGTTCCAGCAAGGACCTACAGCTCCACTGAAATCCAGCTTATTCCATGGCCCTCCCAAGGACCTCTGTGCCTTGTGGGCTCTCAGTGTCCAGACTGGGCTCCATGAATGGTCACTGCAGGGGAACACATGCTTCTGAGCAGCCTGTTGGAGGTGTGTGTTGTAGGATAGGTCAAGGCATATTTCACTCTTTGCTGGCCATAGGGCCTTGTCCCTTGGGCAGGATAGGTCCTGCGGATCCCTGGCTCTGGGTGGATATGCAGCTGCCTTCTGTACACGACCATCACCACGCAGCACTCGGGAGCACACAGCAAACCTTCTCACCTCTCTTGGCAGGACGTGGTCAACTGTGTGGGTGGGATGGGTGTCCTGCTGCCCCTGCTCGAGCAAGTGGTGACCAAGAAGGAGGAATCTGAGGACGAGCAGGAGACCAATGACCTCGTAGGGCCAGAGCTGACGTCCTCCAGGAACGCCCAGGGCATGCTCATCCCACTGGGCAGGTCCTCAGGTGAGGACTCTGAGGGGGATGTGGGGCAGGAGCCACACTGCTTGGGTGGCTGGAGGTAACCCCACTGCCACATAGATGCTACCTATGCCTGGCTGGTATTGTCTTGTCCAGAACACCAAGATTTATAATGTTACAGAGAAATCTTGCTGTTGCTGACGTATTTTCAGGTTATTATGACCAAATTAGTCGTAAGTGAGAAGTTCTGGGAAGATGAAGGTGATTCAAGCTTGCTGACCTCCGTTTTGACTTTGCTTTTAGTCTCTGATGTCTTATCGTACACTTAGGTTCATGCAGAAGCCTTAGCCCCCATAGAAAATGTGAGATTTTTCCCTACTAACTCAGAGCAGCTGAGGTTTCCACTCAGTTAAATTGGAGGGAAATGGGTGAATGGGATGGCAAGTACATGGAGAAAAGTCAGTGACAGGGTCACCAGGATGCCCATCATGGTCAGAGGTGGGAAGGAGCCTGCAGGGAGCAGGGCTGATGGCTCCCAGCTCTGCCCTGTGCCTTGCAGAGAGCAGGCTGGAAAGGAACAGCGTGGCTGCCTTCCTGCTGCTTGTGAAGAACTTCATCCGCAACCACCCAGTGAACCAGGAGAGCCTGGTGCAGTGCCACGGGCCGGCCATCATCGGTGCGCTGCTGCAGAAGGTGGGGGCTGCCACAGCTACTAGGCTCCGTCCTGGGTCGCTCCCCATGCTACAAACCTTCCCTCTCACCCTGGGCAGGTGTGCAGCCCACTGCTGGATATGAGCACGCTGATGGCCTCGCAGATCCTGATGGAGCAAGTGGCCTCTGAGGGCAGTGGACTGCTGCTGCACCTCCTCTACCAGCATCTCCTCTTTGATTTCCGCATCTGGAGCAACAGCGACTTTGCTGTCCGCTTAGGTGGGAGCAGGGGCATCTGCAGGGATCCCTGGGATGGTGGTGTGGCCACCAGGGCTGCTCACGGCCTCTCCATGCAGGTCACATCCAGTACCTGGCCAACGTCGTCAAGGACCACAAGCAGCGCATCCGCAAGAAATACGGGGTGCAATACATCCTCGACTCCATCCGGACGTACTACGGGTGAGCTGCTGCTTGTAGCTGGGGCATCTAGCCCCCAGGCACCAGCACCGTGGTGGGCTTGGTCTCTGGGAGCTGCACATTGGGTTAGATGCTTTTATTTGGGATTATATTCCCCCTGCAAGCATATCAAGGAAGCATTACGATAGGCGCTTCTGCGCCCTGTGCCCTGTCCCTTCAGAGACCCAATACATGGGGTAAATGTTGTCTTGTGTGCACAGTTGGCCTGAAGGGATGTTCACTGTCCAGGAGTTGCTCAGGCTTCATGTTGGGATTTGGGGTTGTGCTGATGATGAGGGACAAGGAGAAAGAAGGTGGCTGTGGACTACCCAGTGGGAGTATCATAGAATATGAGTTGAAAGGGACCCCTAAAGGTCATCTGATCCAACTGCCCTGCAGTGAACAGGGACACCTACAGCTTGATCACGTTGCTCAGAGCCCCACACAGCCTGACCTTGAGTGTATGCAGGGATGGGGCATCCTCCACATGCATCTCTTCCTCAGTTCCTCCAGGGAGAAGTCCACAGCTACTGATGACATCAAAACGGTACAGACATCCCTCTTCAGCCTGGTGAAGGATTTTTTCTGCAGGAGCTTCTCTGGGGAGGAGATGCAGAGCTTGCTGAACTATGTGGCCGCAGCACAGGATGAGCAGCAGGTATGAGTTCAGGCCATCCAGGTCCCACCAAATCACCCTAAACATTGTCCCCAGACAACTAGGGCTGCCCCTGCTCTTGGCAGTGGTCAACAGGCAAGTGGGGAAAAGGCACTCAGGTACTGCTGGGGTGCATGGAGGACAGCATGCAGCCGTCCCTGTTGCCTGTAGGTCTGCGGAGCGCTGGAGGTGATACACAGCCTGCTGAAGGGCTCACCCTCCCAGGAGCAGCTTTTTGCCTTCCTCTTTGAGCCAGGCCACGTGGAAGTCCTCTTCTCACTGCTGGTACAGAAGAAGTTCTCAGATGAAGTACGGGAAAGAGTCTTCAGGGTGAGATATGTCTCTGGTATTGTCCCTTGGGGCTGGGGGTGTCCCTACAACAGCATCACCATCCCTCTCTACCTTGCCAGGTGCTCTACAAGATGCTGAAGTACGAGAAGGTCCCTGAGCGCTGCAAGAGCCGCCTGAAGTTGAAGGACATTGGGTACCAGGGGCTCATTGCCTGCCTCAGCGACATCCCCAGTTCCATGTTGCTCTTCCGCTGCCTCTCAGAGCAGGTCCTTGGGGCAGGTACCGTGTGTCCTGCCCAAGTCCACCCTGTCCCATCCTGAATCATACCACAAAGGCCATCCTGTTGCCTTACCACGGGGCTCAGCTGGCTGGGGGTAAGCCTGGGGACCTTTTGTCGCTTTGGGAGACAAAAAGCCCTCTCTCTTTGCCTGCAGATCCTCCTAACTACAAGGACCTGGTGGCTGTGGTTTACCTGTCCCACCGGGCTGACCTGACCGTCCGGCTCGATATCTGCCGCAAGGTGAGCAGAGCCTTTGGTGATCATCCATCCCCCGCCATTCAGAGGGTCCAGCTACCCCTAGAAGAGCTGAGGTGACTCCATTGGATCCCTCTTCTTCTCCTTCTGCAGCTCTTCCACTTGATCTACGCACAGCAGGACATGGTGAGGCAGCTGGCCAGGCTGGCGGGCTGGCAGGACACGCTCACCAAGCTGTATGTCAAGGAGTCCTACGAGTCCCGCCAGCACAGCCTCAGCCACTCAGGCAGTGGGGGCTGCCTTGAGCTCCTCCGCTTCACAGACCACCCCAGCAAGGAGACTGAGGTGGGCAAGGACAACATGGGCAGCATGAGCCCGCTGCCAGCTGAGCTGCAGGAGGTGGACGTCTTCCTGCCACTGGGATACGAAGCCTCAGACCAGGAGCTCTCTGAGGGCTTCTCCGACCACTCCATCTCGCCCAGTGGTCGCACCAAGTCCTTCCACTCCTACAACTTCAAGTCCTTCGACTCCTCCGACCGGGCGAGCCGCTCTTCCTCCAACCCTGGGGATGTCCCCTTTGATGGGGTCTACCACCCACTCTCGCCTTTCTCCACCTCACCCTTCGACCTGGGGCTTGACCTGGCCAGCACCAGCTCCATTGCCACAGCTGAGAGTGGTGCACAGACACCTGCCAGCGGCCCCGGAACCCCTTCACCCCTGGAGAGCTTCAAACCCTTTCCAGGAATGCGAAACCGCAAGAGCTCCAGCCTCTCCAATGTGCTGGATGAGAGCAGCTACCAGGATGCTCTGCCCAGTGACAACATCTCCAACACCAGCAACCCCCAGGTGAGCCCCAAATCCATAGCGCTGCCCAAAAAGGTGATACTGTTGGGAATCTCTAATGCTTTTCCCCCTCCTGTGGTAGCAAACGCCTGAGGAGGAGCTGTGCAACCTCCTGACCAACATCATCTTCTCGGTGACGTGGCGCGGGGTGGAGGGCTGGGATGATGCTGCATGGAGGGAGCGTGGCCAGGTCTTCTCCGTCCTCACCAAGCTGGGCACGGCGTGTGAGCTGGTGCGGTCCCCCGATGAGATCAAGCGCAGGTTTGCAGGGGGAATACAGGCTCTGTGGATGTGCTGTGGGGCTGTTCCGGGGTGGTGGCCACCCTGCAGAGCCACCTGCTGTCCCACAGCTTGCTGGAGATGATGCTGGAGTCAGCGCTGACGGACCTGAAGGAGTCGGGGCCAGCTGCACTGCCTGGCCTCACCCACAATGCACTCAAGCTGCTGCGACTGCTCCAGGACTTCTTGTTCTCTGAGGGGCACAACAACCAGGCCCTGTGGAGTGAGAAGGTGCGTGGCTGCAGCCAGGGTCCCAGGTCGAACCCTACACCTTTGTGCTAGTCTCTAACCCTGGAATCAGCCCTGACCCTAAACCTAGCCCCTAACCTGTAAACCACAAGCCTAACCCTAGTAAGTAACCCATGGCCTAATTCTGAAACCTAGTCCATAACCTGTAAATCCAGCCCCAACCTCTAAAACTAACCCTAAATCTAAGCTCCATCCATGTGCTCTTGCCATAAGCCCCAGCTCTAACCATAGGTCTTAACCCTAAATCTAACAGAACACCCTGTTGTAAACCTAACCCTAATGCTAACCACTAACCCTGTTAATCCTTGACCCTCAACCCTGCCCTTAACCTGTAGCCTATAAACCTCATCTTAGAAACTAACCCATGCTTTAATTCTAAAACCTTGTCCTAGCCCATAATCTATAAATCTGACCTCTTAACCTGATTCTAAACCTTTACCCTAACACTACACTCTGTTAACCCCAATCCTATAACCTAGCCCTACACCCTCATCCTAACCCCTTAACCCTACAGAACCACCATGTGCCCAAACCCTATACCTAGTCCTATCTCTAATCCTATACCCTGTCCCTCATTTAAAACCTATAATCAGACCCATAACCCTACCCCTATATTCTAAACACTAACTTAACTTATAACCTGGAAATCTAATCAGACCTAATCCCAATCTTAACACTTAATCTTAGCCCTACACCATTACCATGAGCCCACACTCTAAGCCCTGACCTGCTACCCTGATGCCAAACATGCTTTCACCTAATTCCCTGCCCTAACCCCAACCCTCATCCCATCCCCTACCCATAACGCAAACCCACAGCAAGCGAAGTCAGTGATGTCTGGGAGCTGGGGACAGACCTGCTGGCTTTGTGAGGACTCACTGTGTCCCCCTTTCTCCCCCCACCCCAAGATCTATGAGGGGGTGAGCAGCCTGCTGGACAAGCTGGGCGTCTGGTACCACCCAGCCAATGGCACCTCTGACCTCAAGGAGATGGCCCAGACAGGGCTGCGCATCCTGGTGGGCTACATCCTGCTGCAGGACCCCCAGGTAGGTCACCCCTTCCCTGGGCTCCGGAGCAGACTTCAGCTCTTTTGGGTGGCTCCATTTAATGCCCCATCTATGTGTGTGTGTCCCCTAAGCTGCACTCACTGGCCTACGTGAAGCTGCACAGTTTGCTGCAGACTTCCACAGCCCCCAAAAAAGATGAAGCTTGCTACCTGCTGGGCAAGCTGGAGACCCCACTGCAGCGTTCACTGGATGCCAAATCAGAGACCTTCTCCTGGCTGGTGCCCATTGTGCGCACGCTCATGGACCAGTGCTACGAGACTCTGCAGTTGCAGCAGTTCCTGCCCTCGTTGCCTCCCACCAATGGCAGCCCCACGTTCTATGAGGACTTCCAGCAGTTCTGCACCACCCTTGAATGGAGGAGCTTCATTGAGAAGCATGTGGGTGCTGTGGGGTATGGGGTGGTATCGCTGGGGGTGTTGGGGAACCTTTCTGAAGCTTAAAGAGGGTCCAGAGGAGGGCTGCAAAGATGATCAGGGGACTGGAGCACCTCCCCTACGGAGATAGGCTGAGTGAGCTGGGCTTGTTCAGCCTGGAGGAAAGGAGGCTGCAGGCTGATCCCATTGCAGCCTTTCAGTACCTAAAGGGAGCCTACAAACAGGAGGGGAATCAACTCTTTGAAAGGGCAGATAACAGCAGGACAAGGGGAAATGGTTTTAAGTTGAGGGAGGGGAGATTTAGCTGTCAGAGGGAAGTGGTGAGAGTGGTGAGGTGCTGGAACAGGCTGCCCTGAGAAGTTGTCCTTAGAGGTGTTCAAGGCCAGGATGGATGGAGCCCTGGGCAGCCTGGTCTAGTAATAAATATGGAGGGGGGTTGGAGATTCGTGATCCTTGAGGTCTCTTCCAACCCAAGCCATTCTATGATTCTGTGATTAACTTTGAGTAACATGTTGGAGCTGGGTTCCACCATTGCCACTGGGCTGGGACAGCACAGTTCCAAGCAGGGTTGACCTCCAAAAAAGAGATGCTCGTAGCTGGATGAACAATAGATGGTGCTGGTACCAATGCACCCTGCAACATCTCTCTTTTCCCTACTTGCTCTTCAGGTGCAGCCCACCATGGCCCAGTTTGAGATGGACACATTTGCCAAAAGCCACGACCACATGTCCAACTTCTGGAATGCCTGCTACGATGCCATGATGAGCAGCTCCCTGCGGAGGGAGCGGGACAAGGCAGACAGCAGGAAAATGTTCCAGGTGCTGCCTCCTCCTGGCCCCAGGGACATTACCATGGGGCTGGGCTCCTCATCCTGTGGCCGTGGTCCTAAACCCAAGGATGTCATTCTGTGGGCATGCTCCTTTCCCTCACCCCAGGGTCATGCTCATCACTTTGGGAACGTAATCCTGGAGATGTGCTCCTCACTCCAGTATGTCATCCTAGGGTTGTGCTCCTTACCCTGAGGGCATACTCCTCACCCCAGGAACATGCTCCTTGTCTCGAGGACATGATCCTTGAGATGTGCTCCTCATCCCAGAGATGTTATCCTGGGGACGTCCTTCTCATCTCAGAGATACTGTCCCAGTGATACGCTCTTCGCCCCTGGATGTCATCACAGGGATGTCCCTTCTTATCCTGTGGACATCATCTGCAAGACATGCTCCCCACCCCAGCATCATGCTCTTCACCTTGGGGACATGATCCTGGAGATGTGTTCTTCATCTCAGGGTTCTCATCATCCCAGTAATGTACTCCAATACCCCTGGGGCACAGATGTATGATGATATCCCTGACCCTAGGAACGTGCTTCTCACACCAGGGACATCATTTGAGGGTCACCCCAGGGTCATGCTTCTCACCATGGGGACATGATCTTGGGGATGTGCTCCTCAGGGATGTTATCCTGGAGACATCCTCCACACTCCAAGAGATATTGTCCCAATGATATGAATGTTATGCTCTTCAGCTCTGAGATATCATCCCAGGGATGCTCTCCTTGCCCCTGGGACCTCCCCAAGTCCCATCTTCACCTCACCCTCCCTCTCCCTTGGCAGGAGCTGGTGCTGGAGCCAGTGGCAAAACGTACCAAGGCTGAAAATGCCCGGCATGCCAACGTGCTCAAGCAAGCCAACAACCATCACAGCACAGTGCTGAAGCAGTGGCGCTCCCTGTGCCGCCTCCTCACTTCACCTCGCTCCGCCTGGGCTGACCGGTGAGCACCCATTGTCCCCCCCTTGGATGCAGGGGATCACAGATGGGGGCCTGGGCTGCCTTACTCCATCCCGCCCTCAGGAACCCACCCGAGGTTCGCTGGAAGCTGTCAAGTGCTGAGACTTACTCCAGGATGCGGCTGAAGCTGGTGCCCAACCTGAATTTTGACCAGCATTTGGAGGCCAGCGCTCTGCGGGACAACCTGGGTGAGGCTCCTAGGGGCTCCTTGACCCCTTGTTCCCCCTGCCAGTGTGATGCTTACTGACCCCTCCTCATTTCAGGAGCTGATAACCTCCACAATCCTGCTGAGTCCCTCCCACTTGCCATGGCCAAGGAGGCTAAGGTGAGCGAGCTGGAAGATGACCAGCTGGCTGAGGAGGATCTCCCCATCCTGGACATCCAGTGAGTGTCCCCATCCCCTTCCATTACACTTGGTCCCCCAGGCTGGGAGTGTTCTCACCACCCTGTGTCACTCAGGGCCGAGCCCAAGGAGCAGAACCAGCGGGAGAAGCTGGTGGTCTCAGAGGACTGCGAGCTCATCACAACGGTGGCTGTTGTCCCTGGCCGCCTGGAGGTGACAACCCAGCATGTCTACTTCTACGATGGCAGCAGTGAAAAGGAGGAGACAGAGGGAGGTAACAACATGTGCCTGGGAGAGCTTGGGATGGGGTGACTGAGGCTCAATCTCTGCTTAATCACTGGTCTTAGAAAAGTTAGAGTAGGTCCTTGCTCCTCAAGTGGAATGAAGATGCCTCTATCCATCCCCCGTCCCCCCTGAAGTCCATCTCCGTGCATGCTGACCCTTTTGGGGTGCTTTCCTTGATGTGGGCCAGGTCCAGGCTGCTCCCTGGGGTGGTGCTGTCCCCAGTTTCTACCTCATCCCCTGCCTGTCTCCGTGCTGTGGGTCACTGAAGCCTGTGGTGCTCTGTGCTGTCCCTGCAGGGATTGGCTACGACTTCAAGCGCCCCTTGTCCCACCTGCGCGAGGTCCACCTGCGCCGCTACAACCTGCGCCGCTCTGCACTTGAGCTCTTCTTCATCGACCAGGCCAACTACTTCCTCAACTTCAAAAAGAAGGTGAGAGCACCCCAGATCCCCCAGTCTCCAGCCAGGCACCTCCTCAATGTCCTAGGGCTATGTTAATGTCTGCGTGGGGACCTTGAGCTCACCAGGGCTCCTGTCTCCATCCCTGCAGGTGAGGAACAAGGTCTACTCCTGCATCCTGGGTTTACGGCCCCCCAACCAGATCTACTTTGGCAGCCGCTCACCTCAGGAGCTGCTGAAAGCCTCAGGGCTCACCCAGGTATCCATATACTCCTGAGAGAGGATGAAGGGTTGCCCCTAGTGGGGACAGCTATGGAGTTTGCTCTATCTTCTGCCCCCACATCCATCTCTGCCGTCATCTCTTTGCTCCAGAAATGGGTTCTGCGGGAGATCTCCAACTTTGAGTACCTCATGCAGCTGAATACGATTGCAGGACGCACCTACAATGACCTCTCACAGTACCCCGTGGTGAGCACTCTGCATCCCCTCCCCATACTGAACAGTGGCCCTGGAAGCCCCACAACCTGACTCACTTCCTTCCCCACCCAGTTCCCTTGGATCCTGCAGGACTACGTCTCGGAGACGCTTGACCTCACCAACCCATCTGTGTTTCGGGACCTGTCCAAACCCATTGGGGTCGCCAATGAGAGGCATGCACGGGATGTGAAGGAGAAGTGAGTAGCCCCAGAAAAGAAGGACCAGGGGATCAGAGCTCCTGCCCTGACACCCCTGCTTTGCCACCGCAGGTATGAGAGCTTTGAAGACCCCACAGGCACTGTGGACAAGTTTCACTACGGTACGCACTACTCTAACGCAGCGGGCGTCATGCACTACCTGATCCGTACCGAGCCCTTCACCACGCTGCACATCCAGCTTCAGAGCGGCCGGTGAGCACCCAGCAGTGGGACCCAGGGCCTGGGGCAGAGCCACTGCCACCCCCAGGGTCCCACAGATGCCCCGTGCCACCAGGTTCGACTGCTCGGACAGGCAGTTCCACTCGGTGCCAGCAGCATGGCAAGCCCGCATGGAGAACCCTGTGGACGTCAAGGAGCTCATCCCTGAGTTCTTCTACTTCCCTGAATTCTTGGAGAACCAGAATGGTGATGGAGGGATGGGGATGGGGATGGGGATGGGGACAGGATGGTTGTAGCCTTGACTGCTGGCTGTACTCTGCCCACAGGCTTCGATCTGGGCTGCCTGCAGATGTCCAACGAGAAGGTGAGCGACGTGGTGCTGCCACGGTGGGCACGCTCCCGTGAGGACTTCATCTACCAACACCGCAAAGCCCTGGTGAGATGCTGGAGTGGGATTGTTTTGGGGAGAAAACGGGCATTCCCAGCCCTGCTGACACCCAGTGTCCATTCAGGAATCAGAGTACGTCTCAGCCCACCTCCACGAGTGGATCGATCTCATTTTTGGGTACAAACAGCGAGGCCCAGCTGCTGTGGAGGCCCTCAACGTCTTCTACTACTGCACATATGAGGGTGAGCCAGGGGGACAGGGTGGGGGGGTGCCCACTGGCGGCCTCACTGACACCCCCATCCCCAGGTGCTGTGGACCTGGATGCCATTGCTGATGAGACACAGAGGAAGGCTTTGGAGGGTATCATCAGCAACTTCGGGCAGACACCCTGCCAGCTGCTCAAGGTGGCTCATTCCTTCCGAAAAACCAAAGCCCCCTGCCTCGTTTGAGGAGGTGCTACCCCGTTTTCATGGCTCTGTCCCCCCAGGAACCCCATCCTGCCCGGATGTCAGCTGAGAGTGCAGCCCGAAGGCTCGCACGCCTGGACACCCGTCCACCCAACGTCTTCGAGAACTTGGACCAGCTCAAGTCCTTCTTTGTGGAGGTGGGAACAGGGACATGGGGTGGCAGGGGCACCAATGAGGAGGGGACCCACTGACCGTGTGTTCCCTGCAGGGCATCAGCGATGGTGTGTCCCTGGTGCAAGCTGTGGTCCCCAAGAACCAGGCGCACTCCTTCATCACTCAGGGATCCCCCGATGTCCTGGTGAGCAAAGGGGAACTGGAGGATGCTGGTGTTGGGTGTCTCTGGGCCATGTCACAGCTGTCACCACCTCTGCCCAGGTCACCGTGAGTGCCAACGGCTTGCTGGGGACCCACAGCTGGCTGCCCTACGACAAGAACATCTCCAACTACTTCAGCTTCACCAAAGACCCCACCGTCTCCAATGCAAAGTGAGCCCGCAAGGATATCCTCTGTCCCTGGGTTCCTTGGGTCACACAGCATCGTGGGGTGCTGGTGGTGCCATTCACCTGCCTGCGTCCTTGTCACCATCCCATGTCCCTCCACTCCAGGACCCAGCGTTTCCTGCAGGGCCCCTTTGCCCCCGGTGCCGACCTGTGCTCCCGCACTCTGGCTGTGTCCCCCGATGGGAAACTGCTCTTCAGTGGGGGACACTGGGACAACAGCCTGCGCGTCACCTCGCTGGGCAAGGGGAAGGTCATTGGGCACATCACCCGGCACATAGGTACAGTATCCCCCTCCACAGGGTGCCAGGACTGTGCAGGGACATCTCCCCAGACTCCATCTCTGCCTCTCTCTCGGTGCCACCTGATGCTGAGACACCTTGGCACAGGAGCAGCAGCTCAACGGTGTCTCCCTTCATGTCACAGATGTTGTTACCTGCCTGGCACTCGACCTGTGTGGCATCTACCTCATTTCTGGCTCCCGGGACACCACCTGCATGGTGTGGCAGGTCCTGCAGCAGGTAGGGAGCTGCACTTTGTGCCAGCTCTTAGCATGAAGACAGTCACTGCTGGGAGTGTGCAGTGGCACAGCAAGGTCCTTGAGGTCCCTGTGTGCCCTCCAACAGGGCGGGTTTTCCAGCGGCTTGGCCCCCAAACCCATCCAGGTCCTGTACGGCCACGATGACGAGGTGACGTGCGTGGCCATCAGCACCGAGCTGGACATGGCTGTCTCAGGCTCCAAGGTCAGCCAGGGCAGGTGGCGTGGCTCATCTCTAGGTGTTGGCAGCACCAACCACGGCTACCTTGTCCCCTTTCTCCTTAGGATGGCACCATCATCATCCACACCATCCAACGGGGGCTCTTCATGAAGTCCCTGCGGCCCCCCTGCGAGAGCTCGCTGCCCGCTGCCATCACCCACCTGGCTGTGGGGCCGGAGGGGCAGATTGTCACCCAGACCGCTGTGGGTGAGCGCGCTTCCCTGAAGGTGAGGTGGCACGGCAGGGCTGGTGTCCCCATGTCCCCCACTCCCTCCTCTCTGTTATCCCTCATTTTGCTCTCTCTTGAAGGATAAATTCACGCTGCACCTCTACTCAGTGAATGGGAAGCACCTTGCCTCCGTCCCGCTGGACCAGGAGGTGACGGCCATGTGCATGACGGAGGAGTTTGTGGTGCTGGGGACCATGCAGTGTGGGCTGGAGATCCGTGACCTCCAGAGGTGAGGGATAGAATAATTGAATCGTTAAGGCTGGAAAGGACCTCTCACATCACCAAGTCCAATCATCAGCCCATCACCACCATGCCCACTGAACCGTGTCACTCAATGTGACATCTGATGTTACACCCCCTTGAGACTCCCATAAGTTCCCATCTGCCACATCTTCTCTTCTTTGCAGCCTCCAGGCAGCAGTGCACCCTTTGCCCATGCGAGTGCCCATCCACAGCGTGTCGGTGACCAAGGAGAAGAGCCACATCCTTGTGGGCCTAGAGGATGGCAAGCTGATTGTGGTGGGGGCCGGGCAACCTGCAGAGGTGAGCACAGCCATAGGGATTGGGAGGTCAGGGCAGGAGGTGGAGGGGGGCCACAGAGATGCATCCTCTGTGCTCAGCTGGACTGGGGAGCTCCGCTTGTCCTCATCGCTCTCAGAGCAGGGAGGGATGGGAATGGTGATGGGTTAGAGTATGAGTGGATTGGGAGGGAATAGGATTGGTTGAAATTGGTCAGGATGGGATGGGATAGAATGGATGGGTTGAGGTGGGATGAGATGGGACAGAACTGATCGTTTGGGATGGCTTGGGGTGGAGTGGGGCAGAATGAGTGTATTGGGTGAGGATGGGGACTGTTGGGTTGGGTCAGAATGGTTGGGATGGGATGGGGCATGACAGAATGGATGGGTTAGATTGGTACAGGATGGGTTGGGTTGGGACAGAATGGATGGAATGGATTGGGGTAGGACAGACAGGATGGGTGAGATGGGGATGGGAATGAGGATCCACCCAAGGGTAGGGTGTGGGGTTTGGATGGAAGTGGGAGAAGAGAGAGAGTTGTGGGTGGGGTTGAGGAAAGAACTGGGGATAGGGATGGGGATGCAGATCAGGAAGTTGATGCAGAAGATGGAGGAAGGACTGGAACGGGAACTTGGAATGGGATGATGGGGGGGTGAGGATGAATTTGGAGTTGGTGGAAGAAATAGGAGATGAAGATGGAGACGGAGTTGGGGATGTGAAAGGAGATGAGGATGGGCTTGGAGCTGTGAAAGAGGGTGGGAATGGAGATATGGGAGGGAATGGAGATGAGCTGTGGGGTAATTGCTGACCTCCCCCTCCCCTAGGTGCGCCCCGGCCAGTTCCACCGGCGGCTCTGGCGTTCCACCCGCCGCATCTCCCAGGTCTCAGCTGGCGAAACGGAATACAACCCCACCGAGGGCAAGTCCTAGGCTGGCACCCCACACCCGGCCCCGATGGCCTTCCTACAGCACCCGGCCCCTCCTGGGGGGGCACGGCATGAAGGGGGACACCGATCCTCCTGCAGCAGCGCCCCAAGCCCCTTGCGAGCCGGGGGGGGTGAGGATGAGGAGGGTTGAGCCCCAACGGGGGCTGCATGCTCGGCCCCATGCCGTGGCCTTATCCAGCCCCATTGGGATGGGGGCAACAGCACGTGCACGGGGGGTGAGGAGGTGCTGGGGGGGGGACCCTTGCTGGGAAGGGGGTACCACATCCCCCCCCTCACACCCGCTGGCCAGGAGCCGGCTGCATCCCCCCCTCCCCCCCAAAGTTTTTTTCTATCAATTTCTAGCTCTTTTACAAAAAAAAAAAAAAAAGAAAAGAAAAGAAAGAAAAGAAAGAAAAAGAATAATATATCTGTCTATAAGAAATAAATGTGCACAAGGCCTTTGTCTGCCCCGCGCTGTCTCTGTTAGGGACATTCTTTCCCCCCCATGCAGTGTTTTTGGGATGCCGTGAGGGCACGGGGCCCTTCTTTTCTTCCTGCCCTACATAGCAGGGCTGGCCTGGCACTGGCTGTGCTCCGGGCGGGGGGCCAGTGGCCCCGTGTCCCTGCAGGCTGTCTGTGCTGTCCCCAGCCTGCCTGGCACACGGGTGCACGTGGCAGCCACCTCCTGTCTCATGTCACAAGCTGGGGGAATCTCAGCTGTGTCCCCACGTGTCACAGGCACGGGAGGTCTCAGCCTGGTCCCCACATGTCACCATCGTGAGGTCTCAGCAGCCGTGTCCCCTGGTGTAATGAGTGCAGGGGGTCTCAGCTATATCCCCTCATGTCGTGAGTGTTGACGGGGGTCTCAGCTGTGTCCCTCTGTGTCACAGATGTGGCAGCCTCTGCTGTGTCCCCACTTGTCGTGAGTGAGGGGATCTCAGCTGTGTTCTCGCATGTCATGAGTGTGATGGATCTCAATCCCCACATGTCGTGAGCTTAACAGCCACATCACTGCATGTCACCGTCACAGGATCTCCGCAGCATTGCCCCCACTGGTGTCATGAGTGTAGGGGGCTCAGCAGCATTGTTCCCATGCACTAGGAGTGCAATGTATCTCAGCCACATGTTACAAGCATGCGGGGTCTCAACTGTGTCCCCACGTGTGACCAGCGCAGGGGTCTCAGCAGCAAGGTCCCCGCATGTCACAAGTGCCCAGGGTCTCAGTGACCCCAAATCCCCACCTCCTTGCTGGCATCCTATCCCCATGCCTGTCCCCAAGCACTGTCAGCGCCCGTGTCCTCCCCTGCCCCTGCCATTGCCGGGGCCCCACGGCTGGCAGCGACCTCTGTCCCTGGGCAGGGCTGGCCGCGGGTGCCCACGGCATCACGTGGAGCTGCACCAGCACAGCCACGGCCAGAGGCCGCCGGAGCCGCGCCGAGAGCAGCCACGGCAGTGAGGTAAGGACAGATGGACGGGAGGGCTTGGGGTGCTGCTGGGATGGCCTTGGTGGGAGCCTGTGGGGAAACTGAGGCACGGGGCGCTCCCCGAAGGACGTCAACCTCTGCTCCTGCTCCTGCAGGGACAGGGAGAACCCCGTGGCAGTGCCAGGTGGCACCGTCCCCATGTCCCTGAGGCCAGGTCCTGGGCCCGGCTGCCCCACTGTCCCATAGGTCCCGGTCCCATAGGTCTACGTTCCAGGTGTCCAACTCCCAGGTGCTCCTGTTCGCTGGGTCCCTATCCCGGATTTCCCTGTCCCAAATGTTCCCCCGTGTCCCTGTTCTCATTATCTTAGGTATTCCTGTCCCAGGTGCCTCTCTAACCTCTAGATGTCCCTGTGCCAACTCACCCTGTCCCCAGGTGTCTCTGTTCCAAGTGTCCCAGCTGTCCCTGTCTCCGTGTGTCTCAGTCCCAGGTGTCACACACTCAAGCGTCCCTGTCCCAGATGACCGTGGTGTTCTGTGTGTCCTGGCATCAGAAATCCCAGTCCCAGGTGTCCCTATCTGCAAGTGTCCCTGTTTCCAGTGTCCCAGCTGTCTCCAGGTGTCCCTCACCCAGGTGACCCAGGTGTCTCTGTTCCCTTATATCCCCTTTCTGCTGTCCTTGTCCCAGGTGTGCTGTCCCTAGGTGTCCCTGTTCCTCATGTCCCAGCTGTTGTTGTCCCCAGGTATCCTAGACCCAAGTGCCCCTTTCCCAGATGTTCCTCCTCCTGTTATCCCATGTGTCCTCATCCCAGCTGTCCTGACCCAGGTGTTCCAGCTGTTCCAGTCCCACGTGTCCCTACTCCCAGTGTCCCACGTGTTCTTGTCCCAGCTGCCCTATCACCCAGAGTCCCCATTCCCAACCTTCCAGGTCACCCAGGTGTTCCAGGTGTCCCAGCATCAGGAGCCCCTATCCCCCAGCATCCCAGTTGCCAATCTTCCAGTTTTCCCACAACATCCCAAATGTCCCTGACCCAGGTGTTCCAGGTGTCCTAACATCACGTCCCTCTCCCTCAGTGTCCCTGTTCTCAGTCTTCCAGGTGTCCCTGGGTGTCCCAGTGCCACAGCTGTCCTTATCTCCTAGTATCCCAGACCCAGGTGTCTTGACCCAGGTAATGCAGGTGCTCCAGCTGTCCTTATCCCAAATATCTCTGCTCCAAGACAGCCAATTCTCTCACCCCTCCCACCTGGACCCCTCCCATACACACTCCCCAGCTTGCAGATCGAGAGTGGTGACCAGCCGCCCCAGAACCCCCTCAAAAAGTGTCTCCAGAAGAGTGGCCATGTGGTTGGGTGCCCGGCTGGACACGCTGCCCACCCCAGCACTGACCATCGACCGCACCACGGCGCGTCGCAACGCTGAGCGCATGCGGGAGCACTGCCGGACCCTGGGCGTCCGCCTGCGACCCCACGTCAAGACCCACAAGACGCTGTGAGTGCCACCCTTTGTCCCCAGTGTCCCCCACATCCCCATTATCCCCATCGTTCCCACCAATATCGCCTCGTCCCACGGATGGTTGCCTAAAGGGAAGGCGGTTTGTTGGCCACCGGCGGCACGCGGCGCGGCATCGCCGTCTCCACGTTGGCCGAAGCGCGTTTCTTTGCGGACGGTGGCTTTGATGACATCCTGCTGGCTTACCCACTGCCCACCACACGGCTGGAGGAGTGCGCAGGGCTGGCGCAGCGCCTCGAAGCCTTCCACGTGCTGCTGGACCGCCCCGAGGCGCTGGCCTGCCTGCGGCAGCGGCCACTGGCCCATGGCAAACGCTGGCTCGTCTGGCTGAAGCTCGACTGCGGCAACGGCAGAGGTGGGGATGGCGACTGGGGATGGGGTGGGGGGTCTCCAAGGCCTTGATTCCCATGGGTTGGGGAGGATGGGGTGGGTCAGCGTCTCCTAAATATCTTTCTCACCATTCACCGCAAGATGCTCCATGAGGAGATGGCCCACGTTCCCCCAAAAGCCCCAGTGGCTCAAGCCAACATGTGCCTATTAATCCCCAAAAAAGGTTTCATCCACCCCAAGGATCTTCCATGGAGAGATGTTCTGTGCGTCCTCAAAGCCCCCAGCCCTTGTAGCACCATATGTCCATGAATCCCACAAGCCCCATTTGCGCCCACTCCAAGGCTGTTTCATGGAATGATGGTCCACGTGTCTCCAAAGCTTCCTCTAGCTCAAGTAACTTATGGGTCCATCAGCCCCAAAAGCCTTATTTATTTATCCAGCCACCCCAAGGATAGTCAGTGAAGAAGGGAAGTCCCTTGTGCCCCCAAAGCTCCCAGCTCCAGCTTACCAATATAGGGCCGTCAACCCCAAAAGCTCTATTTGCATCCAACCACCCCAAGGATGGTCAGTGAGGAAGGGAAGTCCCTTGTGCCCCCAAAACTCCCAGCTCCAGCTTACCAATGAGTCTCAAAATCCTCACTTACACCCAACCACCCCAAGGGTGGACGGTCAATGGAAGAGGGATGTTCCCAGAGCCCACAGCAGCTCAAGCCAATGCGGGTCCAATAATCCCCAAAAGCCTTTTTCATTCACCCCAAGGATGCTCCATGGAGAGAGATGCCCCGTGTGTGCAGGTTTAGGGTTAGGCATTAGGATTAGGGTTAGTGTCAGGGTTAGGGATTAGGGATAGGTTGAGTTAGGCATCAGAATTAGTGTTAGGGTCATGTTAGGGCCAGTATTAGGATATAGGGTCCATATTTATGTTCCATGCAGGAAGGACATACCCAACCTTCCCCATCCATCACAGAACCCCCAATCCCACCCACCCCATAGCAGCATCCCACTCCCATCCTTACATCCCCATGACCCTGTTTCCTTGCTGGCAGCTGGCGTGCGCCCGACGGACCCTGCAGCCCTGGAGCTGGCCCGGGCCATCGCCAACGATGCACCCAAGGAAGTGACACTGGTTGGGGTCTATGCACACTGTGGGAACACCTATGGCTGCAGTGGGGCAGACGCCATCCAGGCCATCGCCAGGACCACCACCAACGCTGTCCTCGGCTTTGTGGCTGCGTGAGTGCGTGCCCCAATAGGGACCCCATTGTACACAGCACCCGGCCCCAAACCTGGCTAGAATTAAGGGGAATTTTTACAGGGGCTGAGCCCTTTGCTCTGTCCATCCCATAAAACCACCAGCCCCAATGTGCTGGTTGTAAATGCAAATCGCCCGCTTCCTGCCGGCCCCATAAAGCGCAGCCCCACAAAGCCCTGAGCCCCAGGGGGCCGGAGGGGATGGCCCCAAACCCCTTTGATGTGTCCCGTCCCCAGTCTGCCCACCTCCCTTTTGTCCCCCCGGGGGAAGAGCTGAGTGGGGTTTCACATCCCAGAGTGAATTGCAGACGGATGTTTCTCCCTTCCCTCGAGGTCAGTGGGATCTCTGGGTGCACAGGGATGTTCTCCAGCTCAAAATACCCCAAACATTCAAGGAGTTCAAGGCCAGCTGTGCGGGGTTCCCCTTATGAGCCCCCATTTTTCAAGATCTGGGACACATTCCCCTAAACCCAGCTTCAGAATGCACGATGCCTGACACATGTGGGGTGCATCTAGGGGGAGAGGGGGGGATGAAACCCAAGAGGGAGACCCCAGGCACAACGTGGGGGTTCCCTGCACATTGGAATTTGGTTCCTGCACATCTGGAAAGATGCTGAGCACATTAGAGTGCGTGCTCTGGCACATCTTGGGGTGGTAATTGACCTTATCTGGGTGTCCCTTGTAACAGTCAGCTCTGGGAGGGGTGAAAACCTCCACACTTGGATGGCCATGGCACATCTGGATTATCCCTTGGCACAGTTTTGGTTGGGAGGGAACTTCTTCCACGTCAGGATGGTGCCTTGGCACGTTTCATGGGGGGACCTCTTCCACGTCTGGTTGGTGACTGCACATCTGGGTGGGCCCCAGCACACTGGGGGGGGGGGGGGGGTAACTTTTCCACATCTGGATGGCTCTGCCATCACACCTGGACGGTTCCCCTTCCACACCTGGATGAGACCCAGACTCCCTTGTGGTGTCGTTCCATTGCACGGGGGGCACATTTGGCCCCACTCGATGGCACGACAGCGGTGACACCCAATAGGTGACATTCCCCTTTCCCCCCCCCCAGGCTGCAGCAGGCTGGTGTGCCCTGTCCCCACGCCAGCATCGGCTCCACTCCCTCCTGCAGCCACCCCATCTCTGAGATGTCCCAACTCACTGAGCTGCACCCAGGCAACTACATCTTCTATGGTGAGTGCCCACAGCACCCCGCTGCCCCACCGTGTCCCAGCACAGCCCCGACCCCACGGCTCTCTGCAGACCTGCAGCAGACACAGCTGGGCTCCTGCCAGCCCCAGGACGTGGCCATCCGTGTCCTCACGAGGGTTATCGGGCACTACGCGCACCGAGGGCAGCTGCTGGTGGACTGTGGCTGGACAGCACTCAGCCTGCATGGGGCAGGAGGAGGACGGGGCCCCCAGGGCTGCGCTGCCATCGATGGGCACCCCGAGCTGCGGTGAGTGACGGGGTCAGGGACGGGGTTGGGATGGTGGCCCAGGGACATGACGGTGTCACCTTGCAGGTTGGTGGGGCTGACGCAGGAGCACGGGCTGTTGGAGCACGCTGATGGACAGATGGATTTTGGGAAGTTCCCCGTGGGCAGCGTGCTGGCGCTCATCCCATACCACGTGAGTGCTGTCCCCCATCCCCTTGTCCCCATTGTCACCCCGTGTGTCACCCTACTCTCCCCCACAGGCGTGTGCTACGGCGGCCATGCACCCTGTGTACTACGTGCACGAGGAGGGGCAGGTGGTGGCCCTATGGCACCCCGTGCGTGGCTGGTAGGGCCCCATCCCACTGCCCGTAATGAGGACCTGCACCCACAATGAGATCCTATAGCCATAACGAGGTCCTGTGCCCACGATGACATCCTACACCTACGCCGAGATCCTGCAGTCACACCGAGATCTTGCAACCCTGCTGAGATCCTCATGGCCAGCACGAGATCCTGCAACCACACTGGGATCCTGCAGCCGTGCTGACATCCTGTGAGCATCACGAGGTTGTGGAGCCATGACGAGACCCTACATCCATGATGAGAGATCCTACACCCATGATGAGAGACCCTACATCCATGATGAGAGATCCTACACCCATGATGAGAGACCCTACATCCATGATGAGAGATCCTACACCCATGATGAGAGATCCTACACCCATGATGAGAGACCCTACATCCATGATGAGAGATCCTACACCCATGATGAGAGATCCTAGACCTATGATGAGAGACCCTACATCCATGATGACACCCGACACCCATGATGAGATCCTACACCCATAATGAGAGATCCTACACCTATAATGAGATCCTACACCCATAATGAGAGATCCTACACCTATGATGAGACACCCTACACCCATGATGAGATCCTACACCTACATGAAGATAATGAAACCACACTGAGATCCTGCGGCCCTGATCATGTCCTGCATCCTTGCTGAGATCCTATGCCCATCTTCAAGTTCTACACCTACACTAAGATCCTGCTGCACTCACGCTGAGATTCCACACCTACACCAAGATCATGGAATCATGGAATGGTTGGGGTTCGAAGGAACCCAAAGGATCATGAATCTCCAACCCCCCTGCCACAGGCAGGGCCACCAACCTCCACATTCAATACTAGACCAGGCTGCCCAGGGCCCCATCCAACTTGGCCTTGAACACCTCCATGGATGAGGCATCCACAGCCTCTCTGGACAGCCTGTTCCAACACCCATGTTGAGATCCTACACCCACACTGAGATCCTACACCCATAACAATGTCTTGCATCCCTGCTGAGTTCCTATACACATCCTAAGATCCCACACCCAAGACCCTATACTCACATTGAGATCCCACAAACCCATGCTGAGATTCCACGCCTACCCCAAGATCCTACACCCACGCTGAGATCCTACAATCATGCTGAGATCCCATATTTGTGCTGAGATTCTGCATCCACTTCCTCAGGAGGGGTCAATAAAGTCGCTTTTCCCATTTCTGGATGCTTTTTGGGGGAGCACTGGGACTTTCTGGGACTCAATGAAGGCCGTGAGGACGGCATCCTACTTGTCACCCTATAACTGCCCCATTGAAATCACCCGGCCCAGGAGGCTCAGCCGTGGGGCAGGGTGGGTTGTGGAGATGGTGATGGGCATATGGGGGGAATGGGGATTGCTCCGTGGGGTCCTGGGAGAACAGCAGGGTTGAACTGGGACATGCAGAGGCCACATGAGCCTACAGAACCCGGGCTGAAGGTGGGGGGAATTGGGTGAGCTGGGATGAATCCGGCTGAATGGGGCTGAACTGGGATGAATCCAGCTGAATGGGGCTGAACCAGGCTGAGCCGGGCTGAACGGGGCTGAAGCGGGCAGGACACCATCTGAACACAATCGGAACCATTTCAGCTGGGCCGGACCTGAGCTGAACAAGGCTGAACTGGCTTCAAACAGTCCAAAATGCTCCGAACCAAACCGAGCCCGCTGGGGTCCGACCCGATCCAACCCATCCCCGCCTCCGCTTTCCCGAACCCAGTCCCGAACCGCTCCGGACCGAGCCGAGCCGAGCCGAGCGGCGATGGGCGTGGCGTCCTTTGGCCCCGCCCACACACATCAGCCAATGGCGTGGCGCCGCGCCCCTCCCTGCGGGGCCGCGCCGAGCCGAGCCGGGCCGAGCGGAGAGGAGACGAGAGCGGGCGGAACCGAGCGGAGCCGAACCGCGCCGAGCCGAGCCGAGCCGAGCCGGACCGAACCGAGCTGAGCAGCGCGCCGTGGGGCCCGGCCCCGCCATGCGGTGGGGCTGCGCGGCGCTGCGCCTATCGCGGGCGCTGTGCCTGCTGCTGTCCGCGCCGCTCTGCCCGCAGGTCCGCTCTTTTTTTCTCTTCCCTTGTGGCTTTATTCTGCTTTCTTTCTCTCTGCCCTATTCAAGTTTGTTTTACTTTCCGTCCTTTCCCCTTTTCCTTGCCTTACTTTGTCGCATTCTGCTTTCTTTCGGCCCGTGTTACTCTGCTTCCCTGCACATCGCTGCGCTTTCTCCTTCGTTTTGCTGCTTTACTTCGTCTCGTTTTACTCTACTGTAAAATTTGCCCTATTTTCCTTATTTTACCGCATTTTACTGCACTTATTCTTAACATTCTTCACCTTTCTTTACAGTATTTTAATTTATTTTTACTTATTTTGCTGCATCTTTCTTTATTTTTCCTTATTTCACAGTATTTTACTGCATTTTACTTTATCTTATTTTACTTCACCTTTTTTTTACTGCATTTTGCTTTATTTTTCCTTTAATTTCCTTAATTTTCCTCTATTTCCCTTCGTATTCGACTTTATTTTCCTGCATTCTTTATTTTCCTCATTATTTTCCTGTGTTGTTTTCCTCTGTTGTTTTGCTTTACATCATTTAACTTTCGTTTATCTTACTTTGTTTTGCCACACTTTGCCCTATTTTGCCTTATTTTGCCCTATTTCCCCGCATTATTTCCCTGCATGTTCCCCAACCCCCTCCCTCTCCCCCTCTCCATGCATGGGACCTCCCCCCCCCCCCTCCCTCCACCCCATCTGGCTGCAAGCTGAGGGCCAGGGGCACCGTGTGGGACCCACATGGGACTGGGACCCCCCCGACCCTCCCCATCTCAGCCCCACTCAGGATACGGCCCCACACAACCCTGGTGGGGCCAACTGGGGGTTTTGTTTGTGGGGAGGGGTAATCTGAGCAGCCCCCAAATTGGGGAGGGGGGGGGGGGGGGTTTCTTTGGTGGGGGGACAGATGGAGGAGTTTGTGGGTTTTTGAGTGGGGGATGCAGTTAAGGTGGTGGGAAGGGCAGAGTTGAGGGGGTATGGGGCAGAGTTAAGGGGATGGGATGGGCAGAGTTAAGGGGATGGGCAGAGTTAAGGGGATGGGCAGAGTCGATGGGGTGCACAGAGTTAAGGGAGTGAGACAGGGCAGAGTTAAGGGGATGAGATGGGGCAGAGTTAAGGGGATGGGATGGGGCAGAGTTAAGGGGATAGGATGGGGCAGAGTTAAGGGGTAGGATGGGCAGAGTCAAAGGGATGCAGGGCAGCGTTAAGGGGACGTGCTGGGCAGTTAAGCGGACGTGGCGCTGTGGGTTCGGGGAAGCTGTGGCCACTTGCAGGACGCCCCACATGACTCCCCCATGTCTCTGGGCAGGTGTCGGCCCGCAGCCCGCCGTGCCCCAGCGGTGCCTGCACTCAGTCCGGCGAGTGCTGCTCCTCCTGCCCTCCAGGCTTCGGGGCGGCCGTGCCCTGCGGCCTCACCGACACCCAGTGTGAGCCCTGCGCCCAGAGTGAGTGCCACCCCAGAGCCCCACGCCTTCCCCTGTTGCCACCCACTCCAGCCTGGCTGTGAGCCTGGCCAAGTGATGCACCATGCGTGCAGCCACCTCTCCAACACGCTGTGTGTGAGCGAGCCCCTATGGGATGCTGCGGGGCCGTGCCTCAGTTTCCCCATCTGTAGCACTGAGGCACGCTCCTCGCTCTTAGGGTGCACAGCAGAGAAAAAAGGAGGTGCATTGTGCCACGGGGTGACCCCAGAGCTCCCCTTATCCCCACATCCCGTACTCTGAGCCTCCCAAATCACTAAGGTTGGAAAAGATAAGCCCCCCGAGTCCAACCCCATCCCACCTTCACCATGCCCATTGACCACATCCCTCAGTGCCACATCTCCACTGTTCTGGAATACATCCAGGGATGCTGACCCCCTCCCCCCAATCTTGGGCAGCCTGTTTCTGTATATTCCCACTCTTTCGGAGCTCTGAGCCCCCCTCAGAGCCCCCCACCACCCACATTCCCCCCTCCCCACCATCGCCAGCTGCTGCCCCATGGCTGTCATCACGCCCCGCATGCAGCAGATGCTCCCGGCGCTGCCGGCATTGGGGCTTTGATGTGGTTGGGAAGGGATGGGGGAGGTTTGATGGGAGGGGGCACCTCTCCCTTTAACCCCATAGTACTGGATCTGATTTCCTCCCATCCCAGGACCTACTCTGGTCCCACCTGGGGTTGCCGTTTTGGGTACCCCCACCCCATTCCAGGGGGAAACCGAGGCAGTGGCATCAGTGGGAGCATGAAGGGTTTTCTAATCCCTCATTCCCACAGAGAAGGACCCACATATCCCAAAACGGGCCGAAGGAAACCTCCCCAAGGAGAACAGCACAGGCCCCACCGCCTCAGCCACCTCCGCCTCCACCTTCGTCCCTCCCCTCCCTGAGGACGTGGGGCAGAACATCATCCCCGTGTACTGCTCCCTCCTGGCTGCTGTGGTGGTGGGTCTCCTCGCCTACGTGGCCTTCAAGTGGTAGGTTTGGGCTTTCTGGGGGTGGGGGATTGGGGGTGAGGGGACGGTGGGTTTGACGCGGCGCAGCTGGCACACGTGCAGGCAGAAGCAGCAGCTGGCCAAGGCACGAGCAGCCGAGCTGGGGACGGCGGCCGAGGGCGAGAAGCTGCACAGTGACAGCGGGGTGTTCCTGGATACACACAGCCTGCAGGAGCCACACCAGATTGGCAAGGGTGAGCATCACCCATAGCTGGGGGGGTGTGGGGGTGGGCTGTCCCGTCATTTCTTTGGCTGTGGTGGGATGGGGTGAAGGAGCACCCTGTGTCTGGAAGCATCTAAGGGAGATGGAGGTCTTGTGGAGGGATTGGTGCGGCCCAAATTGGGTTGGGAAGCATCCGTACCTTTGAGATCACACAGGGAAGCACCTCATCCTTGGGGGTAATCCAAATAGGGCTGCAGAGCACCAATACCTTGGGGATCATCTGTTGGGACTGGGAGCACCCATGTATTAAGGATCATCCCCATAGGGTCAGGGAACACCCATGTGTTAGGGATGAGATTGAGGGCCAGCCAACGCTTGGGAGCGATCTAATGGGGTTGAGGGGCACCCAGACCTTTGGGGATGATGCTGATGGGTTTGGGGAGCACCCACACAATGGGGATCATGGATTGGGGTTGGAGAGCACGCATTCCTTCCTTGGGGATTGTCTGGATGGGATCGGGGAGCACACGGTACTCGGGGATGATCTGGATGAGGTGGGGGAGCAGCCGTACCTCGGGATCATGTCCATAGGTTTGGGGAACACCCGTACTTTAGGGATGATTTGGATGGAGTTGAGGAGCACCCATGGCTTGTGGATCATGTCAGTGAGGTTGGGGACCTTATGAATGATCCGGATGGGGCTGGGGAGCACCTGTAGTTTGGAGAGCACCCAGATGGGGTTGGGAGCACCCAGATGGGATTTGGGTACGCCCATCCCTTAAGGAGCATCCGAATGGGGGGGTGAGGGTGCACCTTTGCACAGAAGAACACCCAGATAGGGTTGGGAGCACCCATGCAGGGAGCAGGGGATGCCACAGGAGCGGCAACACTGGGGGGGAGGCTGGTGGGGTCCCCAGTGCAACTTTTGGTGCGTCAACGCTGACCTTAAACCCACAGCGCCCCGTCTGGAAGCCCGAGCCTACAGCTCGATCCCACAGCAGCGACGGGAGGAGGTGGAACGGCTGCTGGAGAGCGGTGGTCCCAGCGGGGACTGGCGTGGGCTGGCCGCCCGCCTGGGCTACGGGGATGAGGCCATCGGCACCTTCGCCCGCGGCCAGGCGCCCGCTCGCACCCTTCTCGCCACTTGGGCAGCCACAGAAGGGGCCACAGTGGAAGCCCTGTGCCTGGCTTTGGCTGCTATGGGACGGCAGGACGTGGCCGAGTGCCTGGCGGGGCCGGGAGATGCCAGCTCAATGGTGTGAGCCCAGCCGGGGGGCTCCTGGTGCCCCCGCAGGGTGAGGAGGAGGAGGAGGAGGAGGAGGATGGGAGGCGGGGATGCGCGGCCCCGTTGGGTGGGTGAGGCTTTGGCCACCAGCAGCTTTATCCTGCCATATTACTCTTGGGGTGTTTTTTTAAGTCGTTTTTGTACTTCAGGGGGGTGGGGGAAATGTCCTTTTTTGTATTTCCGGGGTCGGGATGTTGTGTGCCTGTTGCCTCGTGCTCTTTGCATTAAACAGCCGACGTGCCTTCGTGTCGCTGGTTTGTCACAGCCGCTCCATCCCACGGTTCCCCACTCCCTTCGTGGGCCTTCCTTTGGGGACAGCCCTGAGCTCAAAGAGACACAAAGGAGCACTTCCAACCCCCCAGCTGCCAGCAAAACCCTTCATCCTGAGGGCAAAACCAACGCGTTATGGGGCGGATGGGGATCCCAACCCCAAACGCCAACGAAGGGCTGCTGAGGATGGTGGAATACCTGGAGTTGGAAGGGTCCCATCAGGACTCGTGGCTCCACACAGCAGCATCCAAAACCCAAACCCACCCAGCTCCACACCGTGCCATCCACAGGTCCATCCCCACCCCCATCCTCTGCCCAATACCCTCCCAGGTCGGACACAGCATTGATTTTATTTTATTTTATTTTATTTAATTTTTTTTTTTTTTTTTTTTTACATAAAAAGTTCAGTAAAAATTGGATAAAGTAAAATGATTTAAGCAGTAAAATCAATCTTATCAACATAGCACAAGGCTGCCAGAAATTCAGGGGCAACCCGTTCCGGAATATTTACATGAGAACAGATTGAAACCTCGCAGAACAAAAACAAGAAAACAAAATGAAAGGAAAAAAAAACCCCCCAAAACTATCCTTACAAAGTGTTCCCGTGATAACAGCACGTGTTGGGCTAAAAGCAAAAAGGAAAACGAACCGACGAACGAACCAACGGAAAAGAAAACCCTCAATATATTCACATATAGGTTAAAATATAATACACATCTCCGTGGTGGCTGGGCGCTGAACGGGGCCCCACAGCACAGCACCCCCAGCTGAGGGCAATGGCGGCGCCGGGGGGTCGAGGCGGTCACTCCAAATCCGTGTCCTCTTTGGGTTTGTAGATGGCCCCGAATTTCTGCATGTATTTCTTTATGTACTCCTTCGTTTTGTGTTTCACATTCTCGTTGCACTCCAGGTCCTCCGGGTTCTTGCAGTATTTCAGCTCCTTGTTCATGACGCCGTGCGTCAGCTGGGCAACGCAGGGGTTTGGTAAGAGGGCACAGAAGCACAGGATCACACCATGGTTAGGAAAAGGCCTCTCGCATCCCCAAGCCCGACCCAGCCCTGACCACTGACCACATCCTCAGTGCCACCTCTCCACACTTGTGGAACACCTGACCCCACCACATCCTTTGCTGCTGCACCACCACTCCCCTGGAGAAGCAGTTCCTCCTCAAATGCAACCCCAACCTCCCCTGGCTCAGCTCGAGGCCGTCACCTCTCAGCCCAGCACCCCTTTCCCTGGTTTTCCTATTCAGCCTCTCAGAAACCATCCCTACTTCCCTCCCCTGCTCCTCAACGACTCCAGAACCCCACATCTGCCCCATAACCCACGGGGTGCCCTCACCTTCCGTGCCAGGTGCTTGAAGTCCTCGGTGGTGGTGATGCGGCCGACCTTGCAGTCGGGTTTGCGATAGGGGTTGAGGCACTGCACGATGAACTGAGACATCTGCAGGAGAGGCACAGAGCTCAGCCCCAGCCGTGCCCAACACCGTGGTGCTGGGGCTCGGGGTTCCCTCAGGATAACTCACCTCTTTCCTGAAGACTTCCTTGCTCTTCTTGGCAAGCTCGCTCGACGTGTCTGCTTCCGCAGTCTTGGGCTTCTTGGAAGACTGGAGGGAGGGAGGGGAGATAGAAAGATAGGAAGAGAAGATTGGAATTAATGAAGCAGCTTTGCTGTGTCAGCTCTGGATTGAGAGAGGAAGGCACACCTCACCCCAACCACCTCCTTCCCCACGGCGGACATGACAGCCATACCCCACACCTCCCACCCAGGGGATGCCATCCTCTGACCCCAATAGAAACACAGCAGCCAGAAAGTGTGACTTCAGCAGCACCTGCATGCCCAAAGGTTTCACCAGCAAGAATGTGTCCACAGAGCCACACACAGACCCTCTACCAAGCTGCCCAAGAGCCCACCCTGCATGTCACCACTGCTGCCATCTCTTGTCTCCTCCCTGCACTCCAACAGCACTGAGAGGTACAGCTGTGCTGCCCACCTTCCCCAATCCACCTCTCCCTGATCTGCCTCCCTAAATTCACTTCCTCAAACCCACATTTACAAATCTGTCTCCCCAAGCCCCCCTTCCCAAATCTCTCAATTCTCCCCCCCAAATCTGCCTCCACAAAACCACTCCTCCAAACGCAGCTCCCCCAAATCCACCTCTTCACGCCTGCCACCCTAAATCCACTCCTCCAAATCCATCTCCTCAGATCCAGTTCTCCAAATGCAGAATCCCAAATCCACCTCCCCAAACCTGCCTCCTTAAATTCACTTCTTCAAATCCACCTTCCCAACTCCGCCTCTCCAAACCCACCTCTCTAAATCTGCCTCCCCATATCTGCCTCCACACATCCACTCCTCCAAATCCACCTCCCCAAATCCACCTTCTCTACACCCACCTCCCAAAAGCCCTCTATCTAAATCCCCCTCCCCAGCCCCCCTTCTCAAACCCGGCCCCTCCACGCCGGAATGAACCCAACAGGAGGAGCAGGGCTGCAATGCCCAACTCTCACCCTATTGTTTTCTTTGGGAAAGAAAGCAGAATGGCCAGAGCTGCTTCTGGGGCTGCTTTGGGGAGGGAGGGGCCGAGCGCTGCGGTCGGCATTAGGAGTGCTGAAATATGTTTAGCTGGAGGCGAGGGGGAGGAAAGCAGAGCTTCCCTCCTCCCCGTTTATTTCATGCCTGTGAAAGCCTAATTATGATCCATTGGCTTCATCCTAACCGCCAGCATGGCTCGGTGGCACGGGGGTTTGGCTGTGCTGGGCACCAAGCTGGGGTGACCACAGAGCCACATCTTTGCTAAGGGATGGGGAAGAGCAGCAGAGCTGCAAAGTCCCACAGTAAAAGCAGCTCTGGGCTTCAATAAAACGCTCCCATGGAAGTTTTATGGCTGAGAGCAATCCCTGAGTGGAGTGAATTAGGGCCGGGGCGTCCCTGCTGGCTGCACATCAAAGCCCTGCTGGCTCCCTGCGCCGGGTACCTCCATCAAAGGGCCCTAATGGGGAACACATGGCTCTGCACCACTCCCTGCGTGCCACGCGGGGTCCCCTCAGCTTTGGGGATGGGTCCTAAAAGGGGGAGGCAGCTCTGGGGGTGACTTCCTGGGAAAAGTGGGGGACGTGAAGCTGGGAGTGACAGCTGGAGCAACAACTGGGGTCAGATCACAGAACACAGATCACAGAGTTGGAAGGGACCCCCGATATCCTGAGTGCAAGGGGACAGCAGGATGGCAGCATTAGGATGGCAGCATCAGGATGGCAGCATCAGGATGGCAGCATCAGGATGGCAGCATCAGGATGGCAGCATCAGGATGGCAGCATTAGGATGGCAGCATCAGGATGGCAGCATCAGGATGGCAGCATCAGGATGGCAGCATCAGGATGGCAGCATCAGGATGGCAGCAATAGGATGGCAGCATCAGGATGGCAGCAATAGGATGGCAGCATCAGGATGGCAGCATCAGGATGGCAGCAGGGAAATAGGTTTCCCATTCAGCCAGGGTTTCTCCATGAGCCCCCAGGAGTCTGGCAGTGAGTTTCTAACCGAGCCAGTGACACCTTACAGAGGAGAGCACTGCGACTGAGGTGGTTTGAGCCAACCCTCCCCCACTGAGGACCCAAGGCTCCTGATTGCTGCTGCTTTCTCTCTGCCCAAACCGAGAAGGGGAGTGCAGCCTATCCCCTCCCTCCTCCCAGCCTGGCCACACCAGTTCCTGGAGCTATCTGCAGCTATTTTGGAAGCACAGCTGTGAGCACAGAGGCCGCAGAGTGGGGAGCAGCCAGCAGGGCCCCGCAGGGCTCAGGGTGCGAGCTCCAACAAGCCTCAGCTCTGCATTAACAACCCTCACGTGAGCCTTGTACCTCTAGGTTCTGTTATACCCCCAACGCAGCCAGAGGCAGCCAGAGGGAGGCCACAGCTGATTTCCAGAGCAGCCAGTAGGCACACGGGAGCAAATGATGGAAGACAAAAGCCAGCAGCATCACCTGGGCAGCCCCCAACCCTCTTCCCTCAGCCTGGCTGTGGGTCCCAGGCTCTGGCTACGGCTGGAAGGCAGGGATGTCAGATCACGAATGGAGAGCAGCACCAAAATCAGCCAGGAGAGCACAGCCCAGTGCAAGAAAACAAACTGAGGCCCAACCCCACTGACATCCCAAGCTCCCACACTTGCCCGGGTCAGAGCTTTGTGCTGCTGCCATACACCCACACTCAGCACTGCAGGCTGAGCCTCTCTGTGCAGGTCAGTTCTGCAACAAGGGGATTTTGATTTGGCCCTTGGGGAGCCCCAACGACTCGCATTCATTGGGTGGCTGAAGCGGAGCCGGATGATGGGTTCATGGAAAAATGACAAACCTCTGGTTGTCTGCTTTGATGAGAATTCTCAAGTTCAGCGTTTTTCTGCCACTGGCTGAGGCAGGATTCCTTTCCCTTTCCATGGAAAAAATGATGGGGTGAGCAACCCCAGTGCAGAGGGGAAGCCAATGCCTTGCCAGTGGGTGTGTGGCAGGGCAATCCCCAAGAGACAGCCGTGGTGCAGTGTTAGCAATGGTTCCTTCTCAGAAAGAGCACAGACTGCCCAGGGAGGTTGTGGTCACTGTCCCTGATGTGTTCAGAACCCTGGAGATGTGGCACTGAGGGATGCAGGCCTGGTGGGGGTGGGCTGAGGTTGGATTCGGTGATGTTGGAGGTTCTTCCCAACTCGGATGACTCAATGACAACGCAGGCACTGAGCAGCCAGGGGCAGGGATGTGGTCCCACAAGGGGCTGTGCAGGCACCCCAGCTGATTTCCCAGCTCAGGAGAGCCCTGTGAGTTGTGTAGACTGCAATGGTTACCTCTGAGTTAGAGCACACTGGAGGATGGGAGCTTAACACTGCCCTGCAGGGAGGAATCCCTGTGGCATCAGGGCAAGAGTGAAGACAAGAAATGCTTAGCTGCTATTGGTATAAAAGTGATAATTTCTGCCTATGCTAAGATTTATCTTGATTTCAGCCTTACTGAAAGCTTGCTGCTTGAGAGCTGCACTTAGGACAGAATACAGTAGCAATGGGCTTGCAGTGCAATGACAGAGAGCTGTGGTTACCATTACTCAGAGATTGTTCCAAGGCTTTGGCCTGCCCTGGTCTGACCACAGCTCATTCCTCTGAGTTCCTCCAAAGCACTGCTGCCTGCCAGGAAAACTGCAATGCAAGGAAATGCAAAAAAATAAAGGCACGCAGTGCTTTGAGGACATCCATAATGCAAGTTTCACTGCCTTACAGAAAGGCTGCAGAGCAGAGTTGGGCTGGATGGGACACGGAATCACAGAAGTGCAGATTCATTAAGGTTGAAAAAGACCTCTGAGGTCCCCAAGCCCAACCCCAACCAACCCCACCATGACCACTGACTACGTCCTTCTGTGCCACTTCTCCACAGTTCTGAAACACCTCCAGGGATGGTGACCCAACCCACCTCTCTGGGCAGCCTGTGCCACTGCATCACCACTCTTTTGGAGAAGGAACTGTTCCTCATATCCTACCTGAGATGCTAGGGGGTGGAAAACCATGCTGGGGATGGAGTGGGAAGGAGGAAGGGAGCAAGAGAAATCAGCCAGGAGGAGATGCAGGGGAAACTCACTGCATAGTACTGAATGTGTGCCCCAAAGGACCTAAAAGCTCAGCAGCCTTTGCAGCCCCAAGGCACACGTGTGCCCATGTAGCTTTGGGGATGTGACTGTTCACTGTGCTCCTCTGCAGCAAGGTCCCATGGCTCCCAGAACAGGCAGAGCCAGGGACAAAATCCATTAGGAAGCTCCTCTGGACCCCTCTGCAATGTCACAGAAGCAAACACTCAATGGCGGAGGCATTGTGTGCCAGGCCTTCATTCGTTCTCTAATTAACATTTTTATAGGCAGATAAATATTTGCCATTAATATTGCTTAAGTCAGCTCTCCAAGAATTCCAACTGAAGTGCTTGGAGGCATTACACGAATTGAATTAACCCTCAGCATCCCAGCAAGGAAATGGAAAGAGCTGGGAAAAGTGACTGCAGCAGAGCATGGAGACGTGGCTTTGTCAGCAGCACAAAGACTCTGCCTTGTAACAGCATGGCTGGAGAGGATGGGGACTGCTCCCAGAATCACAACCCAGCAACAAACCCTTTCTCCACAGCTACTCTCTGTGCCCCACAGTGCCACAGGGCACACCCACAGCATGATTTAGCTGCCTGGAGGATGGCAGTGGGGTTTAACACCTGCTTTGGTCCTTCCATCCTCAAACCTATGGCCAGACACGTGCAGTGAGGCAGCCAGAGACATCCTGCCTGCAGGTGGGACGCCATCAAGGAGATGCATCTGCTCCCATCTCACTGCCAAGGAGCTTCTTCAGATCCAACACAGAAGAGACCCCAGACCTGAAGGGAAACCCCCACCTGACTGCAAAAAGCACCAAGTGCTGAGAAAACAACAGAACTTCCTTGATCCTACAGCACCATTTTAAAGCCCATAAAGCCTATGGCCAGCACAGCTGTTATGGCTCATCTTGGGTCACTGCTGTCCCACAACCCCATCCCACAACCACCACTCTGCAGCATGCACACAGGCTGCTTTGGCAAGCTGGCAAGCCCAGGATCATCCGTGTGGGCCACCAAGATGTTGGCAGTGAGCTTCCCTCTCTGACTCCATGCTTACCTTCATTGGGTTTTCATCATACGTTGGGGTCCCCAGGTCCATCTCAGCTTCGTGTTCCAGGCTGGCATCATCCCCTGGGCTGTCCCACGTCGGAGGGTCCCACTGGGTTTGCCTGGAGAACAAACAGAGCACATCACCCTCAGAAAAGGAGCCATTTGAAAAAAGAGAGCTTGTACCATTTTCTGCCACTGGTAATGCTTGCCATGGGACCAAGGGCAGCTGGCCATGGACATGAAACACAGAATGTCCATGGCTGTGGTGAGAAAAGGCAGGAGACATCCCATCAGAACTAAGGGATGGGTTTAATGCCTGTTTCTGCAAGATAAAAGGCAACAAAACCCAAAAGTATCTCACAGCAGAAAGGATGCAGAGCAGAAGTCTTGAGAAAAGCCCCAATAAAGAACCTGCAAGGCTCAACACACAGATGACACTCAGCTCATCTGTGCCATCAGGAGAGCATCACAGCTTGCTCTGACTCTCAGGCCACCTGAAAAGCAGACTGAACAAAAGGGATGGGAAGAGCCCAGCCCTGCAGCAGCATCTTTAGGTACAGAGGTGACCTCCCACAGCAATTATTTCCCAGCTGTGAGCTCTGTAAGGTGGGACATGAGCTCAGCGCTCTGAGCCTCTCAGGTTTGCTGACCTGCATCTAGAAATCTTTTTGCTTTCAAGGAAAAGCCATGGGATCGTGCCTGTTCCAAGCAGCTCTGTGTGCTTCAGCACAGCACTTGATTTATGGAAATCTCCCAGCATGTGTTCCTCTAAAAAAGTTCCAGATTCACTCAATCAGCAATTTCTGGTGTAATTGCAGAAGGATGATGAAGGAGGCACTCCTCACTGACAGGTAAGGTTGGACTCGATGATCTTAGTGCTCTTTTCCAACCTTAATGATACTGTGATGAAGCTCAACGTGTCCCCATGTCACAGAAAGACTCAAGCAGAGCAGCACCCCACCTGGCCTGTGCACCCATCTGTTCCCCACCCACCCAATGCTTACCTCATTATCACTTACCTCGTTACCACGTGGTAGTAGTAGATTTTCCCCTCGGGGTCTCTGGCTGTTTTCCAGTTGGGAGGCAGGACAATGGTTTTGGGTTTGGGAGGGGATGGAGGAGGCAGGTCCAGGAGGTTGTTGGTCACCACAAGCTCTGGCTGAAAACACACAGGCAACAATGTCAGAGGGCAGAGCTGAGCAGTCTGACAGCTCTGTCTCCCTGCAACAAAGCCTCTGTCGAAGGTAAAACTCAAAAAGGACATCAGCATTGACCCAGGAAGTGACAGTAGATCATTGCACCCATTTCTATCCAATGGTAGCTATTTGTTCACATTCTGACCACTCTGTCAGAAGGGTTCTTAGATAGCAGGTGGTTGGGTTGAAGGTTCTATGAAAGATCACAGAACCAAAGAACAGCTTGGGTTGGAAGGGTCCTTAAAGGTCACAGAACCACAGGATCACAACGTGGCTTGAGTTGGAAGAGATCTCAAAGCCCATCCAGCCCCAACCCTGCTGTGGGCAGGTTGCCACCCACCAGATCAGGCTGTCCAAGGTCCATCCAACCCAGCCTTGAGCACCTCCAGGGATGGGGCTTTGGGCAGGACAGTTCCCCAGTCCTTCTGCTAGCTGCCCATGCCTCAGTCCATGCAGAGGTGAGCAGCTCAAACAGTGCCATCCATTCCCAACCCCAGAGTGAGCCATACCTGCTGGATGGGCTGTGGCTGCCCAGCTGCCACGATGGTGGTGACGGCAGGAGGGGGCTGGACGATCACTCCCTGCGGGTGGGCTGTGTAGATCTGCTGCCCCTGGATGTACTGCAGGCCTGGCTGGGCGTAGCTCTGCAATGGAGAACAAGGGGTTGGGGTCAGCGTCCTCCCCTGGGGTAGCCAAAGGGGCTACAGAACATCCAACCTACAGCTTTCAAAGGAAATCACTTGCACAGCACAATTGCTCCATCAACAGTGGAAGAAAGTGCAATGCTGAGCACAAAAGACTATTTCCCAGTGTGTGTACGATGGAGAAATCTTCTAACACATCAAATGAGAGTGGATATCTCAGAGCTTGTAAAGCAGGACTGCATCAGTGCTTGCCACCGGGACACAGCCTGTATCCCACCACAACAGACCATGAGGTCTGCCCACAGGGATCCCCAGGCTGGAGTTAGGACAGAACATGAAGCAGCTGGCAGTCCTGCATCTTCCTTTAGGTAAACCCCCACCTTTACTGCTTCACCTCACTCCCAATGTGCAATGACGGTCCACAGACAAAGCAGAGTAATTCTGATCGAAGTGAGGTTCTCTGTGAAATCACTGGGAGGCCAAGAGAAACTCAGAACAAAAAGATTTCAGCACTCCACTCAGCCTCACTGCAGCACTTCTGGGTCTGCACTCAGCCAAAATTCAAAAATCCCCTAAGGTGGCAAAATACAGAAAAGGTAAAAGAGAGAACCCCAAAGTGCTGGAAGACATGGACATTTTCCTTTCCAGGCACTGAGATTCAGAAGGTGTCTCCTCCATGAGAGGTAGGAAAGTGAGTTTGGGTGACACTGAGCTTCAGTGCTCAAAGCCATCAACCAGGAAGAATTCCAGACCAAAAGAATGGCAAAGTTTCACTTTTGCTCTTTTTAAAGCAATCTGTGATGCCCCTCACTGGAAAGAAGCTAGCAAGATGTGCAGGAACATCATCACTGGATAATCTGAAATGAAACTTAGGTACACCCTAAAAGAAAAAACTGATGGGGACTGATGGGAGTGATGCATCCATCAGGGGGAAGGAATCCTCACATCCTGGAGGATTTATGGGAGATCACATCCCAATCAAGCAGCAGTAGCCACAAAGCAAACCTGTGCTTGATACAGACTCTCGGATGGAGTTATCTCAGCAATGCTGCCCAACACTACAGCACATCAGGACCCTGGCACATCGTGGGCACGCACAGCATTCCAGCTGCAGGCTGGCTCCCTTCCTTCTGTGGGTGCTCTGTGCCACACTGTGCCTGAAAAGGTCACCCTTCCCCCATGGGTTACCTGCACAATCGGCGGGGTCGTCTGCGAGTAGGGGGACGTCACCCCATAAACAGTCTGACAGGTCTGGCCTTGGTAATATATGGCAGGCTGGGACTGGGCTGGCGAGTACTGCTGCTGCACGGCCACAGTCTGCTGGCTGGAATCCCACACCCCATAGCTCTGCCCCTGCACTGGTCCTGTGGTGGGCACGGGCAGGACGGCCACGTTGGGTTCCTGATGGACCACGGTGTCGTTTTGTGCTACATACTGAGGAGTCGTCACCTCCATCGGCGTTGCTACATGTTGGACTACTGGGACCGGCTGGGGAGTGGGCAGGGTGGGTTCGACTGTGTGCCCCACCATGGGCTGAGGGTGCTCGTATGCTGCTGGGGAGCACATAGAGTCCATGCTTGGGGTGGGCAGCAGCACCTTGCCCGCATTGGGGTTGCTGGGGTCCACGTAGGCCTGCATGGGGTAGCCAGGCGGGTAGCCGATGAAGCTGTGGTGCGGTGTGCCATAGCCCATGGAGTCGTAGGGAAGGGGGGAAGTTATGCCCAAGTTCTGCAGTTGTTGTTGCTGCTTTTGGGCCTCTCGTTGGGCCACCTCCTGCTCAAAGAGCTTCCTGCGCTCCTCTGTCGACAGCTTGTTGCGGTCCTTGAGGCGGACTTTCTTCTTTGAGGATGCTGGCGTGTCATACCTGCAACAGAGAGAAGAGGGAAGCTCAGAATCAGAGAACAGCTGGGTTGGAAGGGACCTTAAAGATCACAGAATCATGGAATCATAGAATCATGCAATGGCCTGGGTTGAAAAGGACCACAGTGATCATCTGGTTCCAACCCCCTGCTGTGTGCAGGTCACCAACCAGCAGACCAGGCTGCCCAGAGCCACATCCAGCCTGGCCTTGAATGCCTGCAGGGATGGGGCATCCACAGCCTCCTTGGGCAACCTGTGCCAGTGCCTCACCACCCTCTGGGTGAAAAACCTCCTCCTAATATCCAACCTAAAGCTCCTCCCCCCTGCAGTCCCAACCCTTGCCATGGGCTGGTTGTCCCCTCCAGCTCAGGCTGCCCAGGGCCCCATCCAGCCTGGCTGTAGGGAGCACCAAGGATGGAGCACCCACCACTGCCCTGAGCAGTCCTAGGATTATCAGAACCCAGAGATGCGTGGGCAAAAGCAGCAAGGAGCCCTCAGACAGGCTGGTTACCACTGCTTCAGCCTGCGCTCAATTCTCCACTCCAGGTTCCAAAAAGCAGGAGCAAGGCACTCCAAACATCCCACAGCTTCATCTCCTTGCCTCAATTCATTCAGCTTCCAGGTGGACATCACCCTCTGAGCTGTGCCATGCCGAGCCCCCGCATCCCCCCCACTGCAGGCAGAGCCCCAAGCACACAGAGCCATGTGCCCTTCCTGTGCTCCAGACAGATGTGCAGACATTACTAAGAACAATGGAATTGCAAGCAACACACTGCAGTTGAGAGCTTTGCTATTTACTAGACCACAGTTTTAGCTTGAAAAAAATATAATAAAGTGTGGATGGATTTTTTTTTTTTAAAGAGTGAGAATTTTCACCCTGAGATGCAGAGCAGCTGGAGGGATTTTTCCAAGGACTTAAAATATTACAAAAAAAAAAAGAAGCCTAAGGACTTTGATCAGACCTCAACCATGGAAAACTTCAGATCAAAGGTGGATATTTTGAGAAGTTACGAGTGTGGTAAAACAGGGATTACAAGCAGAAATGTTTTGCAGCCCTAAGAGAAGTGGGATTCTACAAAGCATCCCATATATTCTTAATATACTAACTTGGAGTTCATGTGTTCAATTTACATATCAAAAGCACATTGCTACCAACACTTAAGAAGTTTCCTCACATTCCCAGAGTAGCTGCAAGCATCTGTTAATGTGAACCTTATTGACATGAAGAGCTCAATTTAAGTAATTAAAGTCTTTCCTGGCACTGCCTCAGGAGTTTACATGGGAGGCAGCTGGCGAGGAAGGACAGACAGAGGAAAACTGAGCATTAAGCACAGAGGGAGTCGCAGCGTTCTGTGTTCATGCAATCCTTCTTCTTCTATCCTGTTTTCTGTTTCCTCCAATCCTTCATACTCCTTCTCCATCCCTTCCTCCTGCACTCAGACTCCCATCACTGTGGTTCTGCTGTAAGCCTTCTTCACAAATGTACCTAAGAGAGAACTGAGGCAAGCTTAGGGAAAAGGCAGCACTCCTGGGACTGCTGGGAACTCCAGGCATGGGTTGGAGCTTCCCAAAGCTTCTGCTCACATCTTCCTACCTTGCTTGGTGAAACGCTGCTTGTTTGCATCCCTCCAGCCTATTTTCCTTCACCTGAACACACCACTTTCACCCAGAGGGTGGTGAGGCACTGGAACAGGTTGCCCAAGGAGGCTGTGGATGCCCCATCCCTGCAGGCATTCAAGGCCAGGCTGGATGTGGCTCTGGGCAGCCTGGGCTGCTGGTTGGTGACCTGCACACAGCAGGGGGTTGGAACTGGATGAGCATTGTGGTCCTTTTCAACCCAGGATATTCTATGATTCCCTCCATCCTTTCTCCTGTCTCCACAAACAATGCACTTACTCAGCTCTCTCCTTCTGCCCCCAGCCCTCTGTGATGTTTACATCCTCCAAATGGGTAATTACAGTATTGTAGATTTCTGGCTTGTTTTTAATGCAGACATCTCAAACTTTCCCACTAGGAGGGAAAAAAGGATGCTGGCATGGCTGACTCACCAGCAATTGTTCCCTAATTGCTATGTAGCCTTAGATCCTATTTAAGAGGGACAATGGAAAGCTGACTTCTGTAAAGGAGATTCCTTGGTACTGCCTTTAATACGATTTGAAGTCTCCCTGAAACACGAGACATGTAATATATCCTTTCTCTTCATGAACAAGGAGTAAAGAGAACACAGGAGAGAAACAATGAAAATGGCAACAGCAGAAGTGCCACTGGGGGTCGTCTGTTCTGCCCAAGGAGATTGGTTTGTGTTAGAAATCCTGTTTGGCTTGGGCTTGCTGCAAGTTGAATTTCAGACCCAAGTGGACTGGCAGGGGAGAAGGGCAGAGGCTTAGGGTTTAGTGGGCATGATGGGCTGATGGTTGGACTTGATTGGAGATCTTTTCCAACCTCTGTGGTTCTCTGCATGCCAGTGATGGCTCAACGGTTGGACTTCATCACCTCAGAGCTCTTCTCCAACCTTAATGATTCTACGACACTGAAGACCCCTTTACACCTTTGCTCACTGCAGCACGAGAAGCCACAAGAAGTACCACAAAGACCCAGGAGCAGCACAACTCCCAGGTAACACAACTCACTGCTCAGAATTCAGCCAAAACGCTCTCTTCCCCAACCCTGCGTGTTTGCAGAGGCCACCCGGGCCAATTTCCCCCTGTTTTGACCCTTGGCAGGGCCCAACTTGCCTGTCCTCAGGCCTCTTGGTGCCCCGCTCATAGGCTGATGCTGGAGGGGACAGCGAGTCTCGCCTCCTCTTCTTCTCCTTGCTCAGGCTCTGCCACTCGGGGTCTGTGCGGCTCAGGACGGGGTTCTTCGGTGTGGGAGTCTGATCCCTGAGGCCAGCTGCCTCTCTGCCTCGGTCAGCTGTTGGGAAAAAATGGGTAAAAAGAGAGAGTTTTTATAATGCAGAGTATATTCCCAGCTCCCTCTTGGAGTTTCAGTGGTTCCTCTGTGTTGGCCAACAGAGCGCCCATTCAAACTAATTACAGGTTGTCCAGAATCAGCCTCAGGACTGCAAGTGAGGTTAAAATAAAGCTTCTATTTTCACTTCTATTTTTAGACACTACTTCAACTTCTGAGCTGTTACCTAATGGATGAAAATGCATCACTCATTTCATTCGTTTCCCCTCCTCCCATTCTTTCAGCAGGAAACCTATCTGAGAGTGGAAAAGGCTCCAGATCTCAGCACAGATCTCCTGAAGTGCTCTGACATTCTGAAACCTGACTGTAAAGCAAGAATTTCCCCATGCTTACTATCATTGACACAGAGTCTGTACTGAAAGACATGGAGCTGGAGGGCTCAGGCCTCAAGAAGCAGCTTTCAGGATGATGAAAAACCCCAAATGCTCTCTTGCATTCTTGCTTCCAGCCTCAGAGATAACTTTAGTTTTCAACTCCAGGTTCCAAAGGGCTCTTCTTCCCACAGCAAATGCATTAACAACCTCATTACTTCCTCCTGATTCTAATGATGGCTCCTGGGCATGTTAACACTTCAGTGCAGAGATGTGCTCCAAGGGAAGCCCCAAGCTTAAGAGAACAGCAGGACAAGACCCCTGTCTGTGCATCCTGCATGTGGGTCACCAGGTGTGGGGCCAACAGCTCACGACTGCCCTGGGATCACTTGGTGCCTTCCCAGGGTTTGGCTGTGATACAATCTGTTCTGGGTGCAGCTCCATGGGTGATGCTTGTCCTTCCATCAGCCATGAGACCACATGAGACCATAGCAAAAAGCACAGGGAGAAGCCGCCACCTCAGAGCTCCTCTCTGCAATCAAATCTCACCTCCCTTGCTAGCAGCTGCTCATGCATCAGATGTTTTAGGGATTTAGGGAGCAGACTGGATCGGATTTAGGGCTGCGACATGGCATCAGCAGCTCAGCTACCAATTGGGAACCTCTCCTGACATCACACACTGGGAAAATCAATCTGTTTTTTAGGAATACATGGAAAAATGTGAACACATACCACTGCTCTCCTTCTCTGCTTGACTCTTCTTTGGGATTCGGTACACCTCCTGTAAAACAAGCCAGAGGACAGAGTCAGGTTTTCAGCAAGAACATCCCTGAGTCTGCAGGGCTGCAAGAATCAGAACTCATCATTCTAGCAATTCAATCACAATTTTAAACCAAACACCAAGAAATGGTATTTGGAAGCAAAGTTTTAAGCAAGTCACTGTGGTGCTTTCTATATATTGTCCTTCATCACCAATCTGTGTCTGTGGAGTCTATGAGGCTTTCGTGCCAAACAGGACAGCTGTTGATCAAGGACATCCCACTCTGTACACACTTGGATTTTGGCTGAGTGTTGCTTTGCTAAGCCCCATTTTAGAGGTGCTACACCACTAAAAGGTGTGACATCACTTCTAATGGCTCGGTGCCTTCCCAACAGCCCAGCAGCCCTGGGTTCCTGACTCCTGCTCCATGGCAGCAATGCTTTGTTTGCTAAATGTCATTTAGTGCTCAACAGCGAAGCCCAAACCTGAGCAAAGCCACTTTTTCCATGAGCAGCATTAGTCCTCTGTACCTAACCCAACAGCACAGGCAGCAGCAGCACCGTGATGCCTCAGGGGGAAAAAGCACCACAGTGCCTTCAGTGCAGCAGCAAAATCTCCTTTAATTCAGGGCATGGATGTTGCCTGTGCAATTCCCAACCCTACATAATCTTTAGTTTTGAAGAAATACAGGGATGAAATAACACCAAGGTCAGGTGTGAGGCTGGCAAACCCGTGCCAGTTTCCAGCCTGCTTTTCTAAAGGCTCAGAGAAAATCTCAGAGCAAAACAAACCATTTTCTTTCAAAATATTAACCAGCAACCTTGATTTGATTCAAGCTGGCTGGAAATGACATGACAACTCCATGGGGTCACCCAGCTGCAGCATGTTGCATTAGCTACATCAGTTAATGAGAGCCCAGGTTTAGGTTCCACCTGTACTGTTTTAACCTAACTGTGTGCCCCATGGGCTGAAAAAGCTCAACTTTCCTTTGGTGAAAGAAAGGAAAGGTAAGAAAGCCCGTTGTGGTCTGGCCACAGGGCACAATCACCTGAAAGGTGCTGCTGTAGGTTGTAGAATGTGATAGAAGCAGAGATGATTCCTTTAAATAGGGTCTCATGCCTATTTTGGTTTTGAAAGGAAGGCACAACCCTGTGCCTGTTCAGCCCCAGTCATTGGTGATGGGCTGATGGTTGGAATTGATGATTTTGGAGGTCTTTCCCAACCTCAATGACCCCTTGAGTAGGCATGGCAGTGATGGGTTGATGGCTGGCCCAGATGATCTTGGTGGTCTTTTCCAACCTTAATGATTCTATGACTCTATTTTCTCTCTTGCTTGTGCTAGGAGCTTCCACAGCCCCCAAAGCATCCGAAGTGCTGCATTTTTCCCTCTTATTTTCTTCCCTCCTGCACCACCAGTCCCTGAAAGCTCATCTTCAGAGAGCAGCATGCAACGAAACTGAAGCTGCTGGCTCCCAAGTAGCAGCACCACACTGAACTGGAACCAGTGAGCCAACCCAGACTGCTCAAGCATAAAGCAGCATGCAAGAAGAGAAGAGACATTGGCTAAAACAGTCTTCCCAGCTCCAAAAGAGAATTCTCCTATTAAACAGCAGAACATGCAACATGAAACTACTGGAAAGAAAAACGATCCGAGCTAATTATGAACTGCTGCATGGCAGCCAGTTGTTTATTTCTGGACGGCGGATGCAGAGTGCCAGGATCAGGATGGGGAAGAGCAGATGCAGCAGAGCCTTGGGAAGAGCAGCAGGCAGAGGGATGTGTCAGCACCGTGCTATGAAGAGCAGATGGTGGCCAAACAGACGCTCTGAAGAGCCTGGTTTATTGTGGGAAGCGGAAGCTGCTCGCTGCTGCATTAATCAATGGGAGCACTGCTAGCACAGCCCAGGGGGCTCTGCACCTTTGAGAACCATTTTTAATGAATTACACACAAAACGAGATGCAGAAAGTGAAGTGATGTGGGTGTTACAAGCATAAGGAAGGAAAAAATCCCTGTTGGGTGCACACACACCATTCTTGAGCCAAGAGAGAATTCTCTAGTCTCAAAGGACACAATGGCACATGGAAGGGAAGAATGGGCTTAACTCAGCTTCTCCATTAGCTCTCAATTATTTCTGCTCGATGGAGCTGAGCTGGAGAAATCCAACTGCTACAGGGCAGAGAGGCTCATCCCAAGAGCATGCCCAGAGTGCTGTGGGTGCCCATTCCATCCCTGGAAGTGTGCAGTGCCAGGTTGGATGAAGCCCTGAGCAGCCCTGTGGGGGCAGCCAGCCCACAGCAGGGACCTGGAACTGGGTTATCATTAAGATCCCTTCTAACCCAAATCATCCTGATTCTATGACCTCCAGCCCTGCACACAAGCAGGAAGCTATAGGATGGTGCCAAGGTAATAAGGACCAACCCCAAAGCCTTCCCTATGTAAAGATCAAAAAAACCTCAGTTCAAGCAACAACCTGGCTGCTCACCAATGCCTATTGTTTCCACAAACTGCTGGAAGTTATAACAAATAACAAACATTCTCATTAAGGCACGTGATGCATGTGCCAGGATGGTAGCCAGTCACTCCAGGATGGCTGTGTGGTGTGTGACTGGGAGAAGAGGCCACACAAGCTCTGCTATTCCCATCAGGCTAATAATTATGCTCACAGAAAGGGTGTTTTGACTGTAAAAGAGAAAGTCCACCTTGCCAAAGCCAAACAGTGGGGCTATCACCTTAGCCCTGAACTGCTAAGTACTCCTGAAGCCAAAAGCATTCCACTAAAACCCATAAAATTCAAGTCATTTGGATCTCTCAGCAAGTTATTCTTAAAAAACAAATCTTCTCCAACTACTAAAGAGAAGGTTTGCAGAGCCTCAAAGCTATGACTGTTTGGAACAGGCTGCCCTGAGAAGCCCTGATGCCCCACCTCCCCAGCGCCCAAGGTCATGGATGGGGCTGTGAGCACCTGGGCTGGGTTGGGTGGGCTGTAAGGTCCCTTCCAACCCAAACCACTCTATGATTCTACGACTCCTCTCCAGCTCTGGTTCTCTTAAAGGACAGATTTTAGATGTGCAGACAGCAGACCATCACTGGATGTCTAAGGAGAGGGACATGGAGCTGTTGGATCTGCAGATCAGCTTTGGGTAAGTGGTGATGGAACCCAATAAGCAGACAGCCCTCAAACTATCAGCACACTTAACACCAAACGTGCCTTCTGCCCCTACTGAGATTTAAACCCTCAAAAGGAGAAAAGCTTCACGACAGGTTCTTAACAGCTTAGATCTCAGCCACCAGAGGTGTGCACAACCCCTTTGTGGTGCCAACCTTACTGAGAAGGTGAGGGTGATGCTGGAAGATGTTTTGAGATGCCAAGAGGGGAGAGCACCAGAGCCCTCCACCATCGCAGCACGTGTTGCTCTGCTGTGAGTCTGACTGCTGTCCTTGAGGCCTTACCTGCACAGGACCACAGCACAATCCTTGGGGTGCAGCAGGGTCTGATTTCAGCCTGGGTAAAGCACTCACCACACGTTTGGAGAGCAGGGCACGCAGCCCAGGCTGAAAACTTCCCCCGTGGGACGTGGTGGGTGTGTGATGTGGTGGATGTACAGCGGTGGCATTGCTCCTTGTGGGGCAAGGAGCAGCCCTGAGAGCCAAGGCAGCTGGCCTGTGTATAGAGGTATAGAAAAAGATAGCTCACTTAATCCTTTCGTGCCAGGGGTGGGGATTTTCTCGGAGCGACGTCCATTGCCGGCAATGGACGCACCAAAATAACGTCGGCATCACTGAGTTAACCACCTCTGTCCTCTTTTCACCTATTAAATTGCTCATGCACCATCCAGCTTCCCAACCATCTTCCCGTTTCTTCACAGCACGCACGCTACGTTCTCTCCCTTCTTCAGCACGGAGTTGAAAATGGAGTTGAGAAAAGGTGACACATGGTCAGCTGGTGATGTTAACAAGCTCCTCGCTGCCCTGAGAAGCTGGATGGAAATGGGTGAAATTACAAAGGGGGTCATCAGCACCACTGGAGAGGACAAAGCTTAAGTCCCGAGGTTTCAGACCCCCCTCCCAACCACCCCAGCCAGCTTCCTTTGGTCATTTAGGGCTGCACCACCGTTAGCATTGGGCAGCGTCCCTACAGGTGGAAGGCGGACAGAAGCAGTTAACTCAGAGTGCCACGATGGGGATATGGTTTGCAGGAGAAAAATGACTTTTTTTGGTATAATGCTGCTTGACTGGCTACACCACAAACACCCTCACCCCGAGCACACGCTGCAGTGGGTTGGTGGCATCCTCACGATTATCAATCCCTTGCAACAGACACAGAGGGGATGCGAGTCCACATCCCAAACTGACGGCTGAGGGCCCCCACTGTGCCCAACCTTGAGCTCCTCCTGGCTCCAGAGATAACTCAGGCTGGGATGCAGCACATGGTGTTAGCATGGCAGAGCAATATTCAAGGGAAGTTCCTCATTTTATGCAACTTCCCACTTTTTTTCTGAGCACTTTTGAGCATTGCTCGTCTGCTGCTTGAAGTTTAAACGCTGCAGCATGTAAAAACCTCTGGCTGCAATTAAAGGATTGTATGGGTGGTCCAGAGCAGGTGCATCTCCAGCACAGCAACTAGCTTAGCTCTCAGTTTCAACAACCCAAAGTGCTAGTGGTGAACAAGAAAGGGCTCTGTTTCAATGTAACCCCAAATTTAACCTGACAGTGTCACTTAAATAACCCATGAGGCACACACAAGGAGTCTGCAGGTTAAAACCTAGGGAGCAATATGCCACAGATCGACTTCGTGTAGAGGAGAGGGGAAGGAACATGAAGCACAGCATAACTTCTCTGCAGATACACACTTTAGCTCACATTCTATATGGTAAAGGCTTACTTCTTCCCCCAGTTAGAGGAATGATTATGAATCACAGAATCAGAATGGCCTGGGTTGAAAAGGAGCCCAATGCTCATCCAGTTCCAACCCCCTGCTGTGTGCAGGTCGCCAACCAGCAGCCCAGGCTGCCCAGAGCCACATCCAGCCTGGCCTTGAATGCCTGCAGGGATGGGGCATCCACAGCCTCCTTGGGCAGCCTGTGCCAGTGCTCAAACAATTCTTCAGAACTTGAACAGCATGAGATTGTTCCGAAAAATTCAGAGATTAAGGTAAGATTGATCTTAAGTAAAACTCAAGGTATGTTTTACAGATGTTAATGAATGCACCTATGACAGCTAAACAACATGAGTGAAGGTTCAAGGACCCAAAGCTCACTGCAGTCTCTTCCACCTGCACATTATGGCACTGCATTATGGGCACCAATCATTTTTATCAACCTAAATCATTTTGCATTATCCATTTCAATAGGCAAAGAACTCTTGACCCAACTGATGCACTGTAAAATGTAAGCGTGCTTAAAGATTACTAATTAAAACTGGGCAGATGCTTGATTAGGAGAAGTGCAGAAGAGCTCCACCAAGACATCCTCGTTTGGTCTGGCTGCAGGGCAGCAGCACTGGGAAACTGCAAGGGTCCCTTTTTTCTCATCTGACTTTGGTGACGTTGGTGAGGACAGCACTCAGAGCCTCGCGGCAGGAACTGCCTTGGCTTTGCAGGATCCTCAGCAAATGCTGCTTTAATACTTACAAATTAAAGCTCCCACCCTCTTTGTTTTCCCATGAAATACAATCCTATAGAAACAGTTGATGGATGAAAGCTCTCGAAGACCTAATGAAAGCCCCAGAAAATGCCTCAAGCACTGAGTGGCATGTTACAGATCTGTGTCCTCAACCTCATGCAAGATAGCTGTTGGCTAAAGATGGAGTGGCCAAGAAGGCCATCTACAGTGCTCAGGGACAGTTGCTCAGTCCTGGAGAAGGCAACCAGTAGCCCTCAAACCCTTCTCTTGAGTTATCTGCTCTAAGAAGAGCTCAGTGGAAGCAAAACGGCGAGCAGCCACCTTCAAAGGCTCAGATTAACATCCAAAAATGTAAGTATTCACCTGACCTAAACACCAACTACAAACATCTAGAGGAGAACCCAGCTTTAAGCTGCCACCAAGAGAATGGAAATTGCCAACCAATGGTTTCTGGGGGCTTTCTATATTGCAGATGTAAAACAGATGTTTGCAGAACAGGAAACACTGACCATCTTCTGATAACTCGAGAGCTGATGGATGGTCAGTTTGTATCAACAGTGATGGATACTGGGCCATGCCAACCAAAAATGCTTGTGGCACTGCTAGACTTTTTCTGACTAGCTGAGAACTCAGAGCTGCCCTCTCCCTAAAGAGTCTAAAAATTCTAACTAGGTGGTCAAGATGCCTTTGTGGTGGCCATACTAAGCTGCTCCTTTCAGTGCACAGCACAGAAAAGCCTACTGTGAATCACAGACAGGGTAGCTTGCAATGAAAGGGTATACACAGAAAGCACCTGGAAAAGCTCATCACGTACAAATGGCAAACCCAGTTGTCAAAGTTTACCAACAGAATGCACCTCAGCCCTGCGTGCACTCAACCACAACAGCGCTGCGTGTTGTTCAGCAAGGGCAGAGGTGCTGCAGATGCAGGTGCAGCAGGGTGCTTCTTACCTTCAGGTCTTTCCAGCTGTCAAGCAGCCTGGTGGCCAAGTCGCTCACATCCACAATTTTGTCTGTTTGCTCTTGGCTCCTCTCGCTCTCGACGTCAGAAACGCCTTCCTCTTCGTCCTGAGATGGCGTTTCCATCGTGATGGGCTCCTCCAGCTTGGTGCCATTGCTCTCCTTGACCTCTGCTTCAGGCTCAGCCTCCAGCTCCTGAGGCTTGCTGCTCTCCACCGGTGGATCCGTGGCCATTTTCACCTCCTGCTGTGGCTGCTGCTCCTCTGACACCTCCGTCGGGGGAACCTCCAGCTGGTCCAGGTCCTCTTTGCCTTCCTTCCCCTCCAGCTCACTAGTTGTATCCGAGATGGCACTGTCCATGCTGTTCTCACTGATAATTTTGAGCCTCCGGAACACCAGTTTCTTGGGGGTATCCGTGTCTCCCTCAGCACTCTGCTTGGCAGACAGCTCTGGCGTGTTGAGCGGCGTGTGAGCGCGCGACGTGTTCTCACTCGAGTATCCATCGCCCTCACTGAGCTGTGGGATGGCACTCTTGGTCTGAGCCCAGCGTTGGATGATGGGAAGCACCTTGCTCTCCTCCAGCATGTTTTTGGTGGGTATGGGCAGCAGCTCCAGCGTCTTCATAATCTAATTGCAAAGGCAGAGTCACAGCTGTTAAGAGCTGCAGAATTCATAGCTCCCTCACACCTGGAACAATTCCCCTTTCTCAAGAAATAACTGATGTGAGCAGGATCATAAAACAGAATCATTACAGTTGGAAAACACCTCTAAGGTCACCAAGTGCAACCCCATCCCAGCTCACCATGCCCACTGACCACGTCCATCAGTGCCACAGCAGCCTGTGCGACTTCAGAGAGAAGTTCTCCCTGATACCCAACCTGGTCACGAGCTGGAGACAGCAGCGTCCCTTTTTTCTCCACTTTTTTGTTTGAGAGCAAGCAAACCAGGAGCAGAAAGCAGTGAGCACAGAGTTGCAATACGCCACGTTCAAAGAGCTCAGGACTTACAGATGGCCACAGCCATTCCCAGGACAACCAGCACAGCTCAGCAGTCGCTGGTCAAATGTGCTGCCACGTGGCTGGATGGGCACTAAAGAAAATCTCAGAGACTTTAGAACATATATACTATAGTGACTTCAGCAGCCTCTCTCTCAAAGGCAGAGGTCAGATCCCTGACAAACAGGGATTTGAAGATTTGATTCTGAAGCAAGACACAGCCGTGCTTTTTCCAGTGCTTGAAGTTGCCCAGCTTTTCGACTTGCTCCTCCTTAAAAATCAGTCCTCCAGGAGCAAAGGACAGAAGATACTCTTAGGGCACTGTGTTGGTTTCTGGCCTTGGGAAGCTGGTGACCAAAGACAAACTCTCTTAAAACAACATAAAAACTAAAGAAAAAAAAATGCAAGTGTGACCTGACCTTTATCACAGCCTCACTTGTTAAGAATTGCACAGATTTTAAGAGTATATTAAAGCCATAAAACTTAAACCTGTATAGTCAGCATGGTGTGATCAGATTCATGAAGAGTGGAGACCAAGCCACCAATGACACAGTGACTCAGATGCCCTCTTAACACTCATGGGGAGCAGCTCTGGCTTTGAGAACAATGATGCTGAGTGCCTAAATCTACTCTAATGCAATAGGGCAATCAAATCCTCATCTGAACAGTGTGCTGGATACTTCTGAAGAGGAGAAGTATACGGCTGCCAAAGGTGGCTTGCCTTCAATGCCATCTCTTCAGCAGTATGGGGCTGTCAGACATCATTCCTCTTGGGATCAGGAGGATGGCACAACTCATTCAGAATGCTGAAGGAGAAAAACCATGCTGAGCTAAGGAAGAAGAGCTGCCAGGCGTTGCCACCACCTGGGGGGCACAAAGCAGGAGTTAAACTGATAGGATGGGCTCCCTGAGCTCTGTTTTCTGTCCTTGGCCTCAAGGCTGGGCACGCTCTCCGAAATCCACAGCAAAGTTCTGTAGATGCATCTTTAAGAAAGGAACTTCCAGATGTGTTTTGCATGCGATGCTGAAGTGCACACAGAAGACAGAAGTATTAAAGTTCCACTTCAGCCCATCAAAGCAATACCTCAAACTGCCTCTGTAGTTCAGTATGGAATAAATAAAGATTGCTGCCACTGCTGTTTAAGTCTGGCTCATGTCACTAACTCAGAAACCTAAGAAGAACCACAGAAGCAAATTCCTTCCATGTATTCAGAACATCCCTTAAAGCAGGAGTTCCACGCTGTGGCTGTGAGGATACCTGCAGTTTGTTTGCACCAACACTTGGCGTGCAATACTATCAAATACATAATATTTAAACGGACGTGCTGTGAGCAATTAGCAAAATCATTATGAAAGCTGCCAACCTGACAGAATTAAGGGAACCACTGACCTCCAGTTGCAGCTTGAGGTTGTTGGCGGTGCTTCCCCTGCTGTCCCCCAGCTCTGTCATCCAGATCCACAGCAGTGACAAGCCGTGGCACTCCAGGAAGGACTTCAGGCAGGACTGTGAATGCGTGTTCTGCGTGGGCCAAAGTGACACAGAAGGGTCAGCAACTCACCAGCAAAACCTACATTTGTTATCCACACCCTGAGGTGGCCAGTGCTGCCTGTCAGACTCACTGCCACATGAAACACAGAGCCAAGACTGGCACGTGTCTGATGCAGCTCAGCTGGACGTGGCTGCTGCTTTGGGGGCAATAATGCATGCAGCAGAAGTTTATGACTATTAATGAGTGGCTCATGCTGCAGAACAAAACTTCACAGGGTAACATGCTGCCCTGTAGGTGGGCTGCAGGTGACCTGCACTGATTCAGAGGAATCACAAAACCAGGCCAAGCATTACACACCATCTATCAATGAAGCAGAGCTGCTCGGCTCACACTGGGGGTGCTGGCACCACTGAGACACCCTTTTCATCTTACTTTCTCCTTCTTCTTCGAATGATGGCTACAAGGCACTGCTTACCCAGCAATTCCCTCCCACCCCGGCCTGGAGCTGCTCACCTGGATGAGCTTGAGGCAGGTCAGCTTCTGCTCCAGGGTCTCGATGCGCACCATCAGCCGGGACAAGCTGAGAACTTGGTTCTTGTCTGAGAGGCCCTCCCCGTTCTCCAGCAGTGCCTCCAGCTCCCCATCCACCTACGGGGAGGACAGAAAGCCATGATCAGGCCATCCTACATGATGCTAAGAGCTCCTTCCCTTGGCCCTGAAGGGCAGCACAAGTCCCTCCCGATTCATTCTCACATACTGTAAGACAGAAGTCTGGCTTTAATTTGACTCAGTTTTATCTTTTATCTGGAATATTACGGGTTTCATTCAACATTGTTTAGACCTGAAATACCATACAGAAGTGCAGTGTTCCCATCAGCTCTCTTTACACCACCCCAAATGGAAGGCACAGAGGGCAGTCTGTCCTGTAACCGTACCCGCACATAACACCAAGGCATCCCCAGCCCTAACGAGCATTTCTCCTAATGAATAGCACATTTGAGATGTAGATATACATCCGTGCCATGTGCACAGTGCTCTGCAGGGGAATTTCCAAGTGTGTGCCCAAAATGCTTCTACTTGGACGTTTACCTTTTCACATAGGAAAACAGATGTGCACCAAATGACCATAACTGTTTAACTGCAATGATTCCTTAAACATCCTATTCACATTTATAACCACAACCAGTGTTTGCACTGCTCTCCATGCAGACATTGAAACACCGACCTTCCCTGTTTAGCTCGCTGCTCAGTGGCACTAATAAGCATGTTAAAACCACTCACAAATGACTTCTGATTTCTTGGCTTCCTGACTCTCAGGATTTCAGCATGCGAAAATGAAGCTGGCATTCTCAAAGGCAGCACCTCCCAAAGGAGCAGGTAACAAATGCTACTGGTAGGAATGGTGCTTTCTTTCCTCAGGCAGAGAAAAATTCTGTTTTGTAGGAGCTCAAAGGAGTGCACATCACTTCTTCCTGAGTGCAAAGTGCTTCTAAGAACTCGCCCTGACTGCTTCCTGCATTCATAAATCCATCAGTGCCATTCAGGGCAGAGAATAGGCTCATGTAACCACTTGAAGAGGTTTATATGCATGAGGAGCTATAAAAAGGCTTTAAAAAGACTGGATTTCAATCCCTTATTTCATTCACATCCAGCTGCAGACACAACTGGAACTAACTCAGAGAGAACACAGTGCTTGTTCACACAAGCTCCTCAGCACTGACTTGCCTCTAGGCCAAAGCAATTAGAGGTTCAGATTTCACCATCCCAGCTTGAGGATGGCAGCATTTTAGCTGTCCAATTTCAGGTAATGTCCTCAACAGTGCTGTGTTTCAGTGACAAAACCAACAACAAAAAAACCAGACACCCAGGTGAATCCCACTCACCGAATCCTTCTTACGCGAGCGTTCCTTCTTCATCTTCCCCCCTGCAGCCCGGATGCTGACCCTGTTCTCTCCTCCCAGGTAGCCCCGGCAGTTGGCTGAGCCACAGAAACATTTCTGAGCTTCTTTGCTGTTTGGGGACAGAAGTAACACACAGTTAAATAAGGAATCCATTGCACTCACGGCCCGTTGTCGTATCTTAATCCCGATACTGCAGTGAGGAAAGACCATTAACCACATTGCCTTGACACTTCTGGCACTTCTTTGTCTCTTTTCTTTCCATTGTTCTTCAAATTCCTGCTAAGCAGCTAGAAGGAAATATGGAAAACATTCACATCCCATCTCCACAGATGGTTTGCACTGTCTTGCAAAGCAAGGCTGCCCAGACCCAGACTGCTACTTCCCCAGTTCTCTGCTCTTCGCACAGTTCTCAGCTCCATGCCTTCCTGCACGGCGAGGCCTTTCATTCCCCCCACTAAAAATTGAAATAAACCCATCAATTCTTAACCAGCTGCTGTGATTCCCTGTTGTTTCCACAGAAAGCCAAAGCCTGGTACACTTCAGGGCCCTCCCCAGGTCAAGATGTAAAATCCAGAAAGGAAAAGGCTGGAGAGTTGGATCCATTAACCTCACACCACACCTTGCAATCAACCAACATTGCACAGTGGTGGATGCCCAATGCCTGGAGACATTCAAGGTCAGGCTGGACAGGGCTCTGAGCAGCTTAATCGAGCTGTGGGTGCCCCCTGTTTGTTGCAGGGGAGTTGGACCAGATGGCCTTTATGAGTCCCTTCCAACTCAATGATTCTATGATGATTCTATGATATGCCAGAACTGCTTGAGAGCATGTCTTTTGATTGGAGTAGTGGGGATGGGCTGATGGTTGGACTTGGTGATCAGAGTTGATCCTTTCTAGCCTTAATGATTCTATCATTCTGTGTGACATGCAGAACTGACTGCAGGAAGTTGGCCGTGCAGTATCAGCAGTAACTAACAGAGAAGCTGCAGTGTCTTACATGAAGCAGAAGATGAGGAAGGAGACATGTGAGACGAGATCTAGAAACTCCAGTGAGACAGAGACTAGAGAGACTGACCTCAAATACAGGAGATACCAAGTCAGCCAATACAGCAAAAGACCAGACCAGGTGGAAGATGAGTGCAATGAGCAGCCACTTGGAACCTGGGCTGATTGGGCACTTGGCCACCTACCTTTAGGGTAAGACCATCAGCCCCTAGCAAGGCCTAGCCCCCACCACTCACAGCACACAGCTCCACAACAGCTTGCATGGGCTGATGCACTTTCTGATAAGCAAATCCAGGCAGACAAATCCCACCTGGGGATTCTAATGAGCCATCAGGCCAGGTACTGTCTCATCTTCAGAGATCTGAGCTCTCCAAGAAAGGAGAACATGTGGCACCACCAGGCATGGGTGAGTGGGCATGGTGAGGATGGGTTGTGTTCATGACCTCAGAGGTCTTTTCCAACCTCAGTGATTCTATAGTCTATGCCTGACTACCACCTGGAACAGAAAACTGCATGGCAGTATCTGAATCTTAGCACAAATCAGCCTACAACTAAAAACTCAGTTCTGATCCTTACATTGCTGCAGAAAGCAGGATCCAGAAGGAAGAAACACTCATTAAAAACAAACAGTATTTGGTAAAGATGCCTAGGGATTATACAACAGATCTACAGCTAATCTCATAATTGCACGTTTCAAAACAGCTAGATGCCATTTTGTGCTAATCATGTCAAAGAGAGTGAAATACTTTGCAGGATGCCTGGATGAGCAGCAATAGAAAATACTGAGCTCAAGTGCACGAGAGCAAAGCCCACGCTGCACTCTGCACATGTGCAGTCAGACAGAGAGAAGGAATGTGCTATCTGCTGGGCTTTCACAGCTCTTGCAAGTATTTGCAAAGTTGTAAAACAGTAGTGGGTGGGAAAGAATGAAGAGGCTTTATTTAAGAACATGGCAAAGTCTAAAGCTCAGGCAATTAATAGTTAGATTGAGGAAAGAAAACAGTCAGATCATTATCTGGGAAGTTTCCACTGGGGAGAGATGGTATAAAGTGGGAGAAAAAGAAAATAAAGTGATTTCAAATCTCTTCTGTTCGAAACAGAGAAACTTTATCCAGGAAGTATTTCATGCAGTTGAATTCCCATTGATTTCTAACTGTTCTGCTAGATGAGGCTCTGCTTTGGAGCATGATTTCTTCACTGCATCAATGCTCACAAAAATTGTAACTTGCAACAGTTGAAGCAGAGGGAGAGATGGAACCTACCCGTATCTCTGGAACTGGTAATCAAAGGTCAGCTCGGAGCCCGAGGGGACCAGCTTGGTGGTGAAGAACCCAACTCTGAGCTGCCCATTCACAGTCCACTAAGGCAAGGAAAAAAAAGTGACAATGGTTATTAAAACAGCCAGGCTTGGCTTCTTTTTTTGCATGAAATTAGCAAGACAAATCCTCAAAGCAACAGTGTTACATTTAAGCTTTGCTAACTGAGCCTGCCATACTTGCCCATTTCAATGGTGGCTGTTTATATTTGACTAACAAGAAGCTACATCAAAAAAAAACAAAGAGACAGAAAGATAAAGGAGAAATGCCTTTCACTTGGAGCTTGCTAAGTCACAGGGCAGCCAAGTGAGAGGCAGCAGCAGCAGCTTTGATCCAGCACTTTACCTTTTGTGTCTCACAGTTTGGTTCACAGCTGTGGTTCATAAAACGAGAGCAGTTTCCTTTCTGGGTAGCATCTATTATCTGGAAAGGAAATAACAAATATAATGAAACAGACTGCCCTCCCTAGGCACGAGGCAGAAATATGGAGCAGCATATCTGGAAACACAGCATGGCTGAAGGAGAACGTGATCACTGCAGAAGTCACCACCCTTTCCTCCTGCACTGTTAGCATTATTTAACTGGGAGAGAATGGATTTCATAGGGATAATAAGTGCCCCTCAAAAAGAAGAAATGATACGTGGTTCTTAGTTCTCGTCACAGATCGATACTGAGTCCTATGGTTTGGTGGGGATTCTGAGTTTGCAGCATCAGTTTCTGACCCTCTGATACAGAGTATGGGTATCAGGGCTGGTGGAGCCCCACAGATTGTGTCTTAATGGGAAGACTGCCCCATGGATCACTGTGCTCTCCCTTTCTTAACTGGGCAAGACGCCTTGTGATCACATCACAATCCCATGGCACCTACCAGAACTGCTTACGTGGAGGGCAAAAAAAGGAAAAAGAAAAAAAAAAAGAAAGAACTTGGGAGTATTTTTAGTTCATTTTCTGTAAAAATCCCAAGACCCAAAAAAATCTCGACAGAAGTGATGAGCAGAATTGGGTATTGCATTTCTATTTATATCCCTTGTTCCCAGCCAGCCAGAGCTCAAGGTAGGCAGTGCCACAGCTCTGCATCACAGCTCCATCACTCCACAGACCCCAAACTGCTGATAAGCTGAAGTACATGAAGAATTTCTGGTGAGGACTCTACTGGCTCAGGGTGGACCAATGAAGTTACTTCTGTAAAGTAAGAAAACTTGGATTCCTGTTGATATGTTCCCTAGACTGGTTTATTTTGGTAACAAATAAATAAATTCAGTTCCAAGCACCTCACAGAGGTGTGGTTTCCCCCAACAGAGCCCATCACTCCATCCTTTCCAAAGCTGCTGGACAGAAAGACAAATTCTCTTCTCCCACAGCACCTGCTCTGAGGACACTGGGTGCTCACACTGAGTTGGGGCTAAGCCCACCAGCCAGCCCCTCTGGATGCCCAGCATTTTGGTGGGCTCCCTGCTCACCTCGTCGTTCTTCAGGGCCATGAAGTAGTAGTGGATGTTCTTGTTGCGGGCGTATTCCTTCACACGTGCCTTGAACTCTTTGTGGTCCAGCACCTCTCCGCAGTACTCCAACACAAAAGTGTTTCTAGAAAGCACAGGGGGAAAAAGCATCACTCATTAGCACCAGAGAATGGAAATTAACTGCTATTGAGACAAGCTTGTCCTCTTGGTACAGCACTCTGCACCAGCTCTCATCTCAGGCCGTTCAGATTAACTCATTTTTGACACTCGAACCACCAGGAGCATCAGAGTGAAAGGCCCAGAGACAAGAACAACACTACAAGCAATGATTGTTCTCCAAAAGAACCAAATTTGGGGGGCAACGTGCAGAGGACAACAAAGAAAGTTAAGGAAATACACTGCTGCTGGATGGTTTTCCTAAAATGAAATGGGAAACCTGCCTGCACCTTGTTGATATGGTGGGCAAAACGTGGGGTTGATAAAAAGCCCTTTTTGATCCTAGGAAAGATGAAACTTCAAGCAGAGATGGAGGAGCACAACCAGTTACCCCAACCCCAGTCTATCACAACACACTGCTAAGCTACTTGTCCTACATTTTCCCTTGCTTAATGCCACCCTGAATCCTTCAACTCTCTTCCCTTGTGCTTAAACAGCAGAAGGCAGCAGCCCCTGCCCAGCTCCCCGTTGGATGGAGCACTCCTGCCCACAGAACTCCAAGCCTGGAAACCTGAGGGCAGGAGGAGAGCAGAGCAGAGCTAGAAATGTCTCTGACCATCCCCAGCCAGGTGGGAGTAGTCTCCTTCTGGCTGCATCACCCCTCTTGGCTTTGAGAGCCCCCATATCTGCCTTCTGCTGCTATGATCCTCACTGTCTTTGCCCAGGGAAATGGTGAAGTCACCATCCCTAGAGGTGCTCAAGAACCATGGAGATGTGGCACCTGGGGACACGATCAGTGGGCATAGTGGGATGGGCTGGGGTTGGGCTTGGTGATCTCAGTGGTGTTTTCCAACCAAAACGACTCCACGATTCTATTAATTAGTCTCACATATTTGATATAGCAGTAAAAAAAGACCTACATGAGATCTACAGTTTTCCAAGAGTGCCAGAACCCATTCCTGGATTCCTTACCAGACATCTGTCTTTCCCTGCAGCAAAAAAATCAGTCTCCACGGAAACTCACTAAAATAACCTGAGTTACAGAAAACCTTTGCACAATTAAACTCTTGTCTTAAAGATCACAGTCCCTCATGCCCTTGAGGCTGAACAGGCTCACCATGCCCATCCCACAGCTTTCTGAAATGCAAATCAGAGCCTGGTGAAACTCCCAGTGCACAGCACTGCTTCTGGCAGCAAGGTGAGCTGTCCTACAAAGCCTTTTGTTACTCATCTGCTGAGCTTCACATCTGATTCCTGCATGACAATTCCAGAGTGTATCCAGGCTCAGACATACACGCTGCCATTCTGTCTCTGGAGACCTTACCCAAAGCTCTTTTTACTGCTGTGATGATATGAAGGCACCATGGCAAAGGCTCCCTGCACCTCCTTGGTCTGTCCTACCTCTGTCCCATGCCTGCTCCCTGCACCACACCTGCACAGGAAAATGGACCTGGCACTATGCTTCCTCCCACTTAGCTTTGGAGTGTGCCAGGTTCAGAACAGAACTGGAATTCTAAAATACTGGCATCCATTCTGCTGCTAGGAGGAAGCAGATGGGTTCATCCACACTGCAACTTTGGTGTTCAGGCCCTGGTATTCTTTTGTGTCAGACACAAGGTAACAGCATGCAGCCAGCCATGGTGTGCGAGTTAACATCTGGGTTCAGCTACATGTAGACAAGTCAAAACCAGAGTTGGAACTGTGAGCACCACCAGTGTAAAACAAGCACTCAGAAGAACAGCAGTTAGCTAAGGATGGACTAACAAGGGAGGAAAAGGCCCCATGGGTTCTCCATGTAGTCCTTCATGGAAGGAAGCAGACTCAAGAAGAGGGTAAGCTTAGAGGTGGTGAAGAAAATGAGAAACAAAGAGAACATGCTTCTCTTAAGCCAAGTGACAGGGAGAAGGGAACACACTAAATACAAGAGGAAGGTGGAGGCAAGCCTGCCAAAAACCCTACTGAGAACTGTAGTGAACTTTGGTGGAAGAGAGTAAAACCAGAGTGGGTGATCCAATGCACAGTGAGGACAAATATGTGCAGGTAACTGAGAGGAACCCTTGACAGAGCACAAGGGCAGCATGTAAAACTGCAAGGATAACGTCAGCAACTTATTTCCCATGCACGAGGGAATCAAAGGAATCAAACAGCACAACTACATCATCCAAAGAGCAAAAGCTTACGATGGGAGATCTTTGGCAGCTCTGAGTCCCCAGCCTTTCTTCTCAGTAAGGATTACTTCGACATCTGCGTGCTGCTTCTTCTGGAAGCGTCGGTTGGAACAGAAGTCACCATTTGGGCACCTGGAAGAACTAGGAGAAGGAAATGGAACAACTCAATTCTCATCGTCACAACATGGGCAACAGGAACAGCTGAGATGGGAAGGAGATGCCATGTAACCATAATAAACTCAGTGTAAAACTTCCAAATGTGTTTTGCTATAGAAAGCATAACCATCTGACTGTCAACGTGTAAATGCAGACTATTTCTGGAAAGAAAAAAACATTTCCAATGCAAATGCTACTGCACTTGTACGTTGTATAATCAAAGTGGGCTGAACTAGCTAATTCTCTCCATATTTCCATGAGTTCTCATCTCACAATCTCCCATTTCATTGTACCTGGGCTAAATTAAGTAAGGGCAGCTAACTTCTACCCTTCCACCCAGCTTTATGACCTGCACGCTGTGCCTACCAACCTCAGCCCGAGGCAACCATCCCTGCCTCCTCCTCATGTAGGCAATAGCTCCAAGGGATACCTTCCAATCCCAACCAGGAGGGGAAATAAGATGATAGCAGTGGCCTGCGTGGCCCTGGGGAGAGCACAGATGCACCAGGAAAAAGGAAGGAAAATTAGCAACTCACAGAGAGCAGTACTTGCATTTCTGACACTCTCCCATCAGCCATGCTTACAACCAAGTCGAATTAAGCCCCAGGAGCAGAGGACTCCAGGCCCCGGCAGTCAGTTCTACAGGAGAGCACTAAGAAAAATACTGGGTTTGGAAGACCTAAGGTCAGATTTAAATGCTCTCTGCAGGCTCTGAAGCTGAATCCACACTAGTCAGTGAAAACAGGAGCACGACGACAGCTTGTGGCCAGCAAGCAGAAAGGTGTGAATTCCTCCAGGTGCTCCCAAGTCACCTCGTGCTCCACAGGGCTCAACTCTGGCCAACTCACCACTCGATCATGAGCAGGCGGTTCAGGCAGTCTTCTCCACAAGCAACCTCCCCCTGGGCTCGTTCTTCCTTGGAGAGAGGAGGGCATTCACACAGCATCCGCTTGATATCCCGATGGGATTTGCTCTTCTTTCTGTTGACAGGTCATTGACAAAGAGTTAAGACATTATTCAGGTACAGAAATTAATCTTTTATCAATCGTTACTGAAGGAAATTAATTTATCCTTCAGAAACTGGACTTATCTTTGGACAACCACAGAGAACCTCTGGGTAACTACGGCCATGGTTTGAAGCAGGAGGTGATGGCTTTCTGATCACGTCAGGTTGTTTCTCAGAAAGCCATCCCAGGATATTTAGCTTTCACTTATCCTTAATGCACACAACTCAGTTTTACTATCAACACAGATGTGTACACACACACCCCCACACACAGAGGCTGGACTAAAAACTCTTTATTTTGTCTTACGAGTGAAAAAAGCCAAACTCCAGGGAAGCCACTCTTGATTCTTACAGCTAGACTTCTCACCACATGGGACAAATTATAAGGTTTATATTAGAAAGATAGGAGGCTTTGATTAGCCTCTCTTGAAATACTATATTCTATTAGCATAAATAATGCCATGAAGACAATCTCCAAGAGCTCCCTTCCAGTTTAATGCTCTCTTTGGTTTCACTGATACAAAGCCAGGAGAAAATCTATGTTCTATAATTTTAACACATAAACCACTGGAGAGCACACATATCATTTTAAAACAGATGAATTTTAACACAGCAAACTGAATGGTTTAGCTAATTAAATCTGTTTTACTGTCAAGTAAGATGATGTTAAAAATGCAAAGGTTTTAAATGGGCATGAATTATCAGAAGGGTTGCACAAAGAATAAGACTTGGTTACAGACTTGTTAAGGGCTCTTACCTGCATTCTAACTCCAGAGGGAGTATTTTTTGGCACAGATGGAGGTTGCTGAGCTCTGAAGCAATGCTCCTATTGAATAACCCCACAGTTCTGAACTAAGACTTTTCTTTCAAAGGTCCCCACCCTGGTCAATATTCCCACTAAAGGATAATCTACAATCATTACCTTGTGCTAATTTAAATCACAGCTGTCAGAGCTGAACTAACTTGTCTGACATGACAAATAATTACATGCAATTACCCAAAGCTTTTGGAAAGGCACATATCCAAAATACGGATCCAAAACTTTTCCCACGTCCTGACTTCCCTTTAGGGACACTGAACAGATGCAGACAAGCCCAGAGATGATGCTTCTATACACTGCTCTGGGCTCTAACGTGGTCTCACCATGTTCACATGAATGAGAGAGCAGCAAAAAGAAGAAAAAAAAAAAGGAAGAAAAAATTGGAAGAAAATCACTTCTGCAAACTAGCATGGGTACAAGAACAAAGTGTTCACTCAGTGCTGATGGCAGGAATCTCAGGTGAGCAAATCCCTCATCACAGGAACTACAGGGGATGCCACATGGAACAAGATATACAGTTTAGAAGTGATTCTTCTCCTGCACTCTCCCATCCCCAGCATTTCTCTGGGCCCATCACTGGGAGAAGATCCAGCGTGGTTACAGCTCTGGTACAGCATCTTGTCCTCTAAGAGCAGTGCTGAGATGCAGGAAATGTGACGTGTCTCTTCCCTGCTGTACCAGTTGCTAGTATGGCCTTAAGAAACCTATCACAGAATCGAACTGAAGTCGAAATCTAGAACAGTTACATGCAAAAATGAAAAAAGAAAAACTCTCCAGTTACCTTTCTGTCAAGTACACGTTTTCCTCAATGAGGTCGAAGTAACAGGGCATTTTCCCCTGCTTGGCAAACTCCTTCCAGCGCTGCGGGTCGCGGAAGTCGTCCATGATGCACGGGCGGCCGACCATGGAGGAGTCCTGCGGTGCCACCTCCTGCTCACCCTCCACCTTCACCTTTTTCCTCTCCCTGGAGTCCGCATCGCTCTCAGAGTCACTCTCCAGCTCCTGCCGTCGTTTTTTGGGAGGCCCTCGCTCCTTCACGTCATTCTTTTCCAAAGACTTCACCTCCTCCTTTTTCTCAGCACCGGACACCGGCTCCTTGCTCGAGTTGCTGCTGATCTCATGGGCTTGCACAGAGCCTGTCTCTTTCTGCCCGGGAGTGTGGAACTTACTGGAGGGGCTGGGAAAGCCAGCCTTGCACTCATCATCCCAGCGGTCATCCTCGTACTCCTCGTGATCCTCCGTTAGAGAATCCGGCACTTGTCCTTGAACTCGTTCATAGCTGCCTCCAGCAGGCCGCCCAGCAGACCTCACATCCCAGTAGCCATTGCCCTGCCAGCAGTTCTGAGAACTGCTGTAGGCTCCTGTGCCTGGCTGGTACACGTAGCCCGAATAGACCCCGAAGCTGCTATCTGGCTGCTGATAGGTGCTGCTGGGCTTCTCTGCCTGCAGCTCCCAGCTCACGCCACCCATTCCCTCCCCTGGATGAAAACCGTCCTCCCTGGAGCAGTCTCCGAGGCCAGACTGATGGAGACCCCCACTGCCCTGCCAGCTGTCTGGCTTAGAAAAGCTCATCTGATGGCAAGACTCATCGGTGCCCTCAAAGCTCTCAGGCACACAAAATGGCTGCTCCTCCTGCCGGCCAAGCGGCCGACTGATGGACATGAGCTCATTAAGCATTCTCTCGTCTGGGTTGGGTTTGCCTTGAGAATCCACCGCCAGGTCTGCCTGGCTCGTGCTGTCCACGCCATCACTCTGCGCCTGGCAGACGTCTGCCCGCAGCTCTTCGCCCTCCTTCCTGCTGAGCTCAGTAGATGAGGCCGGACTCTTGTCCATCCCTCTCGGAGAGCACCTGCTCTCAGCCTGGGACCCGTTGTTACTCGCCGTAGCCTCTGGCCTCTCCTCATAGTAGGGCCTGCTTGGTTCTGGCCTCTCGACATCCCAATGGTCAGAGTAGTGCCGCGTGCCCTGGCTGCTCCGCGAGGAGCAGGGGCTGCTGTCCTCCATCACAATGCTCGAGTTCTTTGGGACAACCACAACGGACTGCAGCCGCTTCCGTGGCACGCCATCATCTGAATCAGAATCCTCTGTCTCACTGTCGTCGCTGCCCGGCTCGCTGTCGCTTTCAGCCGTGTCAGAATAGTCATCATGGGGGGCAGGAGCGAATTCGGAGGCGCCACCACTGCTGTCACACGTTGGGGTTTGCGTTACGGCTTCTGGTTCTTCCGCAGCCACCACAACATCACAAGATGGAAACGAAGCGTCTGGAAAAGCTGAAGCCACCAAGGGCTCATTCCCTCCGGCATCCTCGGCAGATGCTCCCTGGCCTTGCTCATTCAGATCATCAGGACCAACTCTCTCTGTAGCAACGGCCATTTCTTCCACTGCCTCCTCTCTGCTGCAGCGTTCCAGTGGCACTTGGGAATAATAGGAATGCTCATCCTTGAGTGACAGCTTGCCCTGCGTTGAGTTCAGGTCAACGTGCCGAACGTCCAACTCAAGCATCTCCCCAGCGCCCGAGCAGCTCGGCGGGGCCCCGTCCCCCTCGGAGGGGATGTTTTCCTCCGGATGCTGAGTAACAGGACAGTCCTGCCTGATTCCGGGTGAACAGCAGTCCTGGGCAGAATCCCTGCTTGAACTATCCACAGCTAGGCCAGCTTGATGGGGTGGGTTAATGCGATACTGCTCCTCTTCACATGCAGACTTTGAATTCGGCTCCTCTGTGCTTTCATAGTCGCACGTCACGGTCTGCGGTTCAACGTGCAAGTCCAGAAATGCCTCGGAAGTCACTTTTACATCTGCTGGTTCAACTTCGATTTCAACTTCTGAATGATACAAAGAAGGAGCGGCATCATCTGGAACGTAGCAAAAAACTGGTTCTTTGGTTTCGTCACAGGGAGCTGCCTGATCATCCAGCTTCTTCACTGACATTTTGGAATGATCTACATTCACAACCGGTGAAGGCGTAGCTTCACTTTGTTGCTCCAGGACCAGAGGCTCTTCCTCCTTGAACAGGCTGCTACACTCGCTGGACTGTATGTGAGAATCATCAGGCTCGTGCTCTTGAGGGGCGTACGTGCCCTCAAATCCATTCGACGGCAGCGGATACGAGCTGCTCGTCCTCCCAGTGTGTGATGCTTCCAACCTGCACAAACTATCATCAGAAGATACGGCGACATCCTCTGCTTTGGAGGCACTGGGAGCTGCCACATCGTCAGAGCTACCCTCTGGGGACCCATTTATATTCATTTCTATAGGGAAACATGTTCTCAGTTGCTCGTGCTTTACCCTTACTAAAGTCTCTTGTTCCTTAACACTGTCACGGCATTCATTGCCTGCAAGTTCTTCAGACCCTGAGTGAGGGAAAGCAGCTTTTGATTCATCTGTCTTTTTAAAAGTGGGGGAATCATTTAACTGATTTAATGGAGAAAGCGTCTTTTCCCTTTCCAATCTTTTCGCAATGGACACTCTGATCTCATTGCTTTTTAAACAAGAGGTCTCTAAATCTAGAGAATTAGACTGCTGTTTTATTTCTTCAACTGATTCTGTACAACAGAAAGAACTTTTAAATTTATCAGGCTTTGGTGCAGGGGTCTTTGAAGGGGTGGACTTATAACGGGAAGAATTCACATTGCTGTCAGGCTTAGAATGGGAAGTCCCCTTTCGATACCCGAGCTCGTTAAGGGGAGAGCACCTTTTGGTTACTTCACTTTCTGAAGTCCGTTTTGAATCTCTATCCGCTTTTGAAGAAGACTTTCCTCTCCTCTCCACGTCAGCATGAGATGACTCTACTTTGCTGTCCCTGTCTGACTTCGAGTAAGAAGTCCTTGACTCTCTGTACGAGGAGGAGTGGGACGACGTCCGCCTCGAGTCGCTGGACCTGGAATGCGTCCTTCTGTACTCATCCTCCGAATCAGAACTCTCCCTCCCCCTGGAGTCTGCGTACGAGCGGGAGTATCTCGTCCTCTCTCTGTACGGGGAGCTGCGGTGATACCTGCGGTCGGATTCGTAGTAATGCGAGCGCTCCGACCTCGAGTAGGAAGAGCTGGTTCGGGAGCTCCGATCCGAGCGGGACCGAGAGTGGGACCGGCTTCGCCTTCTCTCTCTGTCTGACCGCGATCGGGAGGATGAATACCGCGAATCTCGTTCTGATTTTGAATAGCTGGAATACTTTTCATCTCTGTCCGATCTGGAGCGTGAGGAGGACTTCAGTTCTTCTCCTCTGAGAGAGGAAGAGCTTTTCCTGGGCTCCCTCTCCTTTTCTGCACTGGATATCTTCTGCTCATGCGAGCGCTGGCTGGAAGAAGTCCTCACAGAATCTTCATCAGACTCAGAGCCCAGCAACGTGCCATCGGACTGGGAGAACTTCCTTTTGGAGCCCTGTTTCCTAGAGCACAGAGAAGCACCCTTGGAGCTTTCTGAAACCTCATCATCTTTCCCAATATGGGAATCTTCCTTCTGTGGAGTTACTTCCACCTGCTCGGCCACGTGCTGAGTCACGTGCTCCTCCAACCCGTGCGATACCACATCCTGCTTCAGGTCCAGCTCAGGAGCCTCCTTCGTGACCACGTGACACAGCTCCTTCGAAGCTGGGACTTCTGCTTCTGCAGGCGGTGACAGCAACAGCGTCGACATGAGCGTGACGGGCAGCTGCGGCAAGGCTGCTGCAGCAGGGACAGGCATTGGTGCTGCTGGTGATGCCGTTGGTGGAGGTGGTGGTGCCGATGGAAGGTCCGCGGCCGCTGCCACTGGTTCTGTTACCGGTGCCAGAGCCGGTGGCGGCGGCAGTAAAGCTGCTGCTGCGGCTGGCGGGAGGGGTTTGGTTGTGACACTAAGTAAATGTTTCTTAAAATGGATTTTCCCCAGTTCTACCTTCGGTTTTGGAGGTGAAGATTCCTCCGCTGAACCAGCAGCATCCCCAAGGTCCATTTTAATTTTGGGGTTAAAATCAGTCTGTGTGGGTACTGCTGGGGGGTTCGGAGTTTCATTTTGTTTTTCGTTTCCCAGACCGGGCAGAAATCTGTTCGGTAAGGTTTTCTTGGTTAAGCTAAAGCTGAAAGACACCTTTTGTCTTCCTTGCTCCTCAAGGTTAACCTTCGTTTTGGTGCCTTTGGGCAAAAAACGACTGGAAGCAACACCTTTGAACACTGGGCCTTTGATAAAGCCAGCTTTCTGCACGGTTTCAGTCTTGCTCTGGAAAAAGAAAGAAAAAGAAAAAAGATGCCATTAGTAGAAATGTTTATTTTTAAATTCTGTTCTACGCAAGTACTGAACAGTTTTCTTTCACTTGGTGAATTTTTTATGATGATAAAATAGAAATTGATATCCTGGGCTGAAGTCTGGGACAGCACAGCCATACAGCCTGCCTCTCTTTTAACCAAAATCAATTATCTGCTCCTTTCGAGTCTCCTTTTGGGAGGCCGCCTTTGGGATTCAGGCTGAGGCTTTTTAACTGACTTATTAATAACCAAACTCAAAGAATCAAAGTTGGTTTTTTTTTTCTTTAATAAGAATGAAAAAAAGAAGAAAAAAAAAGAACGATAGGGTTCAGCACACAAAATTAATTGAAGAGAGACTGCTACTTTATTTGTTCTGTTTCTGCGGTCTCTGGTTACAAAACACCTTATGCTTTTAAGCTTGACATGTGTTCTCACATCTAGGATACTGTACCTGGGTATATTTGGTGCCTGACCCAATCAGGTCACTGAGACCTACTGCTGCAGCCCTAAGTCCCATCCAGGCTAACAAGGAGGTCACGTCACGCACTGACCAGTTGTCATCACTGCCAGCAGAACTTCCACCTGCACTCAGCCACACATGACTGCCACCTCTGAGCTGATGGATCCTAATGCCTTAGATGTGCATCTCACCTAAGGGATCTGCTGTACTGCTGAGTTCTTCCCAGCAAGCCCAACAGTCTGGGACAGCACTGAGCTGAAAGCCACCTCCTCTAGGACACTCACAACTGAGATGTCACTTTGGGCATGGCACAAACCTAGAGCAACAAAGCTCTTCTCAACATGGGAGCTTCTTCCCTTTCAGAATGCATTTATCAAAGCCTGAGATTAGCAGCTTTCAGAGCAAAAAGCACAGCGTGTTTGTTTGTCTTGGCACGTGCCCACTTGTTTTTAAGTTCTGGGCTTGTCTCTGCACAGACTCTATCACTATCTACTGCAGCGTAACGACAGCACAGCCCCTAAGGATGAATGTTGTCCCATTGTGTTGAAAGGGTGTTTCTGTCGATACTCCTTATCCCCACAAATCCAGATTGCATTAATGTAATGACTCTTTGTGCAAGAAGCACAACTCAGTGAGGACTGTTCTAGCAGTCTGAACAGTGTATACAGTAAGCTCTACTCCACAACTATTGCATGAACACATCCTTGGCTGCAGCAGTGGCTTCCTGCACCCACTCTGAAGGATTATGGACTTTGTTATCGTTTAACTCCTGTAAAACAATGCAGAGTTGCTAAAGCTAAAGGTACCATGGTAAATTATTAAGTAAGATGTCAGCAGAACAGAAACTCCCCCCCATGCTATTTCTACTTTTTTTTTTTCCCAAAACTCTGCCTCCTTTAAAATGGGTGCCACTTTGTGGGGGCTTTTAAGTGGCTGCCATTGCTGAAAGGGCATCCAAATGGTGACCCTGCGGACAGGACACGTCCACACCATCTTCTTCTCCCATATTCAATAGAAAGGCTGCTGAACATAATCTCTGTTTTCAGAAATGATCCATTTTTTTAACCTAACAACAGTGCAATACATGAATGTACAGGAACAAATTCACTGGAGCACAAAGGACAAAACCAAGCGTTCTGTCCACATGCTTGGAGATGTTCAATGCTAGAGGCCAGCCTTCCATAACATGCTGGGCACGGGCTCCCAAATAACGAGGCAGTGTCATTATGTGAGTGTGTTGGGTTGCTTATTAGCCCTACACAACCAGAAAATTCAAACCTTTCTACCCCAACCAGTACATCAGCACTCAAGAGTTTTCTTACTAAAACTTCTGTGAAATCATTTTGCGTGCAAAATCACCCACAGTTATGAAAATACGTCAGTGTTTCGATCAAAAACTTCCTAGCTTTCAGTGCAGCAGAGCTGAAATTGAGCTTACAGATGAATAATGGGGTTTGGATACATCCACCTGTACAAGAAACAAAGGCTGGAGGGGATGCAAGAGCTGCTAAACTTCCATTCCTCTGCTTTTCATATCTATTCAGCAGGGACGATGCCTTTCAGAACAAATGTTTCAATCTCCTGCTCAGCCTTCCAGGGATTTCTTCTTAAATAACACCAAGCTGAAAAACTACAACTTCCATAAATTTAAAAAATATCCCACAGGTAGCTTTTGAAATGGAACAGGGAGCAATTACTGGCGAAACAGCAGACAAGTTCTCCTTGCTTTAATGTTTTACAGGCAGCAAACGCTCCTCGGAACGCTGCTGTGAGTGTTGTGCAGCTCAGGGCAGGCAACAGATGCTCACTCTGAGCCTTCAGCAGGGATGATTGAGCACTCCTGCAGCTCTCCTATCACCACAGCAGCACACACAGTAAGTTCAGTCAGAGCAGAAATGGTCCTACCACATCAACAGTTATCAGCAGCACCATTCTGCAGGCACTCACTGGGGTATTATCATGTGTTCCTACCCCTGGAGGTTTTCTCCTTTCCCCTAACATTAATTGGGCCACACTCAACGAAACTCCTTTTTTCCCCAGATGAAATCCTTAAACATTCTCTTTATCACAATGCAGGAAGCAGAATATCCCTACACCTGATCAGCTGCGTGCAGGTGGCATCAGCAGTGCCAGGCATGTTCCTTTCCCTCCAGACTTCATCACTGCCCCAGGGACACCCATAAGAAAACACTGGATTTGTGAAGATGCCTCGTGCTGCTGCTCAAGACAGCTTCTCTAGACATGGGTCCAGATAAAATTTGTTGGTGAAGGTACCTACACACATCTCAGGAGCAAAACAGGAAAAGGAAGAAATTTCACTCACCTCATTTTCTTCTTCTCTATTGCAATCCAGCCGAGAAAACATGCAAAAGAAAACAGAAAGAAGGCGTAAACATCAGGCAGAAACAAGAACACACCCGCAAGCAAAAAGGGCTGCACAGGTAGCCCTGTGCCACCGGTGTCACCCGTCCTGCTGTCACCCACTGCACAGGGACACAGCACTGATGGGAAGCTCAGAGCCCTGGGTGCTGGCACTTCTGCAAACCCTCCAAGAGCAAACAGCAAGCACAGTGCTGACGGCTGGCACGGCACACAGGAGTCATTTCAACAGAGGTGATGTCGCAAAGATAATGCAGGTATCAGTCAGAGAACGAGGTGGAGTTTAGTGTGTTCCTTAGGAGATGGAAACAGTTTGTTGCATGGTCTTCCTAAGTTCCCCAACGCTTTCACAAGCAGCACGATGAACTCCTCATTGCTGTATTGCTCTGCCCAGCAGCCCCAGCTAACACGTACCACACTGCTCAGAATTCCCAAATACTCCTTGGCATTCAGCCTCTCCCCAACAAGCTGGTGCTGGGCACTGCCACAGAGAGCACCAGTGAAATTTTTCCTCTAGGAAACTACATGGAACAATACAAAAGCTTCCTGCCCATTGCTCAGTGGTTACTGACACGGCTTAATAACAAAAACTCATCTGACTCTGGTATTTCCTCCTCAAAAGCACACTGTAACCTCTCTATTTGCACACAGGCAGCCTTTTCCCTCTATATCCTACAAATACAGAGGAGGTTTTCAACAGGACCTTTGCTGAATGTAATGAGCTTCTGACTCATAATACAGTATTGCTGTGCTGACATGGTCAAAGCTATTGCACAGAAAGGCTCACAGATTGGCCCTCAGGCATCAGTTACTCCAAGAACCAATTTCTGGAAAAGAAACCAGAGCTGTAGGTTAGTGCAGCCCTGCAGGGACCCAACGCAACGACGGCACGGCAGCAACCAGGTATGTCCCCATTTCAGCAATCATCAGCAAACAGAATTAGGAGCAACCTCCTCAAAGACCTATCACCAGCAGCAATACACCACCATGCTCATGTGCAAATGATAAAGCTTAGTAATAGCTAATAAATTATTCTTACAGCAGCAGCAACCGGGCTTTTTATCGAGGAAACATGAACCGTGAGTTTAAACGAGCTGTGGGGAACATGAAGGGCACATACATGATTTAGTGGGGCTGGGAACACTGTGAACTCAACACAGAGCAATGCAGAAGGCAGGAGTCCTTTTAGAACAGCTCAATGATGCGAATTAGTGCCCCAAAGGCTTCATTTTTAGGATCATGGGAACAGAGGAGCTGAAGTGGGAATTTCCAAACCCTTCCAACCCCTTCCAAGTTCCCTTTCAACCTAAGCCATTCTATGATTCTACAATCAAGACTTCTGGGACACCATTGTTGCTGATGTTCATATATTGAGTTACACTGGGTGTTGAAGGGCTGAGGACAGCACTGAGGTCAAGGATCCGACATGAAAATTTCCATTGCATCAGTAACCCAATGCACTGTGACACAGCTCAGGATAGCAACCAGAAACGACTCTTTGCACTTAAACCACAGATGTTAAGTAGGTACATGCTGGGAGATGGGTAACAGAGCTTAGTATTCATTATCCCAGAGAAGATGCGGATGCCCCATCTCTGGAGATGCTGAAGGCCAGGCTGGACGGTGCCCTGGCAGCCTAACCTGGTGTGTGATCAACAACACTGCCTATGGCAATGGAGTTGGGACTCAATCATCTCAGAGTTCCCTTCCAATCCAAGCCATTGTATGATTCTATGACAAAGGTAAAGGAATTAACAACGCATTTTTGCTCCTCTTGCTGGAAAGCCGCACAAAACCAGCATTAAGATGCTGGCGAGGACACAGAGCTTTTAGTTCAAGCAAAATTTCTTCCTCTGTCTTGTGATGGTACTGCAGAAGAGGAAGCAGTGCTGCAGAGAGAAGGAAGATCCCTGTCCAGCCTCTTCCCTTCCCATCAGCTCCTGCTATGGGACAGCAGGGTGGGAGCGCAGCGCTGGGATGCACTGGGATGGAGCAGGACTACAGGCTGCTGTTTAAGAGCCAGAATTTGGCCAGAGAGAAGCCCACCTGATGACAGCAGAGAGCTGGAGGAAGGACAAAGCAGAATGAGGTGCTGTGTGAATGAAGCTGCTTGTTTCAGGAGAGAACAGAGCACGTAGGAGTGGGGCAGGCATTACGTTAGGGGCGGTGGGTTTTGTGCAAACACAGGGCAGTATTTCAGGCACCACTGCCTCACTGCAGGCTGAGGGTCACGTTTCCACGTCCTGCCCCAGATCAAATACGTAAATACATTTCCAAAATTAGGCAGTGTGTCACTCCTTGCTCAGGAGCCAATTGAAGCACAGTTCCAAAGAGTAACTGTGCCACCCCTGATTGAGCACCGCTCAGTGATGGGTTTGCACACACCTCAAACGCACAGTGCAAGCAAAAACCAAATCCCCACATCATGCACAAGGGTCTGCACCTCGTCCTGGGCATGAGAATAGAAAATAAAGGTACGTGCAAGGGTTTATCACGGTATCATATAATCATGCAAGATGGAAAAGACCACAAAGATCATCAAGTCCCACTGTGAACCCACTCCCACAATCATTTAGGTTGGGAAAGACCTCTGGTCCAACATCTCTGGTTTGTCCTGGGTACAGTAATCGGAAATAAAGGTGTATTTTTCTTCCGAGGTTCAGCACCTCTGAGTGCCTGAATGGGCTTTTATGAATGAGACTGCTCTCCTGACGGTGCAACCCCCAGCAGGACCTCCTATGCTACAAAAGCAAACAAATAAAATGCCCTCAGGGTTAGGAACTCTGCATGACAAACACTGGGTCAAGACAAAACTTCTCACCTCCCACACGCCCCTTTTTTTCCTTTTTCTTTTTTCTCTCTTATTTTTTAAGACAGAAAATAGGCAGTCTAAAGCTCTTTTTATCTAAGCATCTGCAGGGCTAACCATCTTGGAAGAGCAAAAAGCCTCCCCCTGCGCTCTCAGCACCCCTAGCTCCAGGCTGCCCATTTGCAAGCGTTAACGCTGGGCCATCTCAAAGCCTACCTGGTTGACAATTACTTTCTTTTCTTAGGGAAATAAAATGCAAAACCCAAATCCCCGACCTGGGCACTCAGCAGGAGGAAATGCAGCCCTTAAATTGCAGCCTCAAAATGCAAAATCCCATTGTAACCTCCAGATCCTTGCTCACCAGGTATGGTAACAGTGCAGGGAGCACAATGAGGCTTGCCTGGAAACTCATTCCAGCTGGATGGTGATGCCAAAGACAAAATCTCCAGGCCAAAGACAAAATCTCCAGGCCAAACCACAACTACAGCTCTGCACGGGACACAACACTGCTGCTGGCACAGCTGAACTCAAATAGTTCCATAAAACCTTATAGGTCTGAAGCGTCAGCACACACTTGGTTTATTAACCTCTAATACATCCAGCTAGGGATTAAAAACTAGGACAAATTAGGAGCAGTCCCTGCATTAACTGAAGCAAACATGGTGCTCAATTACTGCCAGCTCTTTTGTAGCACTGCGCTTTTCGTTCCCACGTGTCCCTGCTGCCATTAATATCACACCACTGGGTAACGTCCGACTGCAGAAAAGCAGGCAGTTAACAGCCAGCTCCTTCCCCCAAATAAACCTCCTGGAGGAACAGCTAAAGCACATCCAGGCGGGGAAGGAAGGAAAAAAAACCAACAAAAATCAAACCTTTTATTTGAACAGAAGCTTGAAACCAAGCCAATCCGTGCAGAAAATGAGGTCAGTGCAGCTGTAGGCATGGACCTGTCCCCTGCTCACATCCCTGCCTCCCCAGCCCTGCTCTTACTGCTTCCACGATGCTGTGACTCTGCTGTTTTGTACTGTTGCTTTCTGTTTGGATGCTGCTGCCTGTGGTCGGGGGCACGAACCACTTTTCCTGTCCTGAAATATGAAAAACCACTGAGAATTCACCAGACCAGGTACACAAGAATCCCATAAAATAAAGACGTGACACAGACGAAGGAAGTTCCCCCACGTCACCCAAAGAGGAGCAGGTCCAGGAGGTGCCTGCTCACAGTATGATGGAATCACGAAGGTGGGAAAAGATCTCTGAGTCCCCAATTGCAACCCAGCCCACCCCCACCGTGCCCACTGATCATGTCTCTCAGTGCCACATCTCCATCTTCAAGGACAGCCACTCCACCACCTCCCCAGGCAGCCTGTACCAATGCATTAGCACTGTAATTGTTCCTAATATCCAACCTGAACACCCCCTGTGTGTTAGTTAGCAATGCCAGCACATTTCAGAGAGTCTGTGAACTTTTCCTTTAGGAATTAGACCCAGTGGAGAAGAAAACAATTCCCAGCATTCTCCAGCTTTCTGTTCCAATGAAAGAACCTAGGTCCCTGCTTCTGCCCCCAAATCCACCCTGCAGCCACTGAGCTCACAGCCCCATCTCTGCCCACTGCATTCAGCACAGGGCACACCTAAAGAAATGGAGTGTTAAAGTTTTACACCGTGACAGCAATCATCACAGGCGATGCTGTTCCCATGGCAGCAGTGTGAAGGATCACCAAGAGCAGTGGTGCAGGGAGGGGTTAATCGCCACGTGGATGGCAACAAAAGGGGGGGAGGCAATGGGATAAGGTGTTGAGGAGCAAGCTTTGCTCTCGGCCATAAAAAGAGGGCACAAGCCCACAGCTTCACCCTAAAATGAGGCATCTGTGCAGTATGTGGGAGCACCTGTCCTTGAGAAGCCTCCTGCTCCCAGAGCAGGGAAGGAGGGATTTGTTACCAGCTTTTAGTTGGCATCCTCATCAGCAGAACTAACTGGGATCTCTGTTAGATAATCCCTGAAGCAAAATCACCTCCTTGGAACGTTAGCTGGTAAAGCACGCTGCAAGAAAAAGGAATGTTTTCAGCAGGCAGAGTGCTCTTCGGTTGTGCTCTCCCAAAGCGATGCAATTAACTCTGAAAACGTGAGAGTGTCCTCAGGCAGTGAGTCTGTCCTCCAAGCACACCGCCTGCCTGTTCACCAAGCACGATGCACGGCTGCCCATGGCTGCCTCCAAGCAGGGTGTCTGCCCATCCAGGGCTGCACACGTTTCCTTTGCCTCCATCCCACCTCTCCTACCCCAGCACCCAGCCATTCTCTGCCAGCCCTCAGGCAGATTCACTGCCCAGGCACAACCAGGAGCACTGTTCCTTCCCCCAGCACAGAAGCTGAGCTCCTGCTGCACCTCTCACCAACAGTCCCGCATGCCAGAGGGTAACAGCCCTGAGATCCTAAGCTGCACCCCACCCAGAGAAGCAGCAAACACCTCAGCACCCCAGTGCAAGCCGACAGAAGTGCCCTCTGATTTCATTCACAATACGGAAGAAACCAGTGAGGCCATGTACTGGGGAAGGATAGAAAGGCAGTCTAAGCACGTGCTGAAATGATCTGCTCTCACTGAGTTAAAAGGTGCTAGATAGCAGGAAATAAACTGCAGCATGTAAATCCTGCTTAAATAAAGTCACTACATCTCACTTCTGAGCGCCATCAGCACAAAACAACCCCACAGCTTCCCCAGAGAGCCCTGCTGCAACAGAGGAGGGGGAGGAACCTGGAATTAAAAAAAATAATCATAAAAATAAACCAAGCTCAAACTTCTGTGCTCACTTACACTCGCTGCTACCGGCTCCTCTGTCGGCCGGCATCACGGAGTCGGCAGCGTGGGCACCACGCAGGGCTCAGCACTGACCGAGCAGCTCCACTGCACCTCACCGCAAGGAGGGCTGTGAGCTAAAAGGGGGAAAAAAAACAAAAAGGAAAGGCGGCCCCTCCCCTAGAAGGCCGGCTTCTGGGGCAGCCCCGCCAGCAGGGGCTTCTACCCCTGCTCCTCCTCCTCTTCCTCTTTCCCCCACTGGAGGGCTCATAGACCTGCTATTTGCAGGCATCCGGATGCTGCTTCCCATGCACGCCCTTCACCTGCAGGGAGCTGAGCAGGGCCAGCACATCCATCCTCCCCACGTGAAGCCATCACATCCCCACCTAAGTCATCCTATCCCTACCCGAGGTTGCCAGCATGGCATCCCACAGCCACGAGTGCCACGTGGCAAGCAGAGACTGGTGCAACAGGCTGTCGTTATCACCACACATATCTCACAGGTAAATATCTAGCTCTGGTGGCACACAGACTGTGCTTGCAAAAGCCTGCAGCAAGTCCCACTCCCCAGACCAACTGGTGGTAAAGCTCCGAGGTGGCTGAAATAAAGGAGAAAGCTCAACTGCTCAGCACAAATGAGACATCCCATGCTAAGTTTGGCCCCATCTCACACATCAGCAACTGAAGTACCTACATCTGAACTGCATGTCACTGCAATCCATCCCACCACAGCAGGCTGAGTTCAGTTCTCTGGGTGCAGTTCTGCCTCCTTTGACTGTCTGCTGCAGAATGATTGCACTGTGGCTCTGCTGGTGGTGCTGGCAGGTCCCTGAGCACCAAGCCTGCCTGGTGGAACTTCATCAGATGAAAACATCAATGCTGCCAACACAAAGGTGCAGGCAGTGAAATGCCACCTGTGATTTTCAGAGTGGAAATACATCACCTTGTGCTCCCCAGAACCAGCATGCGCCTCCTCGCCTGGCAGAACATCTGTGCTCACCTCAAACCAGAACCATATGTGATGAGGAGGTGCTTTCCGGAGTGCAGATGTCCCTAACCTCACACAGCAGTGATGGCGTTCTGCAGGAAAAATGTCAGCCCTTACCACGCCGTGTCCCACATTGCTCATTTTCCTTGCACTGAAAGCCACGTCAGCTCCAGCCCTCCTTTCTCCCTTTCACCGTTCTCCATCCCATCACACGCTGAGTGCCTGCACGTCTCCCTCCAGATGCAGAGCAACCGCCTCTCCTGAGCGACGCCTTCTGTTTGCAAACAGGGTCCAAAGGGTAGGAATCACATCTCTTGCCCTGCAGCCCAAAAATGCTGTTGTTTCAGTGATATAGCTGAAACACTGCCATACAGGAGACAAGCTTAAGTGGACACTCCAACTGGGAATCCTTACCATATTTATTTCCTATGCCACTATAGGTGAAGCTTAATCTTCTGTGACAAAACCTACCCAGCAGGTTAAGTTAGCAGTGAAAGATACCTTGAAAGCCACTCTCCTGCCCTAGGAAGGGCCATCAACTCAATACAAGAGAAGAAAAACAAACTCTTGAAGAACTGAAGGCTATAAATCAAACTGTTGGGAATAACCTGAATGCAGCAGAGAAGGAAGTATGGCCATAACCTGCAGCCCTCCAACTGCTCCCACTGCCTGCACCATCGCAGCCGGTTGCTGTGGCGATGACAAACACAAGCCAGAGCAGATAAACATAACCTGCATCCTCCTCGGAACAGAAACTGGCAATAGAAACATAAGCTGGAAGTGAGCTGCTCCAGCAACCTCCAAACATGCAGCTCTGAAGTTCTCCTGGCAGAGTAAGAAGCACAAAGAATGGCTTTCCATTAATTCAGGAAGACGCAAACGTCTGTGGATGCATTTCAAACCTGAAGGCACTCATGCAGCAGTCACACGGTGCTTGAGGAGCTGTAAAACCCTTCAGTACAACCACAGAACAACTGCTTGCAGTCCTGGGAATGGCACTGAACCCACTGCACACAGCAGGGTTTGCAAGGACATGGCTGTAGAAGAGCTCAGCTATTCCTCCCTCCTTTCCCCAGACTCACCGCTGCCTCCTCCTGCTCCTCTCACTTTATTATTTCCATCAATTTCTTCTTTATTACAGTTTCTATTTCACTTCATCCTCACACTCTGCCCTCTGAACAGTTTTCACCATGAGCTGGAGCCCTGCAATTGATCCCAAAAGAATAAAACCTGGTGCTGAGAGGCACCTGCAGGGACGGGGCACCTTTTGAAGAGGTCAAAGAACCATCAGAAGCCATAAAATCACACAATGGTGTAGCAGTGGTGATGCAGCAGCATCCTACCAAACAGTCAGAAAGAACAGAGCCAGATTTCTGTCTTCTCCAGGCTCCTTCTCAGAGAAACCAACCCTTCTGGTCAACAAAACTGAGAAGAAAGGAGTGTTTGGGACAGCATAAAACAAACTACAGACACCAATCACAGCAATAGGGCTGGAAATTGATGATCCTCAGGGTTCCTTCCAACCCCATCCTATGATTCCAAAGTCAGCCTCTGTCCAACACATGCACAAGGATGATATATTTAGCACTCCACTAACATTCTCCAACACAGGACATTGCAGCGACAGCCACGTCACGTATTCATTTTTAAGTGTGCTCTCTTTGACCCGCTCCAAGGGAAATATTAAATTGCACAGGGCAAGAATTAAAAAGAAAAAAATTAATTACGCCAACCAAACTACCTGAAAGTCTTCTCAATCCAGTGCCAGGGTTCTGGGTGTCCTCCCTGAGCTGTCACCTAGCTGCATTATGCACGGGAGCTGAGCTTAGATCCTAGTGCACTTGCACAGTAAGCACAGAGCATTTAATATCCACACGTGTGCAGGTGACTGAAGGTGCATGGGACTGTTTTGAAATAGAGATGTCCTGCTGGGCAGCCTGCAGCTGCTGCTGTTCCCTGTTTCACACCTTTGCAGCAGAACATCCCGAGGCTGCGGGTCTCCATCTCATCCACACGTACTGCTCAGTGCAGAGCAGCTTCACCCACATCTGGTCTGTCCCTGAGCAGCACTGCTCACCCACAGCCCTCACACAGACAGCTTGGAAACTCACAGGAAAAGAGCATTTCCAGCACGCTCGTGCTGCCAACTCCAGGCAAAAAACACTACTCCTATTTATAGGAATCTGAATTGGCTGAAAACACAGGAGCCTCAACTGACCACAGCCAAAGCGTGTATCTTTTGTTGGTGGTGCTTTTCCTTTTTCACTGTCCCCTGAAGTTACACCTGAGGAAGAAAGACAAGGCAAGAACCAAAAGGTCCTCAGAAATCACAGATAACTAGGTCATATAACCTCTAATGGCAGTGCTGTTCATCCTGGCTTGTGTTCCACCCAGCAACTCAGCATCAATCCACAGGTTGGTGATCCTGCACACAGCAGGCGGGTTGAAAGCAGGTGATCACTGCGGTCCCTTTCAACCCAGGCCACTCTATGATTCTCAGACCTGCTGGAGCTCAGGGAGCAATGGGACACCACTGGGGTTGGGTGGTGCTGCATGGAGCCATGAGCTGGGTCTGGTGATCCTGTGGGTCCCTTCTGACTCGAGATGTGTGACCGTACGGCTCTGTCGCTGTGTGAGAGCTCCTGCTGTCCCTTCTGCCCTGTAAGCAGCCCTACAGACAGCACAGGGCCACACAATGTGCACAAGCAGCTGCCTTTTCAGCAGGTAGACCTGAATACTTAAAAAGCATTATTCCGTGAACAAGCTGACTTTTTAGAAGCACACATAACGTATGAGTTCACAAGCACATCACTTAAAAACTCTCTCCCACACCCACACAGCAAAACCCAAGCTCCTCCTTCACCACTCTCAATTTTCTACCCCTTGAGACCAACATTAGTCTCCTCCATACAGGAAATGCAGGTGTAAACCCAAGCTCCCAGCCCCACTATCAGCTTCCTGGTGGATTACAGCACACCTGAAGACCTAAGTTTGGATATTTAACCACATTTTCCCCATTTGTCTGCCAGCAGCATCTGCCCAGCGCTGAGAGTACAGAGGTCACCGACTGTTCTCCCCAGAGAGAAGCAGAAAATAGAAGCCTACTGCCTATGGGAAGCAAAAAAAAACACAAACCAATCAAGTCCCAAAGTAGAATCACAGAATCATTAAGGTTGAAAAAGACCTCTGAGACCACCAGCTCCTCACCATGCCCACTGACCACGTCCCTCAGTGCCACATCCCCACCGTTCTGGAACACCCCCAGGGATGGGGATCCCATCACCTCCTGGGGAACCTGTGCCACTGCATCACCACTCGCTGCTCTTTCTGCCCACAAACAGCCAAAGGCCTGAGTGTCTGCAATTGTGACACAGCAACAGCCACAATAAAACCCTGAAATTTCAGACTGCTTGGATTCATTTCAGGTACGCTGATAAAACCGTTTTGGTGTGCAAACAACAAGCCCTGGCCCTGCCAAACCACCTGGACTAGTGTCCTCTGTCCCCAAGTGCCACCAGCCTCACAGTGTCTGCCCGCAGTGGCTGAGGACAGCGTCGCCCCAAGAGGAGCTGACTTCATGTAGATGATGCCTATCTGTAGGGGAAAGCAAAGCAAGAGATGGGTGCAGCACCACTGCAGCACGGGGACACGCTGTGCTGCTTTCTGCTTCTGAACAGGAGGTGAGGGCAGCCACAGGACTCAGCATAACTCACATCACCCCACACGACAGCAGCCCTGTAAAGTGTCTCTCTCCATTTAGCCTTCTGCTGCTGTTGGCATGCTGGGACCAATTTCCATCTCTGGATCAGCTGTGCACCCAACAACGCACCCAACACCACTCCAACACAACCAACACATGTCCACATGGTCAACTCTGGCACCAGGACAACTGGGAGAGGCCTCGGCACTGCTGCCCAAAGAGCTGTGGTGCTCCATTCCATCCCTGGAGGTATGCAGTGTCAGGCTGCACGGGGCCCTGGGCAGCCTGAGCTGGTGGGAGCAGCCAGCGCACAGCACGGGGTTGGAGCTGGATGACCTTTAAGGCCCCTTCCAACCCAAACCATTCCATGATTCTAAGATGCCACGATTCCTGACCCCAGGAGGGGCTGGCAGTGCTGCTCATGAGAACCTGGATCCCATTAGCCAGGCAAATGCCCCGGTGCCAGCTCACCAGAACCTCTCTGCTACCATCAAGACTCCATCACTCACCATCAGCATGCACTCAATGCATCACCTCGCCAGCCACCCAGTTCCTACCCCAGCAGCTCTCACCTCGTGCAGCCAGCACAAAGTACAAACACCTCCATGCCTCCTGATGGCTTTCAACGTCTCAACCCGGAATAATTACCCCAAAAAGCTCCGCAGTGAGATTGTTCCACGAGGAGCGCTTCTGTAAAGAAGCTGTTACACAAATGGCTCTGGCTTCTCCAAGCAGCCCACATCTGCAATGCATGGGGATGGTTTCAGATGAGAAGCAAAGGTGTCCTAGAACTGACCTGCAGCACAACGCTTGCTTTGATACCAAATGTCACATGTCTCTCCAGCCTCTGGGGACAGCACTTGATTCACTCTAAAGTATTCCAAAATGCAAAACACCTGGAGTTAAACTAATAGTAGAGCCACTCGAAAGCAAGAGCACCTCCCTGGGCTGCTAGGGACCAGGAAAGCTCACAACAACCACAAGCATGGTGCCCATCTCCTTCTTGCTTCTTCTCCCAGCGCACGGTCATGTCTTGGGAGAACCCCAAGAACCACAGCCAGCAAAATCCAACCCCAACCCAACATGAAACCTTCTGTCTCTCCGTAATTTTAGCCGACTCAAATGCAGACATCACTCAGCCAGGCACTGTTTCAGCCAAAATAGATCCAGAGGGTGGTGAGGCACTGGCACAGGTTGCCCAAGGAGGCTGTGGATGCCCCATCCCTGCAGGCATTCAAGGCCAGGCTGGATGTGGCTCTGGGCAGCCTGGGCTGCTGGTTGGTGACCTGCACACAGCAGGGGGTTGGAACCAGATGATCACTGTGGTCCTTTTCAACCCAGGCCATTCTATGATTCTATGATTCAGAACAGGAGCATGGTGCCCACTGCGCTTCTTTCTCCCACCCCACAGTTGTGCCTTGGTAGAACCCCAAGAACCAGAACTAGCGAATCCAGCCCCAAACCACGACAAAATCCCCCAGCTGTCCCTAATTTTAGGGGATTCTAATGAGGGCATCGCTCAGCCGGGCATCATTTCAGTGCAAAGAGACCCTCAGCCACTCGAGGTGGGCAGGCACCCAGGCTTTTTGCTCTGCTGTCCTTGCCCGAAGTGCCATTCTCAGCTCTGCCTCCATCCCACAGCAGCTCGGGGTGCCTGTACCAAGTGCTCCCCTCCTTCCAGCCCGGAGCTGAGCGCCCATCAGCACCGCTGCAAACACATTTGCACGGAGCGTCCCGATCCTGCAAGGAGGAAGGCTAAAAAATGCAAAAATATCGTTCAGAAACGACAAGGAAAAAAAAAAAAAAGAAAAAAGAAAAAAAAAAAAAAAGGAAAAAGGAGACACTGCTACCAACTACTGAACCACTCCGTGGGACGCAGCAATAAAACCGTGACGTGGGGAGCGGCTCCCCGGTGGGGAATGCACAGACACAAGGCAGCTCCCCTCCTCCTCCCAGCGCGGCTCGGTGACCTCTTCCTGCCGTCAGGAAACGGGGTGAGGGCTGAAGGGACAAAAAGCGCAGAGCTCGGGCCCCGTTACACCCGCACACCAACCCGAAGGCCCCGCCGGAGGCCCGGGACACGTCCGCACCGCCCCGGCCTCCTCGGCCCAGGCCCCGCCGCGTGGCCCCGCCGCCCGCACCCCGCCAAGGCCGCGCCGTCCCCGTCCCTCCCGCCGCTCCGTTCCGCCCTGCCGCCTCGCGCTCCCCGCCCGGCCTCCCCCCCGCCGGCGCCCGGCCGCGGCGCTCACGCAAGGCCGGGGATGCACGGCCTACCGCCTCCCCGCGGGGCGCGGAGCCCCGGCAGGCCGCAGGCCGCGCTTACTCCGGGGTCGGGTGCTCCGGGTCGTAGAAGTCCCCCATGGTGGGACGGGCGACGTCGCGGGGTCGGGAGGGCAGCGCGGCCCCTCCCGCGGGCAGGGCCGGGCCGGGAGCCCCTCTCCGCCCTCCGAGCCCAGTGGGGCTCGGCTCCGCGGCCGCCGCCTCACATCCTCCGTGGGGCCCCGCGCTGCAGCGGCCGCCGGCGGGGCCCCGCCATCCGCGCCGCGCCGTGCCCTGCCCGCCCGCCGAGCGCCGATCCGCCCCGGCCCGGCCCGGCTCCTCCCCGCCGCGACGTCCGCGCCGCCGCCGCCGCCACCGCTCCCCCCCCGCTTCCGAACGGGGTTGCGGAACGGCACCGGGATCCGACGGGACCACCGGGATAATCGGGACCCGGCGGGACAACCGCCAGCCACCCCCCACCCGGGCAACCGGGACAACCGGGACCCAATGGGACAGCCACCCCCCACCCGGGACAACCAGGGCCCGATGGGACAACCGGGACCCAGTGGGACAACTGGTACCAACGGGACCACCAGGACCCAACGGGACAACCAGGACCCAACAGAACAACCAGGGCGTCACTGGGCAATTTGGACAATCAACATTCATTGGGACAGCCGGTACCTACTGGGACAACCAGGACTAAGTGGGACTGTGAACTAGCATCTACTGGGACAGCTGGGACTAAACAGGATAGCCAGCACCTACCAGGATAACCTGATACCAAACAAGGCAACCAGAACCTACTGGGGCAAGTGTTAGTACCAGGACCCAATGGTCAACAGAGCAACCAGCTTCCCTTCGGGGCTGTCAAAACAACCAGGACAACCAGTGCCCAACAGGATAACTGGGGCCTTTGGGATCACTGAGACCCCCAGGATCAGCACCGCGACTCCATCACTCCTGGGATCACCAGGAACACCAGGATCACCACTGGGACACTTGAGATCAGTGGGAGCCCCGGGATCAGCTCTGAGACCCCAGGGATCAGCACCAGGATCCGTGGGATCAAGGGGACCTCTGGGATCAACCAAGACTTTTGGAATCATCAGAAATGCCAGGATCACCCCCTGACCCCAAAACAACTGGCAACCCCCTGGATTACCTCCTGGGATCAGCGCTGGGGTCACTCACACCCAAGGATATGAGACACAAGCATCCCTGGGACAACCAGCACCCCAGGATCACTGGGACCCCCAGAATCACTCTGCAGGATCTCCAGGGATCCATCACACCCGTGGACATTGGCACCACAGGACACAGCACCCCAACACACGAACACCCCAGGATGGCTAAAAGCTGCTCTTGCCCCTTTCGAAGATTATTTTATTTCTCCCTGGGGGAGAGCTCATTTCCTTGGGAAATTCTGCATGGGCTGAACTTCCAGCTGCTTTATAAGCCTCTGGAAATTGATTATTACAAAGAAAAGGCTGGTGTACACACACTGTTATCACTAGCCCTTAGGCTGAGCAGGCGATACTACAGCAACAAAGTAAACTGCAAGGAATTAAAGCCAAGCAAAGAGCTTGGATTAATTAATTTTCCCAGTGTTTCAGGTGAAAACCCCCAGCTCAGGATGCTGTAACTCACAGTAGGTGCAGCAGCCCACAAAGCTTCAGCAAGGAGCAGGTGGAAGGAAGAAGAGCTACAGCAATGGGCTGTGCGTCGCACTGCAGTGGGGATGTCCCACGTCCAGGTCATCCATGCAAACCAGAGCAGGCTGGGGAGGAGAGGTTGCCCTTCCCAGCCATGGTTCAGTGTGGGATGTGGTCAGCAGAGCAAAGGATGTCCCTTGGAGGACTCAGCAGCCCTCAGTGTGCTCTGCTCGGTGCTGGAGCTGGCAGCAGCCTGGCAAAGCAGCACAGTGCTCACCACAGCTTTGATCTCATCCTGTCCTGGGGTGGGGAGGCTGCTGTAACTCAACACTGCCGTATCTAATGCTCAGCAACTGGTGGAAAGGCTTCCTTGTGTGCACCTATCTCCAGAGCAGGCCGCTGGAGCCATGGGGTTCAAGGGGTCTCATCAGCTCCTGCTTGTCAGGATCCACCCTGAGAGCATGGAGCCAGCACATGTACCCTGATGCTTGCACAGGTGAGAATAAGGCTGGGAGGCTCTGTCCCCAGGATGAAGGAGGGCAGGAGCAGTGCAGGGTGCCCATGACACCCCTCTGCCACCACACTGCGTGGTGCAGGGACACCCACAAAAACAAGCACTGCTGTTTCAGCTCCCTGGCTTGCATCCTGGCCAAGCTCTGGGTCTGATTACCAGTAACTTGTTCTAGCTGCACAAAAGCAAGTTGTTTCTTTGCTATTTTTTTTTTCCCTTCTGTTTATTTTTGATAAACCAGTTGTGAAAATAAAGTGACATTGCTCATCCCCCTTGTGCTGAATGCCAGGCGAGCCCCAGTCTGCTATGTGACATGCAGAAACGGCAGGGCTCTGTCCTTCCCTGCAGCTGTGATGTGCCCAGGTTTCTTGTGCATTAGTTTGAGGGATGACATGGCTCTGTTGTATGCGTGCTGGCAACAGAAAACAAACAAAAAACCAGTTATTTTCAGAAGTCTCATCAGTAAAAGCATTTTCCCTGCCAAAATAAACACCCTTTCCAACCTTCCCAAGTAGGACTGCCCAAATAGGAACCATGAAGGGTGCAGCTCCATCACAGCAGCGTTGCTATGCTGGTGGCAAATGCCATCAAGCTTGAATGAGGGCACAAGAAGCCCTTAGGACTCAGCCTGGGAGCTTCTCACTGCCAGAACTGAGGCATTGGTTTTGTGATGTTCTCTTAAAAAATGCACGGTGATTTAACGGTGCAGCTCTAAAATCTTTCTGAAGTTCCACTAAGCTCTTGGCCTCTGGTAATTTATGGTGAGCCTTTGCCAGGAGGGAAGTAGTGGTGAAAAGTGCTGGGATTGCTTTTTAGCAATAGGATGGAGCCCATACATCAGCCAGTGGCAATGAACATCTCAAGGAGCAACGCTGTGCTGGAGAACCCATCCAGTATGGTCCAAAGGGCTGTGGCCAAACTGCAGCAGGCCTAGAGGAGCCCTGCAGCGAGGCACGGAGCTGCTCGCTGCACACATTGGCTGTGTTACAGGGAGCTGTGCCCAGCTGACATCACCTTCTGATCAGTTTTCATTTTTGCCTTGTAGAATGAGACAGAATCCGGCCCAGCGGGCAGCATCGCCTCCTGCATCCGCTCGAACCTTTCCTGCTCATCTTCCTCCTGCCAGCAGAAAGACAGAGCCACGTGAAAATCGCACGTTGTGGCTGATTCCATTTGTTGCATTGTTCTCAGAAGCCTCAGGACATGGGCTGGGAGTGGTAGGTGCCCCCTTTCCCTTCCTTAGCTGAACAGATCTGGGCAGGAATTTATGCAAAGGCCATCTGCAAGCATAGAATCTTGGAGGGAGTTTCCTCAGCTGTCTTCTCCAGCTGTATCTACCCATGGGACTGTCTCCACTGCAGGGTGATCTCCCAGCAGAAAGAACTCTGAGCTGCACGTTCTGTCCCATGCCCACATCGCTCCAGGCAACGTTCTGAATGGCATGAGAGCACCAAGAGCATGGGTGGAATGGAAGCACAATGTTTTAGAGTTAGAGAATCGTGGAATCAGGTATCAGCCAGTGCATAATGTGTCCATGTTTGAGGAGCGCTCTGGCAGATTCTTTGGTCACCTCCTGATCACGAGCAGCTTGCAGAAGGTAACAGTGACTTTGTGGCGTGCTAAAAGGTGAATGGCCAAACTGACTCAAAGCACGAGGAAAAGGTGCAAACCCTGATGAGAGCAATGGAGAATCAGTCTGGAAAAGGAAAAAATGGTCCAAAGGTGGAAGGAAACCTTTGCAGGAATAGCAGCACTGCCAGTGGCACTAACTGGGAACCTCAGTGACCTGCTCTCAGGGAAAGCAGAAAGAGAAACCAGTGCTGAACAGCATTCCAAGGGACACTGCTTAACCTCTGTGTGAAGATTTCTGCCTGTGACATCATCAACTTGACACAGCTGCAAAACAGTGCTAAAAGGCACGTTTCATTCATCTTTTGGGTTTTAATTGAGGTGATGATTGCAAGTCCAGGGCTGGAAAGCATTGAGGGAGTTTCTGTGAATACACTGAGTAACCCTGGTTGGTAAAAGTGACTGGTGATGGATTTCCTCTTTTCCCCAAAGAGTGGAACCCTGGAGCAGTGCAGTCAGTCTCCCTGCTGACCATCATCCAAAGGGGTTTGGGTTGCTTTTTTCCTTTGGCTGGGGCTTTTTAGGCTCTTCTCTGCATAGAGTTTGCATCTGCAGTTTTCCAGGCTGATACATCACAGCATTCTGTTTGAAAGCAAACTTATACATCTTTTCCTTACATAATGTTTGTTATTCATAATCTCAAGGGAACAACTTCAGTAGGATAGGAGGAATCTGTCTATGATTAGCTTCAAAACTCTTTGCACGCCTTTCTAGGAGAGAATAAAGAAAATGCTTCACTGAGATTTTCAGTCAAAATAATCAGACATACGGAGACAAAAGAAGTCAATTTCAGTTTTCCTTCTTGGGAACTAAAGCCACCCTGCCCCCAGTGACAGGCAGGCTAGAAATAAGGCCATGCACTTAGGGAGGGGGGTCACACAGTTATGCCCCATTTACAGTCCTTCCCAGCTGGCTCCTGCTCCTCCTGGGACAGATGGACATACAACATGTCCACACAGCTGCCCAGAAGGGATCTGCAGCCAGGCAGTGGTGATGCAGACAGGGACTAATTCAGGGTGGGATGCACCCATTGCTCCTGTCAGAGTGGAAGCCTTGCCACCACATTCCTATCAAACAGCATTAAGGTTTCAAGTGTGACATTTAATGGGGAAGGACTGGAATAACTTCAGTGGAGAATAACGCAAAGAAGAAGTCTGGTGAATAAAAGCTTAAGAGAAATGTCCATTGTCAGGAACGACAGAAGAGGATGGATATCCCAAAGAGTTGGTTTCTAAGCAGAAGGCTAGCTAAGTGCCAGTTGCCACAACATGAAACACAATAGTTTAGCTGTAAACATTACAGATCATACAGTTTGGAAACGAGCCTCCCCGCTGCCCCTCGCACCTCTGGGCACTTTGCCTGATTGCTGATAGTCAGCAGATGACTGGGTGCTTCAATCACTCTGTCCTATTTTAGCCTCTTCGTGGCAAAGCTGACGGGAATGCAAGAAGCACCTCCAGATAGCTGCTCTCTGCATCGTGTCAGATAGCATTTCAGTGCCACGCTGCTTCGAGAAAGGGGCAGAGCTGCCATGCCCTCCTCCCACAGGCTTAGCTGAGCCCTCATTACCACGCAACATGGGGGTAGCAAGAAGAAGCAAAGCTGCCAGGAAAAACTCACCAGGCACATCACTCTGTTTATGGGAATCATTCCAGGTCTGATGTTGCCACTGGGCTTCAGGGCATTCTGCACATACGTGGGGATGAGGAAAGACTCACTGTACCAGATCTCAAACTCTGCAAAGCAAAGTGGGTTGCGATAAACAGGGCTGTAGTGAGCAGAGACAAGGGTGGATTTCTTCCAGCTCCCTGCCCGTGGGCCAGGCAGGACCTCAGTGCTCCAATCTCCTAAGTTTCAACCTATGAGAACAACTCGTTAATAAAGACAGGGCGCTGTTAGCTGGCAAAGGCTGCTGCTCGTGAGGACCTGATGGCCCTGGGGACGGTGTGAGAGAGGCAGGCCACCAGGTGGCACTGGTCCTGCACACGCCGCTTGGGAGCAGGGAGCTGGCAATTTGGAGTGGTCAGGCCATTTGAGGGTCGGATTTCAAAAGCAAATGCTAAGGACGCACAGCCGAATTCCATCCCATAATAGCCAGTGATAACACACAACAGGTGCTGCCATGCAGTGGGCATGTTGTCTTTATAACACTGGGCATTTCCCAGCAAGCAGCTGCACTCTGCTCTGATCCCTTGGCACTCTTCCCCACTTCAGGAGCAGCTCCTGCACAGGCAGCATCCCCCAGTACGACCCACTGCTCTGTGACACAGGAGTCAGGAGTAATTAGCAATATTAAACACAGACCCTGCAGTGCAGACACTGTGGACATGATGCAACACCGCTGACTTTTCACCCTGGTTTCAGCTCTGAGCTGACCTCTTCGATCTGGGATGACACAGATATTTGTCTGAGTGGGACTGTGCCTGAGCATTTAAACAGCAATCATCTGGAGCACCCCAAAAATACCAAACCCAGATGCAACAGAAACCAGTGGCAAACTTACTGTGCAATCATTATTCGACCCTGTGTACCTCCCAGAACAAGCCACACAATTCTTTCAACGTGGGATTCCCTGATGGATACAAGTTGTTCTCTGGCAAGTTTGTAGGAAATGAAGTGTTGCTATGTCCACAGCATCCAAATGTTTGGGACGCTGGCATTTGTGCACCTACTGTTCTCCATCACAAGCACAAACCCGGGCACACAACAGGACCACCCTCTTGGTCCTGCAGACTTAAAATGAGTGCAGTGGAGCACACCATGAATTCCCAGATCATGCAAAGCAGAGCTGTGACTCATCAGCACGAGGGCTGTGCTCTCGTGTGAAGAACAGGCTAAAAGGACTGAGCTCTGCTTCCTACTGCAGTGCTGAAATCTGAGTAATGCTCATCTCCCAGGGGTACAGAGGAGACAGCTGCAGCTCAGAGCCAAAGGCAGGTGTTGTTCCTTAGCCACCATCTATATTAAAAGAAATCAAAGGTGAGAACCAGGGCCATCAGTGAGAGCATTATTATTGACTCTTACACCACAGGAATGCATCTGGTGGCATGACCAGGGAGCAGTGTGTCATTATCTGTGAGAGAGAATCTACAGAAATCCAATGGTATGGCAAAAAAAATAATAATTAAAAAAAAAAGATAAAAAGATAAAACATAATTATCATCAACAAAATACAAATCAGGAAGGCAATGAGAAAAACCACAACAGAGAATGACAGGGGCTTGTTGTATATGCAACAAGTCATCATCGTCGTCGTCATAGAATGGCCTGGGTTGAAAAGGACCACAATGATCATCTAGTTTCAACCCTCTGCTGTGTGCAGGGTGAAGTGCTGAGATGCTTTTGAGCACTCCAACTCTGCTGAATGCTGCTCAGAAGCTGCCCTGGTGTGCCAGTACCTGAGATGAGTTTGTTCCTGCACCGGTCCACCAGGTGCTGGCAGTACTGGATTTCTGCCTTCAGGTCCTGCAGTTCAGCATAGCTACATCTGTACTCTTCCTTCAGGTCCTTTAGCTTCATGATGAGTAAAAACTCCTTCTCATCAATGATGAGGCGTCCTTTCTCATCAACATACTCTCCTGGAGGGTGAGAAAAGGAAATTAAGGTTTCTTGTGAGGGTGGAGAGGGACGAAGCACAGTCATTATGCTTCGAACCACACGGTAGTTACCCAGTTATACTGAGGTTAACCACACAGCTGATATTTCCTTAGACACGCTTTCTACAAAGACAACGCTGCAGTGGTGTGGGGCAGAAATCATATCTGAACTCCTGAACCCATTCAGCCATCAGTCCCTGTGAGATGCAGGTGAGGAGCATGGACTGGACCCGGCAGCCTGCTGGGAGCTCTCACGTAGGGCTGTGGGGGCTCTTACAACAAAGACTGTCCCCAAAAACCCTCAAACCCCTCCCCACGGCTCCTGCAGTGTCCCCTTTGGGGACAAAGGGCTGATCAGCTCTTTGGACACCATTAAGCCAAAGCTGCTTCCATCAAATAAACATCTTTAGTTCTTGGTTTCCCTCAGATCGGTTTATTCTTGCAGTTTCCAGACCCCACGAGTTGGTGGATGTCCTCATAAAGAGCAAAGGCTCCAAAAAAGTAATGAGTCTGTGAAAAGAGAAACGCTCACTGAGCTCATCAGAGCTCATCATTTAGCCAAAAGGGCTCTGTGTTGTGCAGGGTCAGACCCTATGGGAAGAGACCACTCACAAAGCACAGACAGAAGAGCTGTTTTGCAGGAAGGGAAATGGAAGCCAGCTGTGCATTAGGAAGCCTAACGCAGGGGCCATGGCTCACTGTTCAGGGCCTTCTCGCTACTGACCATTCCCTTTCCCTTTCATTCCCTCCCTGCTGCAGGGAGCACAAAATCTGACAAGCCTTCTAGGCATATTCTACCTAACAAACATCTCAACGCAGCAAAGTATCAAGGAACCTACCCCCATTTTTTCCTCTAGCACCTTGCAATCTGGGATTTTGACTTCCATAAGCCAGACACTAATCAAGATGAACTCAGACTGTAGGGCACTGGCACTGCTGCTCAGATAAGCTGTGGATGTCCCATCCCTGGAGGTGCTCAAGGCCACATTGGCTGGGGCCCTGGGCAGCCTAAGCTGGTAGAGGCAACCAGCCCATGGCAACAAGGTGGAACTAGATGAGCTTTAAGGTCTCTTCCAACCCAATTGTTTTATGATTATATGAGATGCAATAAATCTCCACCACGGTAAGGCCAAGCCCACTCCCCATGACTCAGGGAGGGAAGATTTAGGTTGGATGTCAGGGGAAAGTTCTTTACAGAGTGAGTGGTGAGGTGCTGGGACAGGCAGCCCAAAGAGGTTGTGGATGCCCCATCCCTTGAGTTGTTAAAGCCAGACTGGATGGGGCCCTGGGCAGCCTGGTCTGGTATTAAATGAGGAGGTTGGTGGCCCTGCATGCAGCAGGGCGGTACGAGATTCATGATCCTTGAGGTCCCTTCCAACCCTGGCCATTCTGTGGCATGTTTCTGTGACTTCTGCACTGTATTGACCTGCATTTGTCAGCATCAAAGCACAGAGTGAGGAGTGCTGAGGACTCCAATGCAGGAGGAATCAGGTGGCAAGCCACAAGGCCAGCTGCACAGCTAAGGCATAAAGGATGGCGAGCAGCAGCAGGGTGTTGTGGTCCCACCACTGAAACTGCTCTGAAACCAGCAGCTCCCTCTCCTGCCAGGTTCTTACTGGCCATTCTGCATGCAGTGACTTACCCTGCTGCGACCGCTCCTGCCTCTGAGCCTCCAGAGCCTTTTTGATGTCCTCCATTTCCTGTTTGATGGTGTTGATCCTCCGGGCAACCGTACTGCTTCTCTTCCTCCTGGCGAGGAGGATGCTTTTGTTCTCTTTAAAGATCCTGTTGATCTCACTTCCACACTCCTCCTTAAATTGCTCAAATGCCACTGCCCTGGATGGAGGGGAGCTGCAACAGAATTCAAAGACACACAGAGCTGTGGGGAGCTCAGTCTGTTCTGCCCTGCAGTTAGACCATGGGAGTGGCCATCACTGAGGTTTGTGGATGGTGTTTCAATGGGACCTTTGAGGACCCCACTGTGCCAGCTGCATACGGTACCATCCTGTGCCATTCCTGTCCCCCCTACATAACTCCCTCAAGAGTTATTGCCATGGAAATCACATTCCTCAGATGTCTCAGAATTGATTCTTTCCTGGAAAGAGGATTTCTAACGGTTTGAATTTTCAGAAAAACAACTAATCCCGTTCCTCCCTATTGTTGAACAGAAATGCTTTTGTTCTTTTCTTGCTGGATTCACAGCACAGCCTGGCTACGTCTGCCAAGCAAAGCCCTGAGCTGCATACAGTTGGCTGCTCTACACCGCTGCCTCCCATGGCCTTTAAGCTCAGCCTGTTTTGAAAGACTGAATTCAAAGTGGCATTTGTCAGTCCTGGCTTCTCTCTGAAATAGCTTTGAGGCAGATGTGCCCCCACAGAGGGCACCTTTTACTTCAACACAAAGCACACACAGCAAAAGGAGAGCGTCTCACGAGACCCTTGGCACTGCAGGAGGAACACCATGCTCCAACATGCTGCTGCTCTGTGCTGCAGTGGCGTGGGTCTGGTAGCAGAAAGGAACTTAAAGTCTTCATGTCCCTCAGTCCAGCCTGGTCAAAGCAAAACCATCCACTGCTTTTCACGGGTTGATCTCCTAAGGGCATTTTCAGGCATTTCAGAGGCTGCATGAGACTGCTTTCCTGCCAAACTGCTGGCAGAGCACTGCACAACGGCCACTGGGCAGACTATACAGCTTTGGCAGCTCAGCTCCAGAGCTGAGCCATTCAACTTGGGGTTGTGCCATATGCAGCTGGAGCAGCAGCCTTCCCTGTCAGCCACGGATTACAGAAGAATACTAAAATACATGCAGAGGGCACGGAAGAACACAATAGAATCACAGAATATCCTGGGTTGAAAAGGACCACAATGCTCATCTAGTTTCAACTCCCCTGCTGTGTGCAGGGTCACCGACCAGCAGCCCAGGCTGCCCAGAGCCACATCCAGCCTGGCCTTGAATGCCTGCAGGGATGGGGCATCCACAGCCTCCTTGGGCAACCTGTTCCAATAACAAATTAAAGTGCTTCAGGAGCAAACTCTCCTGGGACAGCTTCACCCTGAGATGCTCTCCCCAGCTTGCAGGAACAAGAAAAAAGCAGTCATCTTCCACAAGGACAATGGAGATACTCCTATTAATTCAAAGCTGCACTGCTTGCTGGGAGCTCTTGGCAACAGCAGATGGAGATGGGAAGAGTAGTGTGCAGGCTGGGTTGTGTGGGGTCCTGGCTGAGCTCCTGGGAGCTGAACAGCTGCATGCACATCCTCACAGAAAGCATCTTTGGTCTCTGTACCCTGTGCATATTTTACCCCATCAACACCATCAAGAAAGAAATGCAAACCAGTGCTGTATTTCTGTTGTTGTGCAAGCAGATGATGAGCACACTGTTGTGTTTCTGGCAGTTCTCCACAATTCCGCCCTGATACGAAACTTCCTGCCATGACCTCATGCAGATATTGCCCTCTTTTCATGAGTGTCTGGAGTTTGGTGGCTGGTCATGAGGTCTCTCTGCACTCTGACCAAGAGGTGACAAGTACTGTGATTTTACATGGGACCAACTGGAAATGTAATGAAATGGCAGAAGGTTAAAGCTGCAGGCGTGTTCCAGAATACCCAGAGAAAGGGGGGAAAGAAAAACATGCCAGCATTTAAGTCAGGAACTGACTCTTGGTCACTAAAGACCTCACACTCAACACTCAACACACTCAACTGAGCTCAAAGCAGATGGAGAAGATGACAGGCACCAGCATACTTTGGTACACTGCTACGTGACTGTGTACTTCTGCATCCAAGCAGCGAAGATCTCTGATTCTCCCATTTACTTGGAAGCAGGTAGCTGTTCTAGGGAGACACAGAGCCACCACCCTGGTGTAAACCATCCTCTGGCAGACAGGCTAAGCACCCTTTAAGGAGAGGCTTACCTGGGCCGCTGGGAAATCTCCTCAGAGACTGGCTTTGAGGGCTGTGCATCATTTTTTGCTGTATCCTCATTCCTTGCTTTCTCTTTCACATCCAAATTCTTGGTGGGAATGACTACCTGACTTTTTGATGGTAAGTGAGCAGCCTGGTCTCTCCCAGAAAAGAAGCTTTTAGTTCCTTCCTTCCTGATAGAGGGAAAAAAGATGAACCAGATTAATTTCTTTGTAAGAGGGCACTGGAACCAAAGCATGCTGTAGGTGTTAGGTTTGCCAATTCAAAAGCTATCCTCTCTCAGCTCTCCTACATAAACACCAGCCTGGTCTGCTTGGGATAGTTGGTGTGACTTCAGGGAGACCAAGGAAGGTGTTCACCAGACCTCTCTCCATCTTCCTAGAGAAGAACTGCACAGAGAGATCCCCCAATTCATGCAGCTACTGAAGCCTTGGTGGTTTATCTCCATGTTTTCTCAAGGATTTAAAGGAAATGTCAGGGAGGAGCCAAGCCACAGAAGCAGTTGCAGAAGTTGCCCTCTCAGGGACACCACTCCTATAAATTCTAATATCTTTCTTTCTGCTGTTCCCTCTTCCCCTTCACAACCTCCTCTCAGTTTCACTCCATACCTGCTCCTCAGTCCATTGCCCCCTTCTCTTTCCACTTGGCAGATCTCATTCTACCCAACACTTTAAAGATAACCTTCAGGTTTAACGAGTCTCCTGATGCCCAGCCTGTTCCCTTCCTTGCCCCCTCTCTGCCTCCATCCACGTGTGACAACATGTTGTCCAAGAGAAAAATAAAAGTAAGGAGAGTAGTTTGGCTGCTGAACTCACTTGAACTGCTCACTGCTTGTCCTGAATTTCTTCTTCTTCTCATCAGGTTTGGGTGAAACTGGGGTAGGTCTGGTCTCCACATCTCGTCTCTTCAACAAATGGTGATCCACATCAACTATACCCAACTGAACATGGGAAGACATAAAATATGGACCAGGAGGAATAGCTCTGCAGCTGTCTAGGCCATGATATCCAGCCCATACCCAACAGTGACTTCATATTGCTATAGAACCTAATCTGGAAATCTTTGTTCACTATGTGAACATCTAGAAAGTACAAATTAAAAGCCAAAATTATCTACAGATTCATACGCTGAATGTTTTACATTCCCAGAGGGTCTCATGTCATGGAAATAAGTTCAAGCTTTTACTATAAATCTCCCCCAAAACTTTAGACAGTTGTAGATACTGAACGATTCAGAGAGCATTCATAGTGTTATACTGATGATATAAGCATAACACAAACAGCATTAGTAACAGTGCAATTAGTAACAGTGCAATTAGTAACAGTGCAATGGAAAAGCAGCCTCAGAAGTCTTCAATGACTGTGAGAGAATCACAGTTTTTATACTTTCTCTCATACTGCCCCACTCATAAAACAGGAAGAGATGTTAAGTGTTAAAATCTACTTCTCTCAAGGTTTGGTTTTGTTTGTCAGCTCTAAATAAAGACTTGAATAGGCCCATTAGGGAACCGTGTGTTTTTTTGTTAGGCAAATACTTAACATTTTCCCTTGGGCTTTTTCTCCCAGATATTCAGAGCATCTACAGTTAAACCACAGAACAAGTAGATGCCCTGCAGAGCAGATAATGATTGTTTTATCCCCATTACTGGGTGAAAGAAAGGCAAGGAAATAACCACTTCAGAGAGGAAGAATTTTGTGATGAAAACTATAGATCAGAGTCGACAGCTGCATTTATGGTTTCCATAGCATATGCTTATATTGCTCCTGAAATTATAAGGGTTAAAAGGGGCCTCATCAAATGCAGGTGATCTGGGCCTGGCTGACAGGCAGGTCGCCTTCTTAGATCAGCTTAGGCTTTCTCCAGTCCTGCCTGGTAAATGATTCTCTTCAAATAATGGGCCAAATGCTGAGCTGACAGGAATGCTACTTTGTTAGCGGGTGAGCACTCACCCATCACACCAGTAGTTCTGAGTTCAGATTTCAATAGGAAGTTCTCAGCTTGAGGCAATTCAAGGTTCAGAAGCAAAGAAGATAATCCCACATTGGGTTTGGGGCAGGACCTAAGCACCAGCCATTACCTTCTGAGCAGCAGCAATAGCAGCAAAGTCGTTTTTGTCTATCAGAACATACTTGCTTCGTAATCTGGTTTCCACTTCACCTTCCTGTTGTCTTTGGGGGGAAAAAAAACAACACAACAGCAGCCCCTTACCGTTGTGTTGAAGGACTGTTTCATATGCCAAAAGCTGGAATACCTCCTGACATCACGTTTCCAAATAAAGTATATTTTACCTGTGATCTCATACCCAAGCACCCTGTCTCGATCCTTCTGCTCTTCCTCTGAGTGTTGTAACCTGTTCCCATTCTCCTTGTCCTTTCTTTTTTTAGACTGTACAGCCTATGGAAGCTTTTCATGGATACTTAAATACTTAGCAGAGCCTTTTAATAGTCTAAATTAAATGATATCACATCTCTTCAGGCATGTCACTCAAATATCAAATCTTACTCTAGCATGGAGGCTTGCAAACAGTGATTTGTTTTTGTTCACTGAAAGGATCAGGTGAAGCACTGTCCATGGGATTAATTATTATTACTGTTCAACGAATCAATTAAAATCTGCAAGTTAAAAAGCAAACAAAACCCAAAACCTGCTGCTTCAGCACAATAAAAGGAGTCTGAAGTTCAAACAACCCACAACGATCGGTGGAAATGTTACCACTTTGGTCTTTGGTCCCTGAAAAACCAGACTGCCTGGTCTGATGACATTACCACAGACAGCTGAGTTAAGGCAAGTTTCTCAAGAGCAGGCAGATTTTCTACAGCAGCATCCTGCTGTCGCTCTTACAGCAGAAAAATCTAATTAGGAGTTGGACTGGATGATCCTTACGGGTCCTTTCCAAGTTGGAATAATGACTCTGTGATCTGCTGCCTCGCCAGACCATGGTTGGTTATGGAATGGTTGGTTAGCTGCCCTAACAGCTTCATCCCTCTTTGTTCTCTGCTGTTTCATGACATGGAATCTGCTTGCCCATTTTTCCCAGCCTGCCATTTACATTCCCTCACTCGGCCCAAAAGAACATCTCTCCTTACTCACCAGTAAGACTTGCAAACAGACACTTTCACCCTGTCTCACCTCCACACCACTTGGACAGAGAACACTTCCTTGGAAACAGCCACACCATTCTTATCATGCTCTTCAATATTTGCTTATGTGTGAAGCTTGTCATTCAGAGCCCTTGCACATGGCTTACTGGTAGGTCAGAGGCAACTGTCTTCTTGAGCAAGAGCCAGCAGAAATAGTCCAGAATGCTGTTATCAGTTATTTCCTATACTTCATAATTAATTTCCACCCATTAAGTGTGATATCCCAGATGATATGGTTCCTAAACCTTACTGTGAAATACATCAATCCTGAACATCTTACCTTACAATCAGCTTGAACTGCCTAAATACCTCCTGGACTTGCCTGAAGTTCATTATCTGAGGAAAAGATGCATACAGTGAAAACACAAGTAAGCATTTCCATGCTGTGATCAGCTGCACCAATTCAAATATCTCAGCTCGTGAGGGCTCTGCTTTCCCATATGTGGGTATGAGCACTGAAGGAGAGACACCTTTATAGTGTACTTGGCTGGAGGTGGATACGTTGCTTGCTCTGAGAGAGGAATCTGATTGTGATCCATTCCATGGGGTGCACAGTCAGCAAGGTAACAAATTATCAACAGCAGTTTTACAAATGGCACAAAGGGCACCTGCTGACCCACCTGCAAATTATGAAGTCACTTCTCACTGCTGTCCAGGACTGTTAGAACTAGCATCTTACCCACGATATCAAAGAAGGGTCATTGAGCCACACTGTCTTTGTTTTAGAGGAACACAGGCAAGTAATGGGGAGTGCAGCTGAGCAGGAATCTGCACTCAGGTCTGCCACGGTCTAAGATTCTAGACTTAAATGTGAAATGCTCTTTAGTCTGACTCTAAAAGATTCTTTAGTCCCATTAAAGACATTACTCCCTGTGTGAAACTCCTTTGTCCTCTGCCTTCCCTGCTCCATGCCCACCCACATCACATGTTGCAGCCCAGGTAAAACACACCTTCACATGAACCTTTATTCTGCTCCATTCCTGCCTGCTGGAGGGAGAACACAGAGATGTGGAGAGAAGACAATGCTCACATGAGACGAGAGGGAGTATCTCAAGCTGTTTCATTTACAATCATAGAATAGAATCGTTCAGAAAAAGGAAAAGACCTTCAAGATCAGCAAGTCCAACCATCAGCCTGACCTACCAAGTTGAGCAGCACCCCCAGGTTCTTCTCTGTCAGGCCATTTTCCTGCCACATTCCCCCCAGCCTATGACTCTGCTGGGGGTTATCATTAAGTTGCCAAAAAAGCAAGAATTCTATGAAAACAAAGAGACAGACCCTAACAAGACAAATATATATACACACAATTGTGTAGCATTTCTCAAGTTAATGACAACCTCTTCAGAGGTTTTCTTTGCTCCTGCCTTGGAATAAAATGGGATGGAAGCAGCATATAAGTCCTTTTCTACTTAAAAAGCTACTTACATCAATTTCATCAATGGTTCCTTGTAGATATTTATGGATTTGAGATTTAATCTCTGCTACCTGGACATCAGTCAGAGGGCCATAAGTCACCAAAGAACGATTTACCTAAGACAAAAGGCAAACAACTGAGTGTCAGTGGATTACAGAGACCTCAGCAAGTGCCAGGCTGACATTGGTCTCCTTGTGTTTAATTTCTGATTGTGACTTCTTGTCAGATCATGGGGCATGGAAGCATGCTGAAAGCAGTGCATTCCCTTTCACACTTTAACCAAACAAGAAGGTGGCTTCACAAGTCTTAAAAAAAAATTTACACTGGATGACAAATGAAGCCACAGCACAGTCTCAGCACAGAGCTTTGACTAAACCCCATCAGATGATGCTGAAGGCAGAAAGAAGAATACAGTCATGTTGGGTAGTGAATGACTGATTCCACAGCAAAACAATGATCACCACAAAGCCCTGATTAGGACCATCCATGGTGGTACAGCCTGTTCCTCACCAAGCTGTCATGCATGGCCAGCTCCTGCTTCAGAAGACTGATTTCCTTCTCCAAAGTCTTCACTGTTCCCTAGAAGGAAAACAGAAGGGTAAGTGAATGACCAAATGCTATTAGGGGAAAAAAAACCCAACCTGCTGAAAAGCAGCATATCCTGAACTGCTGTATAACATCACAGCTGTGTGCCAGCTCCCCCAGAGTTGGCTGTCAGGTTTGCATCAGTGAAATAGTGAGTCTGAAAAACACTTTGCCTTTGATTGGCTTCCAACAGGACAGCTTCTGTTGTGTCCTGGGTGGACTGCCTGCAGAGCCAGCCCAAGCCATCTAGAAAAAGGCTACCTGCTTATTAACTTGCTGCTTTTCTGCTCTGGTGCTGTAGAGGTTCTCAGGTTCAAGACACAGAAATACTGTCTTGAAAGCAAAGAAATATGCAGTGCTCCACTCTGACCATTACTGAACTCTGTAGGAGTTCCAACATTAACTTTAATAGAGGCAGGAGTTTAAAATAAACTATTTTTTTTTCTGATATACCTGAATGTAGTCAGTCTCAGGCTGGCTGATGAGTGGAATTTCATTAAACTACCAAATCTCTCTCAGGTTCTTAAGGTAATTATCCTAAATATTAATGAAATGAGAAAATATAACCCCTTTCATTGCCTTTCTCTACGTACCTCTGAGTCGTATGTCACATTAACGACTGGCTCTGTTGTGATCCATTTCATTCTGGTAGCAAAACGAAGAGAAGACAACTGAAAAACACATTTTTTTAAGTAACTGAAAGATATATTGGTGAGGACACAATGTTCATAATCTGTTATTATTCAACTGTATCAGATCCCAGTCCATAGCAAAGTAAAATGTGTGTAACTCCATCCAGCATCACAGAGTTTGGGATCCCAGGAACGTATCTTGCAGTGCTCATTGGCTGCTGTGTGATGAGCCAGCTTCAGCTGATGTTTTGTCTCTTCTGTTTTGTGTGTGGACAGTTCTTTGTGTAACAGACTTATCCCCCATCTCACTTCTCATTCAAATAGCACATCCTAATATCCCTGAGACATACATCAGAGCCTTTCAGGCTTAATTCCTGCAATTGTTGTATCTTGCAAGCTGCAGCCAGAAAGTCTTCCCATTTCCTGGGTAATTTTCCTTGTTTCTAGATGCTACCACAGCACAAATAGGAGATGAACAGCACTCTGCCTTGATCACAGCCCCATAGCAGGTGACTGTGTTTCCCCTTTTTGCTCTTTAAAAGACTCTTGGCAAAGAGAAAGATGATTCCCTTCCCTGTGTCACAGATGTGGTTAGGATGATCCATTTCACACAGTGAGGCTTCTGCCAATTTTATTCTTTCACAGCCTTACTGATAGGATGCTACTCCTGGTTCCAGTATCCCAAGAACCAACTGAAAGCCAGCTCAGTTCTGACATGAACTGGTGCCATTCCACTGACTCTGTTACATTACGTACCTTTCAAAACACATTTGCAGAGCTGAACCAACAACAATAATTAATACCATCCAGAGTGCTTGGATTTTTGCTGTTAGGACCTGCCATCATTCAGGCTGCTTTGCACAGTTTGCATCACGAAGCAGATTGACAAGAGCAATCTGTTCTCTGAGCCATTGAGATAAGAGGAGCTATCCAAGTTTTCTGATGGATGAGACAGGATGTTTCCCTGGGACTCCTGCCACAGCCCTCCAGAAGATACTCTTTAACTTATGGCCAACACAATTGCAACAGCAGTGTGAAAAAGACTTCAATTCTGCAGAAATAAGCTCTACTTACAGTCTCCTCTACATGCAGAGCTTCCCCACAGATATTGGCCACTAGGACAGTATTGCATTTTCCCCCTGAAACAATAGATTAAAAAAATAAAAAGACAGTAAAGAATTTAATTTTGTTATTGTTTCCTTTTGTACAGAAAATAATACATCATGTGCTGATAGAGAATAGAAAATAAAAGAAGCAACAAGGACCACAGCTGGTTTGTAAGTGCCCCTCTAAAGTCCCAGATACAGAATGACTTAGAAATGAAGGTGAAATGTGTTTTTTACCTCTTGATTGTGCAGTAAGGAAATGGGAATACAAATTGTAAAGGCTTGAAACTGGATAAATCAGAGCAGAGGATTTTAAAAACCCTTGGCTAGTACAGGGTAATCTGACAGGACATTGCCACTGCCTCCTGTAAGAGCAGTGCAAGACTTCCCAGAATCATAGAATCACTTCTGCTTGGAATACCTCACACATCCCTCTGAGTTTATGTGTTTATGTGTAAGAGTCTTCAGCGCTGATAGGCTCACAGAAACACTATTTTCTATGCATTCTACACGGCGCTGGTGCAAACCACAGCTCTTACCTAAGGCGTCCTTGAGAACGTGGGTAAGCTTGCTCTGCCGGAAGGGGATGTGCTCCCTCTTCGGGTCAGCCAGGGCAATGATGATTTGCTCAAGGAATGACAGAGACTTGTTGATGTACGCGGCTTCCTTCAGCACCCGGCCTTCAGACTGCAAGGGAAAGCAAAAAGCAAAGCTTCCACGATAGATGTTTCTGTTTGAACTGCAGAACGGGATGGCGATCTCATTCAGACCAACCCAGTTTGTGATGTAGAGCTCCTTTCAGTTTGAAAACATACGTTTGCAGAGACTTCATTACAAGTCTACCAGATCTGCTAGCTTCCTTCACAGTGGGGGAAGGCTGTATTTGTAACATGGGATTTCTCCTGTGATCAATACAGAACATCACATGGGACCTGTGGAGGTCAGTGCTGAGCTCTAAGAAAGTCTCTGCTCTAAGAGCTTGCCTGCTGTGACCCAAGGCTGCAGATTTGCACTGCGGCTCATGGAACAAAGAGGAAAATCATGAGCTCCTTATCAGGGCTGATGGCTGTGGCCCTTCCCTGTGTGGAGAAATGATGAAAAGCAGGTAAACTAACAGAGCCTGGGTTACAGGCTGAGCCCTGTTGTGGAAAGCCCTGCAATTTCACCTCCAACTTGTTGATGACTGGCCTGCCCACCCCTGGACTGAAACATTTCTTCCACTACTTACTCCAGTCTTGCTCAGTCTCTCAGATCCTGCCAAGTCTATTAAGTTGATCTTAGAATTAATGCATCTGATATCTGAGAGAACTCTGACACGAGTCTGAAGGGGAAGAGAAAATAAAGTGCACTTAATAGCAGGCAAAACTGACACACAGCAAAAGCAAAAGTAAAGATCCTCAACCATTGGAGTCCCTAGAAAAAGCTGCTGGAGCTCTTACCTCAATATAGATAGTAAAGATGCAATGAGATCTGGAGGAATTTTTATTCAGCGAGTGTTCTGCTATCACTCTGTTGGTCTCACCCTGCAAATGAAGGCAGAATTGAAGATGGTGTTTTCAAGCTTCTGCACCAGTGGAATGAAGGGAAATTAGAAATAGGAATTTGAAATAAGAATAGTGATGGTTCAGCCTTTGTTCTGCAGACTGAGATTCAGTTGGTCAGAGCAGCACGTGGTATTTGCTTCACTTTCTTATTCAAAGGCTTCTGAAAGCATTTCTGCAACATTGCTAAGGGTCAGTTCACTGTAACTGTGCCTTTTACCAGAAACCACGTTGTCTGTATTTCCACTTTTATGGCTTAGCTCACAGCTGTGGCTTTGTAAAGAACAGTCGGTAAGCCTGGTGCAGACTCAACACCTCCCTAGCTGTTTCAGTTTCTTGATGAGAACCAAAGAGCTCCCCAGGCTTTAAATGTCACAGAAAACCACATATATGCTAGCCACAGGTTTGTATGATGCTTACAGAAATAAAAAACAAAACAACACTGCAAATTATGTTGCAACTGCTTGATAGGACTGCTAGTCCACCTGGTGAGGGCCAGAAGTGACTGGCACTGCACTAGAGTCTAGATTCAGGAGCAAGGACTAATGTGAAAACCTCTACACAGATGCATGAAAGTTAAGCTGCATTACCATCTTCCCTCTTCTCTTTAGAAGGAAAACAGAAGCTGTTGTGAATCACAGGGCCTAGCTTAGGGCACTGTGCTTCCTTTAATGAAAAGGCAAGCCAAAGATTTTAAGGACACCAGATGGCTCCTGGTAAGAACACAGTTCCTGCAAACAGAACTAATGATTTACTCATGTTTTCCTTAGGAAATAAAGCGCTCCCATGGAAAGAAGGATGCAGCCACGAGTTAAGCAAACCTCCTTCACAAATATAACCCACGGTGTGAACATCCCTGCTGTAAAATCTTATGGGTGGACCTGTGCTGTGACCATCCCAAAAGTGGCTCTGGAAAGGCTCTTCTCTTGAAGCACTGTCCTAGCACATAGCTAGGCCAGACAGGTGTGTTGTTTTTCAGGAAGAAATTCCACTGCAGGTCAGCTGGTGGATCTGAAGGGATCCCAAATATTCCTTCATGTTGAGGCACTCACTGACATCTTTGTTGATGATCAGGGAAGTTTCAGTTTGCTGCTATGTCAGACAAGTCTGGTGACATGAAGGCAGTCTCTGGCTACTTGAACCATTTTGGTGAGGCCTGAAACCTCCAAAGCTACTTTTCATGGCCTCACCTCTAACATATTTCCTCCAGCACTCAACTTACCCTGGAATACACTAAAAACCAGGGTTTCTCTATAGAGATCTTTCAGAATCTCTGCACAAGGGACATTTTCCTTGCAAGAACGTGGACTACAAAGCATTACCAGTTCTTCTACCCCTTGTAAGAGAACAGAAAGGGCTGAACCTTTGCCCTGTCCCTGGAGGTGTGCAAGGCCAGGTTGGATGGGGCCCTGGGCAGCCTGGTCTGGTATTAAATGGGGAGGTTGGTGGCCTTACCTGTGACAGGAGGGTTGGAGATTCATGATCCTTGAGGTCCCTTCCAACCCTGGCCATTCTGTGACTCTGTGTGATTCTGTGAACCTTCCTCCAGCAGTCCTGACCACCCACCCCCTGCATCACTGACTTCCCTCAGCTAAGCCAAGCAACACAACCAACAGATGAGGCCTAATATTGGTCGCTCCTTGCCTCAAAAAGGAGATTGAGAGCATCCTCCTCGTCGCTAACAGAATGTATAGATAAGCCTTTCACATAAACACCCTGTGGGCAATCCACTACAGCCATCTGCACGTCACTGGCCCCACTGCTTGTCGTGGTGGACAGAAGGTCACACAGTGTCTCGTTGTAGATTTCCAAGTAGGATATCCTGACAGTGATGAATGAATCAACAGAACACGCGATTGCTTTGAAGACCTGTACAAGGATGAAGAAGTAGTCAGTGGCAGGGCTAGCTCACAAACAGAGCTACCAGCTATTTATGGCTTTACAGAAGAGCTATTTATGGCTTTATGAACAGCTGGAAGTTCATCTTTGTGTGCAGAGCTAATTCAGAACTGTGGTTGCCTGAGGGCTGACAGGGTAAGGCAACATTTTTAGTTGACTTTAGTTTAGTTTCTCAGAACAATGATCTTGAAAACAACTCTTCTGAAGACCTTCTCACTTTTGGGAAGCAACCCGTTGTGTGAACTAGAAGAATCAAACAGGAACAACCTCTGTGAATGACAATACAGCATAACTGCTTGATTCCTCCCATTTTTGTTTCAGGCTGTATCCTTAACACCCCCACATTGGTTTATCACTCCATCTTGCTCTGCAATATCACTGTTATCAGTGCATAAGGTCACAGCACAGTAAAATGAAGGTACAAAGTGTTTTACAGGATCCTTTCTCTCCTTAATGATCATCTTTGAGATAAAACAAAGCAAAAAGGAGTTGGTGGAGATCAGATGAAACGTTTTCACCGTGTTAAAGCACTTTTATGCTTAATAACTGATACGAGTGAGTTGCTATCATTTCTTTCAGTCTCTTTCCCCATGCAGATACTCTGTACCTGCTGCACAGCTCGGGGTATGATGCCTCGATGCTTGTACTCTGCAGTTGCTCCAGTCATTGTGTAAGTTTTACCAGCCCCTGTTTGCCCATAGCACATTATTGTACCTAGAAAAGATTCAAAGCAAAAGAATAAACTCAGGAGGGAATCTCTGCATTTCTCAACCACCACACCAAATAACAAAAGGAGCTGCAGATTACCATTATAGCCAGTTAAAGCTTCAGACACCAATTTCTTAGCTACAGTCTCATACGTCAGTTCCTGGGAGGTATTGTGAAGGACACCATCCAGTCTGAAGGACCAGTCGGTCTGTTTGTTATTCACAACTCCCTTCTTGGCATCTTTTTTGATGTATATATCTATGCTCTGAAACCCAAAAAAGGAATTAAAGGTGACTTCAATAGCCAGGAAAAGATTCAGGAGATATCATCCAAAAAATATCCACTCATTGAAGAGCTGAAAGTGAGCAGAAAATGGAGCACAAATGATGTGTTTTTACTGACCCTTGTGGCCATACTCTAGTAATAGATGTTCTGGAGAAAAAAGAAACGTGGCTAGGCTCATCTTTCAGTGATGTGTCTGGATTGGGGTGCCAGGGAAATGATTAGTTGAGCAAACAGAGGTCTGTATTAACAAGGAAGGTCAAGTCAGGAACTTGCATTTGGGGACCAGAAACAGACTGCACCATAGGGAAACCTCTTAGGATGAAATGGTGGTTACCACAGGGCACTCCTCAAGGATCAGTCACAGCCCTCTGCAGGATTTCCATTAGTGACTGCATCACAGGAGGCACGTAAACCACTGCCACGTTTGCAGATCCAAACTCAGGAGGTCATCAGCCAAAAAAATTCTGTATGACTTCATGGAACGGAAGAATTTCTTTGAGAAACATTGGAATCAAATTTCAAGCAGTTTGCACTTGCAATCCATTTCTATCTACCTTGTTGTCTGGCCCAAACTTGATCACATCTTGAGCAAAATGAGCTGTTGGCTTGACTCGCACAAAGGCACGGACTTTCTTTTCAGCTGCATGCATTCTGAACAGAGGAGAAGAAAAAAGAATAATCAAAAGTGTTGCTTTCCCTAAAATGTATTCTTGGCTACCAAAAGAGGAGTGATAGAGTAGTAGAGCTCTAGAATAAAGTCTTGATGAATGTTCAGCTGCAGTTTCTATCCTTCATGAGGAGCAACTGTGGGCAAACGATTGCAGGAAATTACTTGTTGTTGTTCAGCGTTTGGAGAAAGCCATTACTCCTGGAAATATTTGCTTCCATTTGAAGATGGGAAGGAAACAGCCCAACGCCTCTCTGGCATACTTTTAGCCAACAGAGTAGAAACACAATATCCTGCAGCTCATTAGGAATAACCAGTCTGATTCTTAATTGGCTTTTGCCTGCAGAGGAACTTTTATTGAAGCACTGTGAAGCAAACTACATATTTGTTGGTCAGCTAGCTGTGTCTATGGCTGCTTCACCGCTCTAAACTCCCTCCCCCCTTTGAACGATAAATACTCAAAGGAGAAGGGCAGCCAGAAGGTCAACAGCTCTGTTTCACAGGTGGTGTCCCCAGGGGTTCATCTTGGGATTGGTCATCTTCAGCATCATTATCAATGACATAAATGATGGGATCAAGTGCACCCTCAGCAAGTTTGCAGGCAATGCCAAGCTGAGTGGTGCAGTTGAGGCAATAAGAAAGGAGGGATGCCATCCAGAGGGACCTGCACAGCCTTGAGAAGTGGATGCGCATCAACTTCATGAGGTTCAACAAGTGCAAGGTGTTGGGTCAGAGCAATCCTAGCTGTGAGTACAGACTGGGAGAAGAACTTCCTGAGAGCAGCCCTGTGGAGAAGGACTTGGGGTCCTTACGGATGCAAAGCTGCACGCGAGCCAGCAGCCTGAGCTTGCAGCCCGGGAGGCCGACAGCAACCTGGGCTGCATCAGCAGAGGGGCGGCAGCGGGGACAGGGAGGGGACTGTATAAATATTCTGTTCTGTGATTCTGTGACTGCTTTGTGGGGCCCCGCATGGAGCGATGCTGGGGGAGGGATTGGAGCTGTGGGAGCGCGTCCAGGGGAGGGCAGGGGGATGCTCACCTCTCCTATGGGGACAGGATGAGAGCTCTCCTATGGGGACAGGGGGTGTGCAGCCTAGAGGAGAAGGCTCTTGGAATCACAGAATTGCCAGGGTTGGAAGGTACCTGAAGGATCATGAATTTCAAACCCCCCTGCTGCATGCAGGGCCACCAACCTCCACACTTAATACCAGCCCAGGCTGCCCAGGGCCCCATCCAACCTGGCCTTGAACACCTCCAGGGACGGGGCATCCACAGCCTCCCTGGGCAGCTGTTCCAGCACCTCACCACTCTCATAGCAAAGAACTTCCCCCTGACATCCAACCAAAATCTCCCCTCTCTCAACTTCAAACCATTTCCCCTTGTCCTGCTGTTATCTATCCTTTCAAACAGTTGATTCCCCTCCTGTTTGTAGGCTCCCTGAAGGGAAGACTTCACTGTTGCCTTTTAGTACTTAAAGAGGGTTTATAAGCAGGAAGGAAACTGAGTTTTTATATGAATAGGTAGTGATAGGACACAGGAAAGGCTTTAAACTAAAAGAGGAGAGATTATATTAGATATTAGGAGGAAATTTTTAACTCAGGGGGTGATGGGGCACTGACAGGCGATATGGCCCTGAGGAAGTGGACGAGGCCCTGAGGAGGGGGTGGCGCGGCCCTTAAGGTGGCCGGGGCAAGGAGACGATGCGGAAGTCACAGGGCCTCGAGGATGAGACGGGACCCTGAGGAGGGGGTGACAGAGCTGTGAGCAGGACACGGCCTTGAGGAGCAGGGCAAGGCCCAGAGGACGAGGTGACACGGCACCTACCTGCACCCCCTCAACAAGGCCGAACCGCAGCGACCCCGCTAAGGCGGCGCGGAGCTGCGTGCAGCGTTCCCATAGCAACACACACTTCCGGCCGCCGCACCGGAAGTGGCTGAGTGAGGCGGAAGCGGGAGGCGGAGCGTTTCCTCCCGCGGGGCCGAGGCCGCGCTACGGCGGCCGGGAGGGGTCAACGTGCGGGGGAGGCGAAGCGAAGCGGATCGGAGCGGGGTAGGGAAGCGCGGTGCGGCGGTCAGGACGATGCTGGAGGCGGCGGCCGCAGCCGAGCCCGAGTTGGACCCCGAGGACCTGGTACATTTCTCGGTTGGAGACCTGCCCAGCCGTGGCTACGGCGTGATGGGCGAGATCCGGAGGCAGGGCAAGCTGTGCGATGTGACCCTCAAGGTGCGGGCTTGGGGAGCTCCGGGTGGGGGCGAGGGGTTTTCGTGAGGTTGGGGGTGCGGGGTCCCTGCGTTCCTCTGGGGGGGGGAGAAGGGGGAGCTGAGGGTCCCCGTTTGGGGAGGAAGAAGGGAGATGAAAGCCTCGCTGCTCTCTTAAGGGAGGAGAAAGGAGGAGGTGAGGGCACCCGAAATCCCTTTGGTGAGGAGAAGGGAGAGCTGAAGGCCCCAGTTTGGGGGGAGAACCCCCATTTTGCAGGAGGAAAAGGGGGGCTGAGGGCCCCCACTCAGGTCCTTTCAGTGAAGAGAAGGAGGAGCCGAGGGCCCCATTTTGAGGGGAAAAGAGGGCAACTAAGAGCCCTCATTTTGGGGAGAGGGTGAAGGAGACGAGTATCCCCTTTTATGGGGAGAAAGTGGGAGCTGAGTTCTCCCCTTCAGCTATTTTGGCGTTGAGGAGCGTGGGAGGAGGGTTCCCTCCTCCCCATCCCTTTTGGAATCAGGAAGGGGGGCAGCTGAAGACTCCAGTATGGGGGGAAGAAGCTTGGAGGGATAAGGGGGATGCTGAGGGACTCTATTTATGGGGGAGCTGAGCGGCCTCCCCGGCTATTTCGGTGGTGAGAAGTATTACAATTAGGGATATCCCTTTTCCATCCCTTTTGGAACAAGGAAGGGAGGAGCTGGGGGCCTGAATTTTAGGGAGGTGAAGAGGGGAGCTGAGGGTCCCCCCTTCAGGTGAGAAGAAGGTGGAGCTGTGGGACCTCCCATGTCTCTTTGCTGATGAAGATGAGGGTCCCCTTCTTTAATCAAAAGAAAGTGGGGACTCGCACTTCTCCCCCATCCCCCAGTACTCTTTGGTGGGAAGAAGGAGAGCCCCCATTTTGGGGATGAGAGGCAGCTGCAGGCCTCCTCCAGCTGTTTTGGTGTTGAGCGTATGGAAGCAACAATCCCCATTCCCCATTATTTTTGGAACCAGGAGGTTCCAAAGTAGGTTCCAAGTAGGTGAGAGCCAGGATAGGATGAGAGGTGATGGCATCAAGGTGGATTCGAGATGGTCAGGTTGGATATTAGGAAGCGCTTCTGAGAAAGAGTGGTTGGGCACTGGCACAGACTGCCCAGGGAAGTGGTGGTGTCACTGTCCCTGGAGGTGTTCCAGAACAGTGGAGATGTGGCACTGAAGGACATGGTCAGTGGGCATGGTGGAGTGGATCTCAGTGGCCTTTTCCAACCTTCCTGACTCTGTCATTCTCTGCAGCAGCATGGTGAGGCTATGGCTGCCCCAGAGCAGGTTTCTGTCACTCAGTTGTTCTGCTTTGCTTCATCCAGAGGTGGACAAGAAACAGTGTCATGGTCCTGGGGTATCTCAGATAACACCTCAGTGTTGTTCTGCAAAAGTCACTGGAAATAGTTTTCATAACAGTAGTTTTACCATCTCAGAAGTACTTCTTTTGGTCTGTCTTATCTTTATGTCTTCCCTTGCAGAGTGGGAAATGTAAAGCAAAATTAAAATCTGGCTTAAAGAGATCTCCAGTGCAGCTGTCAGGATGCTTGTTGTTGCTGTGCTGGGCAGCTTGATGGCTGAGGGCACCGTGTTGGCCCCCACTCCTTTTTCATATTACGTTTTCTCACATCAACTGTCGTTGTCTGGGCAGGGTGTGAAGCCTTTCATTTCTGCAAAAGCTTAAAATGTATTTAACAGCATGCCTCTGTCTTCCTCAAAACGAGTCCTAATTTTTTCCACCACCAGGATAATTTGTAATTACACCCAGGAGACATCCCAACACCACACGATGAGTTTGACAGAGGCGTTCCCACATTGGTTTGAATACCAGTCCAGCTTTCTTTGTACACCATGCCCTCAGAATCCTCCATTAGTGGGATGGCTCAGGCTGTTCTGAGCCATCATGTCAGAATTTTCTGCCTCTCTCTCTCTCTTTCAATCAGATTGCTCAGCCCTGGCCAGTGCGTCCTGTAGCAATTGAATTAGTGCTGCTGCTGTATGAGAGCCAAGCCATCACTCAGTACAAGGTGTCTCCTCCAGCTTGCTCAGCACGCACTGCTGCGTGTTGGGAGGGTAATTATTCTTAGCTGAACTTGGGAAGTGTCTTAGAATCAGTTTGCTGGGCGCAGCTGACGTAAAAGCTGCTTTGCCTTGACCTTGCTCAGGAACGCATTCTGCATCGGATGAGGAAGCTGAATCCTGCATAGGAGCCTGCAAAGGGAATCGTCTGCCAGGGGCAGAGTACTGAACCCAAATAGGGATGGGATGCAGCAGCGTTTCAGGTCGGTACCTGGAAGAGCCTGCAGTGGATCCCAGTGTACATTGCAGCGCTGCAGTGGGTCTGTTGCCTTATTTTCACTCTGCTTCTTCTAAACCATCAGCTTAAGAAAGAAAAACACCTGCCCAGCACTGCTGTGGGCCAGTAATTGGTTTGGGATGTGACTGGCATCCCAGCTCGCAGCTGAAACAGGAACCAGCAGTGCTTTTGTGGCATGGTTCTGTTTTTTGGTGGCCTTTTTCCTGCTCTCAGTGTGGGCTCAACTATTCTCAGCAAGAGAAGTGTTTGCTGTGCAAATGGGCTTCACGTTATCAGGAATCATTGGTGCTCCTGCTTGTTCGTTGGAATCATTTCCCCTTGTAAAGCCAGATGAGCGTTCGTTCATCCAGATGGAGGTGTGGAATTGGGTCTCCTTTCTCAGAAACTACACTGCCACTGTTTGTCCTGCTCTATAGCAGCCTCAGCATCAGGCAGTGTGGTTTAGGCGTAATTATGAAGAAGTGCTGATGTGCCTGGCTTTGTCAGATCTCTGATTACTCCAGCTCAGCCTTGGGAAATCTGCTCCTGGTTGCCCATGTGAAAGCAAAGCATCACTGGGCAATGGCTGAGCCACGTGTCTTCCTCAAGGCTTAGGGAGTGTGCACCACCAGAGCCAAAGCTCCTACCCCTTGTGGATGGCTGAGACTGGAGAAGCCTTTCTCAGTAGCTGCAAGTCAGCTCCTTCTACAGATGCTCCGTGCAAGCATCTGCCCTTTCAGTCTCCCTTTGGCAGCACCCTGAAAGCAGCTTAAGTGTTTACATAAAGGATAATTTTAGGATGATTTGGAAGAAACAAACGTGAATAAACGGAGGGAGAAAACAGAGGCACACCTTATGTGTGGTCACTGTTAATTTTCCTTTGGTGAAAGCAGGACTTTGCTTACTAAGGCCAAATTTCTGCTATTGCTCCATTCTTTTGGGATCCAGGTCTGGGGACTCCTGAACTTCCTGAACTCTGTCACAGCACAGCTGGTGGCAGGTTGTGCTGGTAATACTGCTGAAAATCCTCTGCTGTGCATGTGGGATTTGTGTCTCTCCTCATCCTACGTTGCTGTTACAGCAGAGCTGATTGTGGGTGTGCTGGTGATGAAGAAGTGCCAAGCACAAAGCGCTCCTAGCACATGCAGAATGGAAGCTTCCCTCCTGCACCATCCTGGGTCCTCAGGCTTTATCACCTGGGGCTGACAACACTTGCCCACCTTTAGAGATGGGTTAAGGCTTGGCATGCCATCTCTGCCCATGGGGGCATCTCCAGGTGTCACCTGCAGAGCTGGTTGGATGTGACTGCAGTCACTTACTGTGGGTTTTCGGATGCATCTGGCGAGCTTGGATTTCTGTTCCTATCCCTTTTTTTCCCCTGGAGGTAAATACAAAGCAGTTTCTCAGGAGATCTTGGGGTTATTTTCAGACTGTGCTGCCATTCAGGTTCTCTCTGGAGCTCTTTACACCCGAAGCATTTCACACTTAGTACCATTTCTTTTCGCAACGCAAAGCTTTGAGTGTTATTTCCACTACCAGCACTGCCATTGGTTTTATCTTATTGGGAGAAATCAATGAGCTTTCTACTAAGCCAGCTGTTTTATCAGAGCCCTGCATTAAAGATTTGGGTTCCAGCAGGGTCCCAGAGAGCCCCTGTTGCTCTGCACACGTGTGGGCACACTGCTGGGACCACCAAGCACAACGAGCCCAGGGGCAGAGAGTAGCTCTCTAATAGGAGCTGCTCAATTTAAAACCAGATAATCTTTCATGCACGCGAGACCTTCACTGTAAGGATCTTAAGGAAATCTTGGTCTGCAGAAGTAAGGAGCTGCTTTGGATTACAGCTGGAGTCGTTTTCTCTCTTCTGTCCCCACGTCTCAGCTGCTCTGGGCTCTATTCCCTTATATGAAGACAAATATTTTTAGCACTCCGTGTAGACATTAAACCTGAAGTGTTAGCAGAAACCACGCGTTTCTGCACTGAGCTTTGTGCTTGGCTTCCTTGTGCATAGCAAGCAAGCTGATTTCACAGCATGCTTGCACTGCTTTCATTTACTTCCCCTCACAGAAAGCCACCAGCTTAATTCCTACAATGTCCTCCTGAGTCTGGAGTGCCAGTGCCGTGCCAGCTCAGGAAAGGAGTGTGTTTTTAAAATGATCTTTGCAGCAGAGGGCTCAGGAGACATCTCAGCTCTGCAGCGTATTGTCCCAAAAACAATAGATGCATTTAGTACACCTACACCATTTTTCAATGGAGAAAGCTTCTTTGTGCCCTGGAACTAGTGAGGATTTCGTGGGAATGTAAGGGAGAACACGCCTTCTGTTAATCAGCTAGAGAAAGGGGATTCTGTCATATCTGTGGTTGAAGGATGCTTTGCAAGCAGCAGTTCTGTTCAACAGAACTATACACTGCCAATACATAAAGCAGTGTATTTTGCCTTAAAAGAAAGGCCCTGTTCTTTTGTAGGAGAGAGAGCATATCATAGAATGGCAGAGTGGCTTGGGTTGGAAGGGACCTTGAAGATCAATTCCAAGCCATGTTGTGGGCTGGTTGCCTCACACCAGCTCAGGCTGCTCAGGGCCCCATCCAGCCAGACCCTGAGCACCTGCAGGGATGGAGCACCCACAGCTCTCTGGGCAGCCTGGATGCAGCACTCTCAGTGCTCAGAAGTCAGGCAGTTCTTCTCCCAGTCTGTACTCACAGCTAGGATTGCTCTGACCCAACACCTTGCACTTGTTGAACCTCGTGAAGTTGATGTGCATCCACTTCTCAAGGCTGTGCAGGTCCCTCTGGATGCCATCCCTTCTTATTGCCTCAACTGCACCACTCAGCTTGGTATGGCCTGCAAACTTGCTGAGGGTGCACTCGATCCCATCATCTATATAATTGATAAGGATGTTGAGGAGCACTGGTACCAAGATGAACCCTGGGGGATGCCACTCAACGACTGCCCTCCATCTGGATACAGAGCCACTGACCACAGCTCTATGGTTGCAACCTCTTTATCCACTGACTAGTCCACCCTCCAACTCACATCTCTCCAGTCCAGTTGTGTGGGACCGTGTCAAAAGCCTTGCACAAATCTGGGTGAACACCAGTTGCTCTCCCTTGGTCAGCTGATGCCAGCACTAAAAAACCAACAGACAAACGCAGTGTTTTGTGATTACTTCAACAGGAATGCTCAATTCCCAACCCCATCACAGGTGTTGCCACAAAATGATCTGTTACTGCCAATGAGAGCTTTCCCATTCAGCTCAGAGCTGAAGCTCCCCACTGAGATCCTGCTTTAGATGCCAGTCCCGTGGTGCTGCAGAGTGAGGGAAGCTGAATGCTGAGTGCCAGCCTGGTGTACAGAAGTGCCTCAGTGGTTGGTCTGTGCCATTAGGTAGGCAAAGAGACCCTGTTAGCAGCAGGGAGTGCTGCTGCAGGAGGTGCCAGCTGTGCCTTGGCACCACGCTGCCCTTTGGAAAGGGTTTGTTGTCCTCTGGAGCATGTGCAGCTGTATGGAATCACAGAACTAAAAGGAAAACGGTTCCTTTGAACAGAAAGGGCACTCAGCTCCAAAGGCAGCCGGGTGAGAGCTGCTCTGTAAGATCAAAACAAGAACTGAACAGACAATCCCTCTGCTGCACCAGTGCTTGGCAATGACAGGAATGGGGTTACTCAACCCAAGGGAGCCTTTTTTGCCTTTTTTTAAATGTTCTGCTGTTGCTTCTGGAATTAGCAGGCAGGGCTGTGATGGATTTGGAGCAAGTGGAAACCTGCTGGTGGACAGAAGTTGGACTTGATGATCCGTATGAATCCCTCCTAATTTGGGTTCTTTCGTGACTCTATGAAAGGAAGAGGCAAGGAGAGCACAAACTGTCATCAAACTGCACTGTGACTGCATTGGGTGGACAACACATGTAGGAGAGCATGCTTCTGTGTTCAGAGGGGAGGGAGATGGCTCGGCTTTGGAGATGGGAAGCACTTTTTGAATCATGAGAGGCAAGCATGAATTGAGAGGGCATGTGCTGTGATCATCCTCAGAAGTATTTTTCACCTCATACAGGAAAAACAGGTATTGCCATTTGCCTGCAGAAGTTGAGCAGTTCCTTCAGGACTTGTCATTAAGCACTGATGGTACAAACATAATGATGGATTCTGGCCTGGAGATCCCTGCTCGTGAATCTCCTCGAGGGCCTTCTATCATTGCATGAGCAAATTAAGAAAAATAACAAATAAAACAGGATTGCAAGTCTTATCTTGCACAGCACCTCTTGGCTGGTGGCGATGGCAGCACGCAGCTGGCCCAGCTGTTTGCTGATGCAGCCACAGAGCTCCCATCCTCCCTTTCCCCTGCTAAGACAGCAGAAATGATTCCCTTTTTCACACAGCTTGTTTCTGTTTTATTTCCCTGACCCACAAAGTCAGCATGAGGGAAGTGTGGATGGGGATGCAGGGCTCAGCTCTGTGTGGGGACGCAAGGTTTCTCTTGCAGCAATTAGAACCAGCCCTGATGAGCTCACAGCCCGCCTTGCTGGTGCAGGATCATCCCAGTGTTCTCACTCTGTTAAATGGGGCATTCCAGAGGGTGAAACCCTTTCCTTAAAGAGGGGTGAAACCCAACCAGGGAACACGCCTGTCCCTGGGAGCTGCCGAGCGGCTGGGTGGTGCTGCCAAGGACAAGGTATTTCTTCCCTGTGATGATAGAGCTCTCATTAACCCAGCTGGAATCTTGCTGTGTGACTGTAAGTGATGGCTTCTGCAATAACCAGGTGCATTATTTCTAGGGAGGCATTGCATCGTGGGGTGGAACTGTGGCTACGCATCCCTGAAGCTGTGCCACCCTTGGGATCGGAGTGCAGGGATTTGTTTGGAGAGCACAGCTCTGCACCAGTGCTCAAGCATTGCTACAGTCTGTTGTAATTGCAGCTGGAGGATAAAGTTTTTCACAAATTGTGTAGAAGTGAGATTCAGTTCAGATGTTCTTGCACCCTTCAGTGGTTGCTCAGGCACATTCTGCACTGCCCAGCTGGGAGCTCTCCTCCAAACCCATCTGGTACCTGCTAACCCAACGTCAGTGCTGCAGGTGGGCTGGAGCCATGCTGTAGTGCAGCACTTGCTGTCTGTAGCTCTATTAGAGCTGATTCCTCCCTCCCTCCTAAGGAACACCATCCTCATCTGCCAAGCCCAAAAGCATCTCATTCCTGCCTCTTTCTGCATCATAGTCAGTTGCCACAGTCATCTCCTGTAGGGTGAAGTTAGCAGAGCAAGGAGAGAAGGGGAAAGGCCCATCTCTTGCTTACACGTCTTGTGCAGTGCTCAGTTCCTCTTTCTTTTTTCTGAATGCTGGGGATTTTGCTTTCTAAACTCCCAGGAAGTCATATTGACAGAGTGCAGTAGATGTGGGCTTAAAGGAATACACAAGGCACTGGGTTTGATTTAAGCATAAAACCCCAAATGCGAGTAACATTTCTGCTAATAAACTGCCTGGACATGAAAAGGCAACGAAGCTTTTTGCAGTGAGGTGCATAAGAGAACAGGAGGATTCTTGGCTGACCTGGAGAGCAGAGCACCCACTGTGCCAGCTTGTTTGCTGTGCTGAAACAAAGCTCAAAAGGGAAAATGTTGCTGAAGTGGGAGAAAAAGGCAGTTCTGTACCAGCTCAGATGGGTGTAGACTAGCCTGAGTCAGGTTAGTGTGGAAAATGGGAAAAATAACAGCTCTGACCTAATGTAGAGGAGTCATCAGAGCAAAGATTGGTGTAATTTTGCAGTGAGTAAAATCTTTTCAGCATCTGCAGTGAGAAGTGGAATTGGAGATGCAAGAACCTCTCCTTGCTTCCAAACCTCTCTCCATGAAGGCTTTTAGAGGATATAAATGTGAGCTGGTGCAGCAGATCCTACGTAGGCTGAAAGGGGATGAGGTTGTGGTAAAGGTGACTGGCTTTCTGTCTATGGAACTGTAATGCCATCACAGTGGTAATTAGGAGGCTGAAAACCAGATTCAGAAGTTCAAGTTCAAAAGACAGAGTGTTCTTTGCAGATTGAAATTGTCTTTCAGCCCTCAGGCTGTGCAAGAGGGAATCATCTGGACTGTGTGATTGGTGGTGGATGGTGCTGACCTTCTCTCCTGCTTCTTTTCCTCTCCTTTTAGGTGGGGGACCATAAATTCAGCGCTCACCGGATCGTGCTGGCAGCTTCCATCCCCTACTTCCATGCCATGTTCACCAACGACATGATGGAGTGCAAGCAGGATGAGATCGTCATGCAGGGGATGGACCCCAGGTAAATTCCCCAGGCAGCTGTGCAGGGTAACGAGTCCTTTGCAGGACTTAGTGTTGCATGTGCAAAGCTTGAAAGCCTGCCCTCCATGAACTGCACTAGGAAGGATTTTCTGGAGGGATTTTCAAGCAGGTTGTGGCTGCCCCATCCCTGCAGGCATTCAAGGCCAGGCTGGATGTGGCTCTGGGCAGCCTGGTCTGCTGGTTGGCGACCCTGCACACAGCAGGGGGTTGAAATGAGATGAGCATTGTGGTCCTTTTCAACCCAGGCCATTTTATGATTCTGTTAGCAGTGCCCTGTTTCAGGTTAATTGAATTCAGTAGATCTCCCACTCTTTCTCCCCGTTATTCAGCGCACTTGAGGCTCTGATCAACTTTGCCTACAACGGGCACCTGGCGATCGATCAGCAGAACGTGCAGTCTTTGCTGATGGGAGCCAGCTTCCTGCAGCTGCAGAACATCAAGGATGCCTGCTGCACCTTCCTCAGAGAGAGGTAAGGGGCTGCCAGTTCACGTGCTCACTGCTTGTCTTCTGCAGAAGTCATTTCTGTGGCTTGGGTTAAGCCAACACGATAAGAAGGTCTCTGTCTCCTGAGGCTCACCGTTCTCCTTGTCTATAAAATACATTGTTTGCAAGATGCTGCATCTGGGGACAGCATAAGGCCTTGGCCAGCTGTGGGAATTATTATCTACAGCAAAACTGAGTTTACATTTCCCTTGTTCAGGGTTAGCCAGGTACCCAGCACAACGCTGCCTCTCCATTAACAAACCCATCCTCCCAGCAGTTCCCCTTCCTGCTGCTGACTGTATGGGAGGGGAGGAACAAACAGACCCAGAGTTGGATAGGAAGCAGTGGCAGAGTTAATTGATTCCAGTTTTTCCAGTCCTCTAGCTGATGTTTGGCTGTAAGATCATTCCAGCAGCATGATCTGGAAAGCAAAAAGCAGGGTTATTCCTTGGAAACATACCACAGCTTCAGGCTGTGCCAGGAACCTGATGTGCTTCTCTTCCCCCTCACTCCTCAGCCTGATTTCTCTGCAGCTGCTCTTTGTATTCCGTGGTGGGAGATTAAACACACGTACTGAATGCAGTGTCTCCTCTAGTTGTTACATCACTTCTAAATAGAATGAAAACTATGGATTGAGGAGAAAAAACTGTTTCCTCTGTTTCAGGATGTTCCAGTTTACTGATCCACGTGAATCCCGAGTCTCTGTTTTAAAATGAGGTTATATGAGATTGTAGAGTATTCATTTTTCTTTCAAAACCATTTTACTTGGGGTTGTGGATGTGACAAAGTTGGAAAGAGGTGGGTAGTGGTTGATTTAGAAGCTCCTTCTAGCTTTAGGTGGCTGGATCTAGATCTGAGCTAATCAAGGTTGTTTGGTTTGCCACAAGTTTGGCTGCCACATTTCTCCCAGATCTGGAGCAATGGAGTATTGAGTTAAGTCCTTGCTTTGAGTGCTTGGCTGTCACTCAGTAACAGGAAACCTGGTGTCCTCTGTCCATTCAGAAGAGCTGGAGCACACCAAGCTCTCTTTCTTATGTGGGAACACGACTGGGATATTTCACCTGTGCTGTGCTGTAAGCAGGCCCTCTCTGGCTGTTGTCTCAGTTCCCAGGGGCAGACCTAGAATGGACACTGCTGTGAGATGCAGTCTGCCCCCCACATACAAACTGTGTGAGCTCAGCCTGAGGGTCTGTGTACGTGTAATCTGGGTCCAGAGTAATTGAAGTGTCAAAGAGGAATGCAAAAGCATGAGCTTCAGACCTGCATAGATTGGAGTGCATGGGAATGCAAGGGGCAGAGCTTTGTAGAGTAGCTGTGTGAGCTTTGAGGGTCATCCTAATGTGAAAGTTCCCCTCCATCAGCACTGTGCATTGCTTTTTAGGGCAGTTTTAAATCAGGCCATTTGCCCCTGAGCGAGTACAAGTGGTTTCACATCCTTTCCTGCATCTGGACACCACTGCCAATAACTGGGCCCCAATGTTTCCCCATGTGAACAGCACGTACTTCAGTATCTGTTGATCAGTGCCACAAAGCATCACAACTGGTGGCTCTTCTTGAGCAATGACATGCCAGTGCTGGGCAGGGCTCCTCGTTGGGATAGAAGTGTCCAGGTCACATTGCTGCCTCTGTAGAGCACCTGCTTGTGGTGAGTATCACCTTTTCCAGTTGTTTATGCTGCTGAACAGCTCTATGGAGCTGTTCTTGCTCCAAACTGTAGCAGTGCTTCTCACCATGTTATCTCCAGCTGCTAAGGCATCTCTGGTGAGAAAACCTTCACATCAGGAAATGGCTTTAAGAGGATGTAACAGGTGCTGTTCTGCTGTATGCATACCTACAATCAATACCTGGTTACACTTTTTGTGCTTTGTGCTCGAATGCAGCTTTGTCCAACACTGGAGTTACAGAGGTACACACATAGGAGGCAGAGATGTGGGAGAAGGATTGCTGGGCATGGCCTCACACTTCCCCCAAACTCACAACCCATGACCTTAGAGCAGAGCCAGCAGCCTGCCCAGTGCAGCTTGGCAGGTTTAAGGGGAGACTTTAGGTCGTGGTTTCCATCCTTTGGGTCTGCTTGCAGTTGCTGCCCTGAACCCATTTGCTATTTTGTCATTGTTGTGTTAAACTGACGTTACTTCTGCTCTCCCTCCCCTTGCCAGGCTTCACCCAAAGAACTGCCTGGGCGTGCGGCAGTTTGCAGAGACGATGATGTGCGCAGTGCTCTACGATGCTGCCAACAGCTTCATTCACCAGCACTTCGTGGAGGTGTCCATGTCTGAGGAGTTCCTGGCTCTGCCTTTTGAGGACGTCCTGGAGCTCGTTTCTCGGGATGAGCTCAACGTGAAGTCTGAAGAGCAGGTGTGTGTGTGGGCACAGAGATCAGCAGAGCCACTTGTTTCCTTGGAGGATGAGGCTGAGGGCATAGGCAAAAGGAGCCTCCTTCCAGCCCAGGACTTCTCTGGAGCATTTTATAGTTAATATTCCACTGAATTTGCCATCAAGAAGCTCCTCTGGACAGGCTGAGCTGCTCTGGGATGTTTCAGCATTGTTGAGAATCTTTCAGTGTAAGAGAAACAGAGCCTGTCTTTGAGCCAGAAAACCTGTCCTGTTCTTTCTAGGAGGTGACTAAAAAGCAGTTCTACCACTGCCTCCATGTAGGATAAGAGAGGGCTTCTTTAATGGATCTGTTTGAAGTGGCCCAGCAGACAACCCAACCTCAGCTTAGAGAGAGTCCTGTGAGTCGAGAGTGTGTGTCCCCAGGAAGCCAGGCTCCCTTTGTAATCTCAAGTCAGGAACACAATGCATCTTACTGCAAAGTAGCCATCCAAAACAGGGCAGATGAATGGCATTAGGATGAGATCTGTGTCTGCAGTGATTGTGGAGGGAGCCTACAGATACCAGCTCAGTGTTTCACAGGGGTAGATAGCTGTTGCTGCAGGCTAAGTCAAGGCAAGGCTTGGCCAAAGCCGAGCTGCAGGAGAGTTCCCTGGTGCAGCAAAGAGCATCACTGTTCTCTCTTTAAACTGTCCTCTGAGATGAGGAGAAGATCACTGTCAATACGTGGTTTCTTTTCCATCAGACAACTGGCAGCAGGAGGAACTTGGGGAAAAAAGCAACAAACAAAACCAACTTCAACTTCCCTTGCCTCTATTCTGGCAGGTGTTTGAAGCTGCTCTAGCATGGATACGCTACGAGAGAGACCAGAGGGAGCTGTTCCTGCCTGAGCTCCTCTCCAAAATCCGCCTGCCCCTTTGTCGGCCTCAGTTCCTCACTGACAGAGTGCAACAAGACGACCTGGTGCGCTGCTGCCACAAATGCAGGTGAGGCCTGGACATGGGGTAACAGGACCTTAGGGTGGATAGTGGCATCAGAGCACGAGTGTGCTTCAGCAGTCCTGGAGTCTGAAATTGTCTCTGTAGGTTGGAAAAGACCTTTGAGATCCCCAAGTCCAACCAGTGACCCATCCCCACTGTGTCCACTGGAACACATCTCCACAGTTCTTGAACCTCCAGTGACCACACCACATCCCAGGGCAGCCTGTGCCACTGCATACCTACCTCACAAAGCAAAATGCAAAGCACCCTCCCCGTTTTTAGCCTGGCAGCAGGACTGTGTTGTACTCTGAAAGAATTGGCTGTGGTAGCAGAAAATCAGTTGCCTAAATCTGAGTTAAGACAGTCGGTTTTCATCACAGGGGGAATCAGGATCCACCAAACTCTGTAAATATCTCACTTTGGTTTCAGAGATCTAGTGGATGAAGCAAAAGATTATCACCTCATGCCAGAGCGTCGACCGCACCTCCCAGCATTCAAGACCCGTCCTCGGTGCTGCACGTCGATTGCAGGGCTGATTTATGCTGTTGGAGGACTTAACTCAGCAGGTACCTTGCACATCCTCTCCCCACAGCGAAGAGAATTATGTAGTTTGCTGAGTAAGACTATGGAATCGTGAAGATCCCATTTTGCCCTCGTACAAACATAGAATTGTTAACGCTGGAACGTCCAACCCCAGCCCATCCCCACCATCCCCACTGACCACATCCCTCAGTGCCACATCTCCACAGTTCTGGAACACCTCCAGGGATGGAAACCCCACCAGTGCCCTGGCCAATCTGTTCCAATGCCTGTCCACTCTTTTGGAGAAGGATTTTCTTCCTAATATCCAGCCTCACATGAAGCATTGGAGAGTTTTCTCCTTGCTGTGCAGGTCTCTGGCCTGTGATGCTCAAGGTGGCTGTACCTACAGTTTAACATCTTCCCTCTAGAAATTCTGTCTTTGTCAGGCTTAGGACAGCTGTTCTGGTGTATCTCAAAGAACCAATGTATTGAGGAGGTTGTCCATGCCCCTAACAACTTGCAGAACTTGGAAATACTAGGCTGAGGCTGGTGGGATTGCAGGATCACAGCTGCAGACGCATTGCACTTGTGTGACACCACTCCAATTATGATAGGGGGCAAAAAATATTAAACAGTCTGCTTGGGAAATGTCCACTGGGGTTTTAAAGGTCTGCCAAAGAACGGCTGACTGAGGTGGGATCTGTGTAATGGGTGCGTGCTGGGCACTGCCCTATGGGATGGCTGTTCTTCCTTCACACCGCAACGTGGGTGACTTAAAGGGAAGCTGTACTTCCAGAAAGCAGAAACACCAGTGGATGTGGCATAGTGTAGGTCTCTGCTGCCCCTTCGAGGCTACAGAAGGCCCCACTTGCTCAGCCTAGGACTCATCAAGCCCTGTTGCACAGAGCAGGCAGGGTTTGCACCGCCGCAATCCTTTTAGCATCGCAGAGCGCAGCTGAGTTTCCCCCAGCAGCTCGCTGCCACCGTGCAGCAGAGGCTGAAGAAATGGGTCTCCCCCTTTTAATTTGAGTAGCAAATTTTTATGCAGGTGACTCTCTGAACGTGGTGGAAGTCTTTGACCCCATTGCCAACCGCTGGGAGAAGTGCCAGCCGATGACGACGGCACGGAGCCGCGTTGGTGTGGCCGTGGTGAATGGGCTGCTCTACGCCATCGGGGGGTACGACGGGCAGCTGAGGCTGAGCACTGTGGAGGTGTACAACCCTGAGATGGATTCCTGGTCCAAAGTGGAAAGCATGAACAGCAAACGAAGGTATACAGGCTCCCTGAATGTATGGCTTTGGAGCTGGAGGGATAAAAGTGAGGTTGTAGGAAGGCTGGGGGGTGACGGTGGATGCCAAATGAGGGGTCCTTGCGTGGGACAGCAGAAAAATAAAAGGGGGGTAGAGGAATGGGGTGATACAGAAGCAGGAGAGGTTTCCTTGACCACATCTGGGTCACCTGTGCTGCTTCTTGCTGGTAAGAAGGGACAACTTTTATCAGCTCAGCAATACAGCATTGATTTACAGAGAAACTGATCAGCAAGTGAAAAGCAGCTGAGCAGTAATTAGTGTGAGCTGTTAACTACAGAGGTCTTTTAGTTCTCATGACATATAGGAGTGAAGTCAAAAGTGTTAACATTCTGTAAGGATTTGAACTTGAGTCCCAAGGAAAGGAGTCAGAGCTCCATTTCTTCATACTGTGATACTAGATGGTAGGCAAAGCACTGGTGAGCACAGTGTAGGAAATTCTCCACTGCTAAGAGTAAAAATAAACCTGTTTTTCTATCTCTGGCCACTGCTAGGATTGTCTTTCCCTACCAGAAAGCACAGGAGAATCATAGCTCAAAAAGAGAGGAAGATTTTGGTAGCCCAGACAGAGACATTTACAGCTAAGCCAAAGGTGCTTGGCTTTGACCAGAGCTTCCACAGTACATGGCCACCCTAGGGATCGTTTTGTGGTTGGTTTGCCTGTGTTATTTTGATATCCCACCTCCTAAGCTGTGTGATTATTGTCCTCCCCACCACAACACGGTGGCTGCTTCCATCATTAAACACACTGCTGGCTTCCATGGGTTTTGCTGTGGTTTTCATCACACTCATGCCTGGTCACTGAGAGCTGCTAAATTGCTCGCTGTTCTGCAAGCTTTGCAGTGCTTGTTTATCATCATGGTTTGTTTGTTGTGGTCTGAGATGTGGATTGCTTGGGAAGATTGCATTGCAAGAGGCTGGGTATGGGAAATCTGAGGCACGAGGCTCTCAGTGGTGGCATCCCTGTGACTGCTGGTGCCACACTGCTTCACAGGAGCGTGTCACAGGAACAAGTCCTGGCTGTTGTGGTTCCTAACCAAAGCTTCATGTCTGGCTCAGAGGCAGAGTTCATCTCAATTCCTAGAGCCGTTTCCATCCTGTGAGATCACCCACATTTATAATGTGTAGCAGAAAAGCTCAGTTTTTCCATAGCGTTGAGGCTCCTGGGAGCTTTTCTCACAATGAGAGGCGGATGCTCTTCCATGTTTGTGTTTCTCCATGCCAAAGCCAAGCAGGATGGGTGTCAGATGCCCTTGTGTAGGGGAAAATCATAGAATCATAAGAATGGCCTGGGTTGAAAAGGACCACAGTGCTCATCTAGTGCTCCCTACTGTGTGCAGGGTCACCAACCACCAGACCAGGCTGCCCAGAGCCACATCCAGCCTGGAAAACCTCAGCTGCTGTATAAATCCCTTGGCTCTTGAAGTAGGGCTGAGGTTCTGCCTTTGAGAATTGTGTTTCCAAGGTTGTAGAAAGAAGTTTTTTGACTTCACTTTCAAAAGTGGGATTCTAGTCTCTTACTTGAAGCATCCCATTTGGTAGCCTTTTGCACACCCAAATAGGCAACTTAGAAGGTGTTGTGTGATGGTGTTCCAGCGGGGTCAGGCACCTTCACTGAGCCAGCTGTACATCTGACAGCACCTCCTGTGTGTCCTGAGGCTGCGTGGCCTCTGGCTGCAGAAAAGAGTCATTAATGTTGGAACAGATCACTGATAGCACCAAGTCCACCCCCCAGCCTAACCCCACCATGCCCACTGACCACATCCCTCAGTGCCATGTCTCCACTGTTCCTGTGCACCTCCAGGGTCAGACACCTTACCCTCAGGAGACCCAGCATTGTAAAGATTGATTGTAGACAACAGATGAGGCAGATTGGGGTGGATTTGGCACGCTGTGGGCTGTAAGGCCATGCCAAACCACCTGGTGGCTCTGCTGCTTGTTGCAGTGCGATGGGAACCGTGGTGCTGGACGGGCAGATCTACGTTTGCGGCGGATACGATGGAAACTCCTCGCTCAACTCCGTGGAGTCCTATTCTCCAGAAACAAACAAGTAAGAGCTCTGTGTGCCTACAGCTTATCCTCCTGCTGCTGCCAGGGGTGTGCCATGCACGATGTAAGAGAGCCCTGTCAGTAAAATAAACGGCGTGAAGTTAGGTGGGAAGCATTCCGTACGATGTCCCTCCCAGCAGGAGGTGCAAGCAGACTAAACCCATGATTTATATGCAGTAAGAAGTGAAGGGAGAGGTACTGAAAGCCAGCGCTGGAAAGGCCTGCAGAGCTGTGACAGCCTGTGGAGCAGCTGCTTGCTGTGCTAACCTCTCTCCTCTCTTGGCAAGGTGGACAGTGGTGACCCCCATGAGCTCCAACCGCAGCGCTGCTGGTGTCACTGTGTTTGAGGGCAGGATCTACGTGTCAGGAGGGCACGACGGCCTGCAGATCTTCAACAGTGTAAGTGCATAGAGTCACAGAATGGCCTGGGTTGAAAAGGACCACGATGCTCATCCAGTTCCAACCCCTGCTGTGTGCAGGTCACCAACCAGCAGCCCAGGCTGCCCAGAGCCACATCCAGCCTGGCCTTGAATGCCTGCAGGGATGGGGCATCCACAGCCTCCTTGGGCAGCCTGTTACAGTGCCTCACCACCCTCTGTGTGAAAAACTTCCTCCTCATACCCAACCTAAACCTCCCCTGTCTCAGTTTAAAGTCATTCCCCCTTGTCCTATCACCATCCACCCTCACAAACAGCCATTCCCTGTTCATGCACTGTGAGTGCTTCTTCCCTGTGTATCCCCTGAAGCAGGGTTTAGTGTGGGACAGACAAGGCTCATTCATCTGCCTGGGAGTGAGAATGCAGGAAGCAGTACCTGAACTGGGTTTTCATTCATGTGCTGCCCTCAGCAAGTTGTAATTAAGGGATTTGCAGGGAGCAGCAATAACTATTTCCACCTCACCCAGCAGATCAAGTGCAGATGATTGTCTGCAGCCTGCAGTAACGCAGAGCCAAGATCTGCAAATCTGCTTGTCTCAGCTCCTTCCTGAATTGGATGAGTTTGAAGCAGTGCTGAAGTTCTTGCAGGAGGGATCCATCTGATGGTCTCTCCAGAAACACAGGGGATACAGAATGGTGTTGATCTGGTGGGAGGTTGGGGGTTTCTGCTCCACTCCTCTCCCCTCTCCTTTCCTTTTGTCTCCTCATGGAACCATTGCAACGTGCTGCCAGGGAAAGCAGGGGGTCTCTCTAGAGAGATCTTTGAGGACAGCTTGAGCACACAGCCTTTGGGTCTCACAGCTTTGGTTGTTTCTGCTCTGGGGCACCCACATAGTTTTGCACGCAGGAGGAAAATGGTAAATCTTCCTTTTGCTATCTAGAAATCATAGAATCATTAAGGTTGGAAAAGACCTGTAAGATAATTTAAGTCCAGCACCAAACCACCTCACCATGACCTCAGTGCCACAACTCCAGATTTCTTGAACAGGTGGGATGGTGACTCTGCCACCCCCCTGGACAGCCTGTGCCACTGCATTACAGCTCTTTTGGAGGAGAAAATTTCCCCAATGCCCAACGTGAGCCTCCCCTGGTGCAGCTTGAGGTTCCTTTACCTCTTTAAAACACAACCTGGAAGCTGATAAATAGGGAAGGAGGCAAAGGGAGCTGCATTTTCTGTGGTCTGTGCAGCAGTGGCTGGTGGCACCCAACTCATTAAAGAAGTTGAATGGCAGTATGGAGTTGGAGCATATGAAATCAAGGAACAGGGTCAGGCTGAATGGGGCTCTGAGCAGCTGATGGAGCTGTGGGTGTCCCTGTTCAGTGCAGGGGAGCTGCACTAGCTGGCCTTTAGAGTTCCCATCCAGCTCAGATGATTCCACGATTCCCTGCTAACGCCGTTTTCCCCTAGAGCTTGAGCTGACGAAAGTGTCTGATGTCTCTGTGCGTTGCTGGATGCCTGCCTTGAGCTTCCCCCTGATGCTGTGCCATCCCTGTGTCTGTAGGTGGAGTACTACAACCAGCACACGGCCACCTGGCACCCGGTGGCCAGCATGCTCAACAAGCGCTGCCGCCACGGGGCGGCGTCGCTGGGAAGCAAGATGTTTGTGTGCGGGGGTTACGACGGCTCTGCCTTCCTCAGCATGGCTGAAGTGTACAGCTCTGTGGCGGACCAGTGGTACCTCATCGTCCCCATGAACACCCGGAGGAGCCGAGTGTCCCTGGTGGCAAACTGCGGCCGCCTGTACGCCGTCGGGGGTTACGATGGACAGTCCAACCTCAGCTCGGTCGAGATGTACGACCCGGAGACCAACCGCTGGACGTTCATGGCCCCGATGGTGTGCCACGAGGGGGGGGTCGGCGTGGGCTGCATCCCCCTGCTGACCATCTGAGGAGGCAGAGGCGAGGAGCTGCCTTGTGACAATCGTGGGAGAGCTCCAGCCGGCGTTTCCCGCTCTGATAGCCAGAGAGATCCATCTCCAGGTGCTCAAACACACACAAAAACTTGACACGACCACCCCCACCCTTGGCTCTTGGGCCGAGGCCCCTGAAGGATCGACGTTTTCGGGACTACGATGCGAGGTGTGAATGTGCTGCCCTGAGCAAGGAGCTGCCCTCCTCCCGCTTTCGCCTCTGCGCAGAGCCACAGCTGAGCAAATCCTTCCTCTCCCCAGCAGCGCCCAGCCGCGTCGGTGTGCTTTGGCCAACGCTGGGAGGTGGTGGTGTGGGTTGGGAGGGAACAGAATTGCACAGATGGCTGCTTCCGTGACTTGAAGAACACCTGCACACCTTCTGTCGGCAGCAAGGACCCCGGCATCCCAAGAGTTTGATCCGCAGTGGTCTTTTTTTGGGTTGTTTCAGCTTCATGCTGGCCACGTTGAGATCTTACCCTGTCTACCAAAGCAGGCAGGACCTACCAATGTAGGCCTGTAAGACCATGTCCAAGCTCTGCAAGTTCGGGTGCTTCTTGCACAAGCCACTGCTGGTTTCTCCAAATGCTTTCTTCAGCTTAGATGGGGAAAATTTCTCCACAAGAGCCACATGATGGAGAAACTGGGGGGAGAAAAAGTCGGTTAAACCATGGGAGCGTTTTAGCAAACATGGGAGGAAGAATGCCAAATGTCAACCACACTAAGCAACAGCCTTAGGATTTCAACAGAGGAGGCAAACCGAGGTGTGAATGGTCAGGATAGCCCTTAATGGTCAATAGATGTCTCCAGAAATAAGCTTTGGCTTTTCTACGTTGGTATGTGAGAGGCAGCTGACGCAGAGTGGCCAGGATCTGTAAGGAGGAGAGGGATCACTGCCTCTGTTTGTGACAGCACAGGAGGTCTGTGGCTGTGTTGGGGCAGCTGCAGTTCAGCTCTGAGGAGCAGAGGAACCTGCAGCAGCCTCCCTGCAAGGCGCTGGTGGGAAACCACACTTCCCCAGCACGGCTGAGATCAACGTCTTGGGGTTTGTGTGCTGGGAAAGGTCTTGGCAATGTGCTTATTTCATGGCAGCCACGCAAGGAAACTTCCTGTGGCCAAACTGTGGCAGGGCTGCAGGTGCTGCCCCGTGTCCCTGCTCGTCCCGTTGGGCTCAGCACCGCTTCCAGCCCCTCTCCCTTTGCTATTTTCCACCCTATTTTCACTGCAGCCAAAGGGAGCTGCTGCTGCTGCTGGCTTGGTCCTTCCCAGAACCAAACCCACCGAGCACCACTTGCCTGCATCAGCCCTCCAGCATTTCCCCTGCATGAATGTGAATGGTGAGAGCCACGGCTCCCTGCCCACCAGCACAGCCACAGGGCAGGGAGCCCCTCAACACTACGCCCACTGCAGGCAGCGGGGGGCTCACTGCTGCCCTGTGTTTCCAGGAGCTTTGGTGTCCCCCCACCCAAACCCGTGCTTCTCCTTCATAGCTGACTCCCAGCTCGGGATTTTAACTTTGGGTGTATATGTGGATGTCTATATATTCAGGTACTGTGTATATTTTAGGTATATATAACGAGCATATCTGGCTATAAATGTGGTTTTGTCAGTATGTATTTCTTCTGTATACGGACGTCAGTGGATGGGTTCACTGGGTGAATTCATTGCGAGGTTTCCCTGCTGCTAAGACACTTCAAAAAGGAAAAACAAAACAAAGCACGAGTATTGCAATGGAAATGAAGCTGCTTTGGCATCCTCACCTTGCTCCTGGGTGGGAGGAGAGACGGGGGGAGCTTTGGGCAGCAGCTTTAGCCCTGGATCTGCATGATCCCCTCCCTGCCAGGAGGCTTGGAAGGAAGTGGGAAGGCTTCCAGCTGGGAGCTGCCTGGCTGCAGGCTGTGGCAGGGAACAGTTTGTTTGTACAAGCATCAGCTCCTAGCTCTGAGCAGAGCGAGGGGACTCAGAAGAAATGTGGGGCTCCAAGTGGGGTTTTGCTCTCTGCATTTGGGAAAGGGAGACGTGGGCAGGCTGAGAGTTGGGCAGAGAGGAGGATGGTGAGGCTCAGCAAGGGCGAGTGTGGGGTCCTACAGCTGGGGGGAGTTACTGCATGCATCAGAATAGGTCGGGGGTGAGCTGGAAAGGAGCTCTGTGGGGAAGGAGCTGGGTGTTGTGGTTGACCAGCAGTTGGCCAACCATTGACCACAACTGTTGTCCCCGGCTCATGGTCACTCTGTGTGCATTGCAATGGGACTCTGGGGGGTGCATTGCACCCAGTGCGGCCAGCAGAGCAACGGAGGTTCTCCTGCCCTCTGCTCTGCCCTGGTGAAGCCACATCTGGAGCACTGGGGCCATCGCTGGGCTCCCCACTATCAGGCAGACAGGAAACTGATGGGGGAAAGGCTGAGAGCCCCGGGTCTGTTCAGCCTGGAGAAGGTGAGAGGGGATGTTACCTCCTCTGGAGATGTTCAAAACCCACCTGGGTGCTTTCCTGTGCGACCTGCCCTAGGGAACCTGCGTTCTGTAGAAGTCCATTCCAACTCCTGTGCTTCTGGGATTCTGCACCCCACACAAGGCAAAACGTGCAGCCCCAAAGCGAAGCCCTTCTAATTCCCACCGCCTCTCCAGCTGCCCAGGGAGGAGGATGGGAACAAACCCCACAAAGCTTCTCTTCGCTGCGGCTCTCCAAGAAAAACAGCAGCAATCCGATCCCTTCCCGTGCGTGCCGCCCAGCCCTGTGTTTGTCCTGGAAGCGGAGCCCCATGGCTGTGCTGCTGCTGGCTGTGCTGCTGCTGGCTGTGCTGCTGCCCACCGCCCCGTCATCCACCGCCCCACTGCCCCCCACACCACGCGAGCTGGCCCGCACCGTGCTGGAGGCACACGGGCGCGATGCGGGCAGCGGGCTGAGGCTGCTCAAGCTGCAAGGAGTCACCAGGACGGTAGGAGCCTCGCTCGGTTTTCCCGCTGGGTTTTGGGGAAGAGGGAGCTTTCTTGCTGTGCCAAATGCTGTCGTTCCCTTGCAGAAGTTTGACTGGGGCACGCACTTCACCATCAATCTCACCGCCCGTGAGATCTCCTGCCCCGCCGGCCCCACGGCGCCACGCGGTGCTGCATGCAGAGCCCGGCCGGGCCAGGTGGGTGTGGGGCACGGTGTGGGACCCCCTCCCAGCACTGCTCCCTCCTGATCCCCCCATCCTGCAGCAGATCCAGCACTGCGTGGCCCAGATCTCCGTCTTTGCCTTCCTGCCTGACGTGCCGCTGTCGCTGCTGGAGTGCAGCCGGCAGACGGTGAGGGCTGCATGAATTCCTCCTCCCTGCATCCCTTCCACTTTGGGGCTGAAGCCCACCCCCATTTCTTATCCTTCAGCCCAGCAGCTCAGGGCAGCCCCGCTCCCGAAGCCGGCACAGCCCTGCAGCCCCACGAGCCATTGGCCTCAGGGAGCCAGCACCGTCCTGAAGCCCATGAGCGCATCCATCCTGCAGCAGGGGACGTGCAGACCTCATCCATGGAGCCCGTCCCATAGACCCAAGGGCTGAAATAAAGATGTTCCAGGGCTGTGCTGTGTGTGTGATGCCTCGCCCCCATCCTGCAGTAGAATGGGATTGAGGTTGCACAAACCTGCAGCTTTTGGGTCATGATGGGGCGGCTGCAGCCCCATGTGCGGCATCTCCATCCCAGCTGCCAATAGCACGTTGGCCAACCCTTGGGCTGATAACAGATGGCAGCACACAGGGCTGCTCCACGTGTCTGGCTCAGAGCCTGGGGGCTGTTGCAGGGGATAGGAGGGGACCAGGGCTGCTGTGTGGGGGGTAGCTGGGAGTACAGCCTGTGTGATTTGGGGACAGAATGCTGTGGGGATGATGGGGAGTTGAATGGGAAATGGCTTGTGGGAGTGCGTGGGTCAAGAAGCCTTCACATGGGGGTGGGGACAGGAATGGGAAGGAGTTCTTGAATCCAATGGCAGCTGTCCCATGGGTCTGGGGGTGCCTGGAACCTCCATTGTCTCTGGGATCCAGACCGCAATGGGATGGAGCCTCATCCCAATGGGATGGAGCCCGATCCGTCCGTCTGTCCCAGCTGGGCACTGCCAGTCTGCTCCTTGGGGACCATTTTATGGCCACGTGGCCTCTCAACCAGAGCACCCTGCAGCACAGCCAGGGATGTGGGATGCAGCCTGCAGCAGGACAGGGCAGCCCATGGGCACAGCCACGTCCCCACCACAGCTTTTCCCCCCCAGATAACTGCCGCGCTGTGGCTGCTCCCCCTGGGCCCGCGTTTCCGCGTTGCCCAACTTCGGGGCCAATAAAAGGCATTGGGAGCGATGAGCGGCACGGGGCGAGGATGGCGAGCTGCTGGGTGCTGGTGCTGGCGCTGCTGGGGGGGGCCTGCGCCCTCCCGGCCCCCCTGGGCTACCCCCAGGCTCTGGCCCAGGCTGTGGACTCCTACAACCAACGGCCTGAGGTGCAGAATGCCTTCCGGCTGCTCAGCGCCGACCCCGAGCCCGGCCCGGTGAGTGCATGTGGGGACAGCGTGGGGAAACCACGAGGACACCATGGGAGATACTGGGCACATCGTGGGGAAGGCGTGGGGAGGTGTGCAGGCATCGTGGGGACGGCGTGGGGACACTGTGGGGAACATCAGAGGAACCTCCTGGGAACGGCATGAGGACATGGGAGGGACAGCGTGGGGACACAAATGCTGAGGACACCTTTGGACATCAAAGGGACATCATGGGGAAAGCCTGGGGAAGGCATGGGGTGGGTATGGGGCCGTGGTGGGGCCAGCCGGGGGACATCAAGAGGGGAAGCAGAGCTGCTCCCCCCGCGCGGCTCTGAGCCGTGCCCGGAGCAGCCGGGGCTGCCGGGTGGCTGCCACCACGCTGTGCCCTGCCCCCAGAACGTCCAGCTCAGCTCCCTGCACAACCTCAACTTCACCATCATGGAGACGCGGTGCCAGGCGCGCTCGGGCGCCCAGCTGGACAGCTGCGAGTTCAAGGAGGACGGGGTGAGCGCCGTGCTGGGCTGGGGGGCGCCGGGGGCTCCCGGGGGGAGGGACGGCCCCGTGCTCAGTGTCCCCCTGCTCACAGCTCGTCAAGGACTGCGCTGCGCCCGTGGTGCTGCAAGGCGGCCGCGCCGCGTTCGATGTCACCTGCGTGGACTCCATGGCTGACGTGAGTGGGGACACCATGGGGGGTGGTCCCAGGGGTGCTTGGGACCCCCTAGGGCCAGGCTCCCATTCCCCCGTTGATGACAACGCTTCTCCCCACAGCCCGTCCGCGTCAAGCGCTTCTGGCCGCTGGTGCCGGTGGCCATCAACACGGTGGCTGCGGGCATCAACCTCTACAAAGCCATCAGGAGGAAATGAGCTGTCCCCAGAGCCACTGTCCCCCCATAGCCCCCCACCCAATAAAGCTGTTTTCTGGCCATGTTGTGTCTTTGCTGTGTGTCTCCTCTGAGTGATGCTGATGGGGACAGTCCCCATGCTGTCCCCATGGTGCCACCTACTCCCCATCCTGTCCCACAGCATGGGTTTGGGACCTGAGGACACCCAAAGAGACCCCAGATGTGGACTGAGCATGGGGAGACTGCAGTATGCAGTGCTTGGGGATTGTGTGAGTCCATGGGGCCTTTGTAGGGGACGTAAGGGGAAAAGAGGGGACAGGAGGAGGATGTCCTCAGGGCCCTGCTGCAGCCACAGCCCTCCATCTCCAGCTCCCATGGCATGAGATCCCCATGCATCCCTATGTCCTCATCCTAAAATGCTAGTGATGGCCTCGGTGGCAAGGCTGGGGACAGCACTGGTTGCTCCTGGACAGGGCTGCAGCATGGGGGTGGCCTCAGGTTCAGAACCCGAACATATGGGGACAATGATGGTTGGATGGGAAAATGCTCATCAGGGCTGAGAGGCTCAGCAACCCTCGTTACAGAGGAGAAGAATGGGGCCCTAATGGCATCACTCCCCTGGTAGGAAATGCCCGCGTGGCGCTCGGGGCCGTGCATGGTGACTGTGGTGACCTCCAACCCCGTGCCTCAGTTTCCCCATCAGGCAGTGAGAGGAGAGCCCAGGTGACACTCGGTGGCCAGGCACGGCCCCATTTATTCATTCAGCCAAAGCGCGCGCTGCCCTGGATGGTGATGCTGACCTTCGGGCGGAAGCGCCGGATCTTTCTCAGGAAGCGGCCAAATCGACCCCGCTGGACGAGAACGGGCTGTGGGGTGAAGGCTGGTGTCACTGAGGCAGCGGGAGCCCATCTCTGGCACCCCACATCTGGAGCCCCACAGTCGGGGCCGCGCACACGCCTTCATCCCTTTCTCCATCATCTCTATCACGGAGATATCACTGCTCCATCAGAGCAACGCCAAAGCTTTCTGGGAACGGGGACCCCTCAGAGCGTGGGGCAGGACGAAAGGTGCCAGCGTCAGCATCACACCCCACAGACCCCACACTCACATCCGATGAGGCGTCTCTGCAGCGTAGGTTGATCTCAGGAGTGTCCTGCAGGAAGGTCACCGGCCCCGAGCACTCCCTGATGACCTGAGGACGCGCACCGTGTCACCTCACGCCCCCCAGCCGCCCTCCCCATCACAGCCCTCCCGTCCTCACCCCGTTCTCCTTGAAGTCGCAGTCGTCGATGGGTGTCTGTGCCCTTGGGACGCACTCTGTCTCCATGATGGTGAAGTTGAGCGCCCGCAGCGTGTTCAGATCGACGCCCTGTGAGGAGTGGTCGCCATGGGGTCACGTCCTCCCCGTGGAGCAAAGCCCCCCCCAACCATGGTGCCCCCAAAGTGTCCTCACAACATCCCCATGGCGTCCCCATGGTGTCCCCATGCAGTCTCCAAGGTGCTCCCGCAGTTTCTCCATCATCTCCCTGTGGTATCTCCATGGTACTCTCAGGATGTCCCCAGTGTGTACTCCACTTGTCCCCTTGTCATCCCAACAGTGTCCCCACGATGTCCCCAAAGTGTTTGCATAGTATTCCAACTGTGTCCCCAGAGGGTCCCCAAGATGTTCCCACTGTGTCCTCCTGATAACCCCATGCTACCCCCATGCTGTCCCCATGCTGACCCCAAGATGTTCTCATTATGTCTCCATGCTGCTCCTAGGATGTCCTCAGGATGTCTCCAGGCTGACCTCAGGATTTCCAACCCATGTTGTTCCCCAAAGTGTCCCCATCCTGTCCCCGTTGTGTCCCCATGCCTTCCCCAGGATGTCCTCAGTATCTCCCCTTAGGGTCCTCCTGGTTTCCCCATGCTGTTCCCTGCTCTCCCCAAGGTGTCCCCACTATGTCTCCATGTTATCCTCAGCATGTCCCCACACAACCCCCATGCTGTCCCCAGGATGTCTCCATGCTGTCCCATGTCCCTCAATACCTCCCCATAGAGTCCTCAGGGTGTCCCCATGATATCTCCATGCTGTCCCACAGTTGTCACACGATGTTCCCACTACTGTCCTCACGTTGTCCCCAGGATCTTTCCCAAGGTGCTCCTACAGTGTCCCCATTGTGTCTCCATTCTATCCCCATTCTATCCCCATGCTGTCCCCCTAATCTTCCCATGCTGTCCCCACGCTGTCCCCACATGCACTCACCGGGCCGGGCTCGGGGTCGGCGCTGAGCAGCCGGAAGGCATTCTGCACCTCAGGCCGTTGGTTGTAGGAGTCCACAGCCTGGGTCAGTGCCTGAAGGTAGCTCAGTGGGGCCGGGAAGGCACAGGCTCCCCCCAGCAGCGCCAGCACCAGCACCCAGCAGCTCGCCATCCTCACCCTGTGCCCATCCCGTGCCTCCAGTGCCTTTTATCGGCCCCAAAGTTGGGCAATGAGGAAGGAGAAGCCACAGCGTGGCCGTTATCTGCAGTGGGGACGTGGCTGTCCCCACAAGGCACAGGGCACGTCCCCAGCTTTGCTCCGTGCCCCTCTCCCTTTGGGTCATGGCACAACCACAGGGACACACACGCACACGGCCACAGCAGGCAGAAGGGACCTTTATTGGGGACACTTGGTGACAGCCACGCTGGGGCTGCTCACGGCCGTGGAGTGCTGGTGATGTTCAGACGTCCACGCACATAGAAGGGGCCGCGCTGCCGCAGGCGCTTCCTGATGCCATCCCACCACTCCCGGATGCGGGTCCACCAGTTGCGGATGGGCTGTGGGGAGAGAAGTGGCTTTTGTGACCCTCGGGGTGACGAGGGAACCTTGGTGGCCCCATGGTGGGGGATGAGGTCTCTCACCTGCACCCGCAGCGGTCTGCAGCGCAGCTCAGCAGTGGGCTGCTGTTCCATGGACACGGTGCCCACGCAGCGCTGCAGGGCCTGTGGGGAGCGAAGGGTTGTGTGGGGCAGACCCCCACCATGGCCACAGTTTCCTTCTTGGCCACCCACCACCCCTCAGCCCCCATGGGATGGGTCCTCACCCCTCGCTCGCAGCTCCTGCAGTCGACCCCAGGTGGGCACGGGGCATCCTCCACAAGGAAGCTCACCTCCCGCCGACGCTTCAGGGTCCCAGCCTGCGAGGGGACGAGAACCAAAGGGATGGGATGAGACCCCCAAGCCCACAGACCCTCCAAGCCAGCCCTCAGCCTTGGGATCCAACAGCCCAGCACTCACCCAGCCAGGTTGGGGTTGTGCTGCCCGCAGTCGTAGGGTGCATGGACCCGAGATCTTCTGGTTGAGCAACCGCACGGCTGCCAGGATGGCATCCACGTAGGTGGTGGGCCAGCGCCAGGGCCAGGATGGTGAGATGGATCCATCCAGCTTTGGGGTGATGGGTCCATCCAGCTTGGGTGTAATGGAACCATCCAGCCCAGTTGGCGTGGATCCACCCAACCCTGGTGGGATCGATCCATCCAACCCTGGTGGGATCGATCCATCCAACCCTGGTGGGATCGATCCATCCAGCCCTGGTGGGATTGATCCATCCAACCCTGGTGGGATTGATCCATCCAGCCCTGGTGGGATCGATCCATCCAGCCCCGGCGCAGCAGACACATCCAGCCCCAGTGTGACAGCTCTGGATGACCCCAGCAGCAGCAGCAGCAGCAGCAGCACCTCGGAGGGCCGCATCCTGCTCATGACTGCCTGCAACCTCCTCCTCTGAGCGCTGTGCCGGTGCTGCTGGAGCCCCTTTATGGGCATCCCAACATCTCGGGGCGTTCCCAGGAATCCCCGCATTCTGCACCTGGGGGCAGCCCAGCCTCTAAGAGGGTCAACAAACCCCCCCATCTCCACCATGGCACCGGGGATTTCCAGTGCACGAGGATGTTTGCGGCACAGGAGAGGATGGCCAAGTCTTGCATCAAGCCTACTGGGTCCACGCCAGTCACACTGGGTGGTGGCACACCAGGGAAGTTCCACTGAAGGCCATAAATCTGTCCAACAGCTCTGCAGGAGCCACCCTGCAGCACGGCACCTCTGGCTCCAGGCCCAATGCATGGTATGGGAACAGCCTGGGAACGTCGTGGGGACACTACTGGATGTATGGGGGACAGTGTGAGGAATGGAGACACAATGGGGACAACAGCTTAGGGACATCCGTGGGACATTTTTGGGATGTCTTGAGGACAGCCTGGGGACAGCCTGGTGATAGCATGGAGACATAATGGGGACACATGGGGATGTAATGGAGACATCCCAGGGAAGGCATGGGGTAGCACGGAGATATAATGGAGGCACCATGGGAACACGCTGGGGACATCTTGGGGACATGCAGAGGACATCCTGGGAGTATCCTGGAGACACCATAAAGACATCATGGGAACTTCGTGGGGACACAGGGCAGACATGGTGGGGACACCTCGTGGGCATTGTGGGAACACTCTGGGGACACCAAGAGGAGAACAGGGTGAGGATGAAGGGGCCATGGCAGGGGCAGCTGAGGAGCACGAGGTGACACTATAGATGATGGATAAAGGGACCAGGGGGGTCTTGGACACGTGCAGGGGCCCAGATGTGGGGTTCCCAGAACGAGGCTCCAAATGTGGACTCCCAGCTGCCACATCTACCTCTGAGGTCCTCTTGGCTGTCCCCAGAGCCCAGCTCGTGCTTAGGAACACCATGGGGAGCAGCTGGCACCACGGGGCTTCCCCCAGACATCCCCAGAACCCCATCAGCATCACTCAGAAGAGACACAGAAAAGATAGAGAGGCCAGGAAACACCTTTATTGGAAGGAAGGCAGCAAGGGGACAGCGGTGACAGCGGCTCTGGGGACAGCTCACTTCTTCTTGATGGCCCGGTACAGGTTGTATCCTGCAACTACAGTCCTGATGACCAGCGGCCAGTAGCGCTTGACGCGGACGGGCTGTGGGGAGAAGCGTTGTCATCAACGGGGGAATGGGAGCCTGGCCCTAGGGGGTCCCAAACACCCCTGGGACCACCCCCCATGGTGTCCCCACTCACGTCAGCCATGGAGTCCACGCAGGTGACATCGAACGCGGCGCGGCCGCCTTGCAGCACCACGGGCGCAGCGCAGTCCTTGACGAGCTGTGAGCAGGGGGACACTGAGCACGGGGCCGTCCCTCCCCCCGGGAGCCCCCGGCGCCCCCCAGCCCAGCACGGCGCTCACCCCGTCCTCCTTGAACTCGCAGCTGTCCAGCTGGGCGCCCGAGCGCGCCTGGCACCGCGTCTCCATGATGGTGAAGTTGAGGTTGTGCAGGGAGCTGAGCTGGACGTTCTGGGGGCAGGGCACAGCGTGGTGGCAGCCACCCGGCAGCCCCGGCTGCTCCGGGCACGGCTCAGAGCCGCGCGGGGGGAGCAGCTCTGCTTCCCCTCTTGATGTCCCCCGGCTGGCCCCACCACGGCCCCATACCCACCCCATGCCTTCCCCAGGCTTTCCCCATGATGTCCCTTTCATGTCCAAAGGTGTCCTCAGCATTTGTGTCCCCACGCTGTCCCTCCCATGTCCTCATGCCGTTCCCAGGAGGTTCCTCTGATGTTCCCCACAGTGTCCCCACGCCGTCCCCACGATGCCTGCACACCTCCCCACGCCTTCCCCACGATGTGCCCAGTATCTCCCATGGTGTCCTCGTGGTTTCCCCACGCTGTCCCCACATGCACTCACCGGGCCGGGCTCGGGGTCGGCGCTGAGCAGCCGGAAGGCATTCTGCACCTCAGGCCGTTGGTTGTAGGAGTCCACAGCCTGGGCCAGAGCCTGGGGGTAGCTCAGTGGGGCCGGGAGGGCGCAGGCTCCCCCCAGCAGCGCCAGCACCAGCACCCAGCAGCTCGCCATCCTCGCCCCGTGCCGCTCATCGCTCCCAATGCCTTTTATTGGCCCCGAAGTTGGGCAACGCGGAAACGCGGGCCCAGGGGGAGCAGCCACAGCGCGGCAGTTATCTGGGGGGGAAAAGCTGTGGTGGGGACGTGGCTGCGCCCATGGGCTGCCCTGTCCTGCTGCAGGCTGCATCCCACATCCCTGGCTGTGCTGCAGGGCATGGGGTGGTGAAGGGTCTGGAGGGCAGGATTGTTGAGGGGCAGCTGAGGGCACTGGGTTTGTTCAGCTCTGAGCATTGAGGCTGAAGGGATGCTTCATGGCAGCCAGGGTTTTGCCAGGAGCCATCTCCAAGCTCATCACCACTGCTTTTTCACAAGAAAGAGAATAAGAATGGTGGCTGAAAGCCAGTCATGACCCAACACGGGAAATTTTCTTAAACATTTTATTGAGAGAGTGGGTTCAGCAAAGGGTCAGGTTCCCACAGAGGCTGCAGCCCGGTCTCCTGTTTCATAGCTGCCACCCGTAGCAGGAATGAGCCCTAACAAAGATCACAGATTACAGAATCGTTAAGGCTGACCCCTGAGATCCCCAATTCCAACCCCAGCTCACCTCACTGCCCACGTCTCTCAGTGCCACACCTCCATGTTTCTGGAACGCCTCCAGGGATGGTGATCCCACCACCTTCCTGGGCAGCCTGTGCCACTGCATCTCCGCTCATTCCAAATAGAATTTTCCCCCATTACCCAACCTGACCCTTCCCTAGCACAACATGAGCCCATTCCCTCTCATCCTATCACTATTACTGTGAGAGGCTGACCCCCACCGCAGTTCGGTCTCCTTCCAGGGAGCTGCAGGGAGCAGCAAGGCCTCCCCTCAATGGTTGCAAGGGCCCTGACAGCCCACCTGTAGGCACACAGCGTGCAGGGATTGCAGGGATCTCGTCCCACAGCCCCGTGCCCACATCCAGCCCGGCGCGGAGCGCTGCAGGGCTGTGACACCCGCATACACTCCTGATGCCGAACCCCAATGTCTTCTCTTTTCATGTAAAGCTCTTCCCTTTGTCTTGTCACTCCTCGGCTGAGCAAACAGCAACGGGGCGTGCCTAGTGCATAAATCTCCTTTTATTTGCCTTCCTCCCAGCGCTGCCAGTGCACCGCCCCGGGCTCTGTTTGGTTTCTCCGTTCCCACAGCCGGGCTCGGGGTTGCGGCCTGGCTGACCTGAGCGGACCGAACCCGGCCAGAGCCGCGCGCCCAGACGCGACCCGCCGCACACCACCCGTCATAAAATGGCGGCGCCCGTCAGCCGCGAACCGGAAGTGCTTCCTCTTTCGCGCTCGATTCTGTCGGGGGGACATGGGGAGCTCAGCCAATAGAAAATGGATGCGCTTTGATGATGTCATCATGCTGCGCCGGGGCGCATGCGCACTTCGTCTCATTGCCGGGCCGGCGTGCGGTGGGGCCGGGCGAGGTCAGCGCGGATGGCTGCGGTTCCGCGGCCCAGGGTGATCGGAAGCGGGGTTCGAGTTCTCGGGGAGCTGCGTGCGGGCCAGGGTCGGGGTTTCCGAAGGGCTACGGCCTCTGAGGCCGCTGCGAGTTCGGCGCAGCCTCAGGGCCAGGAGTTCGGCCGGTTCGGCTCACGGTGCGGGAAGGCCCGGATCTCAGGATGCGCCGGGGGAGGTTTGAGTGGGGCATTATGAAGGATCTAGCGTTATGGAGCGTCGGAACTGGCTGCCCCGAGAAGTAGGGGAGCCCCTATCTCTGGGGATATTTAAGGGATGTGTGGATGTGGTGCCGAGGGACGTCGTTTAGTGATAGGCTTGGCAGCTCTGAGTTAATGGTTGGACTTGGTGAGCTTGGAGGCATCTCCCAACCGAAGTGATACCGTGGGTCTGCCCACGTGGGTCCCTTTTAGTTTTATTCTATGGGGGTATTCATAGGGATGCTCTGCGCTTCTGTGACTCGCAGCTTTAAACCTGTTACCTCTCCTCGTTCCCCCTGAACCTTCCTGTTCCTAAAGCCTTTCTTTTCCTCCTCCAGCCTCCCCAAGATGCAGTGCTGAGCCCCTCAGATCCCCACCATGGCAGCCCGGCTGGTGCAACGCTGCTGCTGGCGGCACCTCATCACCTTCACCTGCGCTCCTGCTGCTGCCCCGGCTGCTCTGCTGCTGCCCAATGGGAAGCTGCCAGCAGCCAGAGCCCTGCCACACACACCTGTTGCCTCTATCCACACCTCCATCCCCTCTGCCTGGAACGCAGACAGATTCTCTGTCAAAGAGCAGGTGGAAGAAAACAGTAACTCAGAGTACAGAGCGATCCTGAATCTCATTGAGGCAGCCACAAGTCCTCAGGAACTGTTCCAGCTGGGTGAACTTCACTCTCTAAATAGCAACCAAGCTTCGCTGGTGGTTACTCGACTTTCTTGGCTTGCAGTGGAAAAGAACCTGGAAACAGGGGACATTCTGCAAGATGAACGATTTCGGCAGCTTATTGAGATCGTGGATTCTCAGGTGAGTTCCCTTCTTGTGATGGAGGCAGTTTGGAGAAAGAATGGGTCTGGGAAGGCTGGCCTGGAGCAGCAAGTGCTGCCTTTTCCTTTCCCTTGTGAATTTTCACAGCTGGTACCTTCTCTGCACTTATTGGCAGAGATGTATCAGCATCAGGTCACACACAAAAAAAAGGATGCAGGTGTCTGTGGCTCAGCAGAGAGGGTGGACTTCAGAGCTAGGAGAGCTGAGCTGCTGTGCTGGGAAAGCAAGAAGCTGAGCAGCATGGCCTTGCTCCCAAAAGGGAGGTGGATAAGAACACATCTAGCTGGGATATGATCGAGGAAAGTCACTGCAAACATAATTGTTTCTCTCCAGAGAGCTGTTCCTGCAGTGGGCAGCTAACTTGATGTATCAAGAAGTCATTGTGTAGATGCACAGGGATTAGAAGCGTTCAAGGCCAGCTTGGATGGGGCTGTGGGCAGCCTGGTCTGGTATGAAATGGGGAGGTTGGTGGCCCTGCCTGTGGCAGGGGGTTGGAGATTCGTGATCCTTGAGAGCCCTTCCAACCAAAACCATTCTGTGATTCTGTGACTAAAATTAATTGCCTTGCAACATCCCTGTGTCACCAAGTTGCAGGCTTTGAACATTAGGCTGAAGCAGCACGCAGGGTCAGACCAGGGAGAGCAGTCTGCGTGGCTGGGACACCAGGAGCTCTGCCTGCTTTCTCAGCTGCATCCTGCTTTGGGATTTCCACTTCAGGTGACTTTGGTGGATTACCCTGAGAGCACTCAGGTCATTCTTGCACCCAAGCATTGAGCCATCGCTGAGTTTTAGGATGTTGCAGGGCTGGAGTTGGGGCAGGCAGGGCAGTTAAAGAGTCTGTTTGCTGGAGGTCACCTGGTCCATCCTGCCCTGAGCATCATTGGCTGTGATTCTGCATCGTTTGTTTCACTGCTCGCTGAGGTCATATTCCAGCCACGCCACAGGGAAATTTAGGTGTGTGCACCTCCAGAGAAGGGTAAAAACCTACTTAGATATTTTTACTTGCCTCTCAGATATCTCAGGTGTGGAATAACACCTTGGTGGGCCTCCTGAAGAGCCTGTACTCGCTGGGGATGGAGAGCAGCAGCAGGGAGGTGCAGTCTGTGGAGCAGGAGGTGCTGTGGCGGTTGCGGCGGCTCACCTTCCGCCAGCTCGCCTCCTTGGCAGAGTTCTTGGCTGTCAAGCAGGGCAAGGAGAGCAAACTGCTCCACGAGGTCATCAAGAAGCTGGAGCTGCGGTGGACAGAACTAGAGGGCACCAGAACCGTGGTGATGCTGATTGCCAAGGTTGGGCACATCTCCTCAGTGTTGATGGACCGGTTAGAAGACAAGGTATGGGCTTGGGCGCTCCGTTCCCTTTGGGTGGGACGTCTCCTGGGGGCAGTGACAGTGTGAGGGACATCCTGTGTGGGCACTGCTCCACCAGCATGTCCCTGTCAGCCTGTCTTGCAGAGGATGCAGCTCGCTTCCCATGTGCAAAGGTGCTCAAAAGAAACCTTTTCCTCTTTGGAGCCACACAGATGAGGAGTTCACACGTGGGAGCTCTCAGTCCTGCGCTGGTCTGAGCTGCTCAGAGGTGGACTGAGCTGATGTGCTTTGCCTTGCAGCTAGAATTACCTTAGCTTTGTGGTAGAATTACCTTAGCTCAGCTGGCGGGCGGTAACTTGCAGAGGCAGCAGAAAGTCACTGCCAAAAGCATTGTCCTCTGGCTCTCTGTGAAAGTCAGGCTGTGAGCAAGGAGTCTGCAGGGAGGTCTGTGCTCCAGCAGGTCCCTCTTTCTGTCACTTCCAGGAGTAGGGAAATGTCTTTTGGGTTGAAACTGCCACGGGGCCATGACTGCAGCTGCGTCAAATTCGGTCCTTGTCCAGCCCTGCGCTGGGGACCGGCCAAACAGCTGCCACAGCAACAAGCCCTGCAGCTCATGGGCCCCACTGTTGTTCTCCCTCAACTCTGGGGATAAATAAATGTTGCAGACATTGCACGTGGCAAAGCAGGACACCGTTGTGGGGTTGTCAGCTTATGCAGAGCTGGAACTCCAGGTGGCTGAAGTATGTGCAGCTCTTAGAGGGGGTCCAAAGGAGGGCCACTAAGATGATCAGAGGCTGGAGCAGCTCTCCTATGAGGAAAGGTTGAGGGAACTGGGCTTGTTTAGCTTGGAGAAGGCTCTGGGGAGACCTCATTGTGGCCTTCCAGTGCTTGAAGGGAGCGTATAAACAGGAGGGGGAACGGCTGTTTGTGAGGGTGGATGGTGATAGGACAAGGGGGAATGGTTTTAAACTGAGACAGGGGAGGTTTAGGTTGGATATTAGGAGGAAGTTTTTCCCCCAGAGGGTGGTGATGCACTGGCACAGGTTGCCCAAGGAGGCTGTTGATGCCCCATCCCTGCAGGCAGCCAAGGCCAGGCTGGATGTGGCTCTGGGCAGCCTGGGCTGCTGGTTGGTGACCTGCACACAGCAGGGGGTTGGAACTGGATGAGCACTGTGCTCCTTTTCAACCCAGGCCATTCTACATTGGGCAGATGAAAACAGGAGTTACAGTGGGCAGCAAGGCAGTGATTCAGCAGCATTTCCTGCAGCAGTTGTTGCGTGACAGCATTAGGGTGTATGGAAACCCTGCAGTCCTTGGAGGGGCTCAGCCAGCAGTGTCCTGGAGGGTGGCACGTTCCTTGCTCTGTGCCTGTCTCTCTATGTCTCAATGTTTCTTACCAGGCTCTGGAGCTTGCTGAGCAGTTCAGCCCTGAGGACATAAGGAAAATCACGCTGGCTCTGGCGTACCAGAACCGACGCAGTGTGCCTCTGCTCCGTGCCATGTCCTACCACCTGATTCAGAAGCACTCAGAGCTCAACCTCAGCGTCCTGATGGACCTGATTTTTGCCTATGGTAAGCAGCTTGGATGTATCATGACCCTTTGGGTTGGGCATTACTGTGCTTGCATAAGTCAGAGAGCCCTCTGTGTGGCAGCACTGTGCTTACTGTGGCTCTGTTCCTCGCTGCTCTCACCCCCCCCCCCCCCCGAGCTCCTTTAGGGCTTCCTTCCAGCACACAGGGCAGTGGCATTAAAACAATTGGTTTCTTTTCACCCAAGGTGTCCAAGTTTAACATTTGAGCAGTGGCATGGTGCCTTAGGTGCAAGTGCTGCAGACTGCCAGCATGGTGACAGTCACCTTTATTGCATTCCTGGCCACAGGGTAGACCAAAGCCTTCAGATATGGGTGGTGACAGACCTGGTGCAAATCAGCTCTGTTAGCAGCTGGCCACCACTAACTGATAATGTGTGTTATCATCCTTGGGGCTTTGGTTTTTCTTCTCTTCTTTCTGTGTGTTTCCATCTGCTCCTGTCCAGAAATTGGGATGAAGCTGCTCTTCATTTCACTGTCTGGTTTCTGGTGGTGGGAACAGATCTGTCCAACACTGGGGTGGTGTGGTTGTCATGGGTTGGATGTTCTTTAGTAATAAAGAAATCAACCTGCTAGACCTGGCTTTGCAAGGAGCTCACGCTTGTTGTGTTGATGTTACCATCTTGCTATTCAGTTGATAAATCTGGACTGAGTTTGAAGGGAAGTAAGGGGTGGATGTTCCACATCACAGCCTCCAGATCCCTGCTGGATGTCCTTCTGGGACACAGTGAGGCCCAGCAGCCCTGTAATATCCCCAAGGTGGAGAAGTCCAGTAGTTTGGGAGCTGTACTGTCTCTTGCAGGCTCAGGCAGGGCTGTAGCAGCCCGGTGTTGGGAATGTTGGATTGAGAGCTGGTGGGAGCAGCAGGACCTGGCTGGATGAGAAGAGGCAGGGCCATGAGTCACAGCTCCCATACCGACTCTGTGTCAGTGGCTGCCACTTTCTTTTGCTCCTTTAAGGAAAACTGAATTTCCACCAGCCCCAGGTCTTCCAGAAGATAGCCACTGACCTGCAGCCCCACGTTTCTGCAATGACACCCGTCGAGGTGACGCGCTGCATCCGCTCCTTCGCCCTCCTCAAGTGGCTCAGCCTGCCTCTGTTTGAGGCCATCTCTCAGGTGAGGAGGCAGAGGGCCTGGGTAGCACCTGCTGATATATGACTGGGACACCCAGAACAATTCTTCTCTTACTAGAGATGCTCCACTGCAGTCAGCAGTCAGAATCCACGCAGCTCTGAGGTCAGCTTCAGCTCTTTCTGAGCCTCTGCTCCAGAGTGCTGCGTTCCCCAGGCAGCTCCCAGTCTCTGCCCCAGTTCTGATGCCTGCACCTGGGCCTGTACCAGGCAAATGGGAATATTACAGAGCTCTGCTTCCACTCACAGCTTTCCCTTGCACCAGGATAAAATCCTAGGGAGGCACTGAAAGATCCTTTCCTTCCTGTTCCCATCTTGTCATGGGTCTGGGCATCTCCTTGGATGATGTTTGCAATCTTTTTCTGTCAGTACTCATTTCTCAACCTCTGGTTTTGCTCTCTCTTGTCTTCCAGTATGCCCTGGACAATGCCAAGCAGCTGTCCATTGCCCACCTGTGCAGTATCATCCTGTCTTTTGCCCGCCTTAACTTCCAGCCCAGCGGAAGCGAGGACTTCTTTAACATGGTAACCTGCCTCCTTTTCCCCTCTGTGTCAACCTTCCTCCTCTTTGGAGTCAGTGGGAAGGGCTGCATGTATCCTGGCATAACCTGGAGCACGAGTGGGTGCAGGAAATGGAAATGGGGAGCCCAGAGCTCGGGCCAGGCTGAAAAACCCATACTGATGCCCTGTGGCTGTGTGCTGGCTGATAACCAAACTGGTTTGCCCCTGGCTAGCACCAAATCCCTGTAGGCTAGCTCTTCCAGCAGACATAATCAGCACGTGGTTGTTCAGGTGCCTTCCTGAACTCTGATTGCTGCAATTAGCTCCATAACGAAGCCATAAGATCACTCATTCTCAGCAGATCAGAGGTCTCCCAGCCCGTCCAAGCCCTGGGTGTGGTGGTGCTGTTGGGAAGGATGGAGGCTGCCATCCACAGAGCTGTTCATTGCTGCCCTGCTTTGGGGCTTTGCAGGGAGGTTTCTGCAGCCCAGGGTGAAGAGATGAGACCAAGTGGAGGGAGACCCTCGTGCCACAGAGATAGGGTTAGCATCCCTGGTTGGCAGTGGGATCTGGACTCTTTGCCAACGCTAATCACAGTCAGCATGAAGGGAGGTTTTGTAGCAAGTGCAAAACTTGATTTTTGAGGCATTGCAAAAAAAAACCAACAAACACACACAAAAAAAACAACACCAGCACCTGGAACTGTGAACCTGCAGCAAGGCTGCTGTAGAGCAATCCTGAATTCTATCAGCAAATAGCCCAGTAGAAGCACTGCAGAAGCAGGGCCATCTGCAGAGATGTGCTGAGCTGTGGCTTTGGCTCTGGCAGGCCCATGAGGAGCTGCAGGGCCAGCTGGACAGCCTGGAGCCCCAGCTGCTGACCGACCTGGTCTGGTCACTCTGTGTGCTGCAGCAAGCCAAGCCTCCCTACCTGCAGCGTGTGCTGGCACCCGACTTCCACGCTGTGATCCAAGGTAAGGTGGGACATGGAGCCAGAGCTCAGGGAGTGGGAGTACTGGGTCCAGTGCATCTACTTTCGGCTGTGAGCTCAGCTGTTGAGCTTGGAGGGGTTGGTCTACCCTGCACTGTGCCTGTGGGGTTGAGCCCAGCAGGCTGCCACGTTGCCTTCAGCTTTCTTATGCCTCAAGGCTCAGCTTTGTTCTTGGCTCCAGCGCTGCCTGCACATTTTCCCCAAGCACTTAGATGTGAGGGGAGGGCTTGGTGTTTCTTAGCCACTCATGGGGGAGGTGCAGCCCAGTCAAATTCAGTCTCTGCCTCCTCCATGGCGAGCACTGGCCATCCGGCTGCCACAGCAACATCTGTAGTCCATGGGCCCCACATCCCCTCCCATGGGACCTTGGGGATAAAATCGTGCCACAGACACTGGGGGCTGTGCCCTCCAACAGGGGCTCAGCTGGGTCTCGCCCTGTGCTCGGGCAGTGCTGCCCCTTCTGCACGTATGTGGCGATCTGCATCTCGATGCCAGCACTTAGAGATCCATCCTGGTGGATTCTCAGGTCCTGTTTGAGCAGCAGCAGTGGGATTGGGACCAGAAATCCTGATTGGATGAGCTGAGCAAGCCGCAGGATCAGCTCTTTGTTTTCCTCCTCCTGCCAGGCGATCTGTCCCCCAGGGCTCAGAACTTGCGGATGAAGCTCATCCAAATCAATGCTGCTGCCAAGCTGGAGAGCCCTGAGTACCAGGGGCCGTTCCTGCCGGCTGGGATGCTGAGTGCTGCAGAGCCAGCAGCAGAGAAGGTCACCCTGCTGCAGAGCAGCTTGCGGGAGGCCCTGGCAGGCGTGCTGGGCAGCCAGGACAACGGGCGCTGGGACGTGCACACCATCTACGGCTGGCGGATCGGTGAGCACAGCCTCTCCTTGGAGCAGCAGGGCTCATTGGGGTCTGCATGCTGCAGGGGGATCAACATAAAGGCTTTGTGCCTGAGGTTGTATCTCGTTCTTCAGCCTCACATCCCTCTGCCTCGCCAATGCAGTCCCGTCAAATTCAGTCCCTGCCCCCTCTGTGGTTGGGGCCGGCCATCCGGCTGCCACAGCAGAGCTGTAGTCTGTGCCCCACGTCCCTTCCTGTGGGACTCTGGGGACAAAATGGTGCCACAGACAGGCTTTGTGCTGGAGCTGGTTGGGGCCCTGCCTGATGGATGCCGTGCCCCATGTCAGCCCCACGGTGAGGGCATCCCCAGCCTCCATGGAACAGCATCCTCAGGACTCCTTCCTTTTCCTCCTCTCTGCAGATGCTGAAATGGTGCTGAACAGCGAGAATAAACCTCTCCCCTTGAAGAACTTTGCAGCTCCCCATCTGCCCCACTCAGAAGGGACAAAGCCGCTGCCGCCAGGTGCCAGGAGGTGGGTTTGGGCTCAGCTGCACCAGGCACGGTGGAAGGGACAAGGCTTTGCTGTCCCCGTGGCTGGCTGCAGGCAGCAGGGGACAGTGCCGTGGGGATGCCAGCGTGCCAAGGTCACTGTGCCCAGCTGCGTCCACTGGTCTGGACAGAAAAGGGGGTAGGACCGTGCCAAGCTGCCGTGGGTCACGTTGCAAGGGACAGGGCAGGATGCTGGCTGTGGCAGCAGCCTCCCCTGTCTGGCACGTCCTCCACAGAGAGCCTGTGCCAACTGTCTGCCACCGTTCCTGGCTGCCCACAGAGCCCAGGGGCCAAGCTGACTCCTTCCTGGCTGGGAAAGGCAACGTCTGCCATCCAGCGTGGGCTGCGGATCAACTCAGTTTGAGCCTTCCTGCTCGAAGCTGCTCTGAGGCTGAGGTTGCCCAGCACCAGTCTCACTGCTCTCTTCAACCCCTCTTGCAGGGTCGCCTTCCTCAGGTGGGAATTCCCAAATTTCAGCAACAGGAGCAAGGAGCTGCTGGGCCGTTACGCCATGGCTCGGCGCCACATCCAGGCAGCCGGCTTCCTTGTTGTGGATGTGAGTATCCAGCCCCCAGCACCCGGTGCTGATCACGGCCCCGTGCTGGGATTAGCCATCATGATCCCCTTCCGGGCCACCTGTCAGGCAGCCCCAGGGCAGAGAGGGGATCAGTAATGGAGGAGGACAGCAGACAAGGTCTTAGCACGCTGATCCCTGCGCCGCAGCGCTGCGCTCCGTTGGGGCCATGCATTATTCAGCCCCCAGAGGTAATTATAGCTGTGCTGGCAGAGCTGTGCAGCAGGCAGGGATGGCTCCAGTGGGGCAGGAGGGCGGCGTGCCACGTGTCCCCCAGCACTGTCACCCCACATCAAACTCCATTCCCTGCGAGCAGCCCAAATTTGCATCCCCTCGCACGGAGCTGCCGCTCTTTGACGCTGATACAAAGCGAAGCCCCTGCAGCCCGTGTGCACTCACTGGCTGGAGAGATTTCAGGTGGGGAGACAGGAGGAGGAGGAGGGAACTGCTTCCTTCAGCTCGAGCCTTGTGCTAAATATAGTGGTGGTGGGTGGTGGGATCCCCCCGTCTGCTCCCTGCGGCGGCTTGGAGCCATCAGAACAAGCGAGCGCTGCGCAAACAGCATTCATTCCAGTGCTGTTCCCTCCTCCTGGTTGGCTGCAGCTCGTCTCTGAAGAAGTGATGCATCTTCACCAGGCAGGGCTTGCTGTGCTGCTGGGCAGGGAGGCCGGGATGCGCAAATGGGAGCAAGCAGACCATGAAGCCCTGCACGTACTCTGCAGCTGGGATGAAAAATTCAGCGGGTTTCAGAGCTCTGAGATCACAACTGGAAGGATCCGGGCTCTGCCCTGGACTGGCTGCAAGCAGTGTCCATAGCAGTGCTTTGTGCCATCCTAATTGGAGGAAACACCCCATAGCAATGCTTTGTGCTTTGAGGAAACATCCCAATGCCACCGAGGCTGTGATAAGGGAACGGTGCCCTCCTTGCAGCCTCGTCAAATTCGGTGCCACCTCTGCCATGGTGCGCGCCGGCCCAAGGGCTGCCACAGCATCACCTGTGCTTCATGGGCCCCACATCCCTGCTGTGGGATGGCGGGGATAAAAACGTGCCACGTACATGGCTGGGAACTGAGCACGTCCCCGTGGTGCTGTCCCCATAGTGATGTCCCCATGGTGATGTCCCCATTGCTCACTGCCTCTCCTCTCCTTCCTCAGGTCCCCCACTATGAGTTCCTGGAGCTGAAGCTGGAGCGGCAGCGGGCGGCGTACCTCCGTGACAAACTCCACAAGGTGGTGGCAAAGGAGTTGGCCAGTTAGCTGCGTTTCAATAAAGCCACCTTCTGCTGTACCGTGTCCCCTGTGTGTCCCCAACCTGTGGGAGTGGGGTGGAAGAAGGGCTGTGCTGGTGGGCGGTGGGGTTTTATTGTTCCTAATGGGGTTTTTGTTGGCGGTGGTCCTGGGGTGGGTGGACAACGGTGGCACAGATGCCTCCCCAGTGATGGTTTTTAGGTCTGGGGATGGGGGACAGCCTCCATCCAAGCTCTGAAGCTGGTGGCCCGAGCCGGGCAAGAGGAACACAGGAAAGCCCTCCTGCTGTGACGCACGGAGCTGGCTGCCAGGAAAGGCTTTGAGGGCGGATTAAGCGGCCATCTGGGCTACGAGCAAACGGATTTGGGCTGTGGGGGCATCGCTTACCCCCACTGCATCCCTTGCTGCCCCTCTGGCCGGTGCCCAATCAGCGCCATTTGGGGCCGCAGCCGGGTGCTGAGTCACGGCTCAGCGCCGCTCCTGGCACCGGCATCACGCCAGGGCCGGCAGCGCTGCGTGCCCGGGTGGGAGGCAGCAGCACGGGGTGTGCCATGGGGGGGGGGCTGTCCCTATAGGGGGAGGGTCCCCAACCAGGATAAAGCGATCTGTGGGTGCTGAGCATCCCCTTTGTCCCCCAACCCAAAGGGCTGTGTGTTCATTCAACCATCCGGGGGTCTCCCAACCACATGGCATTGTGGGGGGGGGGGGGGGGAGGAGGGGGTAAAGGTTGCCAGGGAACCCATCCCCATCGCCATGGAGATGGGAGACGGGCTGTTCCCATGGCAACAGCACACCGGCCCCATCCTGCTTCCCCTCGGCGTGGGGGACCCCAATGTGTTCAGCATCGCTTCGGGGTGCCGGGGGGGAGGCTCTGAGTCCGCTGTGGGAATCGTGTTAGGGGGTGTAAGGAGCCACCCCAACGTCCCCAAAATCACCGCAGGGATGGGGCAAACGGAGGGACATCCTCCCCCTTCCCCCCCCCCCCCCCCCTCTTCCCACCTCCCCCTACACCTCCACCGCACACCCGGCTGCGCTGCACCGCCGCAGTGCCTGGCACACACAACCCTGCTCTCATCCCGGGCAGGAAAAATAATAATTAAACAAACAACAACAACAAAAAAAGGCAGGGAAAGGAGAGAGGGGAAAGGGAAAAAAAAAAAACCCAACAAAAAAAACCCAACCCCACACACAGAACCTGCTGACATCATCCGGGCTGAGCGCCCCCCCGCCACGCTCTGCCTCGCCCGGCGCAGCCGCCTTCACCCCGCAGAGCCGCGCCGCGCTGGGCCGGCTTGGGATTGGGGTTGGGGTTGGGGTCCCCCCCCGGATTTGGGGTCCCCCAACCCCACCGTTATGCCTGGAGAGACGGCTACGAGTCAGGGGCTGCAGCTGGAGGGAGGTGAGGATGAGGGGGGTGGGAGGGGGGTGTGGGGATGGGATACGGGGATGGGGGATACAGGGATGGGGGATACAGGGATGGGGGATATGGGGATGGGGGATATGGGGATGGGGGATACGGCGATGGGGGATACGGGGATGGGGGATATGGGGATGGGGGATACGGAGATATGGAGATGGGGGACATGGGAATGGGGGATGGAGGCTGCAGGGACAGAGCTGGAGGATGGGGGATGTGGGAATGGGAGATACAGGGATGGAGGACACAGTGGCGTTGCTCGGGCTGAAGCTTTCCTTCCCCCTTGGGGAGATGCTGGGGCCACCGCCCCCCTCCCAGGACCCAGAGATCCCACTGTACCCCCATCCCCATGTCACCCAGGGGTGACAGCAGCGCGTGTTCCCTCACCCCTATCTCCCTGCCTTTCCCCCCCCCCAGTCTCCCCCCTCATCCTCAGGGACTTTGGCCCAAGGTCACCCTGCAGCAATGTGCCCTGGGGGGGCCCCAAGCGGTGCTGCCATCCTGCTGTGTGTCCCCACAGCAATGGGGTGGGGGATACTTTGTAAAAGGGGGTTGGGGGGGGTGCAGGAGGGGAGGTGGGACTCAGGGCTTCCATCGTCCCCCCAGCCCCAGGCAGGGTGGGGTTTAAAGTGGACCACTTTGAGTTGGGGGGGGGGGGGAGCAGCACAGAGAGGGCTCAGCAATGGGGGGGAGTCCTGTATTGGGGTGTCCCTATGGTGAGTATTTGGGTATCAATCCATAGGACAGAATGAGAATGGGCCCTAAAATCCCCATCCCCACTTGGAGGGCTCAGATTTAGGGCACAGTGCCCAACCCCCCCCAAGCTCTATCCTGGGGTATAGGGATGTCCCCATATTGTCCTTGTAGCATACACAGCTTTAAGGGCCCCTATATTCCCTCACAGCCCTTGATCCCAACTCAGCACTTACAGGCAGAACCCACCCTAACAGCCCCATCCAATCCACCCCCATCCCCTTAAACACCTGGGGAGGCTCTGCCCTCTTCCCAGCAGCCCCTGGACCCTGACCACACCTCCTCACCCCTATATAAACCCCATAGGGCACATATGGGGCAGTAGTAGGGTTGGTGCTTTGGGTGTTGCTGGTGGGGGGTTCTGGGTGCTTCTAGAGTCCCTCCTCTGCCCCATGGAGCCACCTGAACAGACCTCAGGTAATGGGGGCTGAAGGGGGTGATGTTCTGTTGAGGATTTTGGGGTTGCTGCTGTGGTTTTGGGGCTTCTTAGAGTTCTGGGGCTCCTATGGGTTTGAGATGCAGTTTATATCCATGTTGCTTAGGGCTGATGGGGCTGAGTTAGGCTGAGCTCAGCGCCCTGTTGAGCAGTGAGGGGAGGGGGTGAGGGGGTGGGGGGGTATGTGTTGGTTTCTGGGGTTTGGGGGCTTGGCAGTACTGTACTCCGTCCCTATAGGGGGGTTGTAATGCTTTAGGGGGGCTCTGGGGCACTCAATGATGTTCTGCCCATAGGTGGGGTTGAGGGAGGAAGGGAAAGGGGAGGGGGGGGGGGGAGGGTGTTAATTATTCCTACTTATTCTTCTGGCACAGGCCCCTAACCCTGCAGTGCCCCCCCCTCCCCCGGCTCAGCCTTCCTTAATACTCCCTTACAGCAGGGGGGGCACCCATAATCCTGCCCTAGGGATGGCTGCCATCACCTCCTTGGTATGAGGGCATGGAGTGGGGGAGGGGGTCCTCAGCTCACTGATGGTGGCTTTGTTTGGGGGGAGGGGAAGAGGGGTGTCGTGGCAAACTCTACATCTCTGTACTCTCCATTCGGTTAGGGCCAAATCCACGTGACTGTCACTGGTGTCCCCATGGGGGAGAAGAGGAAAGCTGTTGGGGGGGTCCCAGAGACGTTCTAACCTTCTCTCTCTCTGCAGCCCCCCCAGGGGACCCCGCTGCCCCCATGCCTGCCAAAGAGGAAGCCCGCCCGCAGCCAGAGGGGGCCAGCTATGATGCAGCCGAGCGCAGCCCCCCCTCCAAGGGCTGCCCCCCACCACCGCCGCCTCCATCGTTGCTCCCCTCTGACCCCTTGGACACTCGCATCGTGATGGGCGAAGAGACGCACTGCCCCCCTGAGCTGCCCCCTAAAACACCCCCCCGGCATCCCGAGCTGCCCCCCGCCCGCCTCGACCCTGACCTCTTCTTCACAGCCCCCTCCACCCCGGTGAGGACGGGGGGACCCCGCTTGAAGCCTGAGGAGGATGGAGGGGATGCAGAGAGTGAGGGGCTGGGCTCTCCCCCCACCTCCCCATCTGGCTCCTACATGACGGCCGAAGGGGGCAGCTGGGGGTCCTCGGGCACGGCCAGCACGTCGCCCTCCTGCTCGCCCAACCTGCTGGCAGAGGTCCCTGATGGTGAGCCTGGTCCTGCAGCCTTCATCCGCCGCTCCTCGTCCTCCTCTTCCTCCTCGGAGGATGTGGCTGTGACCTCCATAGGGCAGGAGGATGAAGAAGAAGAAGATGATGATGATGATGAAGGCAGCGGGCAGGAGGAAGGCTTCAGGCTGCCCCACTCCCACATGGCTGCCCCTGGGCTCATCCCTGCCGCACTGCTGCCCTTCCGTGGCAGCCTGCTCTTTGAGGCTGAAGCTGTGGAGATCACCCTGGTGCCGGCCCAGGCAGCGGCCGAGCCGCTCTCAGGTGAGGATGAGGAGGATGAAGATGAAGAGGAGGACGCCAGCACCTCAGCCTCCTTCCTGCGCTCGCTCTCAGAAACCTCCATCAATGAAGGGGTGGACGAGTCCTTTGCCTTCCACGATGACACCTCGGCCTCCTCTGACTCGGCCTCCTACGACGGTGAGGAGGATGAGCGGCTCTACGGCACTGAGCGCCACGCGCTGGGGGGACCGCAAATGGCCGCCGCCACCCCTGGGGACACCGAGCCTTCCTCAGAGGCCTCTGGGGACATCGAGCTGCATCTGCGTGGTGACACGGCACAGCTGGATGGCACTGGGGTGTCTGCGGGGGGGTCTGCACAGCATGAGGTGGCCCTGAGCCCCTCGCTTCTGGAGCCGACTGATGGCGGTGAGGAGGACGTGGGCATGGAGCAGCGTGCCGCCCCAGAGGAGGAAGAGGTCGCCATGGCGGCCCTCGCTGTGGAAGCTGACACAGAGCTGATGGGCCAGGCCCCCATTGAGCCCCCGAGCACAGAAGTCAACGTGGAACCATCGGATGAGGCGTCTGTCGAGGCCCTTGCTGCACAAATCAGTGTAGAGCCGGGGGTTGAAGCCTCCATTGAGGCCCTCGGTGCAAAGCCGGTGGCTGAGGCCTCTGTGGAGCTGACAGACAAAGCCCCCATGGAGGCCCTCGATGTGGAAGGCGATGCGGGTGAGACCTGCGCTGAGGCCCTCCCTGCAGAAGCTGATGTCAAACGGGTGGATGAGGCCCTCTGTGCTGAAGTCAGCGTGGGACGGATGGATGAGACCCTCAGCTCCTCCTCCTCGGAGATGGAGGAGGCTCCCAGCCTGGAGCCTGATACCACGCAGGAGCTGGACCCCATCCCAGAGGAAAGTCCTGCACCGCAGCCCCCTGTCCCCACAGAGCCGGCACTGCTGGAGGAGGAGATCCTGCTGGAGGAGGAGGTGCCACTGGCTGCCGTGATGGAGGCCCAGCTGGAGGCTGAAGCCGGTACCCTGCAGCCCCCCTGTGCTGGGGAGACCAAAGACCCCCAACCCAATGGGCTGGGATGGGACACCCCGTCCCTGCCCGCTGCCAATGGTGACCGTGAGCTTGATGCTGTCCCGGCAGAGAGCCCTGAGCCTCTGTGTCCACCTGAGCAAGGCGATGACAGTGGGGAACCCCAGGAGGATGTGAGTGGCCATGGGGACGGCAGGACAGATGTCATGCCTGCACCATTGGGGACCCCTGCCGTCGGTGGGGATGTGCAGGGTGATGTCATTGAGCAGCCCCTTGAGGAGGACACGTCGCTCTGTGAGGACGGGGTGGCCTCAGGCAGTGAGTCCCCACGGGTGGCACTGAGTGATGGTGGCAGCGAGGTGACGCAGGGTGTGGAGGAGCCTCTCAGCCCTGCGCTGGGGGATATGGATGAGCCACGTGCTGCCTCTGAGGATGAAGCCTCCAGCAAGGATGTGGAGCGAGGCCAGAGCCCAGAGCGCATCCCTGGTGAGTGGGATGCCACAGCTGCCTCCGAGGACTCGTCCCCAGAACTGCTGGACACCTTGTGCTCCCACACCGACCCCAGCTTCTTCAACCCCTCCCAGGACAGTGCGGGGGAAGTGGCTGCCCCTGGGGTCCCCTCTCCGGCCCCACAGCCCTGCCTGGCCCTCTGCGTGCTGCCCCCAGCCCCTGCACCCCCACCACTTCACTTCACTGCTTCAGAGCAAGAGGTGTACGTGGGGATCCCTCCAGACCCCCTTGAACTGCTCCCACCACCTGGTGCCTTGTTGGAGAGTGCGGAGGACCGCCGGCAAGTGGCCTCCATGCTGCAGGGGGTCTTTGGGGACCTGCCTGCCCCAGGGAGCCCCAGCCAAGCCCCTGTGGAGCTGCCATGTCCTCCCTGTGCTGAGGATGAAGCTGCTGCACCTGAACCCAAAGAGACCCCAGAGCCCAGCGATGCAGGGAGCATCCAGTGTTCTCCCCCAGCCTCGCTGCAGCTGGACCCAGCCCCTATGCAGGGCCAGGAGCCCCCCAGCAAGGAGTCCCTGCTCCTACTCAGTGTAGACCCCAATGCCAAAGTCACGGTGGAGGGGGAGCATTCCCTGCCGCCCCCTGAGGAGGTGGAGAAGGAGGGAGTGAAGGCAGGGTCCAGCCCCGTGAAGGAGGAGGAAGAGGTGGTAGTGGTGGCAGGATCCATTCTGCAGGAGGAACAAGAGGAGGTGGTGGTGACAGCAGCAGGATCCAGCCCCATGGAGGAGGAAGAGGTGGAGGTGATGGTGGCAGGATCCATCCCTCAGGAGGAGGAGGAGGTGATGGTGGCAGGATCCAGCCCCAAGGAGGAGGAAGAGGAGGTGGTGATGGTGGCAGGATCCAGCCCCAAGAAGGAGGAAGAGGAGGCAGTGATGGTGGCAGGATCCAGCCCCAAGAAGGAGGAAGAGGAGGTGGTGATGGTGGCAGGATCCATCCCCAAGGAGGAGGAAGAGGAGGTGGTGATGGTGGCAGGATCCAGCCCCAAGGAGGAGGAAGAGGAGGTGGTGATGGTGGCAGGATCCATCCCCAAGGAGGAGGAAGAGGAGGTGGTGATGGTGGCAGGATCCATCCCCAAGAAGGAGGAAGAGGAGGTGGTGATGGTGGCAGGATCCAGCCCCAAGAAGGAGGAAGAGGAGGCAGTGATGGTGGCAGGATCCAGCCCCAAGAAGGAGGAAGAGGAGGCGGTGATGGTGGCAGGATCCAGCCCCAAGGAGGAGGAAGAGGAGGCAGGATCCAGCCCCAAGGAGGAGGAAGAGGAGGCAGGATCCAGCCCCAAGGAGGAGGAGGCGGTGATGGTGGCAGGGTCCATCCCTCAGGAGGAGGAAGAGGCAGTGGTGATTGTGGCAGGATCCAGCTCCACACCTAGCCTTGAGGATGACCATGAAGGCGCAGAAGCCACTCCCAGCCTCTCAGCGGCTGTTCTGCCCTTGGAACCCCCTCCAGAGCCCAGCTCTCCAGAGGACCCCATGCCCCAAGAGCCCACCGAAGCTGCAGTGCCCACTCCTGAGCTTGCAGTGCCCGCTGAGGCTGCAGAGCCCGTTCCCAAGGTTGTGGCACCGGTTGCCATCCCGCTGCCTGCTCCCTGTCCACAGCTCTCCAAACTCATCCAAGTGCCTCCTCTCTCCTCCTCGCCGCTGCCACGCTTGGAGGACACCTCAGGGCTCAGCGAGGCCACGCGGCCAGAGGAACGTCCGTCTGTCCTGCCGGCCTCCAGGAAGCTGCTGGAGGGTAAGAGCTGCCTGATTCCATTGCTGTGAGTGCCCTTTCAGAGCCCCAAGGGGTGTGGGGCTGGGCAGTGCTGGGATCAGGGTGGCCATGGGATGGTGCACGGGAATCCCTGCAGTCCTATTTTGGGAGGGGTTCAATTGAGCACACCGGGTTCCCGTTCACCATGAAGGTGTCCATCTTGTGACCTCAGCATCTCCCGTCCTCCCCGCAGCCCCAGAGCCATCCCCACAGAAGGAGAAGCCGAGGGGCAGGAAGGCACCGGCTGGCAGTAAGGGTGCACGAGGGCTGGAGGCAGAGGGGGGACCCCGCCGTGCGCCCCGGGGCTCAGTGCAGTCCGAATCGAGCTCCTCCAGTGAGGCAGAGTTGCCCTACCGTGTCCCCAGCCCTGCTGAGCACCTGCCTGCCATCGCTCTGCTTGAGGACAAAGCGGCACCGCGGCACGGTGAGGCCAACCATAAAGGTGAGGGGTGGGGTACAGGGGGGGCTTTGGGGTGTTGAGGCGAGTGTCATCTTCACTGCGGCCCCTGTGTCTCGTGTAGGATCGTGCAATGAGTCTGAGAGCAACGATGAGTCCATCCCGGAGCTGGAGGAGCCTGAGGGCGCAGAGCCACGGCCCATGCAGACTCAGGTAGGGCTGCAGGCTTGGGAACTTTGTCCCCAGGCACCTGGGAGACCATGACATCCCATCACCCAATGCTGTGCCCCACAGGCGCCGCTCACCCACTCGCTGGGCACCGGGGAGGAGAGCATCAGTAAAGCCAAGCAGAGCCGCAGTGAGAAGAAGGCCAGGAAGGTGGGATGGGTGCTGCTTGTCCCGTGGCTTTGGGGTGGTGGCACTGGGGTGATGTCCCCATCCCAATGGCGTGGGCAGGGAGGGGACGTGGGCTGGGGGATTAGCTTGGCAGAGGGCGTGTGTCCCTGAGGTCATTGGTGGCTGCCGTCAGGGTATCTCTGTGCTGGGGTGGTCTCTTCTTTGTTACCCCTAGGGACAGCACTGTCCCTATGCTGTGTCCTCCCAGTGCTGGAAGGCTGGGGACCCTGGTGACATCATGTATGGAGCTCACCCTCGTGTCTCCTTCCTCAGGCCATGTCCAAGCTGGGACTGAGGCAGATCCACGGTGTCACCCGCATCACCATCCGCAAGTCCAAGAACATCCTCTTTGTCATCACCAAGCCTGATGTCTTCAAGAGCCCTGCATCTGACATCTACATCGTCTTTGGGGAAGCCAAGGTGGGGCAGGGCTGTGGGTGCATCCTGGGGTCAGATGACCCCGTGGGGACCATCCAGTGACCTTCCGTGTCCCTGCAGATCGAGGACCTGTCGCAGCAGGTGCACAAGGCTGCGGCTGAGAAGTTCAAGGTGCCCATGGAGCACTCCCCACTGATCACAGAGACGGCGCCTGCGCTCACCATCAAGGAGGAGAGCGAGGAGGAAGAAGAGGTTGGTGGGAGGCTGCTGTTGGGGTTGGACTGGGGGATGGGAGGCAAGTGGTTTGGCCACTGTCGACAAGGCTGGCTTAGGGGTGGCGTTGGGTTGGGTGGTGGGAGGCTACTGATAGGGTTGGGTTTCGGGGTTGGGGATGACAGCACTGTCCCTGCTCCCACAGGTGGATGAGACAGGATTGGAAGTGCGGGACATAGAGCTGGTCATGGCCCAGGCCAACGTCTCGCGCCCCAAAGCCGTGCGGGCACTCAGGCACAACAATAATGACATTGTCAATGCCATCATGGTGAGTAGAGCTGTCCTCATTGCTTATGGCTCTGGGGGTACAGACCGGCCCTGCGTTGACGCTGTGCTCTCTCCTGCAGGAGCTGACCATGTAGCGGCCGGCCCCGGCCCCCTGTATAGGTGCACAGTTTTCCTTGCCCTGATGTCCCTCCTTGAGCCCTGTGCCTCTGCCTTGCCCGCCTCCTAATGCTCAATAAATGGCCTCATGTATCACTTGAATCGCATCCTGCCTCCCTGCCTGCTGATTGGGGCTTGGAAGGGTTCCTAAAGCTCCTGGGGTGCGTGGCCCACAAGATGGGAACCAGGTAATTGGGGATGTGGTGTTTGGGATATGTGGGGTGCTGGGATGGAGGCTGCAGGCGGTGGCATCTGCCCCTAGGATGGGGCTGAGCTCTGTTCCCTATCCTGATGGGATGCAATGGGCAGGGGGCTCTCATGGGGGCTGAGCAGGGGCTGGTAGAGCTCAGAGTTCCCCAAACCTCAGACCTTGAGGCTTTGTGTGCCTCGTGTTAAATTATCTGACACACTTCAGGGCACTGTGGAGGGGCAGGTGAGGGTTTTAACAAGGAGACAGACCACAGCCAGGTGCAGAGTTATATTTACCTGTAACAAATACTCCATACAGAAAGCATACATACAAAACACCCCCGGGGCGTCCCCGGCTCCCCCTGCGGTGCTCGGGGTCTTGGGCAGCACGGGGGCTTGTCGTGGTGGGGAGCAGCAGTGGGGTTTTTTGGGGGGGAAGCACTCGGTCACCTCAACAGAGTTCTGACAAACACTTATCTCCAGAACTAAATCACATTTCCCAGTGAAGTATAAAAAAATACCATGAGCTGCTACAGCTTCTGCTAAATGCATCTCTGTACACAATCTTTTCAAAAATAGGGTTTTTCTTTTCCAGATTTCCTTAAGCTGTCAGTGACTCAAGGGTCAGTTTGTGTCATTGGTGATGTTTTCTTCTTTATAAATCTGCATGTGTGTGAGAAGGCACTGAGGACTCAGCATAGCCAGGGCTCTGGAGCAGTGCTCCCAAGCTCAGTGGGAGCTCAATGCCTGTTACTCCTGACTTGTGAGTTTTGGGGTTGTTTTTTTATTATTTTTTTCACTTTTTCTAACCCTGCTGGTGCAGGGGCTGCAGCTCTCCTTGCTCTCCTGCTTGTGGTCCAGCTGTTGACAGAGCAGCCTCAATGGCAAAGGGAAGAGTTGTTTTTGTTTTTATGGCTGTGATTTGCAGTGTGGAGCTGCCTTAAAAGGAAGTGCCCCATAGCAGGACACAAATGTGCACCTTTTAAAGATGAAGCACTGAGCTGTGGGGTCATTGGGGCTGCAATCCTGGACCGCTGTGCCTGCAGGAGCAGGGTAAGAAGTAGCCCAAGGGGCAGAGCTGAGAGAGGGGAGAGGATGCAGGGATGAAGGCTTGGCTCTGGGCTCTGTCCCAGCTGCAAAGGGAGCGTGGCAGGATGGCATCAAAGCGGTGGATCCACAGCAGGATGGCAGAGAACTGCATCTGGTTAATGAGGGAGCAGCCTGGCACTGGGATGATGGTGGCAAGCTTCTGCATGGGGCTGCAGAGGATAAGCAACATTAAAGGGCAGTGGGAGCTCTGGGATGTGTTACTGCAGTGGAAGCAGTGCAGCAGGACAAAGCACAGAGGAATGTGCTGGAGGGGCTGAATTCCCCTGCAAAGTGCTGAGCAAGTGTCTGGGCTTGGGTCCTGCAGAGGCCAGCCAGCTCCAAGCAAGGGCATGGGGGTACCTCTGTGTCCTTGTGCTATATACACCAGAGCCTCCCCTGCTCCTCGCTGCCTTTGGTCCTTCTTCCATCCCAGCACCTTCACAGGGGGTGCTGGAGCTGCTTTGGGCAAGGGCAGGGCTTGAGGGGGTACGATGCTGAGCACAGCAGCACTCCTGAGCATGAATCAAAACAGGGACAGGCCTTTCCTAAAGGGGTTGCAGCCTGTGCTTCCCCTCGTAGCCACAGAAGTGTGCAAAGAAAGGGAAGCTCCAGCTCTGCTCCCTGCCCAGCACAGCTTGCCCAAGCCTGTGCTCTCTTCCTGCTGCTTGTGTTTTTGCACTGACTGTGCTTGCTTCTACCCCAGCTCCTGTGCACCCAGCAAGCAGAGCTGTGTGCCCGTGGGTTCTGCCAGCACCTCCCTTCAAGCAGGATTGCTTCCTGGGCAAGGGATACAGATTAAAAAAATAAGTGTGTATTTATAACCGCGTGTAAAATATTTACAATATGTACACCGTGTGCTGGAGACCCCACTGTGGTTGTCCAGGAGCAGCTCTCACCTCCATGGGTGTGTGATAATGTCCTTTGGGACCTCAGGAGCCAGCAGAGGCTCTGCGCTACCTCCCACCACTGTGAACATGGGGCAGGTGCTGCCTCCTTCCTGCCACTGCTGGAGCGAAGGCAAGGAGCGGGCAGATGGGGTTTGTAATCCAGGTTCCCTGCAGGACAGAAGCAAAAGCACAAAATTTGGGAGCCCAGCTGAGAGCATGCTGCAGGAGGATGGAGGGGAGGGGGGGAAGCAGAGCACCTGCAGGTCTGGCTGCGAAATGCTGTGCCAACTGCAAGGCTAGGCTTAAATAATTCACATTGTGGTAAACTTCATTCAAAAGAGGGGAGGAGGAGAGCAGTTACAAGAAGGACACCATGTGCAAAACTGTAAACCAGGGAGGGAGGGAGGGCTGTAGGCAACCTGCCTCCACGCAGGGCTCTCCCAGCCTCGCTCCCTGCGCGCTGATGGGACCAGGGAAGGCTGGAGGATGGGCTCCTACCCGGCTCCTCCTTTGCAGCATGCCTGCAGCAACGCACACCTTCACAGTAAGAGGGCACAGACAGCTGCTGGCGCAGACGGGAGAGTAACTACATCCTTCTCCACCCTGAAAACCTCTTTGGAAACGAGGGTCTGTTGGGCAGGTGCTGCCAAAGCCTGCTGGCTCTCAGGAGGAGTCGCGGTCCATGCTGCAGCCCAGCGCCTCGATGTCGTTGCTGATGTGTGAGATCATGCGGTCCCACTCGTCCTCCTCCGAGGGCACAGACTGCTCATCCGAGCTGCCGGCCGCGCCGTTGCCGTTGGTGGTGGAGTTGGAGGTGGTGCTCAGCGTCCGCCTGTACCTCCCAAAGCTGTCTGTGATGATGCCGCGGCCGTCCTTCACTCCGATGGTTTCCAGGAAGTTCTCAAAGTGTTGGCTGTCCTTTTCGGGAATGAAGGGCCGCAGGCCTTTCCCAGGGAAGAAAACACAAGGAGGGAAACATCAGCTGCAGCGTTTCACATGGGTAGGGTTTGCTGGAGGAGCTTGTTTTGGGGTTCAGGCTCTGAGCGGCGCTTTTGGGGCCGCCGGTGCTCCCATCTCATGGCTGCCCCGGGAAAGGCAGATGTGTACGGGCCAAGGATGATTCCTGAGGGCTGCAGTGGGATTTCCCAGCTCCAAAGGATCGTTTGTGACTTCATTGCTGAGCATATTGCTGGGCTTTGCTCATCTCGTTAGTGTAACAGCATCAGCATGAGATTAAGGCCCCTGACAGAGGGCATGCTGAGCATTTGGGGGCCATCTGTCCCCATCTCTGCACCCTGCTGCGGGGCCGGCGTCACGAGCTGGGTGTTGTCACCATGGGGGCACAGCATGGGGTTGTGGAGCGAGTGGCTGCAGTGCAGCTCTGTCTCAGGCAGCTTCTGGGTGTGCTGCTGACTCTCCTCACCTCTCCCACCCCCACCTTTAGGATCACAGTGATCCCCACCACCAAGGAAACTTGCACGACCTCTGGCAGGGGCTGCAGGAGGGAGTTAGAGCTCTGTGATTTTTAAGCTCCCATCCAACTTAAGCCATTCTATGATTCTTTACAGGAAAGCCAAGTCCAAGCTGCTTTTCAGCAGTGTGGTCAATATAAAATCAGCCTCCCAGCACAGGGGTCGTGTTGTGCGTTGGCTTTGGTAATGGTGACATGAAAAGCAAGCAGGCTGTGTGCACAGGGATGAAAGAAAATGCTTTTGTGCTGGTGCAGATGCCTGACTACACTTCTGTGTGCCCAAGACAAAGGGAGTGGAGGCCATGCTGCCCCCCCTCCCTGTGCTGTTGAGTCACTCTGGCTGCTTTCAGCAGCTCTCCATCTAAATGAGAGCAAAAAAAAGGCACTGCACGCAGAAGCACCAGGCATCTGTGAGCGAGAGCTGGGGCAGAGCCTTGAGCTCAGCCCCAAGGTTCCTTTGCTCCCTGCTATTAATGCTGTTTCAGATTATCAGAGCCAAAATCAAAGCAAGGAGCTTGAGTTGAGGGACTCTGAGAGCCTCTGAGGCAGTTGGCCTCCTTTTAGTGCAGGGAAAGGAAATGGTCCTGCCTGCCTCCCACATAATGGTGTCAGCACGTGCCTGCTGGCACTGTGCTTGGTGCACACCTTCCCTCCATGACTGTAAGGACAGGTTCTCAAGGCATCCTCAACAAGCTGAACACCCAAACTGTACTGTGTTGAACTTGGCCAGGACCCAGCTCCAGGGACACAGGAACATTGAGTGCTACCACTAAGCCACCAAACCAAGGTGTTTTAGGAGCCGAGGAGCTCATCTGGAAACCAGAAGACAACTAGCAGTGGGCACAAGCAAAGCCAGACACAAAGGGAAGACACTCACCCAAGAGCAGGAACTTCCTACTGTCCCCATAGAGCTGCTTCAAGTTGATGCAGAACTCGTGTATCGAGGCTCCGTTGCGATATTCGTGCAGCAGCATTGCAAACTGCTGGATCTCTTGGGAAGAGAGCTTTGTTCGTAGCTGAGGACACAAGCACACCACAAATGGTGCTGATTTTCTTGGAGCACTCTTTCAGCTCTGATGAGATGGGAGGGAGAAGAGAGCGTGGGAAGCCTGGGAACGGGGTTTGCTTCTATTCTGATGGGAGTCACTGAGCTGTGGTGACGAACCCAGCAGGATGGGATGGTGCAAACTGCTCTGAGCTGTCAGCTGTCCAGCTTTTGAACTAAGAAAAGCTGTGAGCACGCTGCAGAAGTGCAGCTCATGAAGTGATGGACATGGGAACCCTGTGTCCCACCACAGTGAGAGGGGACAATCGAGTGCAGGTGCTTTAGCATGAGAAAGATGAGAGCCTGCACTGGTCTCCAGGCCTGGAAGGATGATGTGTTCCTATACCAGCATGGACAAAATCACATTACCTGCAGGGCCCAGACAATGCTGGAGCAAACAGGGAGGAGCTCAGACGATGCCAAGGGCACAAATGTGCTCCCATGAGCACCAAAATGAAAACCCTCCCACTCTTTCCCATGGGCAGACGCTGCCTTGAGGGCACCCTACCGTCATCATGTAGTCCTGGAGCAGCTCTGTGGCTGTAGTGCTCAGCTCGCTCTCGCTGATGGTTTTGATGTGTGGAGATTGTTGTGTCAAGAAGGAAGAGGGAGAGTTGTCACCTGCATCCAAGGTTTCTGGAAAGGAACTGAAACACAAATGGCTCGTGAGCTACCCAGAGCTCCTTAGGCACCTGGTGTTGAGCACAGCATGGGAGAACCTGGGGGAGCAGTCATGCACAGCACAGAGGGGCTGTCTCTGTGATCTGCTGAGCAGAGAGCCCTACAGGGGAAGAGATCTCCTCCAGTTGCTTTCTCATTTCAGACCAACGGGGAAAGAGGTCCCCAAAGAGACCATATTCATAGTGTTCCATTTGAAATTCTGATCCTCAACACAGAACAACTGGTTTGGGTGTCAGGTTTTCAGCCCACAAACGCTGCTGCCATTTTCAGTGGTCACTGATCCAGGAGGAAGAACCATGACAAAGCAGACAAAACAGCTCTGCTCTGCACACACGACCTTCCCCAGAAAACTGCAGTAACAGAACATTATGGCCAAGGATGCTGAGGAGGCAGGACCACAGTCCTGCACAGAGACAGCAAAAATGCTATCAAATGTTCCAGCCAGGGTGATCAGAAACTTTCCAATGTGTGGACTGCAGCACTTCCTGCTTTTGGGCTTAAACCTGACAGACAGCAGGGCTGCATAAATGAGGCAGCGCCCCCAGTGCTGAGCAATCACGTTTCACCACGTTCACTTTCCACTTACACGGTGCTTGCTTCTGTTTCGTATGATTCTTTAACATCCACTTTTGTAGAAGAGTCATCTGCAAGAGAGACATTCATGATGTGGTGGTGCTAGTGAGGTAAAAGCTTGGTGCTTTTCCCAGCCACTGATTTGTGATGGGGACACACAGATGGTGTCGGAGGGGAACAGTGCTGTGCCAGGCTGGTTACAGGCAGACCCAGCAGAGATGCAGAACTGCAGTAGCACAAGGCACAGCTTTATTAACTACCTCCACCCAACATGAAAAGGACACACCAAGGCTGATGCCTTCTGGCTTCATATAGCCTGGAGACACCTCCAGGCAGGAGACAGCCCTCGTGCCACTCTATCCCCTAAGCAATTAAAAGAAAGGGACTTATTACAGAATCACAGAATGGCCCAGGTTGGAAGGGACCTCAAGGATCACGAATCTCCAACCCCCCTGCCACAGGCAGGGCCACCAACCTCCCCATTTAATACCAGACCAGGCTGCCCAGGGCCCCATCCACCCTGGCCTTGAACACCTCCAGGGATGGGGCATCCACAGTTTAATTCTCAACCTAGAGGTGACCCTGCAGGAGGGGAAGTGCCAGGCTGGCTGGCTGTTTGAAGAGAGGCAACAGACATTGGTGAGGATGGGAAGGACTTGCAGAGGGGGCAGAGCAAGCAGAGAAGGCAGGGACTTACCACTGTGCAGGGACATGTGCCGTGTCGGCGTGGACGCACCATCAAATATTGCTCTATCTAAGAAGTCTATTGTGGACTCAGTGTAAACAATCTGGAAGACTTGGCTGAGAAGTGAGCACAGCTCCTCTGCAGTCACCTGAGAAGGGAGCAAGATGCGGTGGTGAGAGAATGCAGCAGCTCTTCTCTTAGCTCCTACCATGTCCCCAGAGGTTTGCCTTGGTGCTAGGCATGTGTGACTTCTCATCACCCTTCCACGATGCCCACAAGCACTCCAGCTCTATTCCACCAACCAGTTTGAGGCCATAGGTGATCAGAAGCTCCATCACCTGCACAATCACCTCACAGCTATTAGATAACACCTACACCTTGTGCTGATGCTCTGCCCTATTCTCCTGCTGTCTGGGACTGTGGCTGCATGACCTACATCCCAAATAGGTGCAGTTGCTCTGAGGAACAGCACAGAAAATGCAGCTGAAAAGGAGTGCAAAACCTCAGCCTCGAGGCAAAAGGTTTCTGCTGGAGAAGCACACAGGCCAGATCAAAATCTCTGGGTTTGGGTGCTGGATAAAACAAATTTCCAGGTCAGCATCACAAAAATGCCCCAGCTAGCACAACCTATTGTGGGATAGATTCAGTTGTGTTCATAGATTTCCTGCTGCCAGAGAAAGCTCCAGGCAGCAGGCACCACAAACAAAGGAAAAGCATCTTCTGATAGCATCTGTGTCTGCAATCCCATTCCCAGTGCAATTCCAGAGTGACCCTGGAGACAACCACACCATGCAACAATGTGAACTGAGTGGTTTGAGCCTTACTTTGTTCTCTGTAGCCAGCACCACCAAGCAGCAAGCTTCCACGGGTACCACACCACTCTCTGACAGCGAGCCCGAGGTGAGAGCTTTGGAGCTCTCAGCACTGAGACTCTGGCTTGGGGAGATCCCAGGGTCCTGAGCTGAGAAACATAGAAATCATCACAGAAAGGCCAAGGCAGTAAGCAAACAATCAGTCCTTGCAAGCCAGACTGTTTTCCGAGCAGCTCACAACCAGTGTGCACAGAGCTGCTTTTGTACCTGCCCAGCAGAGGACTGGCCACATCAGGCTGACATGGTGACGTGCTATTGCCCCTCTATGGGCTGGGCACAGAGGTTTCTATGCAGTGAAAACACAAATTACAGAAAAGCTTTAGGGAGGTTCTGCACACCAGTCTGGTCTCTAACCCTGCAGGGAGAGCAAATCCTACAGAACAGGGGAGCACAGGATCCCACAGCCAGCAGAAAACACTCCAGAGGAGCAAGCACGTAGGAGATCCACCTGAGGTAGAGAGATGCATGTGTTCAAAGCATTTGAATGAAGAACCTGTAATTTAAGGCAGGTTCCTGACATCTCCATGAATTGCTGGCTTATTTTCCATGGCTCAGTCAGCCTCAGGAACCCAACAGCAGAATTACAGCCTTGTAAGTCAGTTATTCATTCATTCTCTAGACTGTCCTTTGCTGTCACAGGGTTTGTAATCCAATAAGTCTCTGTCATTACATCTTTTAAGTAGCTCAGCCTTCCCCAAACACTTCAGTCCCAAACTATGCAGGTTTAATAAAGATAGAACTGCTGGGGACAGATTCCCAGGCCCTTCTCAGTGCAGACTGGACATTAGGAAAATACTCTGCACTAGAGAGTGGTGGGCAGGGCAGGCTCCCCAGGGGACCAAGCTGCCAGAGCTCCAGAAACATTTGGATGCCACTGTCAGATACAGGGTTTGGCACTGTGTGGAGTCAGGAGTTGGCTTCAGTGATCCTCATGGGTCCCTTTCAACTCAGGGCATTCTGTGATTCCATGATTACAAGACCCACAGCAAGCACTGTTCTCCTACCCTTCTGGCTCTCAGAACTACTGCTCAGACTCACAGTCAGTGAGAGCAGGGCTTCTTTTCTCATTCCCACAACCCTACAACCAACACCTGGCTGCCCGTGTCAGCCCCAGTCTACCTGTTTTCAGCACAACCAGATGAGCAGAGTCATCTCGAATGTAGGACACGGATGCAATGTCATGGATGGGGACCCTGAGGATGAGATCTTCTCCATCCCTCCACACCAGCTTGATGTTGTAGGCAGACAGACTGATCACAGCATCGTGCTCTTGGGTCAGCTGCCCCGGAAGCTGATGTGCTCTCTGCAACAAATGCATTTCCATTAAAAAACTGAATTGTTTTCCCTTTGGTGAACTGTCCCCTATCTGGATGGAGGTCCTTCACCTTTCCCCTCATCTATCTGCAGGAATTGTTTGCTGAGCCTTCCTGCTAACAGTAAAATCCCATAGCCTTCTGCCAACTCTTGAGGACAAAGGGGTGGCAAAGTCCATAATCCCAGACGAAGCTGGCTTCACACAAAGCTATTCCAGATCCCCAAACCTTCCTACAACCTGGAGGAGGGAGATGCCCCTTCTTTCTCCAGTCACCCCACAATTCTCTCTGAATCCCACGCTTCCTTGCCCAGCTCCAGCAGTGCGTGGCTGCAATTTTTTGTCCAAGGCTTCCCACACTTGTAACCTAGGGAAAGAGGGCCCCAGTCAGACTGGGACTCACCCTCAGAGAAGCCCCACAGGCCTTAGAATCATGCTGTGTGCATTTGTTTGAGCTGATAATGACAGGAACTAGAGCAGCTCGTTAGCAGCCTTCTGCAGGGCTGAGCTTACCTTCGCATTATCTATCAGATGCAGTATTTCAGTGCGGCTGGAAGGATTCAGGTACCCTGGGACAGATGTGAGTTGGCCTAAATACTGCAAAAGAACAAAAGAACAAAATGTCATCATATCTCATCTGCACACCAAACGAGCCCCCGGAACCCTAGGAAAGTAGACTTCAACTCAACGCAAAGGGCACTGCCAAATGCCTGATGTACAGCCCCATATAAGCTGCTAGATAGCACCCATACATTTGAAAGATCTCTTGTGCTTTTAAGTAATCTTGATGCTTAATAGCTACATGGATCCACTCCTTCCTGTAGCTGCAGGGAGCTCACACACAGATGATCTCTCTCTCCCTTCAGCCCCTGCACTTAGCAGCAAGCATTCATTTCCTTTGGGTTTGACCCCTGAGATCAGAGGGAGCATCTTCTCTGTGGACTGCAACACCCAATATTTCACAGGAGCTACAAAAAAAAGATGCGATCAGCCCAGAGGCCAGGATGGAAAAAAGGCAATTTTTGCATTTCAGCAGTGAGAAAGCCACCCCAAAACCCTCTGAAAGTGCAGAGGAAAGCAACGTGGCAGCGCTCTGAGGTTCTGCACCTCAGAACTCTGCACCAAAGGCAGAAGAAGCTACAGCATCACAAGGGGATAAAGAAAGTGAAAGAGCTGTGCTGGGGGAAATGCAGCCAGCCATGGGGTCTGCAAGAGGGGAGCTCGGGTGTCAGGCAGGTAGACAGTACCTTCACTTCCTTCTCGATGTAGTCATTCAGCAGGATGTCTGGCTCAACACGGTCAGGCAGTGACACCACGACGGTATGGAGAGGTCGTCTCTCTGTCACCTTCTCCTGGGCCTTTTTATCTCGTCCTTTTTCACCCTTCAGGAAGACTCGCTTGAAAGGGGACACGATTCCAGGCTGCGGGGAGAAAAGGAGACAGCGGGGTGTTAGGGTGAAGGGTTCCTGCATCAAATTACAGCAAACGAGCAGCTGGGCTGTGCCAAATCCTTCTGACACTGCATGGTGCTGGTGTTGGAAAGGGACAGCAGAGACAGCAGCTCTGCAGTGCCCAGAAACAGAAAGACCAGAGCATTTCTGCTCACACTGCTGTATGAACCCAAACCAGCCCAGAGTTGGACTGGGTCAGGTTTTAGAGCTACGAATTGCATTGTCTTCTGGTAGCCAGCAACAGCACACAAGCAAACAAGTAATCTTATGAGACTGGGATTGGGTGATGCTTGCTTTCCATCCATCTCCCCATCAAGGGTTTCTTGGGCAATGCTTACGAGGTCTTTGTGTGAAGAGGTACCATAAATGAGATGCTGGAGTCGGCTCAGATCTGGAATAAGAGCAAAGCCAGATGTGCTGGCAGATTCTGTAAGCAATGCTTCGGTTTCAGGAGCTCACCCTGCCCACACCTGAACCCCTCCAGAACCTGCAAGACCCTCCAGATTCAGGCTGAACGTGTTGCAGGGGCAGGGGAACACCCAGGAGCATGAGGACAGACCCACAGACACCAGCCTCTATGGCCCCAAACCATCAGAGGTTCTTTTGGAAGAGCTGGAGCCGATTTGCAGCCAAGAGCTGGCATTTCAGAGCTTCTGCTCACCCAGCATGCTGCATGGCTTCCCATAGGGGGAGCATCACCACCACCACTTTGGGAAATGCTCTGAGCTGGGAAATCCTACAAACCTGGGAGGCAGCAGGGCTGAGCTGGGGCATGGGAGATGAGTGGATCTATGGTCTGCAAAGGAAGATGCTTTAAAAGTGAGTTCATTAAACATAAAGAGACCTTAACAAAAACTACAAACTTTGGCAACTTGAGAGAGCAATAGAGATGAAAGAGCAAAGCACCACGAAGAACTGCTGCAGAGCCTTCGTCGAAACCCACAGCTTGGTCTCACTGAGCTGTTTTTCTAAGTTTAGACAAGCAGAATGAGCTCTACAGGAACAAGTAAGATCAAAGTGAGACCTAAATAACTTGAAGCCATTATGCTAGGAGCAGAGGAAAGCTCCTGGTTGAGGAGTATTTACCAGGCTGCACCAGGCACCGCAAGGACGTCAGGGACAGCCCAGCCCTGCAACACTTCCCTTTGAGCAGGGCGTGCCAGAGAGACAAAAATAGAGGAGTTAGTAGGGCAAATGGGACTGCAGACAGCTTGATGGTACTGTGCCTCGCCTGGTGCTGCAGCTGTGCCTGCAGATAACACAGCAGCACGGTTACACTGGGCTCTGAGCAAGGAATGCCATCTTCCTGTGCCACAACACCCAGCTGGCTCCTGCCAAAGGGATGGGACACAGGTAACAGAAGAAATCCCCAAACAAGAAGCTCCCATGCGACAAGGAGAGATGGGGCTTGGCTACTGGAGCCCAATGGGCAGCAATGGGTTTCCTCAGCCCTCTTGCTGGGGTAGTAGCACAGAAAGAAACCCCACACCACGCTAAAAGAGCTCAATATGAGGGCATCCAACCCTGAACTCAGCTGCCATCCTGTAAGGATCTCATTACAACAGTAACTTTCAGGAACTGGAGTGATGGCAAAACCTGCCAGCAGAACTGGGACTGTTACCACCCGACCCACGTTAAGTGCATGGATCCAACGCAAAGAAATTCCCACCACCCAATCGCAGCCCCCTGCATGAGGAAGCTCCCAAGCCCTACAGGAGATCCAACACCTCCTCAAAGTAGGAAACAGCCCAGATGTTGCTGTCCAAGACCGGAGGTGTGATGGAGTGTGGCACAACACGGAACGACCACGGCATCTCGGAGTCATTTACCCAACACCTACCTCACTCTCCATGGAGCGCCTGGCTCTAGAGGAGATGCACAGGGGCTGCTGCTTCCCAAAAACTTGTCCTGGCTGAGATGGGATGCCCCACTGGTCCCAGGGACCCCAAGCCCTGTGCTCTGTGCTGAAGCACCGGCAAACCTATGTGTGCTCATTCGCCTGGCCGCTCGCGTCCCGGAAGCGCGATAACCACAGCTTCCTTCTGTCACACGCTGCAACAGCCAAAACATGCTGCCATTGGTGAAAGCAAGTGTTAAAACAGGGGGAAAAAAAGGAGAAGTGGTGAAGGGGAGGCATCTGTACGTCTGTGGGGGCTCAATTGGTTTGCAGGGCAGAACTGGGCTGCTTATGGGGCCGATGCTCAGACACCCCGTGGGTGGGTTCCCGCACCCATGGAACCAAGGGGGTTTTGTGTGCCAGGAGGTGATGCTCCCAAGCTTTGCCTGTTTTCATACAACTTCATACTCTGAGCTCTGTCTCCATCTGCGAGCCCAAAAGGTGCATTGCTTTATCAGGGTGTGCATTTCCAGCCCTTACATTTGCAAAAAGAAGGCTGCTGGCTCCTTGAAAATGAGGTTACGAGCTGCTCCCAGAGAGCACGTTGGGAAGGAGAGGAGCGTGCAGTGAGCCTGGCTTCAAGCAGGGCCCAGAGGAGTGACAAAAACAAGTCCTTAATTTTGCAGAGAGAGAATCAATTAAAGTGCTACACTGGGTGATTTCCCCAGAGAGAACCACACGGAGCAGAGGTAGGAAGGAGGTCGGGTGGGGATGCACTCCTCAGCGATCCTTAAAATCAATGCAATCAAAGTCAGCTTGCTTTCTTCCCTCTTTAGCCCCAAATTGCAACCCCAGTGCCGTAGCTGAGTTCTGTTTGTATTTCTTTAGAGAACCCACTCAATGCATGCTCACCTACACTTGGGGCCAACTGGAAGACAGTGAGGAATGGGGGACACGAGCACTTTGCAGAGCATCCCCAAGTCCCAGAGGGTCTGGGGGGGCAGGGATGCTCCCAGACCCTCCTCAGGTTCTGCAGACCTTGTGGAAGAGTTTGCCTTGGCTCTTGCCAAAATAAACCATTTAGGAAAAAAGAACTCATAGATCCAGAGCATCCTATACTTTATTGGGTGTCCCGTAGGCACGTTTACGCTGGTGGGACTCAAGAGGTACATTAAGGAGATAGAACCAGGCATGCAAATTTAGGAAGAGCTCACTGGTGGGCACTGAACAACTCAGAGCTTCTTGGTAAGCACAGCTGCACCCCCTTGAAGTTATGATACCTGACGCTGCACAGTGCTGAAGCTGGAAGCCCTTCTGATCCCCCTCTGCTTCAGCAGGGCCATCCAGAACACAGCGCCCAGCCTTACATCCAGGTGGGACTGAAGACCTCCAACAAGGAGACCCCACAGCCTCTGGGCCCTCGTGCAGGGCACCGGCACAGCACAGGGATGCTTCCTGCTGGGCAGGGTGAGCTTCAGTTTGTGCCCAGTGCCTGGAGAAATGGAGATTCAGGGGGATCCCACCCACGGCCATAAACCCCTGCAGGGACTGAGGTGGACAGAGCCAGGCTCTGCTCAGTTGTACCCAGGGTCAGGGCACTGGGCTGGGGATTAAGGTGGTTGTAGTAGAGTGCTTGCTTGCCCTCAGTACAGAGATTGAGGCTGCTTTCACCAGCCTGGCTCTTTGTTTCCATCCAAAACTCACTGAGGCTCTGAACAGCCCCTTTAAACATGTTCAGTTTTTTGAGCTGAACACAAAGGAGAAAAAGCATCCCTCCTATTAGCAGCAGAAACAGCCTCTTAATCCACTTGAGTGGATTATCTCCAACGCAGAGCAGTACAGCTAATTCTCCCACAGCACATCTGCATGGGGATTAAGGGAGCTGACAGCACACCAGGCTGGGCAACAGATCTGAGCAGGTCAGAAACCAGCCCCAAACCCAGCAATAGTGCCAGGGATCACTTCGGTCAGACCAAAAATGTGATGAGGCAACAGCAGAGCATGGAAACCAAACCAAGCCCAAAGGGTCTCTCAGTCACTCTGTGGTTGGAAATGACCAAAGAACTACAGCAGCACAGGTGGAGTGACAAGAAGTCACTCAAAGCTGCGTGTGGGACTGAGAGCAAAAACCACCCATTAAACGTGCTTGGTGTAAGTGCTTTCCTCTCTATGCTTCTTCCTTATGAACCTGGTTTGAAACAGTGCAGCAGCAAGATCAACACCCAGCTTGGCACAATTAAATCCTGCAGCCAAACTGGAGAGATGTATGTGTATACATCAGTGGTATATACATAAATATAAAATACTAGGATGCTGAAATGCTAACCTGAACCATTATTAATGTGCCTTCTTGAAGCTGAGGTTCAGCCTTCCATCAGCAAGCACTACAGAAAGGATCTGAGCAGTGCTTGGGGTTGTGGTGCCAGGCATGGAGCTGCAAATGAATCAAGTGAAGCTGCAGGCAGGCAGCCAAGGCTGGGAGCAGAAAGGCAGCATGTGCAGCTCTGGCCTCTGCCAGTCCTCTGTTTGAGGAATCAGACATGCAAGCCATTCCCCATTGGGCTCTGAGAGAAGATTGAAGCCAAACATGAAACAGCTGCACCTACACGCAGTGCATGGTTGCAAAGCATCCTCTGCCTGCCCTGAGCTGGCCCCTGCCAGGGGTGCAGAACATCAGAAACCAGATATTGGCTTCCCCATTGGCAGACTGGGCTGGAAAAGTCAGGACTGGGGAGAGGAAAGATGCAGGAGCAATGCAGGCAGTGATACTGGGCTTAGCATCTGTTTCATGCAGCTTCTTCAGCATAAGGAAGAGAACTCGCTGTAGGCTGATGTGGCTGCTTCCCAGTTCCATTGGTCACCCAGCCCCTCCTGGTCACCATAAATCCCATCTAAAGCCTCTGGAGGGGATCTCATTGCCCTGCTCAGCCATTTCTGCTGGGCTCCAGGGAATCTGCTGTCATTTCCTTGGGGCTGGGAGGCCTGGGATAGAGACTGGACCAGCTGCAGCATCGCCAGCACAGCAAGTAAGGAAAACAAAAATAAAATAAATAAATAAATAAAAAAATCCCTAGCTCAGCCAGAAACACTGTATTCAGTTTCAAGGTGTTCCTTCAAACGACAGCATGATTAAATTTAAGTAATGCAGAAACACAGCTCCCTTGAAAACAGAGAGCAAGTGCCCACGTCAGCCTGAAGAAAAAATAAACAATGAGAAAGCTTGAGCCTAACACATCAGTCACACAAAAGCACTCACACAACAAGGCACAGCACTGTGTTTTCGTTTGGGACTGCCGTGCCAGCCAGGCCTCCAGCCTCATAGACAGGACTTTCCTTTAAGGCAGGAGGAAAGGAATTTTCCCTGCTATTTTTAGCAGAGCCTTGTTCCTCCTCCCAAAGATTCCACCAGGCCTCCTCCTCCCACTGCTTCCACCTCCCTGAGTGCATCCCAGTGAGGCTCATCCATGCTGTTGGCTCACTGCAGGAACACACAGGCTTCCTTCAGTGCAGCTCTGACCCTCCAAGCAAGCAGCCTTGTGCCCAACATTCCAAAGGCATCAATACAAGCTCTGAGTGAATTTGCTTCTCTGAAAAGCAGCAGTGCTTCCTAAGGCAGATTTCAGCTCTTGCTGTCCCACAGTGCAGCAGGAGCAGCTCATAGCTCTGATCTTGTGAAATATCAGCTCCTGGATTTGGGTTATCTGTAGCTGCCTCCTTCCCCACTTCACAAGCCCAGATGGGACTGGGCAGATGTACGGGCTCATCCCTTGCCCACACAGCTTACCTTTGCATTCAGTGAACCTGGAACACATTGATGCTGGAAGGATCAGGGTGGGAAACAGCCTTCCCCATCACCAGCACCTCCAGCACATGGCCTGCTGGGTCTCCACACGTTGTGAACCTTCCATCTACATCCTTCAGCAACATTCGTGGGGGGGGGGGGGGGGGGGGGGGAATGCAGTGAGATTGGTTTGTATGCAGCCATTCAGGAATGGCTTGGAGCACACTTTCAGAGCTACTTTATTATAGTTCCACAGATTCCATGGGGTTCTGCTAATACTCAAAGATCAAAAAGGTTCCTGAGAAACCGCTGGAGTGCTTGAGACCAGGAAAAGCAGACTTCTAAGAACTAGGAAGTGCTGAAGCTGCCTGGCCACAAGCAAGCCCACTAATTTCCTCACAAAACTGTATTTTCTATTACTGTGCTTTCTATTCCAGCAGCTTGGCTGGCTCCAGGGCAGATCCTGATGATGTTTATCTTTGCCCCATCTCCCAAGGAAGAGTAACACACAGGTGAGAAAAGGAGGAGGAGGGTTCACCTCCCCCAATCTCCTTCCACCTCCTCGGGTTTTAGCTGCACGTTAACACAGGACCTTGTTTTAACAGTAGGTAACCTCAGCTCCTGCATGCCCTCCTCAGGAACCACACAGCTATTTAGGTTGAAAAAGGATTTCAAAAGTCATCAGATCCAACCATGGCTAGACACAAGCATGAGATTCATTGGAAGAGAGACATCTGACAGCAGAGCCACCGTGGAAGAGTCACACATTGCATGGCTGCATGCAATACCAGGAACACACAGCTCTTCCTCAAGGCAACCAGAGGAAGCCTGAACACAGAGCAGAAAGCATTTGTGAACACCAAACACCCCAAGTCCAGAGACACAGGAGTTGGGAAGGAAAGGATGCAGCCACAAGAACATCCTTGATGACACCTTGCAGAAAATTGCTCTTGTCCATTGCATGCAAAGCAAGGAAAGGTGAAACACCCAGACCTGCAACAGTGCAGGTCTTAGCAGGGAACCTCAGGTTGCTCTGAGCACCTTGAGCTAATCGTAGGTGCCCCTGTTCACCACAGGGGGGGATTGGACTAGATGGACTTTAAAAGTCCCTTTCAAATCCAATGATTCGATGAACCAATGCAAATGTGTGCTGGCTGACAGGCTTTTATGTGGGCTACCAGGTGAAGATCTGAGGAACCTTCTGGCAGCAAGAAATAAGCTCTGGCTTGGTGCAGCACATCCTCTGGGACTCCAGTATTTTGGGGGAGTCACCAAACCCCACACATTAAAACACATTTGCAGCTTTGTGCATTTCTTTTCCTCTTTGTGCACAGACTGCAGTGCTGGGGGCACTAAGGATCACCTTCTCCTTTCTCTTAAAGCACACAACAGTGATGCCACCTCCTCCAGAAGTCCTAGAAGGGGAGCCCTCTGCCAGCCTCTGCAGTGGGACACGTGCATGGAGCAATGCCAGATCTGCAGCTGGATGCGTGGCAGCTCTTGAGCTCCTCATGGGAACCCTGATGCTCCTGATGTACAGCACAATTAAAGGCTAGGAATTGATGCCTGCATTCTTCCAGCAGCCACCCAAGGGTCATTATTTTGGCCAGCTTGTTTGAGAAAAAGCCCTCCAGATCACTAGTCAGGATAGCTGTCCCTTCAGCCCCACAAAAGACTGGGAGGAATGTGTTCTACAATTTGATTTTGCATCACTACTTAGGAAGTTCTCACTGAGTTATTTAGGACACCCAAAAACTACCTTCTCCCAAAAGCCATCTCCCCCTGAGCACACAGACCTTAGCCAGCTGTTTTCCATAAGCTGAGCCACCAGGGAAACACTGCCACTACTGTCACTGAACACTGGTCCTGTGCAGTTCCTGCAAGGAACATATCCCACAGTGGCATCCTGGGAGCAGAGGGCAGACCTGCTCCAGCTTCAAGTGCAGCTCTAGCTTTATTTAAAGCCTCCCAGAAGCTGCTTTAAGGACATTCAAACCCACACAGCCAGGCTTGCCTGTGTTAGACCATTGAAACAGGCTGCATCCCTCTCAGCAGCAAGCATCAAGAAGCCCTCAGCTGCAGGCAGGCACCACAGCCACTCCACAGTCATGTCGAGACACTCTGGGGCTCCAACATCTTGCAAGAGGGCTTGGCAAATCCACGTTTCATGGTTCAAGTTCTTCCTCCTCCTGCTAATACATAGCAGACCCTTCTGCTATGCTGAATACTCAGGGAGGCAGAGCCCACCAACACATCAAGCTGCTGCCTTGTAAGATTAACCACTTCTTGCACACCATCAATTTTTAGGTGACATGAAATGAGCCAACGTGCTGTCCTGATATCATGGGCACCACCCAGATCATCTGCATCTTCATGCTGGCTACCTGTACACTAAGAAGCAGAGGTAGTAAACACTTTTTTCTGTACCAGGTGATCTGTGCCCTATGCATGTGCTCTGTTGATGTTAATAATGCTGCTGCAGAGCCAGCGAGACCACAGCTGTTGATTCCTGCAAGAAAAGGATGTGGAGTCCTGATGTTCCCACCCAAGAGCAACATGAGTAATCAGAGCTGGAAAACACTCCCAAGGAGAGGTCGCAGGAAGCGTGCTTTAAAAAACAAAGCCCAAGATCTGCCCTAACAGCAGGGCTCCTGCATCCCTGGAAGCAGCACCTGGGAGAAAGGGCTCAGTGCCACGTGTGGGTGTGAGCAGGGATGGATTTAATCACCTACCTCTTGCCACCCAGAGCTGTTGCTGCTCTGCTCCCTGAGGAAGGTGGGGGGACAGCAGCTCCACAGAAACACAGCTCTGCAGCTTGTTGGTCGGTGGGCACGATGGCTGCATCCCACTGCTGCAGCTCATGTGAGCTCAGCCATGCTGCAGATGTTTTCCACATTCCCTGTCTCTCATTCAAGCTGCTCTTCTAAGAGGGTTTACAGTGTATGACACTCAGGAGAAATTAAAGCAGGAAAGGTGGCTATTTCCTCTTCTCATTACAGAAGTATTTCACTGACCCAGTAAGAAATGACAAAACAAAGGCAGGGAAACCCTGAAGTTCACTTTGCCTCTTGCTTGCCCTTTGTAGCACAAAACAAACTTTGTGTGTGCTTCTGGTAGGTAAATACAACAGTTTTATGCAACTTACACACGCATAGAGCTCTTCTGAAGGTCCAGGCTTCCTAACTGTTCCCTGTATTCTCACCTAGCCTCAGCCACTCAATAAGCACAGAGAAATGCAGCTGGCACAAGTACCTGGAGCTTCTTGCTTTCAGCATGACTCCACATTGACCCAGGTTAGGAAGCAGAGTGAGCACACTGGGAGCCTCAGTGCTTAAGGACAAATGGACAGCCTCAGAATGGACCCAGGATTGCTCAGCTCTCTCTAGAAGGCACAGCAATACTGAAATGATAACAACTGTCTGGAGGCAGGCTTTGCAACCCCAGGCAAAATGAAGCACATGTCTGAGCTGGCCAAGGCCTAAAGGCTGCTTTAGCCACAGCTCAGCCTGATTTCTGACATCTGCTACAAGCCAACCAGGAATATTTATTTACTCCAAGTTCTGCCAAGGGGTGGAGAAAGCAGCAATTTAAGAAGCTTTTAACCACAGATATTTCTGCCCAGAGGAATTCAATTGCAGAGGGAAAATAAGATCTCTCATTACATACAGTTTGCAAATGGGTCAGCTGGGCTTTGACCTTTGTGCTCAGTGTACTCTGGTTTCTGCCATTATCTTGGCAGTTCCATTGGTTTCCATAAATCCATTTGTTTCCTTGTGCTTGCTGCCAAAGCTCACTTATTTCAGGCCATTTCCACAAGCTCTCTGCACTGAATACAGTCTGACCCACCTGCCAAGGCCTTGAGTTCAGTGCATTGCTATGGGTCAGATGCACAGCCCTCCTGTTTCGTCCAGCTCAGCCATCAGAAATAAGGGCTACATCAAAGAAACCACACAAATTCTCTTCCATCCACTCACAGTAAGGCTGCAGCATAATTCAACCTACATTTCATCCCCACATCTTGCATTACCTGCCCTAACCTTAGACACAGGGTTAGAGCTGACATGCTGGATTTGTTATCCTATCCTGGTCAGTTTTGGGCCCCTTGCTACAAGACGTTGAGGCCCTGGAGTGCGTTCAGAGACTGGCAACAGAGCTGATGAGAGGTCTGGAGCATGAGTGTGATGAGAAGGGTCTGAAGGAGCTGGGTTGTTCAGTCTGGAGAAGAGGAAACTGAAGGGAGACCTCAGTGCTCTCTACAACTACCTAAAGACTGTAGTGAGGTGGGTGTTGGCCCCTTCTCCCACATAACTAGCAACAGGACAAGAGGGAATGGCCCCAGGTTGCACAAGGGGAGGTTCAGGTTGGACATGAGGAAATACTTTTCTCCAGAAGAGTGGTCAGGCACTGCAGGGGCTGCCCAAGGAGGTGGTGAAATCACCAACTCTGGAGGTGTTCAATGAACATTTAGATGTGTGGATGATCTCAGAGGTCTGTTCCAACCTTGGTGATTCCATGATTCTAAGAAGGAGAGCAACTCAATGCTGTCCTCCCTTGCAGAGCTGCTCATCAAGCAAAGCGCAGCATCCAATTCTCCTTCCTTTTCTCAGCAGGGCAGCTACAAGGTTTCTGTGCCACAAGTACATCTCAAGAGCTCCTCTCGCTCACCTGAGGCTTCTGGTCTTGATCCTATTTCTGGCAGACACCATTTAGCAGCTCCAAAGCTTCGCCAGACTTTTGGAGGGGGTTTGCCAAGCTTCCCGTTCTGTGCCCAAGATGCTCTCAGGCTGTCATCACCTCTCTGTCAGTGCCAAGCTGCTCAGAGACATCTGCAGCCTGGGGCTTCCCACTGGTGGTCCCAGCCAACTCTGAGCATGAGGAATACACACACAATAATCACATAATGAAAGTCCTGAGACATGGGAGACCAGGATTTGTGTTATGAGGCTTTGTCATAAGAATGGAAGTGGAACAAAGTCATTCAAAACCTAAAAGGAGCTTTACAACCTGACGTGGATGTGTAGATCAGTTCCAAATGCTTTAACCTGCTCACCTTTGCCAGGCATATGGAAGATGGCTCCCAGTACCTTGGTCACAGCAAGCTCTTGAGATGCTTCTAAAGAGCATCTCATCCCAACCATAACTTCAGTTACAACTTCATGCATCATACAACCACCACAGCTACCTGTTCACCACAGACCAGGATAACCCATCCAGCAAGAGCAACTGGCAGCACCAGAACAGTTCTCAGCTGTGCATGAAAGCAGCAAGCAGACTTTTGCTTCTAGCAAAGGCTTGCTGAAACCTGATTCTGGAGGGCTTGCCGCTGTGGCAGCTCTCCAGGCAGTCTGCCTTCCAAGGACCAAGCATTTCCTGCTGTATTTTTATCATGTTGTGTGGGCTGAGCTGCAGGTTCCTTTGTGGCAGTGGGTAGGGAATACATACACTGGTACAGACAGCAATTTCTACACACTACAGCAATGCCTGTTCAGCATCTGCCAAAAGATACAGCTCCACACCCCAAAGCACAGCTCTGGAACCAGTGCTCAACTCTGGGGTTTTGCACTGCATGTTGTAGTTGTGACTCCAGGGGTCCCAAGCAAACCTGGGGGCTTCCTCATCATATCCCTGCAGATGCAGCAGCTGTTCAAGTCCATGGAGTCCTCCAGTCTCATCAGAACCATTCTGTACCATAACACTTCATGTGGCTTCACCAGCACAGAGCCAGATGTTTCAGAGGGACAAAACACAGAGACCTGCTTTATGGATGTTACACAGGAGACAGGATGAGAACCAGTGTTCCAGATTGCTCTATAAAACAAAGAGGAATGAGGTAAGGGATGGCTCATGCTTTTTTCCTGGGACTGGAAACCAGAATACAATGCTTCCATAATGGAAAGTTTAGCTGAGTGCAAGTTGCCTTTTCAGAAGTTGGTACAATAGCCTCAACTATTTGTGAGCTCTGTATTCTGTGACTTTGTCTGCCAGCCTTCACCAGACAACAAAGCAAGAATTTACCAAATTATACGGTGGTTATTTTGCACAGAGCAAAGCCCACAACAGTGAAAACTATTCCAAAGCAGGCAGTGCAAGCCCAGAGAAAATGTGCACTGCATGAAGCACTGCTGCAGGGTGTGCCCTTCCCCACGTCTCAGCAGCAAAGCAGCACTGGTGCCCACTGATACCCTCCTTGAGGCAGGGTCTGCTTCCCTAACATTCACCACCCTGCTGCTCACACTAACAACAGCAGGATGCACCCTGCCAGAGCTGGGGTGCCATGTCTTGCTCCTATTTCCACAGCTCCCCTCATCCCCACCATCTGTACGTGACACCCCAAGGTTGCCACCTGTGCTGGCTAAGCTGGTCTGCCCCATGATCAACATCCAAGTGACTGCCCTCAGCCACAGCTGCTCTTCATACCCAACCAGCACCAGAGGAATGGGAGAGAGCTCCTGCAGAGCCAGACCTGGCCAGAATCTGAAAGTCCATCTTTGTGCTGGTACAGAACCCAGGAGCCCACACACAGGCCTGTTCTGCCCTTATCCTCTGGAAGGAGGACGCAGATGAGGCAGCATTTACTAAGCACACCACACATACTGGTAGAAATGAGGACAAGGACAAAGCAGCTCTGCCTGCAGCAGTGCTGGAGCAGGGCAGAAGCAGCACACATGAACACTGAGTGCTTCCTCCTGCCTATTTCCATCCAGGAAGACACCAGGTTTCTTGGTATCACCACCCTGATGCCATCTTTTGGGGATGGCATTGCTGGAAGATGCTGAGGACAAGGGCTACCACAGGTGCATAGCTCAGACCAATACTCTCCCTGCAGCCAAGTAAGCAGCTGGGGCTGGAGGAGCACCAAAAATCCTTTGGTTTAGACAAGCTGTGGATCTTGAGATTCTGGCAGCCCTATTTCAGGGATCTGCACTGCATGTGAGGCACCTGAGCAGTGCTGGAAGGTCACCTGCTGCACACAGCAAACCAGCCCCACTCTCACACCCTACCATTCCTCATATTCCCACTCTTTCTAGCTACCTGTCCTTGCTTTCACCCCACATTTCCCTGCTTCAAGCCTTAAGCCAAGACACACACACCTTCACTCAGCCTCTGCTCCTCGTATTATCAAAGATCTTGATTGTCTTCCACAAAAAGAGGCTCCCATTCCATTCTAGCAAACAGGATGAGGTCAAAAGCAGCCAAGAACAGATTTACTCACCATTGAGCGTGAGGCAGAGATTCTGAGCAAGATTAAGGAAATGCTGATTTGCACTTGGGGTCTTCCCAAGCTTCAGCTGATGTAGCCAGCATCAATGTTTGCATCCACAGCTAAGTTTAGCAGGACAGCAGTGAAGTCAAGCAGTTCTCAAAGAGCCACACCAGGCTCCTTTGGTTGTTCTCACCTATGAGACTGAACTGTCAGCAAGGGAAGGTGAGAAGACAGGGCATGTGCTTTAAGCCTGCCATGGGACCAGGCACGACCCTCACAAGCAGCACATCAAGCACCACTAACAGGGACACACCAGGAGCAGAGCAGCTTGCCCTCCACAGTTATTCTTCAATATTTCCTAGAATGTGTATGTGCAGAGGTGGGAGAGGAGGTACATACTACTCATATCCTCAGTGCAACCTCCTGCACGAGATACAAAGCACCCAAGGAGAAAACATGTCAAGCAGCTGAAGCCTGAGCTCTCACAAAGCATCCCAGCCCATCCAGCAAACTGCACAATGCCCTTGGAAGGGCTGGGGATCAGATGGTGGCTGCTGCAGTGGTCTTGGAACAGGAGAAAGAGTAATTGGTGACAGGGCTAGCCTGCAGGAATGCTCTCCATATGGTTTGCTGCAGCTGGAAATGCACACCCAGGGTAAGCCCTCCATGCTCAAAACCACACAGAGCCCAAGAAGTGGTGTGCTTCCATTAGTGTGAAAATTCCAATGGAGCTAAAAAAAATAAAAATAAAATAATAAATGATCTAGTATCACTGAAGTGGCCTGCATAATCTCACAGTGAAGTCATGGAGCAGCCACCCCACAGCCACAGACTCCCAGACAGGAATGCTGCCTTCTGAAAGCACTGCTTCCAGCACAAACACTGCATGCTCAAGACATGCAAGCAACCATCCTGTAGCTCCTTACCCAGCAGAACCCTGTATTGTACCAGAAACTCTGAAGAGATGGAGCCTCCATCCCAGTCCCTTTGTATTTTTTATATTAGGGCAGGGAGCTCATACTGCAGCATCCAATGTTAACAAGAACCAGCCCCCTTACTTTTGGCAGACATTTTCCAATGATCTGCATGAGAAGGAATTGCCAACATCCTGAACACAAACCAGTATTGAAAGGCACAAAGAATTCAGCTCCATGGATCAGCTCTACAAGCAGATCTGGCAACTGACAAAGCAGCCCTGTGCAACAGATCAACTCATCCCAGAAACAGGGGAAGCAAGCAGACACCAAAGACCTGGGGTTTACTGGAGCCAGTGAAGTCAGAAAGATTACACTAACATCTGATACACGAGTATTTGTAAGATTTATAGAGTTCCAATTTCAGCCAAGACCTCATCTGTGTAAGCCTGCTCCTCCCCAGAGTGGGATTTTCTTTCTAATCCTGACCAAAACTGTCCTAATTCTACTTATTAATAGGGCTAAAGAAACTCATTTGCTGTGCTTCAACCCAGAAGGTCACTGGCTGGGGGCCAGCCACCTGCATCCTAGGAAGATCCACGTTGTATGTAAAGCATAGGGAAGAGCTTTCCCTAAAGCTCCTGGGGCTGGGAACCACAAAGGCACAGGGAATGAACACAGCCAAATTAGCTATCTTCAACAGCAACCCAAGCTCAGAAAAGCTGCAGGGATATGCTTGAGGGTCATTTCACTTCATAGAGATGGAAAATCAGTGCTGAGAGGATTGCAGCCATATCCTGGCTTCAGCCCTGAAGTGAAGCCACAGATGCTTGAATCTGGGGACCAAATCTACAACATGCCAGACCTCTGTACACATCTGTTAACCAGAGACATGCTTTGGCACTGAGCTGCTTTCACAGTGTTTCAGCACACTCCTTGAGCATTAGGATCACTAACAGCACTGTGATGCCAGCACCATGTCCAGTTTGATGTCACCAGTATGAGACTGGGATGTGCTGGGACAGAGACTGGGTTGTGAAGGTGACAAAGAGAGTGGGGCAGCTGGCACAAGAGAGGAGACTGGGAGAGGGGGAGCAGGTCAGCCACAAGAAGGTTCAGTGGGATTATACCAGCCTGTATACCAGTGGTGACAGAGAGAAGAACCCAGCCCCTTCTCAGTGGGGCACAAACCAAACCACAGCAAATTCCACTCAAATACTTTGTATAGAGTGAGGTTAAAAAGACTGCAGGATCTGGACTGGATGGACTCCAAAGCTCCCTCCCAACCCCTAGAAGATCTCCAGACCCATCAGGAGTCTGTCCCAGCATTCTGCTCCCCTGACCCTGGAAAATCCACTTCTCCACAGGAGCCAGCTGCCTCCTCACTCCCTATAGTGAGGCAGACAGGAAAAGCTCCCTCCCAGCAGATCTGACAGCTCTGTCTTCCCAGAAGCTGTCCTTCCCTTTGCCCAGGCTATACCTACACCATAATTCCTCCTTCAGCTCCCCCCAGCTCCAGATGACAGCAGACAGTACAGCAGAGCTCTCCCCCCAGTCACAGTGGGGCACACACACGCTTAGAGAACATAGTTTTTCACTGTAGAATGTAAAGCTGATTTATCTTTTGCAAAATAACAGAAGCATAGCATGCAGTGGAGATGAGAACTTCTTCCAGAAGGGATCACTCCTCACAAGGCATTCCAGCCAAGCACCATCCTTACAGCTCACTCCTACATTATAGCTGAAGTTGCTTTGCAATCATTCACACCCTTGAGAGTGAGATTTCTTAGAGCAGAAAAGGATTTCTGAGCAAGGAAACATTGTGTACTGAGCACCACCCACACCACTGATCCCATCACACTGCACACAGCTCATAAGCATCACAGCCTTTACAAAGCCCTCCGGCAAGGACCAGGAGCCATGTTTCTTTCCCTGCACAGGGCACTGAGCACACCCCTTCTTATTTAACCAGAGATTAAGCATTATGGGTAAACCATAACAGGCCCCAACTCCTGCAGCATCCCACAGCCTCCAGCTGGAAGCTCTGCTGCCACCTCCCGAGGCCCCACTTACTGCAGCATCCCCAGCTGAGACAGCACCAAAAATAGTGCATTCCCCCACACTTATGCCACCAGAACCGCAGGAAAGATTCATCCTTCACACAGAGGCTCAGGCTTTGTTTCCCCTACATAAATAACGCAATAAAACGGGCCTGAGCAGCAAGGAAAGAAACACAAACGTAAATCGATGAGATGGAGCAGCGCTTCCACCTCACGACGACGACACGAAAGGCCCAAAGGAGCGGCCCAGCCGCCTGTGCAGGCCGCACCCCCAGCCCCGCTCTCACCTTTTTGCCTTTCTTGCTCTCCTCCTCCATGGCTCCGGGAGCAGCGGCTGCAACGGCGGCCCCGGCCCCCTCCGGGGCATCCCCGCAGCGGCCCTGGGGCGGCGGGGTAAGGCTGCACGGGGCCGGGAGGAGGCAGAGCAGCCCCGGGAGGCGGTCGGATGCCGGGCCGCCTCAGCTCCGCCGACCACTTTTCAATCCTGCCGCCATCTTGGGCGGCGGCTTCCCGGCGTGCCCCGCGCGGCGCTCGGAGGACTGACGTCAGTCCTCCTCCCGAGGAGAAGTACTGCGCATGCGCCACTCGGCCCGCGCTCACCCCACCGCTTATCTGCATAACCACGCCCACTCGGGGGTGCTGATCCCTCCCCTGCGCATGCGCATTGTTTGCTTCCCGCCTCTCACCGCAAGGGGGCGCCGCCCGCCGCCGCGAGGAGTGCTGACGTCATTCATCGGCGACGGCCCTCTCGAGCATGGAGGTGATGGCGGGTAGGTGTGCGGTGCGGTCTGTCGCTATCCGTCACCATCCGCCGTCTGGCGGGTCTGGGAGGCGCGGTGGAGGCGTACGAGAGGTGGATTTCTCTGAACACTGCTCACCTCAGTCACCTGGGGTGCGATATGCGCTAGGAGGGGCGGGCTCGGGCTGTCTGGGTCTGCACCGTGGGGCCTGGGTGTGTTCTTAGTCTGGTGGGTCAGCCGTGCCCGAGGGGTGATGCGGCTGTATCCGTGCGCGGGCGAGGGAGCCCACGTGGATCCCACGGCCGCACCGAACGTCTGCACGATTATTAGCGATTGCTAAGCGATCCCAGTCCTTAGAGAAAGCAGGCGTGTCTTAGAGCTGCTCCTCCCGACTTGTGCTGTTTTTTCCCCACAGTGCCCGCCGTTTCTTCTCTTCTGTTTCCTGTGCTGCGTGCCTCGGCCCTAAAGGTACGAAAGGGGAACGTTGGAATACTTGCCTTCAGCTGTGCCCCGCAAGGCTTCCAGCATGGTGGGGCCTGCTGTGGCCCCATCCATTCCTGCAGCGCTTGCCAGAGCAGCCCTGGGGTGGTTTGAGGCCTTCTTCTGTCTCTCAGGGGGAGGCTATAGAAACTCCATACACTCTGTCCCCCAGCTCCTGTTTCTCTCCTGGACTTGTAGAGCTGCTTTCTTCCTTCCTCTGTTCTTTGGGGGGTTGGACTCGATGATCTCTGGAGGTCCCTTCCAACCCCTACAATTCTGTGATTCTATTTTGTAACAATACTGTTCTTCTCAGCTTGCAGTTCCCCTGTCTGATGGTCGAGACGGACACCCGATGCTGCAGGGAGCAGGCAGGTATGTTCACTGGGTGGCTCTGCAGGGGTTTTTTCATTCTGCCATGATTAGTCATACTTTGCATAATCAAGTAGCTTCAGTGCCTTGTTTCCTCTTTGGCCCTCATCAGTGAGTCCCTCAGGGCTGAGAGCTGCAGCACAGGGATGCAGCTGGGCTACTTCCTTTCCTGCAGCTAATGGGGCAGTGATGTGAGGCCATGTGCTCTGAAGCTCTTCTCCCTTTGTTGCAGTGTTATTCACTCCCTGCTCTGCCTACTCCATTGCTAGGTGCAGTGAGTGCAGATGGCTGCAGGGCTTCCCCTCAGCCCTTCTCCAGCAAGGCTTACTCACCATACACTGCAGGTCTCTCTCATTGCCACGAACCTCCCAGCATAGTATGGCTATTTCTGCAGCTCTAGATCTTCTTGGTCTTCCCCTACACCGCAGGGAGGCCAATAGAACTGTGGACCCTCAGGGCAGCACTCACCCTGCCTGCTCTTTCACTCACTGATACTTCTGCCACAGGTCTTTAAATCCTGGTTGAAAGGAGTGCTACCTCTGATGGTTCCAGCCCTGTCTTGGGGTTTCTGCTGGGCCCCACAGAGCTGCCTGCAACTGCCACTCAGTTCTTTGTGCTGAAGCTGTGAAGCTGCATCTGAAGCTGCATTTAGAAGAAATCTGAGCTCACGGGTGATGCTCTGCTGGATCACATGAAGGTAAGACAAGCCTAGGGGCTTCCTGAGTGCTTGCAGTTCACTCTACAAATAGGATGTACACCAGAGACAAGAGTAAAAGCCACCTGAGTGGGGCTGCAGGGCAATGAAACCTCCTTGTCTCTGTGATTAATGCAGCTCTTTGTGCTTTATCTTCAGGTGAAACGGTGCTGAGTGCCCAGCATGAAGTGTGCGAGCCCAGTGCAGCTGGGAACCCTGGGTGAACAGCCACAACTGGAAGTCCCCAACTTGCCTGTGTGCTCTGCGGTGCGGTGAGGAGCTGCTCAGAGCAGGATGGGCCCACAAGAAGTTTCCTGAGGAAGAGGAGAGGATTTGGGTGCATTTCCCCAGCCTTGGAACAGGAGTCAGCAGTGGGGGCTTCTGCTCTCCAGAGCACCCAGTGCTGATGAGGAGTGTTGGCTGTGTACTGATATTTTGGGGGTACAATTGCTTGTATTTACTGCTGTACAAGCACATGTCACATCAATAAATACAAATCTCTGGTATTTTCACAGCTGTAGGCTCCTGTTGTTGCTCCTGGATAGGGAAACGGGGGCTTGAGGCTGTCCCCAGGCATCTGTGCTGCTGCACCTCGTGGGGTTTCTGTGAGCCCATCGGCACCGCAGTGCTGTGCCCTGAGGGCTGGCGGTGAGAAAGGTGCATCCCATGGAGAGGACATTGGGTTTTGGTGCCTGTGGGGCAGGGATATGTCCTCGGGGGACCTGCCCTGGGCTGCTGTGGTCCTTACTGGGCTCTGTGCCCAGGGTGTGGTGCCAGCAGTTCACCCTGGCTGCACCGTGCTCAGTATCCTGAGCAGCACCGTGTTTGGTGCACGCAGCGGCTGTCACGGCTGTCACTGTTGTCTCATCAGCCACTGTGTGGGTGGAGGCACCGACCCACAGACTTGCAGCTTTCAGGGTGCTGCGGTGTGGGGCTGGATGAATGACTGTAACGTCGCTGCAAGCACGGCGCTGCGTGCGTCCCTAGCTTGTGTCCCAAGCCCTTGTGGATGATCCCACTGCGGGCATGTGGAGGTGCAGACTCCTCTGTAGGACTGGTGCCCGAGTGCTTTGGAGCGTGGGGACAAATTCCCCACCCTGCCCTTCTGTGTGTCTCCTGTTCTGTCACCACCAGGCTGTTCCCCATGGGAGGTGACAGTAGGGCTGGGCCCCACGTCCCGCGCGCCTGCGCCGCTGCTTGGGCGGGCAGAGGTGCAGGAAGCAGCACGGAGGGGGGAAGTGGTGCTTGTGGGTGGTGGGCGCAGCATGGCGGAGCTGGAGGGCCCCGAGTTTGGCAAGGCTGATTTCGTCCTGCTGGATGAAGTCACCATGGAGCACTTCATGGAGAACCTGCGCCTGCGGTACGGGGATGCAGGGCGAGGCAGGATGGGTGGGGTGAGGTTGGGATGGGTGAGATAAGGATGGGTGAGGCCGAGGCGGGGTGGTGCAGCCAGGATGCAGTGCTCAGCAGCATGGTGATGGGGATGCCACCAGCCCTGGGGACCCTAAATCCTTCGTTGTAGCTCAAGGAATGGTCCTGAGGTGCAAACCCTGACCTAAAAGGAAGCATCTGTGCTGGGCAGCAGCCTGCTGCTGGTTGAGGGAAAGGGAGGCACAGCCCTGGAGCTGAGTGGGGGGTGTCTGGGTGGGCGTTGGGTTGTGTGTGCGTGACCGTGCACAACAATGTGCATGTGTGTGTCTGTCCTGGTGTGTGTGCCGCCCTGGTGCCCTGCACTTCCTGCCTGCACCCATGGGTGCTGCCTACAGGAAGAGCTGCTCCCCTCGTGCCCTGTATAGCCCCACAGCATGAAGCACGGGGACGCACCTTGTCCCACTGCCGTCCCTGTGTGCAGGTTCTCAAAGGGCCGTATCTACACCTACATCGGGGAGGTGGTGGTGGCCATGAACCCGTACCGGGCTCTGGAGCTGTACGGCCCCTCTGTGGTGGAGCAGTACCGGGGCCGTGAGCTCTACGAGCGTCCGCCGCATCTCTTCGCCTTGGCTGATGCTGCCTACAAGGCCATGAAGCGCCGTGCCAAGGACACCTGCATCGTCATCTCAGGTAGGGGACAAGTGAAGGGCATCCCTCGGAGCTGGGTGCCAATGGGTGCACACCTTGCCCGTTTCCTGCCTCTGCCAGGTGAGAGCGGGGCTGGCAAGACGGAGGCCAGCAAGTACATCATGCAGTACATCGCAGCCATCACCAATCCAACGCAGCGTGCCGAGGTGGAGAGGTGAGTCCAACCCAACAGAGAATTGGGTGATTGGGCACAGATCTGTCATTCGGGGTGTCCCCAGGGGGGCATTGTGCCCATTGGGGATGATATGGGGAGCTGGGGAAACCCATGGACACAAAGGTGTTGCATCCTGCATCCATCGGCTTCAGAGCTGGGATGCTGCACTGTGCAGTGCCACACCTTCATGCCATGGCACACCTTCATGCCATGGCACATCTTCATGCCATGGCACACCATGCTGTGCTGGGCAGGGTGAAAAATGTGCTGCTGAAGTCCAACTGCGTCCTGGAGGCCTTTGGCAATGCCAAGACCAATCGCAATGACAACTCGAGCCGCTTCGGCAAGTACATGGACATCAACTTTGACTTCAAGGGAGACCCCACCGGTGGCCACATCTACAATTACCTCCTGGAGAAGGTGCAGGGGGCATGGGGTGGGAGGGCATTGCTGTGTGAGGGCTGGCCCATAGCACTGCCTGACACCCACCCACTGCCACCTCTTCCAGTCCCGAGTCCTCCAGCAGCAGCCAGGAGAGAGGAACTTCCATTCCTTCTACCAGGTGGGCAGGGATGGGATGGGATGGGTTGCAGTAGGGTGGGATGGAATGGGATGGGTTGTGATGGGATGGAATATGATGGAATGGGATGCAGTGGATTGGGATGGAATACGTTGTGATGAGATGAGATGAGATGAGATGAGATGAGATGAGATGAGATGAGATGAGATGAGATGAGATGAGATGAGATGAGATGAGATGAGATAGATGAGATGAGATGAGATGAGATGAGATGAGATGAGATGAGATGAGATGAGATGAGATGAGATGAGATGAGATGGGTTGGGGTGTGTTCTGTAGGGATGGGATGGAGATGGGATGTGTTGTGATGGGATGGGATAAGTTGCAATGGGATGGGATAGGGTGTGATGGGATGAGACAGGTAGGAGAAGAGGGGATGGATGGGATGGGAACGGGATGTGTGGAATCTATGGGATGGAACATGATGGATGGGATGAGAGTGAATGGGATGGGGTGGGACAGAGTAAGTACAGAATGGAACCAAATGGGGTAGGTTGGGATGTGCCAGGGCCAGCTGAGATGGAACATGGAGTCCTGGTGCCCAGGGCAGGGTGCTGACGTCCCCCTGTTCCATAGCTGCTGCTGGGAGCCCCCGAGGCACTGCTGGCCTCACTGCACCTCCAGCGGGATCCCACTGCATACTGCTACACCCAGCAGGGCACCCAGGGCAGCGTGAGTGGGGCAGGGATGGCTGGGGGGATGGGGGTCTCGGGGGTCCCGTCCCTCACCTGCCTCCTCCAGGCTGACAGCGATGATGTGCGTGGCTACCGGGCGGTGGAGGAGGCGATGGCAGTCATTGGCTTCACCCCAGAGGAGGTGGGCGCTGTGCGACGCATCCTAGCAGCCATCCTGCACCTGGTGAGAGTTCCAGGGAAGCCTCGTGGGCACCAGTATGACCCCACCACTATGACCCCACCAGTATGGCCATAGGCAGACCTGAACAGCCCCCAGCCTCACCAACATGGCCCCGCCAGTATGTTCCCATGCAGACCAGTCTGGTCCCACCAGTATGACCCCAGATAGACGAGTATGGCTCCACGCAGGCCAGTATGGCCCCACCAGTATTACCACAGGCAGACCAGTGTAGCTCTGGGCACCAGTATGGTTCCATGCATCCCAGCACTAGTAAGCCCCACAGAAACCAGTATAGCCCCGTGCACTGCAGCACAGCCCAAGGCAAACCAGTACAGCCCATTAAATCCAATATAACCTGGTGTGAAGCAGCACAACTCAACACAATTCATCATGGCCCAGCACAGCCCAATGCAAACTAGTACAGCTCAAAGCAAACCAGTATGACCCCATATGCCTGAGCTCAGCCAAAGCAATGATGCCAGGACACCTCGAGTGTGATTTGGGACCCCAACCCATAGCAGGGCTGCCGATCCATGCCCTGTCAGCAGGCATGGTGCCACCCCCATCCCCTGCAATCACTACGATGTTCCCAGGGCAACGTGAGGTTCGTGGCAGACGGTGAGGTGGCGGTGCTGGAGGCAGTGGAGCAGCTGGCTGTGCTGGCCCAGCTGACAGGAACAACACCGGAGCAGCTCTGCCAGGCACTGCTGGCCCGCACCGTGGCCACGGGAGGTGGGGAGCTCATCACGAAGGGTCACAGCCCCACTGAGGCCGCCTATGGCAGGGATGCCTGTGCCAAGGTGAGGAGAGGGCAACAGGGTCCCACCATCCCACACCGTGCCCCCGAGGTGACCGTGGTTCCCCTGTCCCCAGGCCATCTACGAGCGGCTCTTTGGATGGATCGTAGGGCGCATCAATGCCAGCATCACCGCACGTGGCTACGATGTCCGGCAGCATGGCAAGAGCACCGTCATCGGAGTCCTGGACATCTATGGCTTCGAGATCTTTGATACCAACAGGTGACACGGGCTGGAAGGGGACGGGGAATGGGACATGTGATGGGGATGGAGGTACAGGTGGATAGGGTGGAATGTATATGTAAAGAAGCTGTGGGATGGGAAAGGCACATGGAGGAGACGACACTTGGAGGGGACATGAGAGGACTGGGGATGAGTTGGATGCGGTTGAGATGAGGAGACACCAGGGAGGGGCACGTGGAGGGGACGGGGCTTGGGAGTGACACGTGGAGGAGATGGCTTGGGAAGGACACACAGAGGGGAAGGGATCCAAGAGGAACAAGTAGAGAGGACAGGGGGACGCCTGGGAGGGATGTATGGAAGGAACAGAGTTTGGGAGGAACATATGGAAGATGTTGGGGATGGAAAGGACATGTGAAAGGGATGGGGACACTTGGGAGGGACTCATGGATGGGACAGAGCTTGGAAGGGACATGTGGAAAGGATTGGGGATGGGAAGGACGTGGGGAAGGGAGAGGGACACCTAGGAGTGACACAAAGAGATGGCTTGGGAAGGAAATATAGAGGGGATGGGACCCAGGAGAGACGCATGGAGGGCACAAGTCTTGGGAGGCACAACTGGATGGGATGATTTGAGAAGGGCATATGGAAAGATGGGACCAGAATGGCACGGTGGCCAGGGGGCATGGTGTGGGGCCAGGTGACAGTGGCCAACCTGACCCCTGGCCCCAGCTTCGAACAGTTCTGCATCAACTACTGCAACGAGAAGCTGCAGCAGCTTTTCATCGAGCTCATCCTGAGGCAGGAGCAGGCGGAGTACCAGCGCGAGGGCATCACCTGGCAGAACGTGAGGGGGAAATGGGGATACGGCAAAGACATGGGAGGGACCTGGGGGGGATACAGGTGTCATCACCTGACACAGCGTGAGGGGCACATAGCAACACGAGGGGACATGGGGAACACCTTATGGCAGGGTGAGATTCGCGGTGCCAGGGGGCAAATGAGGGTGCATGGGGGGCAACCTGGGGTGCCCCCTGCCCTCCTAGATTGAGTACTTCAGCAACGAGCCTATCGTGGAGCTGGTGGAGCAGCCACACCGTGGCATCCTGGCGCTGCTGGATGAGGCCTGCTTGGCTGTGGGGACCGTCACTGATGCCCTCTTCCTGGCCAACATGGATGCCCGCCTGGGCCATCACCCACACTACAGCAGCCGCAAGGTGATTTCTGGGACAACGATGGGGATTGAGGTGGGGGCGATGCCAGGAGCTGGGCCTGACACCCTCTGCTCCCCAGCTCTGCCCCACCGACAAGACCATGGAGTTTGATCGTGACTTCCGCATCAAGCACTACGCCGGAGATGTCACGTGAGGAGCTGTGGGGAGCCAGGGGAGAACACAGGGGGTCTTATGGCCGTGGAGGACTTAGGAAGGACATGAGGGACCATTTGGGATCATGGAGGACATGATGCTGTAGGGGGTCTTTTTGGGATTTATGGTTGACTACGGGGCTATTAGTGGCTCTTAGGGGTTTATGGTTGACCATGGGTCCATGGAGAACCATTGGAAACTGGGGGGGTGTACTCAGGAGTGGTGGTGTCATTTAGACCGTTAGGAGTGTGAGTGGGGACTATGAGCATCCATGGGCGGCCTTGGGACCATGTAGAACTTTAGGCAAGCATGGAGGACCATCTGGGATGACCAGGGGTAATAGTGTTTCTTGGAAGTCTATAGGAGTCTATGGTGAACTATGAGGCCTTGGAGAACTGTGAAGGGTCTTAGCTTGTGTATGATTGACCACTGGACGTTGGAGAGGTCCTTGGGGAGCATTATGGGAGCATGGGGAAGCCATTGGGCTGTGGGGGTTCATGAGGAACTGGAGGAGACTGTTTGGGGTTGTAGTGGAACACAGACCTTTGGGGACCATGAGAGTCTATGGGGGGATCATTTGGGGCCATGGGGATATGAGCGCCCATCAGGAGCTATGGATATCCGTATGGGGTCATGGGGTCAATGGGACAAATCACCTCTGCGGAGACAGCCAGGGGCATGGCACTGATGGCTCCATCAGCCTCCGTGCCAAAACCTGTCCCCCAGCACCAAATGGTAGCTGGAGGAGCCCCCAGCAAGGTGTTCCCCCACCTCAGGTACTCCGTGGAAGGTTTCCTGGACAAGAACAAGGACACACTATTCCAGGACTTCAAACGGCTCCTCTACAACAGGTTGGGAACATCCAGGGACAGGGGACACAGCGGGGGGGGCTGAGGGTATGGCCAGGGAGACACTGCTATGGGGTGTGGGGTGGCAAAACTTGGGGCAGTGGGGAAGTGGGGCAGTGCCCAGCACTGCCAGCCCCACACCAGCTCTGTCCCCAGCATGGACCCTGTGCTGCATGCCATGTGGCCCGATGGTGAGCAGAGCATCACTGAGGTCACCAAGCGCCCACTGACCGCCGCCACGCTCTTCAAGAACTCCATTGTGGCCCTGGTGGAAAACCTTGCTTCCAAGGTACTGACCCTAGGGCAGTCCTGCATGTCGCCAAACCATCCTGGTGTGACCCAGTATTAACAAGATACGCTCCCAAGCCAAATGGGCATGCTCCTTAACTGGCCATGTATGTCCCCAAGCTGGTCAGGCATGTCCTCATGCAGCAGAGATGTTCCTATGCTAGCTAGACATGTCTCCATGCCAGTTTTGTTGGTCCCCAAGCCAGTTGAGCATGTCCCAGATCCATGCAGGTTTGTCCATGAGCCACGTGGCTTTATCCCCAAGCCACCAAATTGCCCCGTCCCCGTGCCAGCCATGCCCAGTGCACTCCAAGCCCCAGGAATCCTCAGCCCAGGACACCTGTGGGCTTGGGACCACTCAATGGGGCCACCACGTGTCCCCACATTGACATCCCCACTGCGTGCCCACAGGAGCCATACTATGTGCGCTGCATCAAGCCTAATGACCAGAAGTCTCCAGTGCTGTTTGACGAGGAGCGGTGCCGGCACCAGGTCGCCTATCTGGGGCTGTTAGAGAACGTGCGTGTGCGCCGTGCCGGCTTCGCCTACCGCCAGCCCTATGACCGCTTCCTGCAGAGGTATGGCCCCGGGATCCCCAATGATTCCCCAGCCCTTGCACCCCATTGTGTTGACTCTCGTTGTCTCCAGGTACAAGATGACGTGTGAATACACGTGGCCCAACCACCTGATGGCCACTGACCGTGAGGCCACGCAGACCCTTATGGAGCAGCATGGCTTCCAGGATGATGTGGCTTATGGCCACACCAAAGTCTTCATCCGCACGCCCCGCACTCTCTTCTGCCTTGAGCAGGAGCGGGCGCAGCTCATCCCCATTATTGTCCTGCTTCTGCAAAAGGTGGGTGCTGTAGGTTTCAGCCCCAACCAGGCTGTGACAGGGCTCAGTAGAGGAGAGTGGGGCAGCAGGCTGCTGTGGGCATGTTGTGGGGACAGGCATAAGGCTGGGAATGGGGGCAACACGATGGGGCATAGCATGGTGCAGAGCATGGGCATGGGCAAAGCACTGCCAGGGACATGGCATAGGGGTGACATGAGGATGACGTGGGAGTGACATGGGGGTTATATGGGGGTGTGGTGGGGCATGGCATGAGTGTGACATGGGGGTGTCTTGGGTCACCGTATGGGGGTGACATGGGGGTGTCTTGATTCATGGTATGGGGATGATGTAGAGCTTTGTATGGGGCATGGCATGGAGCTGACACAGCACATGGTATGGCATGTGACATGAGGGTGACATGGAGCATGGCATGGGTGTGACAACATGGGTGCAGAGTTTGAACCCAGGGCACCACTTGGCACGTTTCTTCAGATCAGGGCATGAGCCCAGAGCAAGGACATGGAGGGAGTGGGACACACAGCCAGTCCCACAAGCACATTTTGAGGCAGCGTCAGCATTTTGGGGGGCCACGTGACTACTGGTGTCTTGCAGGCTTGGCGTGGAGCCCTGGCCCGGCGACGGTGCCGGTACCTGCGTGCCGCCTACGCCATCATGGGCTACTACAAGCGGCACAAGGTGAAGGCATACCTGCTGGAGCTGATACGGCGCTTCCAGGGCGTGCGCTCCATGCCCGACTTTGGCAAGAGCCTGGCATGGCCGGAGCCACCGGCTGTGCTGGGCCGCTTCCAGGAGAACAGCCAGCATCTCTTCCGCAGGTGTGAGCACAGCCAGGGGGTCACCAGCCCATGGGGGTCCACCATGGCAGTGATTCCCAAATGCCTCATGCCCTCATCCCGCAGGTGGCGAGCGCGGCAGATCGTTAAGAACATCCCTCCCTCCGACATGGCGCAGATCCGGGCCAAGGTGGCCGCCATGGGGGTTCTGCATGGGCTGCGGAAGGACTGGGGGTGCCAGCGGGGCTGGGTGCGCGACTACCTGTCCTCGGTAAGGGCACGGAGCTGATGGCAGGACCCCAAGCCCCCTTCAGTGCCCCCATCTCACCCCATGCTCCCCACAGGCCAGCGAGAACCCAGGCTTGGCACTGCCCTTCGCCCACCGCGTGCAGGCTCTACGTGACAAGGTGCACTTTGGCACTGTCCTCTTTACCAGCCATGTCCGCAAGGTGAGGGTCTCGGCACGGCCGGTGTGTCTCCACTGGCATCCCCTGGCTCTGCCTCTTCACTCAGCTCTGCCCTACAGATCAACCGCTTCAACAAGAGCCGGGACCGTGCCATCCTGATCACTGACCAGCACCTCTACAAGTTGGAGCCCCGGAAGCAGTACCGAGTGATGCGGGAGCTGCCGCTCAGCATGGTCAGTGGCCCCACACCCATGTGGCAGAGGGGGTGACCTGCCATGGGGAGCTGGTGACCCAACAGGAAGACCCCTCCATGCTCCCCATCACCACCTGACAAGATCTAGCTGCCCCTGTCCAGCATGAAGATCCCTTGGTGCTCCCCATGGTCATACAATTGGGTCTAGCTGCCCCTGTCCAGTGTGAGGAACCCTTGGTGGTCTCAATGTCCATGCCACGAGGCCTAGTTGCCCCTCTCCAGCATGAAGACTCTTCCATCGTCCCCATATCCATGCTGTAAAGCTGCCTGCATTGGCACAGCAAAACTCCCTGGGATGGAGGTGTCTCAGTGTCCCCACACTGTGACACCCCCTGGTGACCCTTGCAGGTGACGGGGCTGAGTGTGACGAGCTGCCGGGCGCAGCTGGTGGTCTTCCACACGCAGAACCACGATGACCTGGCTGTCTGCCTACACAAGACACAGCCTCGGGGGGATGAGCGGGTGGGCGAGCTGGTGGGCGTCCTGCTGGAGCACTGCCGAACGTGAGTGCGGCTGAGTCCTACCCCAAGGGGCACCCGGCGGGGGCAGTGCAGCCCCCCAGGGTGACCACAGCCCCGTGCTGAAGCTGTGTCCTTGCAGGACCAAGCGGGAGCTGCAGGTCCGTGTCTCCGATCGCATCCAGCTGAGCCTGCGTGGGCGCAAGAGATTGCTGACTGTGGAAACTCAGCCTGATGTGGCCGCTCCTGATTTCCGCAAGAGTCGCGATGGTTTTGTGCTCTACTGGCCTGGGAGCTGAGGGGGGTGGACATCGTGTCCCCCACTGCTGCCACCAGTGCTGTGGTGACAGGGGACAGCTGTGTCCTGCATCCCTGCCCCATGCCCTGCCCCTCTAGGTCTGCCCAGGACTCTGCCTGGGTGTATCCACTGCAGCCCCACAGCAGCCCCAGGGCTGGCATCACCCCCATCCCAGCATCCCCCCATCCCCCTTGCAAGGTAATGCTGAAACCTTTGTGTGCACTGAGAATAAAGAGCTGGTGGCAGTGTCTGGCAGCATGTTGTGTCCCCTTCCTACTCAGCAAAACCTGCAGCCTCTCCAAGTGTGGCCATGTCCCTTCGGTCCCCCTGTGGGGTTGGGGTAACCTAGAACTCTGCCCCACAGCTGGAGTCTGTGATAGCCCGAGGCAGAGGCTAAAACTGGCTGCAGGAGCACAGGAATGGATGGGAAGGGATTGCAGGTGGAGTGGGGTGTGGATGCAGATGGGATGGAGTTGGGAGGTTGTGGGGATGGTGTGGATGGAGGTGGAGTGTGATCTACCCAAAGAGGAGAGATTTAGGTCAGATATTGGGGAAATTTTTCACACAAAGGGCACTGAGGTCCTGACTCTGCTGCCCAGAGAAGTGTGGGTACCCCATCCCTGGAGGTATTCAAGGCTACAGATGAGGCCCTGCTCAACCTGACCCAGTGGGTGGCAACCAGTGCACAGCAGCAGTTGGAACTAGACGATCTTTGAGCTCCCTTTTCCAACCCAGCCCATTCCGATTCCGTTGTACAGAGCAGGAAGGGCTGCAGCTGTGCTTGCTGGGAGGAGCGTGACACCAAACTGTCCTGGGGCAGGCGGTGTTGAAGTCACACCCACCGCTGCAGGAGCTGACGCAGACACGCACCCAGCAGGGCTGCAGCCTGCTGCTGACTGACGAGCCGTGCTCCGCTGACTCTCTGGTGGCTGAAGCACACACGGTGCATATCCAGGTATCCAGGTATGGCAGGGAATTGGCTCTGCCCCTTGTCTCCCCTTGTCCCCTCTGGCCATTTTCCCAATGTCCACTCTCCCCCTCTTCCACTTTAACCCCACTTCTCCCCTTTCCTTTTTCTCCTGCCCCTATTCATCACTCTTCCCTTCTCCCTTTTCCTCTTGTGCCCTCCCCATTTCCACTTTCCCCTTTTCTATGTCTCCCTCTTCCCATTTTCCTCATTACCCTTCCCTTCATTTCCCCATTCCTCCCCTCCCCATTTCCCCCTGTCCCTTCTCCCCATCTCCTTTTTCCTCTTTCTGTTTTCCCCTATGCCCTCTCCCCACTCCCCATGCCCACACAGGCACAGCACAGACCCCATCTGTCGGCGCTGTCATGGGCAGCCCCCAGTCCCACATTCAGCCCCAAGCTGAGCCCCAGCCGCACTCCCATCACCGATATGGGTTCCTGTCACCACACCATTTCCTCACTAACTGGAGCCCCGTGCCTCTGCTTTTGTCCCCGCAGCATAACCGCATCCACCTGACGTGATCCTATGCTGCCCATGGACAACGGGGACTCAGCCACACGGCTGCTCCTGGTTGGGAAGACTGGGGGGGGACGAAGTGCTACAGGGAACACCCTTCTGGGGCGATGTGCCTTCGAGTCCAAGCTGGCCCCCAAGCCGGTGACCCTGAGCTGCCAGAAGGCAGACGGGCACTGGAATGGCCGCAAAATCACGGTGATCGACACGGCCAACATCTTCTATTCGTGGGATGACAATGCTCAGGTGTACAAAGAAATCTTGCACTGCATCAGGCTGTCCTCCCCAGGCCCCCACGCGGTGCTGCTGGTCACCCAGCTGGGCCGCTTCACCCAGGAGGACCAGGAGGCTGTGCAGAGCGTGCAGGACATCTTTGGATCCGACGTGCTCGGATACACGATTGTCGTGTTCACCCGTGGAGAAGAGCTGGTGGTCGGGTCCCTGCATGACTACATGGGATACACTGGCAACAAAGCTCTGTGTGATGTGATCCAGAGCTGTGAGAACAGATACTGCGGCATCAACAACCATGCTGGAGGGGCTGAGCGGGACCAGCAGGCCCAGCAGCTGATGGGGAAGATCCAGGAAATGATGCAGGAGAACGAGGGCAAGTTCTACAGCAATGAGATGTACCTGGATCCCCAATTAACGGAAGAGAAGGTGAAGTATCACGTGAAGAAGTACAGAGACGCTAGGAAAAGCAGAAAGCAGCCCTGCTGGAGGAAATACTGGAAATGTCTCATGTTTGCTGGGGGGGCTGCCATTGTCGTGATTGTGGTTCTCTCACTTCTCCTTACCCGACAGAAGGAATGAATCCCACAGTTCCCAAACAGCAGAATCACAGAGCACTTGGGGCTGCAGGCCAGCAGCTTCACCCCTGCCCTTTGGGGTCCCCCACCACCCACTGCCCACGGCTGTGTCCTGTTGTGTGTTGAACATCTCCAGGGAAAGAGATGTTGCTGCCTGGGGGAGAGTTAATTTTCTTCATTGAGGGCTCATGGATTGCTGTATTCTGGATTTGTGATGGAACACGTGGTGATAGCAGCCCAATGTTCTGGTCGCCATCAAGTGATGCTCACACAGAGCTCAGGGCTCTGCCATCCTGCTGGTGAGGGCTGGAGGTGCGCAGGGAGCTGAGGGGACAGACCTAAGGGATGCCCTATGCTTTATGGTATTGTGCTCGGTGATAAAACTGGGGGACAAAGAAGGAAGGGGGACATTGAGACTAATGGCATTTGTCTTCACGACAAAATGAGACACATGATGAGCCTGGCTTTCCTGGGGCTGGTTGAACAAGTGCCTGCTGATGGGAAGCACTCCATGTATTCCTTGTTTTGCTGTGTTTTTGCATGTGGCTTCTGCTTTACCCATTAAACTGTCTTTATCTCAACCCAGGAGTTCTCACCCTGTTCCTACTCCAACCCTCTCCCTGCCCCACGTTGGCAGATGAAGGTGGTGAATGGCGTGGTGGTGCTGAGCTGCCTGCAGGGGGGTGGACGGGGGAGAGGGGGCTATGCTGTGCCTGGGGGCTGCAGCTCAGCCCTGCCCCCAGCCAGGCAGTGCCCTGCCCCAACTGCAAATATCGGGTAAAGGCCAAAGGTACCACAAACAAGCTTTTCCTGTAAATGCACTTGGTTGCAAGAAGTGTAGAAAGCGAAACTAACAATGACGAGGAGAGATAGCATTGGCTCTGGCTCCAAGGGCAGCTTTCCCTTGGACACCTGCCATCCCCCCAGAGCAACTGCATATTCCACGGCTGTATGCAGTCCCTATGCACCCCATCCCCCCGAGCCCCATTTAACAGAACCCCGTGTGGGGGATCACACAGGGTTGTACAGAGCTGGCAGGGAAAGAAGGGAGGTTTTCAGCTCTGTGTCTTACAGAACCGGTCTCCAGAACGGTGGTATAATTCTCCTTGCTGTTGATGTGATCTTCATGGTTTTCCTTACCTGGTGGGAGAGAAAAGTTCCACAATCCCCCAGACCCCAGACTTCTCAATGCTTGGGGCTGTGGGTACCTCTGGAGATCGCCCACTCCATCAATGCCCACTGGAGTCCCACAGCATCCACTGCCCGGGGCTGTGTCCCATTGGGTGCTGAAGACATCCTCAATGGGCAGCCAGTGCAGTGCTTGCTCACATGCACAGATGGGAAAGAGCTCCCTGACCTCTCCCTGGGAGTTCCTGTGGCTTCAGTTGTGCCCATTGCTGTGTGTGCTGGCTCTGGGCGCTGCTCAGTGCCCCCCAGTGGTTAGCACACACAGACAGGACATCCAAGCCCTCTTCTCCAGAGAATCCACAGTGTCCAGACTTGAAAAGGGACCCATCGGGACACAAATCCTGGCTGCACACAGCACCACCAAACCCAAACCTCGTGTCTGTGAGTGATGCCCCACCACTCCCTGAGCTCCAGCTGTGCCATGCCCACTGCCCTCTGGGGCAGAGCCTTTCCCTCACCCCCACCTGGCCCTCCCCTGATATTCCCTTGGGCCCTATAGCTGTTAACACACAGCAGTGTCGTCCCTCTGACCCCTTTGGGGAGCTGTGAAGCCAACGAGGAGCTGCAGGCTGCCATGGGGGAGCCGATGGTGATGCACGAAGAATGCACTCTTCAGAAAGAATGTGCTGTCCTACCACCCTCTGAACACTTCCTTATCAAGGTAGCTTTCTGATATTCCACTGACTGAAACAGAATATGGACCAAGTCAGCTCTGGACCAAGAGATGATGGCAGACAGTAATCCTCCCTATAACTCATAAAGCATGAGTCATGCAGGTAGTGTTTCAATCTGTCCTATTGCCTTGCTCCTCTGAAAAAGGAGTGCTGGATTAATGGGAACCTCAGCTCCACACTGAGGAAAAGAAACATTGGTAAGAATTGCATTTTCTAGAAGCCAATGCAACACCAGTGGAAGCAAACCACGGGTTCTCTCCAAGTACTGAGTTTTGTAATTTCCTCTTTGAGAGTAAGCAGCTGTGTCATTTTGAATATCGTTGTTTTTTATATAGAAGTGTGCTGGATGCTCTGCTGTGAAGATATCTTGAATAGCTAAAAGATATTATAAAGATATCTGGAAGATATGTCACTACTAACGATCCACACACACATGCAATGTCGTGGGCATCTTTTGGGCATGACGTTCACGATGACAGTTCCCTAATATCATAGGTTGTCATACTCCTATGAATATTACATTTTAAACAGTTAAAAACTAATCAAAATCTCTGGGACTGTTTGCTAATGCAAGGTGTTAAGGTGCCAGAGACAACAGTCTCACCTTAATGCTTGGAAAATAATTGTGAAGAAGTGTTCATCATTATCCCGTTGGGAATACAGAAGCAATACAAGTTAACAGCAGGAGTGTATTTGGGGTATTCATACAGCATTCAATAACACTTGGCTTTGTTCTTCCTTTGTGCAACTCTTACGTGGTAGCTGACAACCCATTCCTTTTGTTTCCCCCCGCTTTATTTCATCCTGTCCTACTGCATACCTATCCTGATGTCTCTGAGAACTCTCTTATCCCACAGTTAATAAAGCTGGAGGAGAGAATGCAGAGAACGAACGTTTCATATCAGCCAACCTCTGGTCGCTGCATTCTGGGTTACCTGATTATACTCCAGTCTTTTTTTTCTCCTCTTCTTTATTGGAGATGCATTCTTTGCCTGCTCAGAGCAGTTGTGTGGGCAGAGAAGTACTCGTAGGCTCATACTGCCATGGAAACAAGCTCCATTGGCTTGACACTGTGGCAACTTAGATGGTTTGTTTGGGATTCTGAAAGCATGGAGCTCCTGTGCTCTATTTGTGAGCACCCTTTATGAAGTGTTATTGCCCATTTCTCTATGTATGAAAGTATGCATAAAGATAGCAATTCATCTGTTCAACATCAAGAGTATTCATCCAGGTGGATGCTACACTGCTGGGGAATGCACTTCTCCCAACACCTTGCAAGCCTTCTGCCTAGAAATGCTTTGCTAATGACTTTTCTTCATTAGCCGAGGTCACCTGCCAGCATTCCCAAAGTCAGATCATCTACAGAGGGTAATGCTGTGTGTCCAGAAGGGGCGGATGGCTCCTCTTCTAGCAGGTTATGCAGTGCTCTAAGTGGAGTTGTTTGTTGTAGACAGGAGTTGCAAGTATGCCACATGGGCAGACCTCTCATATATTATCACAGGTTATAATTTCATCTAAGATCTGTGCCTGCACTTTGCCCACGGACCTTACCACGTGTAAATACCATTTGATATCACTTGATTTTATTACCTAGGTCCCCTGGTCCTCATGGGAGTCACATTACCTGGGTCCTGTTGGCCTTGTGACCTCAGTCCTGAAATGGTCACCAGTACTCACATCTCATGGGAAGTGGCCCCATAATTTTCTCTTTATCATGTGTGAAATCCACTCATCCCTTGCAGTGCTATGTGTAAATATTTCCAGATTTTCACTGTTCTGTACAGTCAGCAAAGCCTGATGCTGTGGCCAGTATGGTCTGCCCCATTAGCTAAGCCTCAGAGCAGCACCCATGCAGCAACCTGCATGCCTTGCCCAAAGCTCCTGCCATGGTAGCACTCCACATTGTTTTCATTATCAGTGTTTTGCAGCTGAAATATCCCAAGAAATTGGAGCAGCTGGTTGGAAGATTTCACAATTTATGAATTATCTCCAGTAACCATGATGTGACAGTGTGGAAAATTGAAAGCATGTTTTCTTGTTTAAATGGTAATTGACATGTGGTCAGGAAAATAATTAACTCGTGTCCAGTAGTAAGCAATACCATGCGTTAGCACATAGACTGAGAAATAAAATGCAGTATCTGTAAATAAAATCACAGAAGCAGAATACATGCTGTGACTGTTAAATGACTCTTCAAGCATCCTTTTTCCCCTTTCAATATATTTTCCTCTTTAGATGCGGGTGCTTAATGCAAGAATATTAGCCAAAATTTTGCTTTTTTTCCTGTGGATTCTGTAGGGTTTCCTCTCCAGACTAGCTGGGCTCTTACACCTCTTTTCCAAGACCACTGCCCTCAAGCAGTCACTTCTACTTGAAGAACACAGGTTTGACCCTTCCCTTCCCTTCCCTTCCCTTCCCTTCCCTTCCCTTCCCTTCCCTTCCCTTCCCTTCCCTTCCCTTCCCTTCCCTTCCCTTCCCTTCCCTTCCCTTCCCTTCCCTTCCCTTCCCTTCCCTTCCCTTCCCTTCCCTTCCCTTCCCTTCCCTTCCCTTCCCTTCCCTTCCCTTCCCTTCCCTTCCCTTCCCTTCCCTTCCCTTCCCTTCCCTTCCCTTCCCTTCCCTTCCCTTCCCTTCCCTTTTTTCCTTGATTCCCATCCCCTCCTTTTTTCCTTGATTTTTAAAGGAAGATTTGAAGAATAACACAGGACAACCAGAAAGATGAGCCTCAGCATCCTTTTTGACATTTCTAAAGCTATTAACAATAAGCATGAAGTGTTCCCCTTCCTTTCCTTTTACCTCTGTATTCCCCAGTCCAACTCGTTTCTTCTGCTGTGTATTTGCAGCGGTTTTGACTTCAGGTGTGAATTTATCATCCCATCTCATACCAAATCATTGCTGTTCTCCTTTTATACACAATCACACTGATGAAGCTTCATGACCAGCTAGTTTTCTTCGTGGCATCATCCCCTTGTCCCTTTTTCTCAAGGAAAGCTGAGAATCATAGAATGCCTTGGGTTGGAAGGACCTTAAATATCATCCATTTCCAACCCCCTTGACATGAACAGGGTTTTCCAGCCCCCAGATCAGGCTGCCCAAGGCCCCGTCCAACATTGCCTTCAATATGATGTAAATAACTGCATATCTCTGGGGCACATTTACATCTCAGGAAAATTTCAGTGGTTCTCCCCATCCATCTCTGCAAGATCCTGTTGGAGAACAAGACTCTGCATGCTGCAAAACAGTCTCATCTTCCCACAGAATGTACAACCATCTTTAACACTTGAGTTTGCTTGCTGTGAGCGACATACTTACTTGCTTATAAATTGTAGAATGCTCCTCATCCTTCCATGAAAATCACTCCAAACGTGGTCTTCAAAGGCTTGTTTTGTACCTGTCAAAGGTTTGATGTCTCCTTCCTTTCCTTTTCTCCCACAGTTTGCGGCCTGCTGCACAATTGTGTTAAATTGCCCGCCATCCCATTCCTCTTTATATCTGCCATCCTCCTGTTTAAAGGCAGACTGAAGAGAAGTGCTTTGCAGGAAAGATTGGAGAGGTGCTATGTAGCTGCACGTGGGCTGTGGTCGTGTAAATTCATATGGGAAGACAGTTGAACTTGATGATCTTAGAGGTCTTTTCCAACCTTAAGGGTTCTATGATTCTAAGCCTGTTTCTAGAAAACAAGAACATGAATGAATTGGGAATTTCTTATAAATTCTAAATGAAATGCTTCAGAATTTTAATTACTGCTTCTCTTTCTCACCTTTCTTCCATCTCACACCTTAAGCCGAAGCAATAGAAAAGAATCTCAACAGCAAAAATTCGATAGGAATTCTCCTAACAAAAGCTGTGTAGCTTACAGTCTGCAAAATAAAGAGTAGTTGGTGAATTGGCTTTAAAAAGCAAATTGAAATGTTGGGATATTTGGAACAAAAGGGACATCCGGGTGAGAAAGGATTCTTCAGTCCTGCACACAGTGAGGAAGTTCTGGTTCTAATTAAAAAAAATGGACGAGGGGGATAATTTATGAACACGTGAAGGGTGACATCAAGGAGTTTGGTCCCTAACTGCAGTTTTACTGTAAAACACGAGGGTGTGCTCATGATTCATGGTTTCTTTTCTTTTCCCCATCAGCTTGAGAGTCAAACCCCCCCCACATCCCGCTGAGCGTAACTGAAAGACACCCGAACCAAAACGCTGCCTTTTGCTCCAGATTGCAGCAATTTTCTCTGCTTAACTGAAGCCGAAGTGTAATTAAGCGCAGGACTTGAATAAATGTATTAGCAAAGCTCTAATTTTTACAGACCTTCATCCACTTCTGCTTTCTGATTGATTTATAATTGCTTTCCCCCCCTTTTTCCTCTGGAAGCAGCACGGGATTTTTAGTGTAATGTTAGAATTTTTTATCATGCATTTCTCAAATGTTTGCACTGCTGTAGTGGTCCCAACTATTCTAAATTTCCGCTGTGGTGTTCTGGAGCATTTGGGTAAATGAACCACAAACAGTAGTAGCATTTCCGTTCCTTGATTGGATGAGCAGCTCTGGCATGAATAACATGCTTGTGTGTGTATGGATACAGCCTTTGGAGTCTCAAATATGCGCCCATGAGATCTTGAAAGTAATTTCTTACGAGCATTTCTGCTAAAAAAAGGAATGCTTGGATATTTACTGAGAGCCAACGCAGAAAGCTCTGGCTGCCTGAAGGCCCTGCAGGAATTCAAGCCTCGTTATGTTTGTTACACTGCTATGCAGTTACAGACCTGACTGGGTTTGGTACCCAGACAGCGAGAAAAATGCAGTTTATTTGAGATCAGCAGTAACAGCACGATGCTTGAAAATGGTTAATGATTTAATTGGAGAATCAGGCTGCAATTGGCCACAGGTTTGCAGGCATGTCCTTCCATCCATGTGCGTGCATCTATGTTAAGAACACCAATATGTTGGCTGCTATCTTGGCCATTTCTCCAGTCCCCAGCATGGTCACCATCAGATACAAGCAGCAGATCTCCATTGGATTGGGCTCTTGTGTTTGCAGTGGCTCTAATGATGGAGAAACGTATCCGTGCCTAAGAGAGTTTAGAAAACACAGTCAGAGAAAAGGGGTGAGGGGTGAATTTAGTGATGTCCATGACTGGTGTTTGGAGTCAGAACGTGCATTTAGGGGAAGGAATGTGTTACAGCCCTTCTGCATCTCATGTGCATCAGCCTGGGCAGGCCTTGCCATGCTAGTGAGTGCCGAGAGGACTTGATTTGGGATTTCATTTGAGAATTTCCCCATCTTTAAAATCAGATTGAGAGAGAAAGCTCTGTGGTTCTGGGCTGAGTGCAGAGCTCAGAGCGTGATGCAGTGTGCTCCCTTCACAAAGGTGTGCTTCTAGTCCTTTTGTTTTGTCCTGGTGCTCCTGGATGTTCTCAGAGATTAATCCATTGTTCATGGAGACCTAAGCCCTTCCTATGCCTATGCACAAGCAATTATCTATTTATTCCAGCATAGAGAAGAGGCAATAAGGTTACAGTTGTTTCCGGTGTGCATCTGAATATACGTTCTTTCGATTGCTCTGTTTTTCAGGGTATTTTTTTCCCTCTAACAATGCTTTTCCTTTGTTGAACAACTGCTGGATGGTTTAACAATGATGTCTAATTGTTAGGGCCTCTGCCCAGCATTTGTCCAGGTGTGTTGGGATGTTTTGTCTGTGTTACAGGTTTGGTTTTTTTTTGTAATGAAAACCTTTATAGAAGTGACGTTGAGTTGGGAAGGTGGGGGAGGTATTAAATAATTGATTGAAAGAAGAACATTCGGTTGAAATCAGTCATCGTGAAATTCGGGAGAGCATGAGGGAGGTAAAAAGGATTTTTAACTGAGATTCTTTGGTAAAAGTAAGGCCAAGTATTTCCACTTCAGTATGTAGCTTAGCATTAACACGCAATTAAAACCTGTAGATACTAACTCTGTTCATCTTCCATGAACTTGCAAAGCTTGCATTTTGAATCTGATAGGAGGTGATGGAGTCAAAGTGTTCAAGAAAGGTGGAGATGTGGCACTGAGTGACATGGGTTACTGGACAATATTGGTGGTAGGTTGGAATAGATGACCTTAGAGGTCTTTTCTCACCTTATTGATTCTGTGATCCTATGATCCTACATCAGTTTTATTCTTCGCCCCGTTGCAGCAGACGGTCCCTGAATCTCCTTCAAAATTCAGAGGTATTTGAAATTTGGATTTAAAATGTTTTGTGCCTGAGGGCTGCTCCTGCTTCACATGTTCATCTCATTTGAATGGAGACCTCGAGGTCCGTCCAGCCGTTCAAAGGTATTGGAATTTGCTGTTTTGGAGAAACATTACAATTTTTCATTGGGGGAAGGAAAAGGTAAAATTCCAATGGAAATTGTATCCTGCCTTTCCGGCAAGCCTAGCAAGCATTTGTCATTCCATTTCCATCCTTTCTAAAGGCATGCTGAATCTTGTTATAAATTACAAACACCCATAAGGCATCTCCAAGACATTTTGTGGCTCTGCAATCTTCCCCTTCTCTCTCTAGGGTAACAGCTCAAACGTTATCAAAAATATCCACGGTCTTATGTTCGTGTTTTTGAAGGGAGGCAATTATAGACACCAAAAAGAATCCAGCTGAAGTGGAGGGCTGTGTTTTTTGCGGAGGCACGAGGCCAGATCGTCACCGCGAGGCTGCACGGCTTGTTGTCTGCGTAGGCTTAAGGAGCAGATGGAGGGAGGTGTGGGGCCTCTCGCAATAGAACTGGCTGGGGTACCAGGCATCTGCTTCACGAAGAAACGAGGAGGCTCTGAAACGTGTGCGGGTGTTCGTGTGGAGTGGGCTGTGAAGCTTCAGTGATGGACTGGGAGAGGGAGCAGGCTTCCTCCAACAGCAGACCCCAGTGCTGATGGCACCGTGTGGAGCTGGGGTGTTTTCCCCTCCCAGTGGTGCCATTTGCTGGCAATGTAAGAGGACACAGCCTTTCAGCCTGAAATTGCTCTGGAGAGCTGCCTTGCCCTGTCACTTCCCGCCTTATAATCAATTCCATTCCAATGTTGGCTTCGGCACAGTCGTACCCACTTGATGCTGAAGGCAGCTTATGTGATCCTGCTTCTGAAAGGACTCTGTTCACCTGGTTTTAGCTTGGGCAACATGATCTTGCTTGGATCAAACTTGCTTCAACTTGGCAGTCTTGTGAGAAATGCCGAATTATAGATTTATAACTCTGTTTGAATTCGATAGGATGAGAGGGAATGGCCTCAAATTTGGAGATTTGGGTTGGATATTAGGAAACACATCTTCTCAGAAAGAGTGGTCAGACATGGGCACAGGCTGCACAGGGAGGTGGTGGGGTTTACCATCCCTGGAGGTGTTCCAGAGCTGTGGAGATGTGGCACTGAGGGATGTGGTCAGTGGGCAACGTTGTTGGACCTCAGACTTAGAAGTCTTTTCCAACCTGAGTGATTCTACGACTCTATGACACCAACTTGGGTTGGAAGGGATCTTTGGAATTCTCTAGTCCAACCTCTGACCCTAGCAGGATTCACATCCAGTGATGCTTGAGGTTATCACCAGCTGACAAGCTGCTGAAAATGCCCTTGAACAGATTCCATACACTACAGGAATCTGTCTCCAGTCTCATGCTGGAAAAAGATTTTCCTTTTTATCACAGAATTACTTGAGTTGGAAGAGACCTTAAAGGCCATCTGGTCCAACTCCCCTGCAACCGAAAGGGACATCTACAGCTCCATGAGGTTCTCAGAGCCCAGTCCAAGTATGGGGCATGCATCACACCTCTGGGCAGCTCTTCTACTGAGATTTCCCTTGCTGCAGCCTGTATTCTTTGCCTCTTGTCTTTTTAGCGTGCACCTCTTAGGAAGTCTGGTTTCTTCTTCCCTGCAGCCTCCCATTAGATAGCTGAATAGCTTGATTCCTTGCAATAAACTTCCTTACTGTGTACAATTGGAACAGAAAAAGAGAATGAATGCAGTCAAAAGAAAACTCACAGTTTGATGCTCATGGACATTCCTGAATGCTGGCCCAGCTCACCTAATACAATAGAATTTATTAGTATGTCTCTATCTCCTAGTTTAATTGTTTGAAGCAACACATGGAAGAGAGAATAGAATTTTCCTGCCTTTTATTTTAAGTGTTCTAAATTAGATAATTACTCAGCGCCCTGACAGATTTACAAAAGTAATTACCTAATTTTATGATGCAGCACTACTGAAAACAAAGATTACTCGGTCTAAATCATGTCTTGAAAAAGAATGTCTTGCTGACTGTGGCTGAATAACAGCCAAGAAATACAACACCTCAAGGCCAGCCAGTGGCTGAGGAGAAGCCAGCTGAGAACCACAGCATCACATCTGGCTGCACCAGCTCCTGGTGAGCTGCACAGAGGAGCAGGAGATGCTTGAGCCCAAGAAGGAGATGGGGGAAGAGAAGAGGCTTTAAAAGGCCTTGATGAATCCTTCATGCCATTCAGCAAGCTGAGTTAAATTTAAATCTGTCTTTTTCTTTGTGTTTTCTCTCCACTTTCAGTCATTCGAAACAAGAGCGGTATCGACCCCGAGGTGAATTTGATCTGCTGTAGCTTGTGCAAGACATTCTGTCCCCTCTCATGCTGACTGGCAGCACTTTTGGACTGTTAAAGTGTTAAGGTTCTTTAGAAGGAGAGCTCTGTTGGAAAAAGAAAACAAATGGCAAAGTTTTGGGAAGCGTTTCTCTTGTCATTGTCACTCTGCTTAAGCATCTTTTCTGACTCTCATCTCACAAAGTCATCCCAGCAGATGGAAATCAAATGGCATTTTCATAGATCCCTTCCTGATGTGCAAGTTAGATGTAAAAAACTGCACCCTACATGTGCAATTCTCCCCCTTGCACTGCTAAACCACACAAATAACCAGCTAAACTTTTTTTGTCTTTGGGATTGCAGAGCTGACCTGAGAGAAGAACTGCACGCATCAACATAACACAAAGATCTGCTTTAACTCCTGCATCCAGAGGGGCAAGATGTGGAACAGGAGGATCCTCTTTTCTTCCTACCACAAGTACTGGTCAGTGCCTGTCAGGTTTGTGTCCTGTAGCACTTAGTATTGTAGTATTGTAGTATTGTAGTATTGTTTTTGACAGCTCAAATGGATTCAGGAACCAGGAGGTTTTAACTTTGAGTCTGTATTACTGATTTCATTGTATTTAGTTGACTTTAGATATACTTTGTAATGTTACATGCAGCTCGGAAACGCTGGGAGAACTTTCAATGGACTGTTCTGCACGTCCACTAAACGTGCACAGAAAACAACCTGCCTCCAAAATTAGATGGGGCTTTCATATGAAGAGCATCTACCTCAAAGGTGAGAGCGTGCCGTTACTCTACCAGTGCTGCAGCTTCTGCAAAGAGAATCTAATGGAATGAGGACCCCACTATACACTAGGTAATTAAGGAGCTGGATAGATTTCTGCCTGTAACTTGGGATGCGTGCTGAGCCCTGGGTAGCTGAGCTAGGTTGCCTTGCCAGGGGATGATGGAGTGAGTGATTTGAGCCATGTCTTTCAGAGAAGTACCTCAAGCAGTAGAATGAGCTATCTCTTGAATGTGCCCACGTCTCCATCAACAGCAGAAATGTGGTTGAAACTAGATGATCTTTCAAGTCCAACCCAGGCCATTCTAAGTCTAAAAAACTAGCTGGGACCCAGCAGCCAGGCTCAGGACAGCAAATGTGCAGCTGGAGCTTGATGTCCAGCATTAGTGATGCTTAAAAGATGTGAAATTCAGTGAAATCACTTCTGCTTGCGCCTCATTTTGACTTATTTGGAAAATTTTGTTCAGACCACATGATTAAACGCATTGTACATTGCACTGAAGGTTAGAAGAAGAATGTGAGCCTGTTGCAGAAGCATTAATGCTGCTGGTTGTTTAGTAGTGCTTCCTGTTGCAGTTCCCCCACTGAACCATTTCTTTAATTCAGCACCAACCATCCCGCTGCAGATTGCTATGGCAATAGAAACCCAGCACAAAAACAAGCCTTCCTAAACACATAAGGGTTTATTTACCCACATTAATTCAACTGCATACTTTCTCATGAATATTTTTGGGGTATCAGTCTCAGAACAGAACAAACAGAACAATATTGCATTTGTAATGAAAAATGTGCCTGACGAAGAGACAGATCCTAGATGCCCGGTTCTCCTGGGGACTGACTTGAAGCAAGTGGGTGTTCTTCATCGTTTGGAAACCAAAGATCATTCCAGTGATAACAGGACTGTCAGGCCCTGATGGGCTCATTTACTTTTAGGGAAAATAGATTTCTGCAGATTCTGCTGTACTAATACAGGGAAAGTCTACCGTGTCAGCTAACTTGGCTCCTTCCTTTCTTGGGTCTGTGTTTTTCCATGTTAGTTAATTCCCAGGCCCCTTATAGGAGTGAAAAATTAGTTATTTCTGGAGAGAGGCTTGGGATTGGTTCATTGCAGGGTTTCTGTGTGCAGTAGAGACAACTATAAGCTAGATTTGGCTCCTCTCATGCTGCACCAGAAAGCTCTGCACTCTCAACCATGCATCACATGCCCTTCAATTTACATCTTAGAGGAGCCTGGTTGGCTGTAGGTTAAGTCCATTATCATCAGTGAATCACAGGATCCTTAGAGTTGGAAAGCACCATTAAAGGCCATCTAGTCCAAGTCCTCTGCGATGAACAGGGACACCCACATCTCTGCCAGGTGCTCAGAGCCTTGTTCAGTCTGACCATGAAAGTCCAGCCTCACTGTAGAAGACTTTATATCTAACCTAAATCTCCCCTCTTTAAGCTTGAAACCATTTCCTCTTATCCTATCACAACAGACTCTGCTAAAGGGTCTGTCCCCTTCTTTCCTGTAGCTCCCCTTTAGATACTGAAAGGGGTAATTCAGATATCTTCAAGGTCCCTTCCAACCCAAGCCATTGCATGATTCCATGATCATTCCCCTGCTATGTGCCAAAGCAGATGACATTCTCAGAGAAGCATCCAGAGGGACGTCAGCAAGCACAAAACCAAAGAAGGCACTGGCACCATCACCAGAGACTGAGGTCAAAGAGGGTTTCACCTTTTGGCAAAGCCATGTGCAGCACACACAGATGCACACAGACACAGCTTCTGGGCTGCTCCTCCACTCTGTGCTGCACGAGTGGTGGTTGCAAAGCTCCCTGTTGGGTCTTTCTGCCCCAGAACGCAGTCAAATGCTGCTGAAGTGCACCCAGCCATGAAGCAGGAGCTTCTCTGAGAGCTTGGGTTTGCTCCCTGCCCTGCGTGCCTTTAAAAGCGAAGATTTGCTTTGTATGAATTCTGTGATAAGCCTCCAAAATGCACAGCTATGTGCTCTTCATCAGCACTACCCTAAGTCCTTTGGATCACCCCTCCTTGTCCAAATGGCAATACTAAATCACAAACTGATGTTTCTGTTTCCTTAGATAGTTTTAGCAGAGGCATGGATAAGTGCTGGTAAGTGTGCGTTTACTGAGTAAAAGAATAGCTTACCAAAAGGTGTAAGCCTTCCATATGAAAATTAACAGAACAGACTTAAGGATAAAGCACTTCCTCTCTAATTAAATCCACCATGTAATTCATCATTGTTTTATTAACAAACTCATCTCTCAACGAGTGATTTTTTCATATCATCATTTAATTAATAGTGATTTGTGCCTCCATAAGAACTCTTAAAATGAACTATTATCACAAGCCCATCATCAATCACTTGCAGGGAGTGAACAGAACAGCAACTGCAGATATTCTTCTCTTTTGAAAGATGCTGACATGGAGGGTGAAACCCCCTTCACTCCTTTTCCTATCCGTGTCTTGAGAGAACCATAGCATCACGAAGGCTGGAAAAGACCTGTAAGATCCTCAAGTCCAACCCCAACCCATCCCATATGCCCACTGCCCATGTCCCCAAGTGCCACATCTCCATGGTTCTGAACACATCCAGGGATGGTGACCCCACCACCTCCCTGGGCAGCTGTGCCACTGCATCACCACTATTTCTGAGCACTAATTGGTCCTAATATCAGATCAGAATCTACTCTGCAACAACTCAAGGTCATCACTTCTCGTCCTACTGCTGCAACCCGGGAGCAGATGCTGATCCCTACCTCACCACAACCTTGTTTCAGAGAGGGGAGGAGAGTGAAGGGAATTAGCAGGTTGCAAAATTCTGATCCCATCTCCTTCTCTCGATTATCTAACATCAGTGCTGCTGGAGCTGTAATTGGAGGATAACCAGCAGTAATTGGAGGATGGATGAATAAGCATGATTCCAGAAGAGCTCATCTGAACATATGTGCCATTGTCAAGTGTTTCAAAAAGATTATGCCTCCTTTCAGCGCAGAAGCAGCAATTTGTATGACAATAATTTGTATATAATTTGGGAAAGGTCATTTTTGGTCTTTTTGGAAGGGCTTTTTTCCCTCATTTTCCCATCTGCTAATCCTCCCCAGTGGGATTTGACAATTGGGATCCCAAGGTCAGAAATCTGAGCACTCCTCATTGTTTCTACAGCTGTTGTGAAATCAATGAGTAGAATGGACAGAGCCCACGTTGGTTACCATCCCCAGTGCTGGAGCTGGAGATCAGCTCCATTCCTTTTGGGAGAGCAATTCCTAACCAGGGACTGATACTTGCAGCTTCTCAGCTGCTGTAGAAACATGCCAAAAAGACACAGTGCAGCCAAATTGATGGGCAATTCATTTAAATGGAGCAAACAGATCTGCCCATGTTGTCAGCTGTGTAGTCTGGAGCTGGACAGAAACCAGCATCTGTGTTGCAGCATTTTTTTTTTTCCTTCGGATGCTTTTATAATCTAATGAATGAAATAATGCAGTCATAGACTGTGATTGTAAGCTGTTAAATAACAGTATGCCAAGCGCACTGTAATAGTAATTAAAACACAAAAGGTAATAAAAACGTGGATAATTACATCGTGTGCAACATGGCTTAGCTGTTCTCTGCGAGAGCCAGAGGAATTTTTTCCCCTATGAAGCATGGTTTTCTTTCATGGGAGGTCCGTTAGATATTCTGCTCTCTATAGGAGCCAACGTATCGGCGAGCACTGAATTGTCTTGGGCAGATCAGATTTTGGACAGGTATTTCTGAGTCCTGGTGAGCACAGAGGGCATGGTGCACTCTGGAAATGATCCCCAGACTCCGCTCTGAAGCCTGTGTGAGGAAGCATCCTTCCTTCCAATATTGTGATAGGGTCAGTTGTTGGCCAGTCTTCCTTTGGTTTTGGGGTGAAAGCACCAGAAAGTTGTTCTTCCTCCTGAACCACGTCTTTCTTGTGTGAGATCTTTGCTCTGAGGGGTGTTCTGCCTTGTGTTGACCTTGGCAGCTTGAAAGCAAACAGCAACTTAGCTCTGCTCCTGCAAATCCCGTGGTTGATCGTGGTAAGCGCTGTGTAAGCAGTTGGCTTATTAGCCAGCTAACGTGATAAAGGGATTGCTAATGGAGAGTCCCAGGAGCTGAGCACTTACTGCCATAATGAAGGAGGTGTTTTATGTCTTGTAGCTGCTTTGTGAGCCCTTGTTTCACAGCGAGTGATGGAAGAGCACAATGTTCAACTCCTGACAACTGATGAGATCCAGTCCTACTGGATGCTATTGGAGACAGGGAGAAGTTTGGCTATTGGAACCCTTTCCAGAAGTGTGCCAATGGCTCTGAGTCACTCCTTTTCTTTTTATCATTATTATTGCTTTACTAACATGCTTTACATGCGTGTCAAATGTCAGAGGAAGCATTTTTATCCAGACCAAAGGCTGGAACTGGTCACTAGAACTTGACCTTTGTCTAACTGCCTGCTAATAATAACACAATTGCATGCCTGCTGGTGCTGGACCAGAAAATGAGTGGGTGGGAGCCAGAGCATCCTTTCTTTACCAATGAGGTAATGCAATTCCAAGGGAAGCTGCATTTGAAATGTAGCAGCAGTGTTTCAAGCACTGCTTCTCCCAAGCAATCCGAGGTCAGCAAAGGGGGTCAGGCAAAGCAGGAGAGGGATGAGGATGCTCGGGACTGTCATCCATACACATTAGCTCTAAACCAAGCAGTGTGCCACGAGGCTAGTAATAAAGTATTTTGTGCTATAGCCTTACTGTTACATCAGATTCACACCTTGCATCGTCTGTCTGTCTTTAAGCAGTTTCCTCAGTCAGTCTTACAGCAGGATTTAGCTGTTTTTTGGAGCTGTGAGCGATCAGCTCAGAAGGGAGAATTATTTTTAATTAGCTGTAATTGAATTTGGAAGGGATTATACCGGTGGTGCAAAATAAATTGCTCAGAGCAGCTAATGTTTTCTTCTCTTCTGACTCAGTTATCAGAACCGGCCTTCCTCTCTCCGGCACTTTTTAATAACAATTGGGACTGGGATGAAGGAGAATTTCCAATCTTTGCCCTGTTGAGAGGCTCTAGGAGGGCCTGACATAGAAAACCACTGCTGCCTTAGGAGCTGTGTTCTCATTCTCAGTGTTTTGTGATTTGGAGTGAAAGCCTGCCCTGTAGAGCGGGCAGCTGAGAACGCCGATCGCAATGGGAGCTGGAGGGGGTGAAAGCAAGCGAATTGGAACAAATACATACAAGCAGGAATAAGACACCTTCAGCTGCACCAGCTTAGATAAAATTCTCTCTCCTTGAGACCAGCACTTGTTTATCACTCTCTCAAACTGCGATATGGCACAGTGGACTGGAAATTGCAAGAAGAGGTTCAGCGGTGGAACAGTTCTCAGGCTGGCATGAGGCAGCCCAGCCATGCCTTGTGCTCACTTGCCCTTCGCACGACTTTTTAGTGGGACCGAAGAGGTAAACAGCTGTGCAGAAATAAGATTCCATTAGATGAAATTTCTGCTGGCTTGCAGCTTTGTGGAGCACGGCGGGATGGATGCAGCACTGTCACTACCCCTAGAGCTTGTGCAAGATGTGGAAAGATCACAGAATCATAGAATCACAGAATTGTTTGAGTTGGAAGGGACCCTTAAAGACCATCTGGCCCAATCCCCCTGCAACGAACAGGGAGACCCACAGCTCCACTGGGTGCTCAAAGCCCCATGTGGCCTGACTTTGACTGCTTCCAGGCATGGAGCATCCACCACATCTCTGGGCAACCTGTGCCAGTGCCTCACTGCCCTGTTGATTTTCATTGTGGAATACAGCAAGCCCCCCTCACTGGCTCTGAACTTCTTCATTCTCTATTTAATACTGAAGCAGATAATAGCCACATAGGTACATTTTTATTGCAGTGTAATGATTTTTTTGTCCCAGTGGATCTCCTTGCATTTTCAAGCGTTTCACTGAAAGCAAAGACTTGGGGTAAAACCCTTTCATCCTATCAATTATTTCTCTGGTGAGGCGTGACTACCACCAGCTTAGTCATAAACATAAATTCTTGTTCCTCAGAACATATGAATCATTGAAATTACATTTTTAATGTTTTGGAACATCAGATTTCATTGCATCTGCAGCAATTTTCTTTTGCTGTAAAGTTTGGCCATCGATCCCATTCACGTACAATGGTGTATACTCCTTTTTGAGGGGCGAAAAGGCCTTTTAGATAAGGGAGAGGTTTAATGGATCAGGCCATTTTCCATCCACTGGATTGAGGTTCCTGTCATCCCCCTGGTGGCTTCTTTTTACCCGTATGGGGAAACCTACCGTGGGCCTGTGTGGTCAACAGAAGGCTACATTAGCTCTCAGGAGATGCCAGTACCTCTCCTTCGAGTAAAAGGAGAGATGATGTTCCTAGTTAAGGCTGTGGTGCCAATCTGTGTTCAATCTGGATCGTTCCCTCTTTGGTTCTACGTTTCCTCTTTCATCCTTTGGTCATCTCCCCGACTTGAAACATCAGCTCTTGGAGAAATGATTTCTATCACTTGGCTACTTCTGCTCTTTGTTTATTTCATCACCTGGTCATTGGTTTCACTCCACTGACTTCAGCGGATTCTACCTGTTGTATTTCTTTATGGGAGGTAGTTGCATCTTCAAAATAGGGTCTGATTCTTTAAAAAAAACACAAAATAAACACCACAGAAATACCACAAATTTTTAAAAGCCCAGAGCATGTCTGTCTGTTACCAAGGGCATGACTCTCTTGTAAAGCAAAGCATGTCATCATTCAATTAAGGCACCATTAGTGTAGGAGACTTAATGACACCGGGGAGGGAAGTGGCTCCTTTCAGCTGCTGGCAGTAAATGCTTTCATCAACAAGTGTGCCACTGCTGTTCATAGAATGTATGTTTCCTGCATCTTTTGTACACTGATTTGAGAAGAGACAGATGTAATGAACTACTAATGATATTAGTTTGAAACAAAAAGAAGCTTTAATTATGTTTATGTTGGGATCAGGTCAAGCGAGGTGTTGATGGTTGATTAAGCAAACTTCTCTTGTTATTCCTCTAGGGCTTGTATATTACTTCTGTGTAGATGCAGATAAGGTAGATGTAGAAAATGAATGACTGGATTTGCATCAAGGGGAAAATTAGGTGTTCTCCTGTGGAGGCCCTAATAACGATTCCTTGAAGCATTCTAATAGGAGAGAAAAGAATCCAATTTTTCCTGTGGTTCTGTAGAAACAGGCAGCTGCAACTCAGATTTCAGCAAAATTTTGCAACTCAAATTTCAGGCTGCCCTGGGAACAACGGCTATAAAGAGGAGACAAAACCGTGGGTACTAATTCCATTGCTGTTCACATCTCCTGGAGGGAATAACACCAGATCTGTTATCTACTCCTCCTTTGCTCCAGCAGCCCTCCCAAACAGTGGGTCAGTCAGTCAGTAGGTGGTAGCCATTCCTTTCTGCAAAAGGCTTTTAGACGGAGCTGCTGATGGCACAGCAGTCAGGCTGGTGCAAAAATGTTGTGTCTGGGATGCTGAGCAGCCCACTTGTTGTGGCTGAAGTGTGGTTTTTGGATCTTTCATGGGATGTTATGAAGGCTCTGACCTGCGGTGCGGAGGTGGGAGGGAGAGTTTTCTTTCTGATTGGAACAAAAGCTCTAAAAGGATTTATCACACTGGTACTGTGGACAAATAGTCTGTGGCTGTGCTTCAGAGAGACCAGCGCTTGGACTTGAACTCTGCTCTCAAGCTGAAGATGTATGCCTTGTCAACCATTGCAGAAGACCTTTAATCATTTTGCCCCTCTGGTCTTCCAATATACAACCAGAATAACTGCTCCTTTCCCTCTCTGCTTAACTCTTCTTTCCTCAGCTTCAAGCTTTTGGCACTGATCTGCTCTTGAAGCAATGCCACAGCAGTTAGACCACCAAGGCCACCTCTCACTGGGACATCTGATGCAAACACATTTCATAGAGATAACCAATGTGATGAGCAATCATTGTATCAATGCCACACCTGGAAGTGCATCATTTCACAGGGCACTTAGGAAGGAACCTTCAGACAATGACAGAGGTGGTTCCTCTTGTCACTGTGACCAATTTTTCCATTCAGAAAGCATTTTGTCAGTCCATGTAACATGAGGCACTAGTATTGCTTGGGTCTAAATAAATTCAGGTTTCCTCTGAGTGAGCATGGGAATGGGGACTATTTGCCTCTAAGGGAAAATGTTCTATTTGTCACCTGGAAATTTCTGAGCAGCCCTAACAGCACTTATTGAAAGACCATCATTAACCTCTATGTTCCCAGAGCCAGCTTTTAACAAGAATGGTCAGCCACAGAAGAAGTAATGAAAATTACAGATAAGATTATACCGGAAAGGAGGATAAAATTTGCTAAAAGCCTAGGCATTGTGATAAGAATCAATGCACTGACTTTATGTCTTCAGTGGATGCATGAAGTTCTGCCTTACTTGCAAGTGTACGTGGTACTGCTCTTTGATGGGGCCAGAGCAGTGCATTGTCCTCATTTCAAAATCACTCTGAGAGAAGAAATTAATTCCCTCTCACTTCAAACAAAACAAAACTGCCAAACCAGGTCGTTTTTCAGTGTTGCTACAGAAGTGCACTGGTGTTTAAGCAAACTATGAGGCAGATGTGGGCCTAAATGTGTACAAAATTGGCAGCTTTCAACTGGGATCCAGATGTTTCTAGATAGACACTTGCCTAGAATGGCTTAGCTTGCTTATCCTTCAGACATTTGTCATCTTCCTGGCATGTGCTTCCTCCCTAGTAAGAGGAACAAACTCACTTCTTATGAGTATTTGGGTACATTTACATGTCCTAGCTATGGTTGTCAGTATTTTTGGGTCATCTTTAGTCCATATCCAGATGCTCACTTAACCTTACCCTAATTCTGTGCCCAAATTTGAGCCCATGTACACCTCCAGGTGTTTCCTCACAGTGTGACACTTATGTCAGATGTAGGCTCTCGAATGCCTGTTATGCATTACTCTTTTATTTTGCACACGTTTCTCATCCATTTCTCTTTTTAAAAAGTAATACTGTGCACTTAGAGCTCATCACCAAAACTGTACGTACAGTTGGAGTTCATGAACTTTAATACAGAAAGTAGGAAGGAAAGTTAAGAATCTGGATGAAAACAGGGAATTTGCTGGAGTTCAGTTTGGGAAACATTGTTACTGCTTGTTTTTATTGCAAACTAATTGTTTTCACTGCCAGGAATGAGTCCATTAAAATTACCTAACTGCATTCTGTGTACCTCATAGCAATAAAAAGCACTTGCCTTCTTTTAGCTGGAGTCTGTCTTTTCTAATGTACTTGTTCATTCATAAAGCAGTGCCTGGTATCTTCACAACCGGTGTGAAGGTCAACGAAAAATAGAGCCTGACTTTGTTTTTCATTGTTTCCCACTGACAGTGCAGGAAGCAATGGGCATGAATTAAAATGTAGGAAATTCCATGTAAACACAAGAAAACCCATCTTTCATTGCAAAGATGTGGTTGAACATTGAACAGCTGGACTTGGTTCTGGCCAACATGCCTTCACTAACCCCTCTGCTGCTTCTAATCACCACCTCTTGCTCTATGGCTCCTCTTTGCTGTTGACTTCTATCTGACTGACAGAAAAGGCATTATGTTCCCCCCTGCCCTTCCTTCCATACAAGCTCATGTGCTTTCCTCATGCATTACATGCCCTGGTTTTCAGACCCCAAGCAGTGTCACTGAGCCCACTGGGCTCACTTCAGTTCTTTAGAGTCTTGCTTGTGCCCTGAACTAGACAGAATTCTGGATGTGACCATGGAGAGGAACAGTTACTTACCGTGGCAATCAGTATTGCACCTCAATGTCCTTTTGCTGTCAGCACAGCTGTCAAATCTTGGTCAACAGTCAAATAGTCAAAGACAGATGAAGAGAAGTGAAATGAATTTCCATCTACATCTTGAGGGGAATGATTGATGCTGTCCTGGGCCAGTTCTTCCTTAATCACTTGTGCACCCTTCTGGGTGTGCAGTGTTTAAATGGGACACACAGGCAGCCAAACTTCAGAAGTGAAATCCTGCTGCTGCCCTGTGATAGCATCAATGTTCATCTGCCAACTGCTTTCTGGGTTCTTCCTTCTGGTGCTATTGCATGAAGGAGAATGTGAAAGACAGGGAAAACCTGAAAGGGGGAAATGACTGGATTAGAAAAACCAAAGCTTGCCAGACAATACCATTATATCCATTCTGGTATTTCAGAATGGGAAATGGAAGCAAGTCAGATGTTTCAAGCTGGAAATAGCTGCTGAGCTTCTGCAGCAACAAGTAAACAAACAGACTTTCTTCTAAAACTACATTGACTAAAAAGTGTGTTTTGTAATTAGCACCAAGGTGAAGGGAAACATGGTGGTAAAGGCTGGCAGATCAATGCATGCGCTGTAAGTGAGCCTTTTTTGCTCTGCAGATCTGAAAAAAATAGACATGTGCCATAACTGTCCTTGAAAAGCAAGGCTAACTGGTTTAAGGATGCTTTTATGCACTGATCCATTAGAAAGAGGGAATGTAATGGTGTTCTCAGGTGTCTAAATTATATAAAGCTAGCAACTCCTGTCACACTTGACGCAGGAATAATAAAAGACTGAAAAATGCTTAAAGATAACTTCTTGCATAGGTACAGCAATGAGAAATGTAGTGACTTCAGCTACCAAACCTGGATTTGGCTCCTCTGGGTGTTGTGGAACAGCATGCACTTCCACCAGCTAAGCCTCAAATAAGGTGTGACAGGCGAACACAGTCTTTGCAGCCAGCATGTGCTTGGCTGTACCAAGGGCAAGGCAGAGAAACGTCTAGATGTTGTACTGAGGGATGCTGTGGGAAATATTTGTGGTAGGTGGACAGTTGGACTGGCTGATCTTGGAGGTCTTTTCCAACCCTGGTGGTTCTGTGACTCTATGATTGCCACATTTTCCCAAGTATTCAGATTCCACATAAAGAAGTGGTGCTGTCTGTATTTTGTGGGGTTCTTCGTTTTCTAGCAGTGCCAAACGGAGCTGATATTAAAGAAGTCAAATGAGAGGGACTTGTTGGTTTTGTTGCTGTTGGGTTTTTGTTTGTTTGTTTGTTGGGCCTGTAGCCGCTGTTACCGTAATCTATTAAAGCCCACCATGACATTTCTGCATACACTTCAGCAAAATAAGCCTGAGAGCAATATGTTCCCCACGTCCCTTTAAAGCCAAGCTCAAGTAACCCTAACTAAACCTGTCATCAGTGCCTGCAGAGCTTGGGCCTTCTGTGACTGAGCCCCCAGTTTCTTTAGAGGAACTTCAAGTTAGCTGCCAAGAGTAACTTCAATTCTCATCCATCAAAGGTGAAATAGCAGCCCTCTGCCCTTGGCTGTTTGGCTCTTCAGCTGTGCGTGGAACAGAGCCAAACATAACACACGGAAGGACTGAAGCCAAGAAACACAAAATAGAATCCACCATTGCTCCACGGACAGCGAAGGGGAGATGAGGTGCTTCTATCCTAAATGTACGTGACACAACAGCACTGACAGTGACAGCATTGGAACTGCCTGGGCAGTGCTTTGAACCACGGTGTCTGTCTGGAAGAGCAGGGTTTGTAGGAGTGAATGGCCATCAGCTTCGAAGGACGGCCATGAAGTATCTCTGCTGCCAACCCCACATGCTGTCATCAATGAGCTATGTGCTATTTTTAATCGATGGCTATTCTGATATTAGCTATCTGCCAGAAGGGAGAGGAATGAGCCATCAGCTGCCGTTGGAGGTAGGATGATGTGAAAGCGCTGCTGGCAGAACAAACAGGCACTGTTTGGGGTGGAAGTGGTATTGCAGGGAGGACTCTTGGGGTCGGTACTGATATGTGATCACAGTGAAACAGGCTCTAATTGTGGCTTGGACTGGAAGGGAGGCAGGAAGGGAGTTCTGTCCATGGTGGTGCTGCACGTCTCTTGTTAGATAGAAAGTCTTTTTTTCCACTGTGGAAATAAACTTTGGCACACAAAGTGTCCTGCTGATGGGAATGAACAGATGAAGCAAAAAACCAATGGGTGCCCAATTCTCTTTTGGTAGACAGTGTTTTTTAGTGCTGATCTTGTGTCACTATTCATTAAGTTGAGCTTCTGACTACCTCCCCTCAGCTTATCTTCTCTTCTCCGTGGCTGTTTCACATGGACTTTATTTGTTAGGATACAATCATTACTGTATGTTGCTATGTTGATTTCCCCTATTCCAAACTGTTGTGGTTCTTTGTAGTGCTGTACAAATTGTATTATCCTGTTGTAACAGAGATTTACCACATGTCGTTGGGGAAAAACATACACTGGACAACATGCATTCACAATATAACCATTATGGAAATCTCCTTCCAAGTTCGAGATAAAAGGGTCAGAGTAGTTGTCTATTCAACCCGAAGAACTATAGATGACTGAAGCTTCTGGATGTCTTGTTTGGACTATAGTTACAATGGTTTTGAACATTCAATATGAGATTTTAACTATCTTTTAGACTTAGTTTTTGAACTAAAATCTGCTGTTCTCCAAGGCTTTCTGGTTCTGAGACAGGCAGATTTCTCAGGCCAACCTTTGGGAGGTTGGATTTGGAAGAGTTGTAGAGCCAGCAGTTTGCCCAGAAATCAAAATCCAGATCAAGATCCAGTGTATGCAGTCACAGGGGCTGATGCAAAGAAATAACATGCTGTCTCGATACCTGTCCTTGTGAATTCATCATTCTTCTCAAGATGTTCCTCTATGAAGAACATGCTACACACACATATTTTCTATCTACTTCCACTTCAGCATCTATTTAATCTTCTTCATGGTTCTGCTCACACACCAACTGCAACTCTTATTCTTTACCATCTCTGCTACAGCCAGATTACATGCAGCATGGCTTCACCAAAGGCAAGTTACACCCGACAAACTTAGTGGCCTTTTATGATGGATTTACAATGCCAGTAGATGAAGGAAAGAGCAACTGACATCATTCTACCTGGGCTCGTGTGAGGCATTTGAAACAGTCCCACAGGACATCCTTGTCTCCAAATTGGAGAAAAAGTGGATTTGATGGATGAATAAAGAATTGGGTGGATGGTCTCCCTCAGGGAGTTGTGGTCAGTGGCTCAGTGTCCAAATGGAGACTGGTGACGAGTGGCACTCCTTAGGGATCAGTGCTGGGGTCAGGTTATTTAATGTCTTTGTAGGTGACATGGACAGTGGGGTTGAGTGCACCCTCAGCAAGTTTGCAGGCAACACCAAGCTGAGTGTGCAGCTGACATGCTAGAGGGAAGGGGTGCTCTCCAGAGGGACCTGGACAGGCTTGAGAGGTGAGTCCATGCTAACCTCCTGGAGCTCATGAAGGCCAAGTGCAAAGTCCTGAATGTGGGTCAGGACGATCCCAAGCAAAGATATAGGATGGGCAGTGAATGGCTGTAGGGCAGCCCTGAGGAGAAGGGCCTGGAAGTGTAGGTTGATGAAAGATTCGGTATGAGCTGCCTACATGAGCTTGTAGCTCAGGAGGCCAACTGTATCCTTGGCTCTTGTGAGCCCCCTCCTGCAGTACTGCATTCAATTCCGAAGTCCCCAATACAAGAAGGACACGGAGCTGTTGGAACAGGTCGATGAAGACGATCAGAGTGTTGGAGAACCTCTCCTATGGGGACAGGCTGAGGGAGCTGGGGCTCTTCAGCCTGGAGAAGTGAAGGCTCCAAGGAGACCTTCTATCAGCCTTCCAGTACCTGAGAGGGCCTACAGGAAAGCTGGGGAGGGACATTTTATAGAGCGAGCTGTCTCTACCTATAGCAGGGAGAACTAGGTGATTTTAAGGGTCCCTCCCAACCCAAACCATGCTATGATTCTATGATTATATGATACAGTATGCAAGGGGCTTCTCCTTTGGCTTAATATTTCACTGCTCTCAAGGTGATAGAACATATTTACCACATCTGTTACTTGTACTAAAGGCTTCTGTGTTTTCTTCCTCCTCTATACAATTATGCAGCCGGTAGCTTGACATTTATTTACATGACTGCTAGATGGAATGATAATAACAACAGGATCAAAGGCTATACAAAATAAGCTTTAGAATATAGAACATGGTGTCTCCAGGGCACAATACAAAGCTTGCCTAACCCTCTGAGCTTTGTTATACAGTGCCTAAGTCTCTTTATCCACATTTTAGAGATACCAGAAATCGAGTTTCAAGCACCTTCTCTCTACCACCAAGTGCCTGGACTGAGAACTCACAATGAAATGCTGTCTTGGCTGGGTTAAGGATTTCTCTTCTCCTTTTGCTGGATGTGTGTGGGCCGTTGGTTTCTCGACTAGCAAGCAGCTGAGATGCACATCCTTGCTCTGCATGCAGTGATGTGCGTGCTGTCTGCTCTCAGGAGCTGCCTTTCCTTAAAGCTTCTTCAACATTATCTACTCTTGGTTTTCAGTTTGCTCTTTAATTACTCAGAGGCCACATAAAGAACTCCATTATCTTTGATTTGCATTAGGGAATTTGAAAAAAAACCAATATCTTTCACAGATTATTCTGCTGATTTTTCCCTAAGCCTTGTGGTAGGATTTGGGCAGCTCTTTGTTTTCATCTGGGTCTTCACGAGAATGTCATATACAGTCCTTATATTTTGGACATATATACTTGGGTATGTGGCAATCTATGATGATTTCTTGTTTCATTTTGCCTTAATATTACTTTGTTTTTGAAAGTCAGAGAGGGGGAAGAGAGAAAGAAGGTCACAAATACATTTAATTGTCTGAGAAGCGCTCCTGCTCTCATAAGAGACAGAATGTAAGGCTCAAGCTGTGAGCAGAGCTCCCCAAAGCAGTGTGTCTCACTGTTCACAGTGAAAGAAGCAGGCTAACTCATCCATAAACTCAGGCAGCAAACTTCAGATATTTCTTGAAGCTCCTTTGTGGTTACAAGTTCACACATTGGTGCTTGCTTGAGTTTGCAATTATAGTGTGAAGTGAGCAGCTGTGGGGATTAATGCAGAGCTAAGCAGAGACTTTTATAGATGGCAGATTAATCCCAAATGCAGTTACTGAAGTCATAATCTTATTCTTACAGTATTTTGGTCACTATGACAATGAGCAGGCAATATAATTACATAGGGAGCTAAACGAAGTTAGGTCTGTGTAAAGGTGCCTATGTGGCTGGGAGCACCTTCTGTTCAACCTGGTTGGCCTCATTTGCAGCTGAATCTGCCACGGCTGCCCTGTTACAGCTCTACGTGTCATTTTTGAAGGAGGACTCAGCCCAAACAATTGGAAACATTTCAGCATTTCATCTTGTATGGATTTGATGCCACGTGTCGTGGTGCTTCTGAAAACTCAGCAAGGAACTAATTTTAGAGGTCTAAGTATCAGATAATCCAGTTAGCTACATGTTGGTTTATTGGATTTTGAGCCCTGGGCAGAATTATGGAGAAGATGATGTGGGATTTGATTAGTGAAGATTCAGGGGATAGCAAGGCAATTAGGTTTATCATCATGGCTTCATTGAACATAGGTCTTGTTGGACACTTGATAAAGGGAAATTAGAAAGCTTCATACATAAATATCTTAAAGCATTTTTGAGATGTTTTTAATTAGTATTGAATAATATTTGGGGCAATGATGAGACCTTATGAGTAGATACTATTTTCCACAGAAACACTTTCAAGCGATTAAGAGCAAGGAAAATAGCAGCTAATGAAACTACTTTTTTGAGATACTCCACTGACATTTTACAAGATTGGCACCCAGCCCAGCACCAGTCAACAGTGCCATTAATGATCCAAACGTAAATATGCAATCACAGCTGATAAAATTTGTGGGTGTCAGGATGATGAAGCACCTATAAATAATAATGAAGACAAGACATTTAGAGAGGGCAATTTTGACTGCTTGTCAGCTTGGCCTGTGCTAATGGTCTTTTTATTACAGACAAATGCAATCTGCTGCCTTTTGTAATTCAGGTAGTTCTTGAGGGATAGATGGCAGCATTTTAAAAAGCACTGACTCTGAAGGAGATCACGTGAGTGCAGTTCTGAGCAGCCTGTGCTGGTTGTTTCAGACTGGCTGCTGAGGGAAGGGGCAAGGGGCATGCACTGACTGACCTCGCAGATGCACTGGGAGAGAAGCAGTTGGTATGAAAAACAAGTACAGTTATAGGCATTGGGCAGACCCACCCCGGGGTGTTTTAGTGTCAGGATGTGGATAAACTAATCAGGCAATAGAAACAACACATAAAACGATTTGAGGGCTGGGGAAAGCACTTCCCATTAGTGATTTAATGAGCTTCAGTGTCTTCAGATAGATGATTGAGAGGTGGCATGATTACAGCCTAGAAGTACTTTCTCTGAAAGAAGCAGCAAGGTAGTTAAGAGGCTCTCCAATCTGTGGGCAATGTAGAAAAAGCCAGTGCTGGTTTGCAGAGGAAAACTTAGGCAAGTAGACCTCTGTTTTTAACCAAAGAACAAACTCCAAATTTCCTCGTTGAGAAATGCTCTTACCAGAATTTACTGGGCTTTCCTTAAGGGCAGTAGCAAAATTATTCAGATACTGGTCATAGAATCATAGAATCACAGACTCGTTCAGGTTGGAAAAGACCACTGAGATCCCAAGTCCAACCCCAGCCAATCCCACCATGCTTACTGACCACGTCCCTCAGTGCCACATCTCCACAGTTCTTGAACACCTCCAGGCATGGTGACCCCACCACCTCCGTGGGCAACCTGTGCCACTGCATCACCACTCTTTCTGACAAGAAATTTAAATGCATGCAGAGTTCAGCAGCCCACCACGCAGTGGTTTCCTGTGCAATCTCAACCTTTGTCGACAAGTGACAAACCTTTTCTGCCATTCACGCTTCCAGATGCCTACCCAAGATTCTAAGGCAACACAAGTATTTTGGTAAATGTGCTTACTGTAGCCTATACAGAGCCTCCATGGCTTCTTAAAATTGCTTAGAAGAGTGCAGTAATGATTATCTACTGCATTTCTTCCTGTGATATTCTAAAAGATCTTCCAAACCGTTGGGGTTGATCACATGTGGAAAGCCAGACCTGGCACCAGCCTTGCCAAGATAAACCACCTCTTCTCCATTGTACCTGTGTGCACCAACTACGGAAGTGGTTTAGGGAGGCATGATGAGGATCTGTAAAACACCTTTCTCCCAGACACTTCCAATCCAGTTGCTCTCCCATCAGCGTGGTGCTTATGGGCTGCTTAATGCCTCTCTCTGAGTAGACAGGCTTTCAGACTGCATTTCGTTTTATATATCTGTATAAAGGGGTTCTTTTTATAGCTGGAGCTGCTCCGCTTCACAGCTGTGGAGACCTCTGTGCTACTATTTCATTACTCCTTCCCTGGAGCTTAGATATAAAACCTTCCTGTTAGTTGCTCTTAATGTCGCCGCAGTCTGTTGCGCTGTGTTAACCTGTGAACGTATTGTCTAGCAGTAAGGAGCAGGGAAAGGAGAGGAGAAAATAATGTTAATGGAAACAGCAAGGCAGGAGCTTGTCAGAAGTAAGAGCCGGCAGTCCTGAGTGTTGTGGCACTCTCTTTTGCCCAGCTTCTTACAGTGGTGATTCAGAGTCTTTCCAGTGACTCCAGTGACCTCCGGATAAAGTTCTCTGTGCTGAGGTTCCATTCCTGAACTCTCGTGGGTAAATCATGTATTCAGAGCCACCCACTCAAATGCACTTCTGCTCCCCTGAAGGACCATTAGAAGCGACTTGAGTCGAAAGTAACAGATTTCAGGTCATGGAGCCTAAAGTGCCTGCTCTCTTTTTGCTGGCAATAGCTGGTGACCCAGCTTCTGAAGTAGGTAATGCGGTGTTTGCTGGCATGTGAAGGTTAACTGGCTGTAGAAGCTTCCAGGTTTTGAATGGTAGCACACAACCCGCTATTGCCACAGGGTCGTGTTCAGTTATAAGTTCCAGTAACGCATGGAACCGAAACAGTCAGAAAGACAAAGCCCTGCAGAATTGTCTAAAGCTATTTGATATACCTGGTTAGATATTCTCCCCTGGAGAGTGGTTCCCCACACGTGTCCACTGCTTTTAGTCTGGCACCTAGTTATTTCTCTGCATTGAAACTGAAGGTTCTTAGGCTGTGCTTTGTGGCTAAGTCCTAGATTTCCAATTACATCTCTTCTGAGAGACCACTACTGCTCTGCTAACAAAAAAAAAAAACATTAAGAATTGCTCTTTTAAAGCAGGCTTCTGGTTTCAAATAATGCCATAAAAGAGCCCTGTGACACATGATGTAGCTCTTGGAAGTGTGCGGAATATTGAGGAGTGAGATGAAGTGCTCAGTTTTTCTGTAATGATTTTTTTTGAGGAAAGTCTTCTTCCTTCCCTTCCCTTCCCTTCCCTTCCCTTCCCTTCCCTTCCCTTCCCTTCCCTTCCCTTCCCTTCCCTTCCCTTCCCTTCCCTTCCCTTCCCTTCCCTTCCCTTCCCTTCCCTTCCCTTCCCTTCCCTTCCCTTCCCTTCCCTTCCCTTCCCTTCCCTTCCCTTCCCTTCCCTTCCCTTCCCTTCCCTTCCCTTCCCTTCCCTTCCCAAGAGGGGAGGGAAGGGGAAGGGAGGGGAGGGGAGAAAAAGGCCAAATTGTTACCTCTGTTTCCCAAGGAGAATTCTGAGGCATGTGTTTCTAGCCTAAAAAGAGGATGAAGGAAATGGAAAAAGCTTTGAGTGATTTCAGTGAATCAGACCCAAAGGCAATTTTAGAGACACATCAAATGCAAAGACTTCAAAGAGGAGTAGGAGATGCACATTAAGCACAGCTTTGACCCCAAGCTCTTTGCAATATGTTCCAGCAGCTGTATTGACTCTATAGACTTGCAGGCAAGGCTGCATGTTGTTACACACCAACAAACACATGGTGGAATGCTATATACACCTTGCTGGGAAGAGTCTAGTTCTCTTAGTTCTCAAAATACCAGCCCCTTCTGAAGAATTGTTGGCTCCTATCATTCTTATTTTTATTGGTCTCCTGAAGTACTGAGAACTTTGGAGGAGAAACAGATGGGCAAAGATGCCCATCACTACACTCTCTCATTTTGGCATTAAATATAAAGCAGGTCTTGGAGAATGAGTGGAACAGATGAAAATTACAGAAGACAGCATTTGCAGGAGCACAACAACATCTGTGTGCTGCTGCTGCTGCTGTATCATTTTGTCCATTTAACTACCTGGCTTGTCTTTATGAGTTTACTTTAAGTCAAAAGCTACAGGGTTTTACACTGAAGCCTTAAAGGTCAGGGAGCTAATAACAGACAAAGGTAATTTATGCCCTATAAATATGACCTTAACATGGGAGCTCTAAAAGAGGATGCAGTTTAGCCTTTAGGCACTTAATTTTCCCCAGAAATATTTCTGAAGCTGGTCTGGTTATAAAGGTATTATCAAAGTTCATGAACTTTCCTGAGAAATCTGCATCCAATTTGAAGCCAACCTGGACTGTTCAGCAGGTTTGCAAAAAGCTGGAGTTGTGCTTAATAGAACGTTCATGATTCTTAATAATGTGACTTTTTTTTTGGCAAGCCTATCTCTAAAAAAAAAAAAATTCTGCTCATTTTTTGTTGTAAAAATCAAAGAAAGTAGCAGCACCAAAACCAGGTGAGTTTAACTTCTGCCTTCCAAACTTCCTGTTTTTGAATTCAATGCCCTGCAAAGTTTGAATATTTTGTGTTATTGCAATTTAATCTACTGCAGTAACATGTGTGCAGCAGTTCAAGAAAAATATATCCTGGGCAATGCAGAGATGGCAATGATTTCCAGACAGTTCAATCAACAAAAAGCTGTTACCTCCACTAAGATGTGGAGCACACAGAGATGAAATGAGGCCTCACAGGGGTCTCACAGGACATCTTCTGTACTGATGGGAGTTAATGGCTCATCTTGGCTGCCATCTGCTTGGGTGGATGTAGGCAGTCCAGTATGTGGGTCACTGTGTGCAGTGCAGGAAATTGGCACTTTCAGAAAGTATTGGGCATAATCCTCACCTGATGTAGATAGAGTCATTGAATTATTTGGGCTGGGAAAGACCACTAAGACCATCTAGTGAGAGGACAGGAGCCCCAAGTTGCACCAGAAGAGGTTCAGCTTGGGTATGAGGAACAATAGTAATGCATTGGCACAGGCTGCCCAGGGAGGTGATGTTCCTGGAAGTGTTCAAGAACCATGGAGATATGGCACTGAAGGCCATTGTTAATGGCATGGCTGCATGGGTTGGTGGATTTGATGATCTCTGTGGTCTTCTCCAGCCTTAATGATTCTATGAGTCTAAAGCAAAAGTAGCGAGATATCATGTGGGATACCACATTCAGGCATCTTTTCTGCAATGGTTCAATTTTCACTGGCAGCCATTGGCAGTGGACGCTGCAATGCAAAATGCCTGAACCTATCAGAGCACTCAGACAAGCTTCAGACATGTCAGGGATGTTTCAAAGACCAGTTGGGTTGGCTCTTCTCTTTAATCAGATTTGCACTGTACTTCTACACAGTGTTAAGCCTCTTCCCAGCTGTCCTCCCTCTGTCATGGAAGATCAGCTCTGGCAGAGAAAGACAGCAGTAATGTCCCCTCTTCATACAGAGCTCTGCCATGTTAGCAGACTGGGAGGCAGCAACAGAGGAACCTCATAAACTGCTAAGAAATAATCAAGTAGTAATGTGGAGTTTTATATAAAAGGCACTCAGAACCTTTCTTTAAGAGCTGATTATTAATTACTCTTGCACATTTGTTTGAATGGATATGGACAAGAATGTTTCTAGGAAGAAATAGTCCAAGAAGATGAGGAATGTGAATTCTTGATCCTATTGGGCAAAACCTCACCCATTTTGTGTTGAATGTTGGACAACTCAGTATAGTCTTAGGTACAGTCTGAGAATGCCAAACCCATCCAGGTCATTTCTCCCTTGCCTCTATGAGTGATACAAAACCATTACTTGTCTTTCTGCTTGGGAAACCAAATTTGAGCTCCAGATGGGTACATCCTGATTTTAAAGGTGAGGCTCATTTCAAGATTTGGGCGCCTGAATGTATGAGCTGACTTTGTTGCCAAGGGAAATGTAGTAAATAATATCCATGAAACCTAAGCAGCAGTTCAGCTAAATGATGAGCAGGGCAGGTCTCCAGGCTTCAGCAAGTGCAACTCCAATATGATCAAATCCCAAAGGAGTAATGCTGGGACCTGATGGGCACTGTGAGATCTTCAGGAGCGAAGCAGTGACAAAAGAGATTTGAGTCAAACCCCTCTCCTTCATCTGGGCGCCTAAGATTACCTGGAGCTGGACTTGGAAAGGACTGAAGAAGGGCTGTTTGAGGGTCAGGAATGTCTTTTAGCACTTACGTGGTCAGCACACGGTAAATTTAAGCCTGAACTCTCTGGGGAACTTCTGGGCCAGCTCTGCCTTAACAGCCATTCTCACAGCATTGCCTGCTGATGTGAACAAGGCAGCTCCGTGCTCATCCAAGTGAAAACACAAGCACCCAAGAAGCGACAGCGAGCTGAATTGCATTCAGTTCCTTGATTGATTCCTCATGCTTCTCATCACTGCTGCTCCCAAATTCCTCACTCTCTCGCTACAAACAAAAATTGATGCTCTGCTTTTTCTTAGCACCTGTGTCCCAGAACACTGTGAAAGCACTGGGTATGGGAAGAGGCTCTACAGTGCCCTGTATTGTTTTCTATCATGCTAACAGTTACCTTCTATAATGCTATTTTTTCCCTAGACTATGCTTCAGTAAGGCTATGTGCTGTTTTGTTCATGCTGTAAAAGCTGTTTTTCCCAGAAATACTTTTCCTTTCGTTGCGTTGTTGGGCTGGATTTGTGTCATTTCAGCAACAGTACTGATGATACTGGAATGGGAAATTTAATGCCTTTAGAATTATAGAATCACAGAATGGCCTGGGTTGAAAAGGAGCACAGTGCTCATCCAGCTCCAACCCCCTGCTATGTGCAGGGTCACCAATCAGCAGACCAGGCTGCCCAGAGCCACATCCAGCCTGGCCTTGAATGCCTGCAGGGATGGGGCATCCACAGCCTCCTTGGGCAGCCTGTTCATTGCCTCACCACCCTCTGTGTGAAAAACTTCCTCCTAATATCCAACCTAAACCTCCCCTGTCTCAGTTTAAAACCATTCCCCCTTGTCCTGTCACCATCCACCCTCACAAACAGCCGTTCCCCCTCCTGTTTATACGCTCCCTTCAAGCACTGGAAGGCCACAATGAGGTCTCCCTGGAGCCTTCTCTTCTCCAAGCTAAACAAGCCCAGTTCCCTCAACCTTTCTTCACTGTAACATAGGCTGATCTGGGACAGGTGAGGTGTTGGAAGTTGCGGTCCCAGAATCTTTATGTCTGTCCTTGATCAACAGCTTAACAAGAGAGAACTGCCTTTTGTTGTAGTACTAGCCCCCTGCTAAGTCTTGACATCCCATGCCTTCTACCATTGTTATGTTTAAGCTGTCTTATCTACAAAGCATTTTTTAGGTCTGGTAGACCTCCAACAGTCTTATTTCCCTTAGGGTAGCAGTGTAACACACCTTCAAAACAAAGCAGGAATAAAAAAGCACTACTTGAGTTGGGGCATTTGTAACTTTATGGCAAACGTTGTGTTTTTATAGCATTCTCCATTTTCCAAAGAGCTGTATGATGTGTCCTGCCAAAATGAGAAATTCAGCTTCTAGGCACTGTTGGCTCATTCTGACAAGGGCATTTTTTTGAGGTTCATGAAGATAAATGAGTTAAGTACAAATGTTATTTTCCTGCAAGACACCCTTGGGGGGAAAAAGTCAGGTTGTTTTCAGGAACTTATGGCAAGTGAAATTCCCACTTGAGTAAGTGAGATTTAATTGCACGTTGCATGCTAGAGCAACAGTGAGCTTGCGCTCAAAATGAATGGATTGCCTTGAGAGATTAGAGCATCCAGGCTGAGGCTGGAAGTCCTGTGATCTTTCTGACAGCAATGCACAATGCAACAGTGGCTTGATGCTGCTTGCTATTTTTCTTCTTGTTATTCCACTGGCCTGACTAAAAGATGCAAATACTGCTTTCATCCAGCATCTATCATGCCTGAAGTCTATGCAGTGGATAGACACAGGGAAACAACATATGGATTCCTTCTGGCCTTATGACCGCTGTGAAGTTACGAGCTTTGCACGTCAGTTTATTGCAATCACATTGTATCAATGCAAAACCCAACAGAGAGATCAGAACGCTTGAACAAAGTATCTCATGTTGGCTCCTCTGAAGGAGAAACCCCAGATATATTACAAAAAGACACAGAAAGAAATTACTTGTCAAATACATAATGGTGGAGTTTGAATGGAATTGGAAATTAGAGGCCTATGGAAACTGCAATTGCTATTTTCAGTATTAATGTTGGAACTCCCTTTCTCTTTGTTGGCCTTATCACCTGTTTCAGAAATGTTACAGTGAGAAGGAAGGTTAAATAGTTCACATCTGCTTTGGCTGGAATTATGAATTGACCACAGATCCTGGTTTTGCCATGACCATCCAGTGCTCCTGCAGTGGTCATAGGCACTTCAGAGCTGCCTCAACGCGGAGATCAAAACAGGAAAGTCAAGACAACTGAAGTCAAGACACTTTTTCTGAACAGCTCAGAAAAAGTGGTAATACAGTGGCACAGGCTGCCCACGAGGTGGTGGGGTCACCATCCCTGGAGCTGTTCTGAACCATGGAGATTTGGCACTGAGGACACAATCAGTGATCATGGTGGGGTGGGTTGGGGTTGGACTTGGGGATCTCAGTAGTCTTGTCCAACCTTAATGATTCTATGATTCTATGATTCTATGATTCTGTGATTCTATGATTCTATGATTCTATGATTCTATGATTCTATGATTCTATGATTCTATGATTTTGTTGCATCCTCTGATGCAAAAAGCACAATGAGAAAAAATGGTATTGAACAGACAGGTTCTGAAACTCATCGGAAGAAGATGAACATCACTTTTAAGTACAGTTTTGTATGTCACTGATCACTTCTTGGAAATCTGGCATTGGTTCAGCTCACAGAAATCCCTTTCTTTTTATATTATTACCATCTTGCTGCATGACCGCTTCAGAAATATTCAATCCCATCTCTGAAAATGATGCTGTGGGGAAGGCCTCACAAATAATGTGTTTCCCTCGGAGGGAAGTACTGTGAACACATATTGTAGGACTGCTCTGCCCCAGGTTGCCATGGGGAACTTGGACTTTGATTCTAGTTAGAGAGAGGGACTTAATTTCACCCATGGTAGTCGTAAGTGCTTCCTGCCTAATTCCAAATATGGACACAGAAAGCCTGTTGTAATTTAAATCACTAATTACTAACTGCTTTGAAGACCATAGTTAACTCAAGAGGCAACAGTGAGTGCTCCTGCTCTTCTGAAGGTGGCTTTTCACTTTGTAATACATATGTCTTAAACCTGAGACAGCATTGGTTAAGTGAAAAATAGACTCAATAAAATGTGGTATTGAGCATAGAATCATAGAATCATGCAATGGGTTGGAAGGGACCTCAAGGGTCATCAAGCTCCAACCCCCCCTGCCACAGGCAGGGCCTCCGAAATCAGAAACGTATCTACTTGATGCAGCACTTTAAAAATAAATTAATGGCTTTTCTTCGGAGCTCATATTGGTATTTCCTGCCCAGTAATACCAATATCAAACCAATAGCACTAAATTTTGCCGCATTGAAATATTTGGCACCAGTGCAGGCTGAAAAAACATTGGAGGCTTTTCTGTTAGCATGAAAACTCCAATATTCAGTGCACTCATTCATATTTTTAATGATAACACGAGAGAAAGTGATAACAGTGCAACAAGCCTCACGTACAGCATCTCGTTACCTGGCCGATTTGAATGTATTTGAATGCCGTGATGGAGTTAACTTCATTAATCACACTGCAGAGAGTGTAATAAATGCCAACTGCTGTTGGTGCCGACAGGCATATCTGTGCTTTGACTGAGCAGTGCCTTAAACGTGCTGGGGAGATGCACAGAATTAGTCTTTGACCTAATTCGATCTGTTCCACCTGGACTGCGTTATCCGCCACTGAGCCTGGGGGTGGATTTCAGTGTTTATCAGAGTGTCAATAAGGGACAGTTTTTCAGTGCTTATTTCCATCACTTTGGAACAAAATGCTGTGAGTTTTGCACCACCTCAACGCCAGATTTAATTCAGCTTTGAGTGTGATTTCACAGTCTGCTTCAGGGCCCAGATGCTTCCCTCCCTGTTTGGCACTGTGAATCCCTTTTGCTGCTTAAAATATTCACTGCTTTCCCAAAGATACTCACAACTTCCCAAAGTCTGTAGGAATCTGAGAATCCCAGAATGCCCATTACTGCTCACAAAGTCCCCATCCCCAGATAGCCCTTAAATGGTCCCCACTTAACCCCAAGAACAGCTTTCCCTGAGCTCCAGGGATTGAGAGCAGGATTCAGTTGCCTTAGCACAGACATCTGATACCACTAGTGCTCATGGTAAGATGGTAAGCAGATGAACTGGGAGTGGAATTGGTCTGAACGTGGCTGTGCTTGTTACAATTGCTTCTTAAAACTATTTTGGAAGGGGCCTTTTCCCTCCCATCTCATCTTGTCCCTTCATGCAGTGATCAGGCAGAGCTCACTCAGCCAAATTTTACTTTACGAATTCTGTAAGAAAAAGATCTATTTTCATAGCTTATAACTAGTTCTGGCTGGGAACAAGGACATTTGGAAGCAAGTTTACAGTGAAGATTTTCAGGGTTTTCATTTTTCTTGTTCTCTTTCCTTCGCTCTTTCTTTTTCTTTTTCTCTTTCTTTTTGTCCTTCTCTTTCTTTTCCTTTTTCCCCCCCTTTCCTTTTCCCTTTCCCTTTCCCTTTCCCTTTCCCTTTCCCTTTCCCTTTCCCTTTCCCTTTCCCTTTCCCTTTCCCTTTCCCTTTCCCTTTCCCTTTCCCTTTCCCTTTCCCTTTCCCTTTCCCTTTCCCTTTCCCTTTCCCTTTATTCCCTTTCCCTTTTTCTTCTTCTATTTCTTTCTATTTTCTATTTCTAGGACCAAACCAAACCCACAGTGAAGGTATATCTTGATTACCTTTTATGGCCACCTCTGGCTTTCACTCATAACTGTGTAATTCAGCTATATTTTTTCTGGAGCTGCGAACAAATGAGATGGCAGCTCTGACACCTATTACAGCTCACTCGGGTACTTTGTCTTATTTCTTTTATTTGTTGCTATGTTAATCAGAGGGAAAGAGGCTCTTCCAGTGAGTTATTAATTTCCCTTCTCCCATTTTACCACCAACTGAATCACTCTCTGGAGATAACACTTTCCATAGCCTGGGAAGTTCATGTAGACCCAAGGCTAAACTTAAAGGAGGGGAATATCCTGCAAGTGCCCAGAGCTTCTGAGAGGGTCAGTGCAGAGAAAGGAGTGAAGCTTATGTCCTAATGGATACGTATGGCATGAAGAAGCCTCTTAGAAATATCACTCCTATGGTAAGTCTTGTCTGTTGAAGTCAGGGATGACTTGTCTTTTTATATACTTGTGTGGCATACAAGGATCATATATAGAGACATTGAACAACGTGGGTTGGAAGTGACCTTGAAGATCACCTAGTTCCAATGTATGGTATATATTTTATATAATATTTTATACCACATGTATAAAATGAAAACATGCCAGCTACAAAACACTGAGAGAGGCTGAACTGAATTCAAGAAATTGCATTTGATTCACTTTAATATCGTTATCTGATGAAACAATAACTTACTGTACAGAAGGCAACTTCAGTTCATTAAAAATACATGTGCACTCTCCAAAACACCCTGCCATGGGAGAATTAACAGATACGAACACAAAATCATCGAGCCCATTGTTGTAATTGAGTGAAGGAGCCTGACTGTTATTTTGAAATGCATCACTAATTCAGAAAGCACATGTCATGGTCAGACACTCTGTGGATAATGAGATTAACAGATATATATGTATGCACTTGGATTCATTGCTGTGCTAACTCCTTCAGCTTAAATACAAAGAGTTATCACCTCATTACTCAAAGTTAACATTCACACCATTCTTAATTACACGTGGTTAAACCAGAGTCAACATGAAGGTGATTCATGAAAGTTACAGGGCAGGAAAAGTGATTATTTTTATTACTTGCTGTCGTTTTCCCAGGTGGGCCCTCACAGCCCATCCATCTCACAGCCCATCTCAATGCTAGTGGATGGATTTGCACCCTGTGATGTGCACTTTCACTTGCACAGTTCCAAACTCAACTGCAAAATGACTCATATGTTTGAAACCACCGTTTGCTCCTGCTGGAACACCGAATTATTGAATCCTTTAGGTTGGAAAAGACCCTTAGGATTATCAGCTGCAACCTTCAATGGACCATCACTGAGTCCATCACTAAGCCGTGTCGCTCAGTGTCACATCCACACGTCCCTTAGATACCCCCAAGGATGACAACACCACCCCCCTGAGCAGCTCATTCCAACACCTGAGCACCTGTCATAGAAACACAGAATCACAGAGGTTGGAAAAGGCCTCTGAGATCATCCAGTTCAGCTGTCCACCCATCACTGCCCAGGAAGAGGGTGTTTGGTAAATTTTTTTTCCCCAAACAGTCCTTCTCTGAAGCTTTGTGCAGTTTGTAACCAAGACCTAAATAACGTCAGTCCAAATTCATCGCAGCTGTAAGCAAAAAAATTCTGATTGCTGCTTGTGCACTTCCAGGCAGAAAGTCCTGTCCCTATGAGGAACAGCAAAAAGTCCTAAAAGGACATTGTTAAGGTCACATTTTTATATCTGCTGGAAATAGCACAGCTTGATTACTACCTACATGCTTTGAGTATCAAATGCCAGCTGAAAACCTGACCCCAGAGTTGAAAGATCCCTGTCCTGCTTGCTCCTCGTGTGCCATTAGCTGCCTTTGAGTGTCAAGAAGCATAAAACTGGATAATGAAAGCATTACTCTCTAGAGGGGATGATGCCTTTTATGTTTAAAATATGTTCCTGGGCAAACCTCACAAGGCAGTTCAGAGGTAACCATCCTGATTGCTTCCTGATGTCTGAGGGAATGGGTTCAGCTGCCCTGGGGCCGACGGCATCTTGAACCACTCTTGCGTTTGCAAATGCTGCAGGTGGAGAGTCAGCAACAGCACACAGCCAGAAGTGGTCAGTGTGAAGGCAGTGAGCTGCACTGCCCTCTGCGTGCTCTCTGTGTAGAAGGATTTTCCTTATATCTAACCCAACTCTACCCTACCTGAGCTTGAAGCCACATCTGTCCATTAGCGTTACTTTTTAGCGATGCTCAGTCATCCTACGAAGAAAGGTCTAGAAATTGTCTGCCTCTAACATCTGTAGTTCAGAACAGCCTCGGCTCCTGCATATGGCCAATCTGAGCCACTGGCTTGAACACCTGGCTGAGATAAACCTGGGCAGCCCGACCCAGTGCCTGGCAACCAGCCCACGGCGGAGGGTTGGAACTCAGTGATCTTTAAGGTCCTTTCCGACCTAAACCATTTTATGATTGCCAGTTTATTTCATCGCCCTCAACACAATTAATTGCATCTGCAAACCATGCCACTGAATGCAAAATGCTAAGTGGTGCAGCTGTAGCATTTATAAAATATTAACTCAGAGCAGAAGGTAAATAAATCACGGCTCTATCCTCCTGAACTTGTTCCTCCAGTCTTTTGCAATGACCCTGCAAGACACTTTTCCTTGCTGCTGCTCTGGGTGTGTGCACAGACCCTCATCTACTCTTACAGCGTATTTAAATGTCACACAGACAATGAAGAAGGCATTCTGTAATCATATTGCACATTTATTGTGAAGTCACAGAGCAGTATGCAACCAAAGGTGTCTAAAAGGGGTGAAATGCCACCTGATGACCATCACAACTGGGACCATAATACTTAGGGGGTGCCATGCAGCAACACAGTGCTGTTATCCAAATGGCTTCTGGTTTAATGTCATAAGTGGCTCCTTTCTGTCATTTTAGCAGTGTGGCTCAGAGAAGTGGGGAGAGGTTATCATTCTTCATTTTAATGTTGGTCTTGCCCTTCTGCTAGTAAAGCAAATTCAAAGAGGACCACAAGGGAATAAATGGAGGTCCCCAGTTTACTTATTTACTTTTAACTTCCAGTGTTGAGTATCCAAGGTTCCTACTGTATCATAGAGCTACATTCAAGACTGCTTACTTGTTCAAGGCTTGATCAGTATTCTTTGGCATAGGGTGTTTGCTGTCAGTGGATCTTTGTGATCTTTGTTACCACAAAAGACCATCCAATACTGCAGAGAATGAGCCCACAGCAGCACTGCAGCTTGGCGACGGGTGCAGTTCTGTTCAGAGGTCTACAAATCCTTCCCAGTTCTTTAGAGATGACTTCAGTCACAAAACCACTTTATGTATGTGTGTGTGCTTATTTCTTCCAGACAGACAATAGACCAAAGTGATCATTAAGATGCCGATTCCAGCTGACATCATCCATGAGGCTCTTCCACAGGAGTGAGCATCCCTGAAGTCTGGTTTGTGTTCTTGAGCTGTCACGCTGCTGCCATGAGAAGGGAGCAGTGGTCTGGCTGGCCTCTCCTGGACACGCACTCTGAGCTCCATCCTCTCTGATAGCATTACCTAATGGTAAGCAGTGAGGTTCAATCGTTCAGAAACTCTTCTCTCTGTATGTGTCTGAGCTGAAGAGCTGTTATGCCTCGGCTTTAAGATAGCTGCCAAATAGGTTGGTTTCGTAGCCTCAGAAGCACTCTTTGGTCACCCATGCAGCAGGTAGATGAGAGCTTGTGTTGGGTTTTCCCACTGCAAGTTTTCTACACAGCAAGCTCCACTTTGCCCTTGGGCTGCGTGCAGAAAAATTCCAAACGCTTGGCCCACTGACCTAAGGCACCATTAAAATCTGTGACTGCTCAGACCCTTCATTTTCCAGGACTTTTTAGTATTCCTGAGCTCTGCAAGGTCACAGAGCAGTTGGGTGGCTGCCTCTTTCCATGGTCTCCATGGTGCAACTTTGCTTTGAAGCTTGGAGGGAATAACAGCAGTAGATACATAGGAAAGCTGTGACACCTCTCCTGAACCCAGCAGCTTCCCCAAAACTCTGCTTTCTAACACTCACCTCAAGGGAAGGCAAAATACATTTGGTGACTTACCATGAAGAGGCTCTCACGAAGTCCCTGGTAACGTTTGAAGAGCTGGGCACATCTAACAGCTGCAACAGAAAATTAATGTGTTTAGCTTTGATGTTTGCAATGCAGGGCCAGTAATTTCATTGTTGGCCTTATTACGGCAGCATTAATGGGGCATAATTTGCTTTAAAAGGGAAAGCAAAGATGTTTACTGTCTTCCTGCTAATGCAGTTGTGCTGCTCCGTGATCATCTGTCGGGCATGACAGCATCTTCTATTTCGATGCAGATTTGTCATTTAAGTAAATTTTACGTAGGTGCAGGAAGGGAGGGGATGTTCTTTCTTTTAATGTACATCTATAATTTATTTAGATCAGAGCTTCTCTGCAGGGGAGTAAAAATAATATCTTCATTTCTAATGTGTTGCAAGAACAAAGATTGCAGAGTCTTGTTTCTTGTCTCCTTAGAGACAGCATTGGCAGTGGGGGACTTTCTGTGACCCTCCGAGCACCACCAAAATTGCCACACATCAAGGCTGTTTGGTCAGTGGGGCCACAATTTGGGTTTTGAAGGATTTTCTGTGGACCTAAAATATTAACAAGAGCTGTTCTGTTTTATGACATTTCTTTCTCTTGGGAGGAATGGTGAGGAGTGGGAGAAGGCTTAGGAACCCTTCCTGTTAGATCAACTTCTGCCAGCGGGCTGCTGCATACTGTAGATTTTATGATATAAGTAGAACTGGGGTCACCCTTAATTCCATGTCTGATCAGTGGAATGAGGAAAACAACTCCCAAGGGCTAATTATGACTTAAAAGACTTGTCCATCTCCTGGAAATGCCTATTCCCTCCATCTCTGTGGTAATTTTTCTCTTTGGATAGGGATCCAATTGTGCTGGGATGAGCTGAACCCTCGTGCCCATAGCCTGGAGTTGGCTGTAGGTCAGGAACCACATCACACAGTAATGTTATTGCTCTAGGATCCGACATGGCAGTAATTCTGTGCAGAGCTGCTCACTTTGGTGCTAAGGGAGATCTCTTTGCAAAATGATGCATCTGTCACCTCTCGTGTCTCACTGGATGCCTAATGCCATTGCAGGAACATGGGTATACAACACAAGAGTTTCATGCATTGCTTTCCATCAGCAAACATGTAGTTAAGCTCAAGGTGGTTGTTAAAAATTAACACAGATTTAAAATAGGACTGAAAGTTCGTTGAAAAAAAAAAGAAGGGCCATTGTATTTTGAGATGATATGCTTGATGTGGGAACTCTTGAAGATGCAAACTGATGTAGAGACTCTAGCTATGCGTTTGCATGTTCTTTCGTTTTATGAGTATAAGCTGTTAGAAATGAGAGGAGGGGTAAATGGACCTCTGGTCTATCTCAGCAGAGTCACATTCTGGTTTGTTTCAATCATGTTTTTAGGATGACATGGGTGAAACTACTCAGGGAACCAAGGGGGCCCCTTCCTAGGGGGATGCTTGGGTGCTAAAAGTATTTTCCTTGCAGATGAGTTGCGGTGAGGTGGGGGTCAACCTCTTCTCACCAGTAACTGTGGTAAGATGAGAAGTGATGGCCTCATGTTGCACCCAAGGGGTTCAGGTTGGATATCAGGAAGAATTTCTTCTCTGAAAGAGTGGTGATGGCACAGCTGCCCAGGGAGGTGTTGGGGGTCACCATCCTTAGAGGTGTTCAGAACCATGGAGATATGGCACTGAGGGATGTGGGCAGTTGGCATGGTGGGGGTGGGTTGGGGCTGGAGTTGGGGATCTTAGCGTTGTTTTCTAACCTTAATGATTCTATGATTCTAAGTACCAATGTCTTATCTGTATCTTTTATGTTCCAGTGCCTGGCCAATCTTTCGGAGAATAATTTCTTCCTAATATCCAACCAGAATCTCCCCTGCTGCAACTTAAGGCCATCGTGTTTCATCCTATTCTGGGCTGACCCCCACCTCTCCAGAACCTTCTCTCAGGCAGCTCTGAAGAGCACTGAGGTCTCCTGAGCCTCCTATTCTCCAAACTGTACAACCCCAGCTCCCTTAGGTGCTCCCATCACACTTGTGCTCCACATCCCTCACAGGTCCATTGCCATTCTCTGGACGCACTTCAGGGACTCAATGTCTTCTTGTAGTGAGGAGCCCAACACCAAACACAGCCTTGAGGTGCAGCCTCACCAGATCTAAGTGCAGAGGAATGATCTCCTGCTCCTGATCGCATTTCCTAACTAGCTGAATTCACATGAAACCCCACAAGACTTTACTGAGTTTCTCCACTTCTTCTCACTTTCCCATCAGCTCTGTGCAAAGGCAAGGAGTAAAATCTCCTTTTCAATTAGTGGTAAAATTTCCACTGACTTCAGTGAGGCCAGGATTTCATTTTAGGCCTAATATTGCCTGTAATTTCCCTTCTGATTAAATTAGCGTGCTGAGCTTCTCTCAGTGGTCTATTGAGAAAGAGAGCTTCTTTCCATTGCAGGAAATGGCAAGTTCAGAATGTCCTGCACTACATATAGGAGGCCACTTCTGTCTCAGTAGTGCAGCTCCTCTAACGCTGCTGAGCATCCTTGACTTCTTACCACTGGACACCTCTGCCCATCAAGCCCTTTCCTGCTGGAAGGAATTGGCCCAGGGTTAAATCTCCCTCTTCAGTAAAATGCTTCCATACTTCTTCATTGTCTGAAGCACTGATCTGATAAGAGCTCACATCACTGCTCCATTAACACCGGCCTTAAATACTAAATCAATGCACTTGCACAGCAAGGTGCATAGCTTTGCTCTTCACCAGCATCTGCTTCAGAGCACGCTGCAAATTGATGGGTTTCATTTTCTTTGTTGGCTCCCACTTAGGCTGGTTGCTGTTATCTGGGATCCCTGCCCACAGGTAGTGTGTACAGCATTTGGCAGCTGTCAAATGAGAATACCCAAGAATAAATACATCCCTCTATGTTAACTCTCTCCAAGCTCACCTCTGCTTAAAGGAAACATGCAGAAATCTTCCAAATAATTGGATATTACTTCTGTGATTGTAAGTTCTGAAGCCTGAGCACTAGCTGATAAAAATGGGAATTCCACAGATTTCTCCCCATCTTTTTTTCCCCCTCCAGTAGATAAAATACTCATTGTTCAGCAATTGCAGAAACTGTTGCAGAAAAGCTGCAGACTGTTGCATCCCTAACTAACAAGTTTCCCTTGGCACAGTTTAAGAGAGCAGCAGAATTACCAGACAATCTTAACGAGGCAAAAGGTCATAATTTATATCCGCCCTGAGAGATGCAGACTCACCATCTGTGGTTCACCTCACTGGGTATGAAACTCAATTCAGGAAACCTGGCTGCACACTGCTTAAAGTGGCACAATTTCCCTCTGCTACCTTGCGGTCCCAAATCATCTTGGCTCTTAGCTCTTACTGACCTGTGCTGCCCTTGGGGCAATGCTGTATCACAGCCAGTCTCTGGGACTGTGTGTGAATTTTCCATGTATGTTTAATGATATCCATCATATTTAATCTGCATGTGAGGGGGGAAGTGGAGACCGGGGGATAGAATTGTTTGAGTTGGAAGGGACCCTGAAAGGCCATACAGCCCAACCCCCCTGCAATGAACAGGGACACCCACAGCCCCATCAGGTTCTCAGAGCCCCATACAGCCTGACCCTGAGTGAAGAGCCCATACCCTCCGAATTATAGGAGATCCTTGTAGACACATCTAATTTCCAGGGGAAATAACTGCTCTAATGTCCTCCTTAAGGAGTATTAATACTACAACCAGCTTCTTCAGGGCTATGGCCTTTGTGTCCCAGCGTTTGCAGGGCTGGTGGGAGCCAATTCTCCCCAAAGGGAGCACGGTCCCAACAGAGCTGCCAGGAGGAACGCAGCTGTGCCAAGAAACAAAGCCATCAGGATGCTGCTCTGTAGGGACCCTGGGACAATCGTGTGCTGAGGGATTGTTGCTGCTATCTTACACTGCTGGGAAAGAAAGCATGGAAAAACCAACAATCTCCATCCGAGGAGCTGAGTTTAGCAGTGCCATCACAAAAGTCCTTACAGAATCAAGTGACAGCATGGAAATTAACTCTTTGATTTTTTAGTGGATGAACTGGTACTTATGAAAAGCCCAAATTGCCCCTGTGGCAATGAATTTGTCATCAGGGAAATGGTGTCAGGCTCAGTCATGCCCCAGTGATGCTTGGGTGGGTTTCCATCCTATAAAGATGCAATGCTGTTTTCCTATTCCTCCAGTCTCTGCGCAAGGAGAGGGCGTGCTGGGATCAGGCATAGAGGTGAATGGTTTTCTTGATTCTCATGCAGCACTCACAGACTAAATACTCACTGTGTGACTCGCTCCATTATCACAATCACAAGGTGCTTTTTTTTTTCTTCCTCAGAAGGAATTACAGCCTCCAAGCTGTGCTATCTCTTTTCCTTTAGCACTCCAGGAAGATGGCACTCTTTTACCTATCTGCTCCTATTTAAAAAAGAGTTTTCCATAAGCCCATAGGTTTTTTTTTTTTTTGCCTGCTTTCAATTTTCTGTATTTATTTATCATTTCTGCCTGCAGCTCAAACCATGGATAATTGCTGTTTCTTTGCCACTGAGCAAGGTAACCTGGCTCCCCGGTGTGTCAGAGGGCCGTCAGAAGCTGCCCAGTTCTTCCAGCAGAGAGACAAAACTCACTGTAAAATGGTTGCCTGCTGCTCCCAGCAGAATATGAACACAGGAAATATAAACCAACAGATTACTCAACCCCTAGGTAGGCCAATTAGAGGGGGAAAAAAAAAAACAAAACAGCAAAGGCTGTGCATACGCTGCTGTTAATGCGAAAGGATCAGCTGAAAAAAGAAGCTCAGCTTCATCTGGTTTTTAGAAATTAATAGCTATAGTGGGACTGGCTGAGATCAATGCCCTTTTCTCAAAAGGAAACTTTGGTCTCATTAGAATTGCAGCTTACGTCCGCCAACTGGAAGAAGCAACGGGGGAATGGATCTGGCTTGCTTTCAGCCCAGCTTCATCCCTCAGCTGGAAATCTTCATGCCAGTCAGTGCCAGCTGCACATACATCTGGGGGTGAGATGTCCCTTGGTCATATGGCTGAAGGGACTTCAACACTGGCCCAAATTAATTGGATTTTGCAAGTAATGCATGCCAAAATGTTGCTTTGAGAGTCTCAAGACATAGCTAAAGACACGCACTGCACAACAGAGAGTCGTGGATGAAAGCTGAACCTTCAGGGTTGCCATCAGACAGTTTAATGCTGTTTGGGGAATGGCTCAGCCATCGCCCTGTTATCTATTTGCCAAGATCATAGCATGAATTGGGTACTTTTAAAGGTATGAGAAGAAACAGGGCAGAAGCTGGTGCTGGTAGAAACTGCCATAGTTCTGTGTGCTTCAGGGAAAAGAATTGCTCCTCCAAAGACTGGGGCTACTCTGGGTCTTGCAACAGAGCTGGACCCCATTTTGCTCACTCACAGTCTTTCATCTCTGGACAAACACCACATCAGCAGTTACAGAGGGGTGTTGTAATAAATCACCCAATGCTGCATTCCAGGCAGAGCAGCTAATAAATGGGAAAACATTCTGCAGTCATAAAACTCACTGATAACTAAAACACAAAGCAACTGAAGCTGGAGCAACTTTACTTCAGCTCTATAAAACCAGGAGTCACACAGAGATTTGGAAAAAAACCTTTTTTTCCCAACCTGGCAAGTGTCATCCCAAGCAGTAAATCACGGAGCCTACGGGAACTGCCTTGGGAGCACAGGCTTTAACTATGGTAATCTAGAAAACAAGCAAGCCTTCTAGTTCATACAGAAAGTCTTCCAGATTACACTGTCTGGTCATCTTGTAGAAAAAAAGAGGGGTCAGAGCAATCAGCTGTCTTGCAAGGCACCAGGGGCGACCACCATCACCACCCATAACGTGCCCAACTTCCATTGCGTCTCTACGCTCCAGCTCTCATCTGCTCTGAATAAAAGATCTTATTGGACCTCAGAGACACGCTGGCTTTTCCTTTTTAGGTAAAAGCAAACAAACAAACAAAATATTCAGTTTTGGGCCTTTCTTTGTGGTTTTGAAGAGGAATGGGAGCGGAGCTATTTTTCCAGTCCCTGCCTTGAGAAGTACGCTTTGTTTGCTTTTCTCAAAGTACTTCTGGTTGGATTCAACATTGAAAATTATTTTGAAGTACCAATCTTCCAGTGTGTCTGATGTAATTGCATAAAAGAAGGTGTTTGGAGGGACATGTCTCTATCTGTTACCCAGTTGAGATCACAATTGCAATTCATCGTGTAGAATTGATCTTGGTTTTGCAAGTACTGGCAAGACAACAAAGAAACAATTTATGGGCTCCATCTTAGTTTTTACAAACAAATGCAAAGCACTGAAGAAAGATGTAAAAGGGGGATCTGCATTTAAACTGTTGTATTCCAGAGAAAGGCAGAACACATTATTCTTGTGGTCAGTTTCTGTTACGGACTACATGGCTCACATTAACAATGTGCTGGAGAGTTCCACATCTTTAACATGATTTTTCTTTTTCAGATGGAAAATGAAAGACCTTCAGCCATGGTCTTCTATGGATGTGAAACAAGGGCCCTAGCTGAAGTTCTGAAAAGACACCTTGTGTTTGAGACATTTGAAACATCCACACAGCAGCAAGCAGATAGGATAAGGGGAAATGGTGTCAAACTGAAAGAGGGGCTATTTAGACTGGCAGCGGATGCAGCATCCCTGGAGACACTCAAGGTCAGTCTGGATGGGGCACTGAGCAGCTGACAGAGCTGTGGGTGTCCCTGCTCATTGCAGGGGAGTTGGAGCAGATGACTTTCAAAGGTCCCTTCCAACTCACAACAATTCCATGATCCTGTGACTCTATGAGATGTCACAAGACCTATGGGATACTTGAACCCTGCTATAGCAGCTGCTGTAAGGGTACCCCAGATGTCTCTGATGCACTGTCTTTCAAGCAGCTGAACGCTGCTATAATGTAGGACTTTGTTTGCAGAGCAACACTTGTGCTGAGTGGTAGTGGGCTTTTGTGCCCAGTGCTGCAAGAACTTTGCATCCTTAGCTGTAAGATAAAGGGCTGCCAATGAACCTCCTGGTATTACCTTGAAGAAATTCAATTCCTACCAAGCACACATTCCTGCAAAAATCTCCCTCAGTTAGTAAGTTAGGACTCTCTCTACCTCTTATTTCTGGAGTTAAAAAGAGGCTAAAGCACTGAACTATTGTGGTTTTTCACACTTGTACCAATGTCATACTCAATTACCCCAGCACTGTTAGAGGAAAATGGACAAGTACCTTGGTGTAAGTCATCTGCTGCCAATACATACCCTTAGTTCGGCATCGCTGCACTTCCCTGCAGCATCCTTGTATTCTCAGTAGTCTCTTGAGGGTTTCCACTCATTGTCTTAGTTATCAGATATGATGGGACTTCTTTGTTCACATCAGCAAGATCAATTTGCAACCTTATAATCCGAGTTCTGTCAACTAAGTAAAGAAAAAGGAATGAGGATTGCACTTTTTTGGGCCTCATAAGGGAAAATCTGGGCCATTAGGTGGAATTACCTACTCCTTCTTCCCATCGTGGATCCAAATTCTCACTGATTGGTGATTCTGCCATTGGCCAAGTGTCCCTGCATACAGCTTTAGAAGTTATAAGTCACACAGATGAGCATAGAGATTCAGCAGTAGTTTATTCCCAGCGAACCAAGAGGTCCTCCCAAGTCACTGACCTCCTCTGGAGAGAAAGGAAAAGGAAACAACAGTGCTGAGTCACAATTTCTACCTGAAGTCAATGCAATCCAAAGCAGAGGGAGAACAATGATCTTCAGTTCACATTTTCCACTCTAGGAGTAATCAAAATGGCAACTACTGCAAAATCTTTTTGAAGTGGACGCTTTTTCCCAAGTCTTCTCACTAAATCCTACAGAATTAGGCCCTTTTCACAGTGAAGTTTTTTAGAATGAATCCATCATGAATCATGATGTACATTAAATACATGTATTTCAGTCTGGGATAAAGCTTTGAAGAGGAAAGACCTCATCTTTAATTACGATGTCAGCACTGAGCCTCAAAGCTCCCATGCAACTGCAATTGTTCATCAACTGCTCAATAACTGTGTTTCCTTTCATCTTTTAGAAGACAGTAGCAAATAGAAGGTTTCTGTTTTCCTAAGGGATAAATTGCCTTCTGTTTACCACGTTGTGCTTTGCCCAGGAATACGGACAGCTGCTGTCGAGCAGCTGATGTTCAGAGTGTGGCTGGTGGGACAAAGCCCTGGAATATCAGAACTCGCAGGACTCAGCCTCCAAAAGGTCTTGACTCTTACTGATAGCACTGGGTTTTTGGGACCTGGCACGTTTGTGCCACCGATGTTCTCAATCTATGCTTCTAAGTCACAAATGAAAAAAAAACGGATCTGAGGTCTCGTAAAACATAACTTCATTTGAAATGTTGCCACTTGGAAGCATGACTTATCTCGGCTAAGCAGCCTCCAGAAGTGCTCATACTCTGGCTCTGTGCCTCGAGCCAAAATGAAAGGTCATTTGTTGGACCAGACGAGCACAATTAACTTGTAGCCATTTACATCTGCTGAAAGATGTCGGAAAGCACAGAATGAAGACTAATAAAAAGCTATTATTTATAGGAGCTTCTCATTTTCCTGTGAAGTATACATATGTGTATAGGAATATATAAGAAAGGAATGAATTTTTAAGATGGTTATGTTCTTGAATAAGGTTTTAATTATATCTGAGATAACTGTGTTGGCAAAATGTGGGTGAGGGAGACAGAACAGCATTTCCCATAGAAGAAAGAGAAGAACTGGGCTTTCTGGGGTAGGTGGGTGGGATCATCTGAGTCTGCACAGTTTTCCCTACCAGTAACTGTGTAAGGCTTTGACTGTAAGCTGCAGAGAGCCCATATGACTTTGCTCATCTTTCTTCCCCAGTGCTTTTAACTAAACCATCACTCCCCTGTAGAATTCCTGTTCAGGTCTGTGCTGCTCTCATGTAACCCATGGACATCTCCTGCTCTTCTCTCTGTAAGAGCTCTCCTGGCATTACGGGACAGGCAGAAAGCTTTTCTGCTTCCTATGAGGTGGTGGCAGAGCCATCATCGTCATCAACAAGACTTCTCGGCACCTTCTACTCATCCTCACTGCCAAGTTGTTCATTTTCACAGAGGAGAAATTTCTGAGTTGTAAACTAAAAGCAGATTTTAACCCACAGAAAATGTCCCAACACCTTCACCCAGTTCTCACAGGAACCTCTTCTGAGCCCAGTGTGAATACTGCTGCTCGTCTCTCCCATGCCCTTAATTTTCCATTCCAGTGCTGGTGGTCATTGCCTGCGGTTAGGACTCCAGATTGCTATATCCTGCTCCTTTTCAGGCTTTTTGCCATTTTTAACTGCTCTTTAGCAGAAGCGTTTTCACAAAACATGCACAGAAGAAGAACAAAAGAATAAAGAAGTTTCAAACCTGTCAGTTGGTGCCTTCCATATAGTTCACCATCACTCCACCAGAGCCCAAAAGGATTCTCTATTCTCCTTGCTTTGGGGCAGGAGCACGAGGACTTTGCCCTCGCCTTAACGTTGGCTTACCAATAGCAGCTGTAGTAAAGTCCCATGCTGTGTTTCTTGATATTCAGCATTGAATTCCCTTTCTGAGTTTTATCCTCTGACTCGTGGCACCCAAGAATAATTCCTTCCTGCCCCTTTGGATTAAACATTGCCTCTGCATCCAGGAGAGTGCCAAATTTCTCTACCTCCATTTCTCACGCATGTGAGCTTCTGACTTTGTCACTCTCAGACATTCCCCCAGCCATGGAGCTGTGCTCTCACATCATGATGTAAAAGGAGCCAGAGACCAGTGTGTTGGCAGAGTTTCTGCCTTTACAGTGGTTTTGGTAACCAGCTGTGCTGCTCTCAGCTACATTCCCAACTCTCTTCTTGTAATACCGGTCCTGAGATCAGGTTTTGCTTTAACTCACCATCTTTCATCAGATCTGCTTTTTCTGCAGACACTGAGTTGTGTTTCCCTAAGAAAAAGCCCATTTTCCTCACTTTGGTGACAGGATACTTGCTTCCAAAATTGCTCTAAGTGTTCTAACAATAGCCATCTCTATCAGACGACATTACCTGATACTGCCTTTATGATGCCCCATTTACCTTCACAGTTTCCTTCTATCTTTCAGGGAACATCATGCCAGGGGGGATAATGACTCTCTGTCTATTCCAACAGTCAGGATCTGGGACAGGGAGAGGACAGCCACCAAAAGGAGCAAGCTTTACAACAGACTACAGTTTGTTCTTTTTTTCCCAGCATGATGCCTTCTTGCACATCTGAGCCTCAGATTCCAAACACTGATAGATCTGCTCACAGACATCACCTTAACATCTCTGTGTTGTCCCCTTACATAGCTCTTTGGTAGAACTTCCTTGGTGGGATCCCATTTCCCAACATGCTTAAGTGACCCAAAAGCAGCTTCTTCAAGACCAAGTGATAATTTAATTTACATGTGGGACAAACCAATGAAAGACGTGTTAAAGCCAAGGGAAAAGCATTAACATGGTTTTGTTGCCTCTTCCTGTTTAGATTAAGACAAGTTGTGGTAGGTTGCCCCATTACAGTCTGATTACACAGTTTGTACCTGGTGGAGTCATTTATTCTGTGGTGCTCAAATGGCCCCAAAGCACCAGCTAAACCTTGACCTGTTTGTGGTGCTTTCCTTACAGTCCTCCAGTCACTTTGTCAGACCACAGTGAAAAGAATGGGATCAAGACATTTTCAGAACTCCCTTACGTGGATCACAAATATTCTGATAAAGTGCTTCCATGTTATTCCTGCTCCACTTCTTGGATTCATCATACTACTCAATATTGAGAAGTAATCACAATTTCAAGTAGATCTGCATTTAAGAAGCCTGCCTGTCAGCCTTTATTCTACTTCATTTTGTATCTCAGCACACCCTGCAGTCACGGCATTTCAATATAATCAAAAAGGGAAAATGTATAAAGCCTCCTTGAAAGTAATGGAATGTCCTGCACTTCAGGATAGCAATGAAAAACTTAACTTGCCACTTACAAATCAGCTTTAAACATACTTTTCTGAGTGTTTATTCCTGGCAGATATTTGAGTCAAAGTGCTCACAGGAGAGATGTCCTGGTGTGCTGAACAATGCAGCTCAACCCATGCAGAGCTGAGCCCAGCCTTGCTGTGGCAGATTGCTCTCACATTTAACCATCTGACCCCATGCAAAACAGCAGTTTAAATGTTCTGTTTTAGTACAGACTTTTTCCCACATCCCAGAGGGAAGAGTAGCAAGTAGGACTTATCAAAGAATCATATAATCATAGAATGGGTTGGGTTGGAAGGAACTCTTAAGATCATCTGGTTCCAACCCCCTGCTATAGGCAGGGACACCTCTCTCTAGACCAGGTTGCTCACAGCCCCCTCCAGCCTGGCCTTGAATGCTTCCAGGGAGGGGGCATTCACTTGTGCCACCCTTGTATGCAGCTTGCAGCCTTGCACTCTTACCAATCACATATGAACCTAAGTCTCATGTCAGGTTTTCACAAAAAAACTACAGTGTGATCCACATAGCCTTAGACATGTAGACCAAACTCTCCATCCTCCTTTTAGAGGGACTGGACAGTAGACATCTCTAAAGCAATGCTTACCTTTCCTATTTTAGATGTACATCAATACAAAACAAGCTATGCTTGTGATAAAGGGGATCTGAGGTCCTCAAAACATGAGTACTTCAACTGGAATTGGGTGAGAGCAAGGGGTGGGCATTGTCTCTCCTCTATAGTAGGGACTGGAAACCACAGGAAGAGTGCTTCTGGGCCATCAGCTTCTCTTTTTCCTGAGACAAGGGGATAGTGACAGAATAGTTGGGGTTGGAAGGGACATTTGGATGTCATCTTGTTCAACTCTCTCCTTGCTCAACCTCTGAGAGCTTGTCCCGTGTATTTGAATGCTGCTCTGAGAGCAGCACCATGTGTTTGAATGGCTTTTGAATACCTACAAGGATGAAAGCTCCTCAACCCATCCAGGCACTCTGAGGGAGGGTCTGGGGGAAAAGGTGTGAATGGGTCTGTCTGGGAAAGAGCTGAGTACCTACTGCACAGATTGGTCGGGAAAGAGAGGGCTCTGGCATAAAGACTTTGCTCATGGACATGCGAGTGATACCAGCGTGTGTGATCATCTGTGAGATCTGGATTGGGATGGGAGCCCAGGGGACCCCCCAGTTCTCCTGCCTGGGGCCAGACCATGAGCTGCTTCACCACAGGGTAAACCCATGGGAGACATGGGAAAATGCCAGACAAGAGGCATCTGAGCCCTGGGACGCACAGATTCATGACTAGTCCCAGTACTCCACGGTCCAGGCAGCCCAGGAGGACTAGCTCAGAGGCCCTGCTCCCTCGGAGATGCCTATATTTAGTCAGATGAATTTCTGTTTAAGAGCAGAAGGTTGTCACTAGCTGAGCTGAAAGCAAAACAGATGTTCAGCTCAGCCAGGAGGCCATTACACTGTGATTATTATTACCGTATGCTTAATTTCCAGCTTTCCAGTGCCTGTCAGTGATGAATGCTGTGGCAAAAAAAAAGTCCTCAATCCTACAGATTATTGAGAGCACACAGAAATGGAATTCCCTTCTTTACTCTCATAAATCTCTATTGTTCAAGTAAACTGGCAGGTCATTAGCACATATCCATACTTAGGCCCTGGAGGTCCATGCCCTGGAAGCTTAAATCCAAATTAGGATAATCCACTGCTGAGCTGACAATGAGGAGCGACATGTGGCAAAACCCTTCTTTTATATAGTTAGAAGTATTAAAAAGCCATTTCGTGAAATGAAGTTGTTGTTATCAGAAGTAAATTACAGTTCAGCAGGAAGGAACTGTACTGAAAACAAATTGGCTGTAAAGTTAATGATGCTTTGGGCAACATGCCTGCTCCTGGCACTTCAGTGACACGTCAGGCTGTGGCAGTGATCACACCAGCTCCAGATAGTTCTCCACATCCCACCTGCTAGGAGAGGTGTGTGAAGTCTTGTTCCTGGCTATCTGGCATGGATTCCCATGTATGGTGGAAGAAAAAGGCACAGCTCTTGTGAGCTGTCTGGGCAGACCCCGGTAGGGGACATTTGCCAAGTTGAATAGGTCTATCTAGGGTTCAAAGTACTGTAATTCCAAAGAATCTCCTCCTGAGCTGGAAGAGACACACAAGGATCATTGAATCCAACTCCTCACTCTGCATAGGACCACTCCAAGCCCCATCTCTACGTCTGAGAGCATTGCCCCAGTGTTCCCTGAGCTCCAGCAGCTCAGGACTGTGCCTATTACCCTGGGGAGCCCATTCCATGCCCACCACCCTCTGGTGCAGAACTTTTCTCTAATGCCCATTAGGAGCAGTGGAGGCAGAGGGAGGAGGCTATGCCCACGTTAAAGGCTTGGGGAGATCCTGCGTAGCATCTCAGTGGCACTTGGGCACAGTGTGTGGCAGTCATCATTTCCAGGCTGCAGGGAGACCTCAGCCTGAATAACCCGCCCCTGGGGCACTGAGGGCTGGAGGTGATGCTGCCTGCCTTGCTGCTTGCTCAGCCCCACCTGTCTTCCCTGTGCTTTAGAGAGGAAACCTGAAGCATTTAGAATGCTTTGGTGAAATGATAGCAGTCAAAAGTGCTGCGTGCGCATAGAATTGCACCTGCCAGTTCTGTCTGCATGTGATCATTTCAGTTTTTGTGAGAGAACTTTATCCATGATGATCGCCTTCTGCTCAGCACTGAGGATGGCCGTGGGGTCAGCAAAGGGCTGTAGTCTTGATAGAAGGGGATGGGGACCATCCAGATCCTGACCCAGATTCAACACCGAAAGCTTCTCTCAACAGATCGGTTGCTTCCAGTCTCACTCTGTCAGTTTTATCTCACTGTCCAACCCATAAAACAGGAGAAATTTCAACAAACATCCCCAGTGGGCTTCCTGATGTCAGAGAATCCTGTTACTATATTGGATTGCATGGATTTAGCCAATAGATACCATGGTTATAGCCTCATTAAAACTGTGTACAGAACGGATGAGTTCCAGCGAGACCCTTTGGAATACATGTAACTGGGTCTGTCGACTGTCTTTCAGCAAATGCCAAGTCATAAAAATGTCACTGAGGGTTATATATACCCAAGGAAGAAAAAGAAATACCTTCCGAGTTAAGAAATCCTGTCCTTCACAACAAAAGGCTTATCTGCAGCAATCACTCATTTTTAAAGTTGTACAAATCTAAAGCTGGAGTTGCTGCTTTCAGTCTCAGAATCAGCTGGCAATGGATGGGGTGTGATGGTGATGCACATCCAGCCTGCAAATGTGTTCCCTACCACTCACTTTGGTACTGAGGGGAAGCCTAGAAGCCCATGCTAAATGGTGCACTTGAAACATCTGGAGCTGACACGGAGCTTCTCGGGTTCTTTCAAAAGGACACAGGTTCCCCTGGCTCTAGTTGTGTAAAAAAAACATCAGAAAACCAAAACTCAACAGGCTTTCCAAACATTTTATAAATGTATATAATAATATATATATATATATACACACCCATAAACTGTCATGTTGTGTGCAGTGACTGCATATGTTGTGTGTGACCAGACATAAACTTTTAAGCTGTTGATAATATTACATAAAATCCAATTCAGACTGTTTTAGGCGCCAGCAGCAATTTGCTTTTCCTGTAGCACTGCTTATTTCAGGCCCAGCCTTCTGAGCAGGCACCTGTTCAGTGGGCAGTATTGGTGGTAGGTAGACAGTTGGACTATATGACCTTAGAGGTCTTTTCCAACCTTAATGAATCTATGATTCTATGAATCTATATTCTTGAGGATATTGGTGTTTTCTCCCCTTCAGGCTCACGACAGCGGTTGTAGGCAGCTCTGATGTACCAGAGTGATGAAATAGTGTGGGTCTGCCTTTGGATGACACTGGAAAATGACCTCAGCAAAATGTACTGCCACTTGGCAGCAGACTGTTGATGTCAAAATAGAGCTAATTGCTGTCCCAGCCCATCAGCCATATACTTGCCTCTCCTGTTTCCATGCCGAAGCCAACAAATATCTCTGCTGCACATGATGGCTGCAGTGGGGCTTGAACATCACAAGTGAGAGCTGACATCACATCACTGTTCTCACAGCACATTGTTCCCACCAAAAACAAAGTACATACACAGGGATCTGTGCAATTCCCAGAGCCATTCCTCCCCAAAAGTGACTCTTCCAGGGGATTCATGCAAGGACTATGGTGCCATTTGGGACCACTGAACAACAATGAGTGCTGAAAGTGGCAATGACTGATATCTCTGCTTCAGTGCCTTAGCAGTTTGTTTCCCACGTGTTACCTGGTCCCTAGAGCCTTAAGCATCTATAGCCAGAGGCTGGATGCTTTGCTGGTAAAGGCATGTAGTAAAATCCCATGAATGGCAATGTGCTTAGACTGCTCACTGGTGGAGGGCTGGTGCTCATGTCAGTCAGATCTCTTTGTGTGCCTCCCCGAAGCTGGCTGGTTTCTCAGCCCTTACTCAGCCACTGATTGCAAACACATTTCAGAACAACACAAACCAGATGGACACAACGTTGGGCCCATTCTATTGCTCTGCTCAGTCTCTCTGCATTGCCCTTGTGAAATTGAGTTGGCTTCTCTCAGTTCCCTGGTTTGTGGCTGTGTATCCTTCTGCTGCTCACCACTATACCTACACTGCATCCATACGTGTCTGGCAGGTTCATCTTTAATGGATTCCTGGTCACAAGGGATGCAGTCACTTGGTCACTATCAGGGCCCGTCCAGTTTTACATTTTGGTTGATGACTTGGATGAGGAAATCGAGCACAGCCTCACTAAGTTTGCAGACAGCACCTGCTCCCAGGTAACAGGAGTAGAATGAGAGGTGATGGTCTCAAGTTGTGCCAGGGGAGGATATCAGGGTCGAGTTCTTCTCCAAAAGAGTGGCAATGCATTGGCACAGGTTGCTGAGGGAGGTGGTGAAGTCACTGCCCCTGCAGATGTTTCAGAACCATGGGGATGTTGCACTGAGGGACGTGGTTTAATGGACAATACTGGTTGGGCTAAATCTTAGAAGCCTTTTTCAACCTTAATGGTTCTGTGATTCCACACTGTGTGTGAGGTGGGCACCTCTCCTTGCCATGCTATCTATTTTATTTGCTGACATTACGGAACGATTCCATTTCTCGTAGCAGACATGTGTTGTGCTAGCTGTGTTTAGGATGCTGTCCTTAGGTTGGAAAAGCCCTCTGAGCAGGAATGCTGCCCAGCCTTTTCCATCTGCACTGTGTTCAGTGAGGAGGCTGAGCTCATATGCTACACTGAATTAAAAACAAGATCCTTCTTATAGCCACAGCATCGCTGTCTCACTGCCACAGAGCAGGTGAGAGGGAAACAGGCTGCAGGCAGCTCCTGGTCTGACAGAGACCATCTGTGTGACTGCTGACACGTAATTTAAACACTTTTTCACTGTTCTCAAGTCATGTTCCAGGAAGAGACATGCAGCAGACACCAAGGACCTCCAATATAGCACAGCGATGGGAGCTCTACAAGCATGTGCTTTCTGAGCAAGAAATTTGCATCTCCTGTGCTGAGGGTTTATTATAAAAGATGCCTTCATGACTTCTTGAAATGCCCTGTCCTCAACACGGGCAAGCTATTTGTAATGCCCTGTCAGCATTTGGCACAGCAAGCAAATGGAGGATTAATAAAAGCCTTGATGAACCCTACAACTAAACATCGACCATCAGGAATAGGCAGCACAGAAAGCATTCACTACTTGTGTGCTTTCAAGCACAAAGCCAGGCATGAAGTGCTGAGCTGGTTGTGCTTCCTGTGTTTGTATAAAACATGGCTTCTAAGACCTTTCTGCCTCAGAATCCTTTTTCTCCTCCAATATCCTTCTCGGGATGAGGGACACAGTCACATTCTTAAAATGTTCTTGGTGACAGATGGAGCGGCGGAGGTGTTTCTGGCAGCCTTACAACTGACAAATGCCTGGAGGATATATACACTGCCTTGCTGCTGGCACTTATGGCAATCCTTCTTCCCCATCCTCAGAAGCAAGTGGTGAGCACACGACAGACTGCCTTCATGCATATGCGCTGATCTGGGGAGCCTTACAGTGGTGATCTGTGAATTTAGGGGCTCCATCCTTCTTGCAGCTCAGTGCCCTGCCAGCATGAGGAGTTGGATGGTGCTGTAGGTGTAGGGCAGACAGCAGGCTGGTGACAGAGCTGGTGTTTGCAAAAGTTTCACTTGCTTCTCTTCTTTTTGTTAAGAAAGCTCTTCCAGTGCCCCTGGGGAATGTGCTGTATCAGTGACATCATGTCATGCAGATAAATGCCAAATGCTCTCTCTCACCTTTCCAATGCAATAACAGCCTTTGCCTGAGGCATCTCCAGGGATGAATGGCTGTCTAATTTGCATGCTATTAAAAGAGTACATAGATTACTGGTGGGACCTACCTGACTTACATAAAAAGACTTTGCCCTTCAACAACCAGAGAGGCAACTCTCTCCCATAGTCTCCAAGCCAGTCCTCACAGGTATTCCCAGCTGTGCAACAAGGCACTGGTCAGATGGCAACACCTCCTCCAAGTTGAGGAGGAAGTTAGCATATGACATTGGCTTAGGTCCCAGATGCCTATTATCTAACCGAGCCTCAAAAGGCAAAGACTCACCAACAATTGAAGTGTTGGTGGCTTTGTCCAGTGTCCCCATTCCTTCACTTCACAGCTAATGCTGAGGTATGCATGGATTACAAAGAAAAGGGCGCACATACTTAAATTAAAGTGAGCTATCAGGAGAATTCATGATACAATCCTTGCTTCTGTGCTGTTCCAATTCCTTCCCAGGGATACTTTTCAATTAGAGTGTCTCAAGGAGGAGGAGATCCTGGGATAAGAGAGAGAAGCAGCCTTGTATTTTAGCAACAAGTGATCGCAGCATGGTCATAGTGGGTATGGCAGTGATGGGGAGATGTTGGACTACACGGTTGGTCCTCAGTGATTCTATGAATCTGTCTTACAGCAGTCATCATAACACTTTATTAGCTGTGTTGAGATCAAGACTGCCCAGAATTGTGCAAAAACAAAGCAAAGTCTTTAACAAAACCAATAATTTATCAAATGAAGAATCAGTACTACATACTGGTCTACAGGTTGATGCATCCCTGTTAACCTTCCTCCAAATCTGTGGGGCTAATGGAGGTCCATCTACTAGGGGAGCAAACTGAGATGTTCTGGGATGTTATCTTATTGCTCTTGACCTTGTTGTTGAACTTGAGTTAGCATTCTCTGCATCTTTTTGGGCCTGACTTCTGGCTGTGTGTTTGTGGTCACACAACCAAACCATTCTGTGTGGGGCCGAGTTTTCACTGTCCGGTTCATTGTCTGGTTGTGCTATGAAGAGTTAACTACCATAAACACAAAGGCTGTGCAAGAAGAAGCCAAAGGATCTCCAGATGCTCCATCAGTGCTAGGGAACTCCTGTGCCACCACAGCATGCTCAGCCCACTGTCTGGGGATGACACCAGTCAACATGAGTCAAACCAGGAGAGAAGAGATTCTGCCTGGAGAAGCACAGGGTTTGTTATGGGATGGAGGGAAAAAACCATCTTGGGATGTTGAGGAGCTGTACCAAAGGCAGGGAAAGGAAGAGCTTTGGGGATGGATGGGAGATGGCAGCATCTCCTCATCCCCAGGTTCAGCCAGTTGTGATGCTTAGTGTGTACTTCCAACAACACATCCACACACATTCAAGTGGTCTCTCCAGCAGCTGGCTGAGATCTACAGTCCTCCAGGAGCTGACTTACAGACACTCCATTCCCTCCAGTATTTGAACCCAACAGGACCTTGGGATGGCCATGGATCTGGACCAGGTGACAGCAATGGGAGGCTGGGTTCCAAGAACCAGCTATTACAATCCAAGTGACTAAGCTCAGTTACTGAGAGAATCCACACTGTGTGTGTGTATTGCATTAACTATATATACAAATATATATATATTCCACTATTTGTATGTATATGTGTGTGTATACATATTGCACTGGCAGAATTCCACCCTGATTTGCAAGAGGAGGAACAGAGTGGGGTGACTGGAGCTGTTTGTACTTGGGAGTGCTGTGTTTTCTGTTTGTACTGATGCACACAGATGCCTTGTGTATACAAGTATAGATATATATGGTGTATACATATATGTATGCATGTAGTAGATGTGTAAGTGTGCACAGGGAATACATGCTGAGCCCCACTGCTGGCTTGACTTGTCTCCCTCCCACCCTTAGGTATGTCCTGCAGTGTTTTTCTGGTAGTGTCACTGTACAGGAGGGGCAGATAAGCCCAGTTCCTCTCTCATCCTTCTGGGCAAATCCCCCTGCTGTGTGGGGAAACTCATCTCACAAGGTCTGTAACCGTAGTGTTTTCTGCCTATAGGCATTAGAGGGATGTGTGTTAGCACTGACAACTGCTACTTTCAGTGTAAAGGCAGGCAGCCTGCCCTCATGTCTACGTGTTACCTACACCAAATTGCATGCATTCAAAAACTGACTGTGCTCAGCAGAGCTAAACATGGGAAGAACAAAGCCCAGGCCAAAACAGCAATAGGAAGAAGTTCCAGTCCCCTCACTTCAACTCATGTGCCAGAAACCAGTAGCTGAGGCAGGGCAGCATGTGCCCAGTGTCTGGTTGCTGGTTTGGATGAGGAGGAGTGTTTTCTGAATTGATGTTGAAGATGCCCAGTGCAGACTGTGCAAGAAGGAGGTGATCAGTCTGGCTCTGTGATCATACTGAGACACTTTAAACACACCAGAGGCATTATATTTTAGAAGGAAGCCTCTAGCTTGGTTCATGAACTCAAAACCAGCTTTCTACACACTGAGATTGGGGGAATGTGCATGAAAACATTAATGCTTCTGTGAGGTGGGGCTCAGCGTCTTTGCCCAGATAACAGCTATCAGATGAGAGGTGATGGCTTTAAGTTGCTCCAGGGGAGGTTCAGGTTAGATATGGGATAAATTTCGTCTCCAAAAGAGTGGTGATGCAGTGGCACAGCTGCCCAGGGAGGTGGTGGGGTCACCGTCCCTGGAGGTGTTCAAGGAACGTGTGGATGTGGCACTGAGGGATGCGGGCAGTGGGCATGGTGGGGGTGGGCTGACAGTTGGACATGATGATCTTAGAGGTCTTTTCCAACCTTAATGATTCTGTGATCCTATAATTCTATGCTTCTGGTTTCCCAGATTATTAAGAAAGGATGCCCTGCGTTACCCAGATCAATCTCCTGGACGCTGTGTGTCCTTCAAGCACAGCATCAAGCCTAAAATCAGAACATTTCAGTCCCAGCAGACAGAAATTGTTTGTGTTGTGTACAACTAAAGGAAAGACTTCAGTACAGCCAGGACTGAAGAGGAGAGACTGAATGAGAGGCCCAGGTGACTCCACCAGGTGAGACATCTGATGATGATGAGAATGGAGAAAAACACACCAGAAAAGAAGCTACGTCTAAAGGGAAAAGGAGAGGTTGTTCCCAGTGCTGGGGAAACAGCAGAAAACAGTGTTAACAAAGGGTGTGCAACAGGGAAGCAAGAAAATGAGGACCAGGCAGGTTCTTGAGATTCAGGGGTGATATGAATACAGCAACAAGTTCTGTTGTGCACCTCTGAAGACAGACAGTACCAAATGCATCTACTGCATCCCTGCTATGTCGGTCCAACCATGAAGGAGATCCTGAGCACCTCGGTGTCATTTCTCAGTTGAAAGCTTTCCTCTGAGTCACATCCAAATGTTCTCAATGGCGTTTTCCTTCCATTTCTGAGTTTGGTGAATTTACTTTCCCTATCTCTATTGTAGCAATGGGTTCACATTGGCACATGGGTTGGATGAACACCAACCACACCAATTCAAACGTAAGCAAAACTGCTGAGCTCCACTTGGAATTGTGCAGATGTGTTGAAATTTCAGACTTTGTCACCCTGTGCTACCAGGTAAATTCAATGTATTTTTGGAGGTTTGGAGCTCGTTTCAGCTCTGAGCAAACTCAGCCTCTTGAAGCTGTATGTCCATCTGTCCGTTTGTCTTTTGGTCTCCTTTCCAGGCACTGTGAAAATCAGCCCATGGCTGAAGGAAGATAATCCACACAAAAGGAAATGGTTTTAAACTGAGATGGGGAGCTTTAGGTTAGATATTAGGAGGAAGTTTTTCCCCCAGAGGGTGGTGATGCACTGGCACAGGTTGCCCAAGGAGGCTGTGGATGCCCCATCCCTGCAGGCATTCAAGGCCAGGCTGGATGTGGCTCTGGGCAGCCTGGGCTGCTGGTTGGCGACCTGCACACAGCAGGGGGTTGGAACTGGATGAGCATTGTGGCCATTCTGTGATTCTATGTTTCTCAGCTCTATCTGTTATTTCTGCTCTTTGTGGCTCTCCTATCAGTGTGAGCACAGTACTGGGTGCTGCTGGCCCCGTGGTGCTGCATTATGAGGGTCCTTTGACACTGAGAAACACGCATCCTAGGGCATCCACAGGGGCAAAGGCTTCTGCAGCTTGCCATGTGGAAGGTCAGGACTGAAATCTGGTTGAAAATAATCCCCTTCCTGCTCCTTCTGGTGGAAGGACTTACTGTTGTGGTGCTATTTCAGTTCAGCTGATGGGAATAACACTTCCAGCCTCCACTTGCAACTTCTAGGCACAAATTAAAAACCTGACAGCTTGTCAGGCTGCCACATAGCAGCACTCCCCTCTGCACTGCCAGAGTGCAGCAAAGGAAAGCAGAAAGGACAGTTGGGACAGTGAAGGACTGCAGTGCAGTGAGGGGAAAGAATTTCCTGCTAATGTGTACAAGGGATGAACACATAAAAAGCGAAGGTCATTTTGCATTTCTAGCTTATTGACTACTGTGCTTGAATACGACAAAACATCCCAAGACACCAAAGGCATTTGGCGTGTAAAGCCTTCAGGAGAACTTTGGGGTGCCTCTCTGGCCATCCCAGTTTGTATTGGAGACCGAAAAGGTCCCCACTAATGCTTCTCTGCCCAAAGCCATTTCTGCAAGTGACATCAGAGCCATATGGGTTGCCAAGATCATGTATGGCAGCAGAACCCCTGCAGTGCTGTGTAAGTGGGGGTTTAGGGACAGAAGTTATCTTTCATTGTGCTGATGCCTTTGAAGAAAACTGGGCTAGGTTTATGGTTCAGCATCCTCACTGGGTTTGACAAGAGGCAGAAAGTTACATTAAGCACTCTGAAAGCAGCTCTGGGGACACAAAACTACAGAGGCACCAAGGAACTATTTAAGAGAAGAGCTGCTAAATATCACACTATGGAGAGTGCTTAAATAAATCATAAATAGGCAGTCCTGCAACAACTGACAAATTACAAATGAGAAACTCTTGCTGAAAGAGTGGGAAGGGAGAGCTTTTTAAAGCACACTCTATACAGCATTCCAGAACAAAGGCAGTAGTCCTGAGTGATGAGACCAGAGTAATGTGAAAGGGAACCCAGGGCAGGGGGATTGGACCCATTGGTGTCTGCTAGAGTGAGGGACCCGAAGGGAAGAGTCCAAGATGTACTTGACTTGTGATGTATTTCTTATCATATATGGAAGATATTCCTTCTTCAAAAGGAGCCAAACTATTGCAGAGGACGGATGTATTAAAGCAACATGTAAGAGCATGGGGAACCAACTTCAGAGAAGTGTGCCCAGGTTGTGGGCAACACAGTGTAAGGCTGTAGCTTGCTGCTGTGGGGTAAATGGGGCTTCAAAATTGCAGGAAGTTCCCTCCACATGATCCTTACCAGGTTCATGGGCTGCATCTTCTCTCTATGTGGCCTTTTCAGCACAGAAGCCAGAAAAAAAGTGGGATGAGCTCACAGAGTGCTCGGTCATATCAACCACAGGCATCTCATGCTATACATATATAGTCAGCTGTATCTCCCTTGTAGGTTCCTACCCAGGAGAGTTGGCCAGACAGAGTTAACAGCAGGGGACACTGGGTTACTACAGGAGGAAGGCACAGCCAGCACCTAAACCAGGAGGGCTTTAAAGAAATACCTTTATACTCCAGGGAACAACAGGTTGGTATCACATCTTTGGCTGTTTATCTTTCCATTGGCATTTTCATCCCTCAATGAAGAATAGCTTTACTCAGCTATTTAATTTACTGTTTGCAAGTAGGATCTGCAGCAGTCGGCATCCAGATGGCTCAGAGTAGGAACCCAGGATGGTGTTCTTTAGAGACATGTAAGAATTTAACCCAGGCCATCTTGTGTCCACCCACACTTACCTGAGAAGTATTTTGCATTAATCAAGGTCAAGTTTAAAGGGACTATTAAGAGTAAAGAATTGTCTGTTGAAAAGCATCGGTTCACACCTGGGTATTATTTTCTTTGTTGTATATGAATGGCAGTGGAACTTCTTTGCATCTGTAAAGATAAAGTGGGATCTGTCTGCAGCATGTTCCTTCTATTTCCATCTCTTTTGTCAAGGTTTCTCATTTTTGTGCTCTGGAGGTTCGTGTGTTTGACGTTCGCTCAGAGCAATACACCCACACCCTTCACTGTGACCTTGTGTTCTTCTAAGCTGAGTCCACTGCTAGCACAAGAAATGGAGTGGTAGAATTAAATGGGGAGCGTGGACTCATTTTTATGTCAGGTAAAAAAAAAAAAGTGAACTGCACGTGCAGGTGAGGCTGATGGTACAAAATTGGACACGTGGATTTGTTCACAAAGAGCACGAAACAGCTGCCTTCCACAGCAAGCCATTGAGCTCCCTTCTCACCAGCATTCACCCCCACCACCACTCACACCATTAAAGGTTACCTCTCTGCTAAGAGAGACTACACTTCCAAGCACCCTCCTACAGACTGCCTACAGCTGCTTGCAAAGCTTGCTGGCAAAAGAATGCGAGTAAAGTTTCGTCAAAAATCTCTGACAAACACCTTGAGAACTCACAGAGAACTGCAACTACTGCCATCGAACCAGAACGATGCATTAGGTTCACAAGAACAAGGTCAACAGTTTTATGATTTTTTTTCTCCCTTTATTTCACATTTTAATAAAAAATATATAAAGAAGAAGTTGTGTTCTTACACACAGTAACTTCATTATGTGCCTTACATGCAAACCAAGACAATCTCTCTTCACTCAGTGTGGCCCAGGTAAGCCAAGAGGTTGGACACCCATGGATTAGATGTTACAGCTGGTTACTAAAAGAGCAGCCTAAATATGAATTGGTGGTTGTATAACCAATGAATATACATATATGTTATAATTAAGAGATATACAAGAGAGTTTGGCTAAGCAGGTTATTACACCAAAAAGAATAGATAGAGGGCTTGCCCGTGTCCTGAGCTTGCTGGAAAACTCCAGAAAGAGGGATCTCCAGAAAGAGATCCTTACGTACAGGCAGTCAGCTCTTAAATGGGGTCTAGGAGAGGTGCAGCCAGGCTCCATCCCTTCGGGTGGCACAGGTGAATTGCCTTCACCTGCACACCCAGGGCTGACTCATTGCTCGCCTCAGGTGGTCAATCAGAGGCTCAGGCTGTGATTCAGCGCTTTGTGAACAGTGGTTCACAAGGGAAGCTGCAAGAAGTCTTTCATTAATGTATTTCTGATAGTTCTGATATCATTTCAAACATGTAAATATATATATAAATATATATATTCTTAAATGTTGGGTTCAGCACAATGGGAAGTAGGTCTGGGTAAATACGAGATATGTAGAGTACTAAAGAGAGAACCTAAATTCAGAAAAAGAAAATAACATGCTAGTAAACAAGTATGCTGGCCCTCTCTCATGAAATACCGGACCAGTAAGTCCAGAAAATTTAAAGTAACACCAATGTCCTCTTTAAAGCTGTTCCACTTAACTGCACCAAGTCATTCTGATGTTCTGAGAGTGATGGTTTTACTACAAACCAAAAATATTTATTTAACCAGATCACAAAACATCACTGATGGAGAGAACTTAGAGGCCAGGTGATAGAAACCCTGTGAGAAATTCTGCTATCTGCTCATCATTTACTGTCCTTGGAGGCTGCAGCTATGTTAGGAAGCCACGGCCCATTGGGCCACGTATTGGCTATTAGCATTTAACATCCTCCTGTTTTAGAAGTCATGATCATAGTTTGATAGCACTGAGTTAACAACGTTGGCTAGGAGGAAAATCCATGATATTGCAGGATTTGGGTTTTGAGAACATGAGCTCCCTGCTACATCCAAGATATATTTGGATTGATCTTTAAAGGAAAAGGATAATCTGTTTATCAGAAAGTACATGTATTTTAAAGAGAACTGTGGTTTACTGCACCTATGCTCAGAAGTTCACATTATGCTTTACAGTTAAATATTTTAATTGCGCTGTTCTTCATTAATTAATGTCCTTGCCAAATGCTGCTTACATCTCTTGGTTTCCTCCCAGAGGAGAGTTGAAAGCTTGTGTGACAAGAGACTTGCAATCTGTTGGTTTAAAGAGACAAGAATAGCTGAGGTGTGTAACTTTGTTTGAGCCCAGACTGCTTTCTCCCTGCATAACATCCCTGGTGTTCCCCATCTGATTCCCATGGCATCCAGACTCTGCAGACTGAGTCGTGCTACAGTGCTGCACACTGACACAGACAGGCAGCTCCTAAAGGAGAAACAAACCCCTTTCTATTAAGGAGAAACAAACCCCTTTCTATTAAGGAGAAACAAACCCCTTTCTGTTGTTTATCTGCTCATACTCCGGTAGCGTCTTGGCCAAGGCCTGTGCCTGAAGTATATGATGAACCATCAGCAAGATTCTGCCCTACGTCATGGAAGCACCAACCTGTAGCACTGTGAGTGGATAGATGCAGCTAAATAGGGAATACACTCGGACATGAACTGATTTGTCCAAGTCTGTGTAAGAGCCATGGACTGAGCTGGCTCAGATGCCAACAGATTGGCTACATGGCTCGCCCTATGCTGCACTTTATCCATCCAGATAAGTTTTCCATCTGGTTTGCTTGCCTACTTCCAGTGATCATCACCCCTCTGCTATATTCATTTTGATCCATTTGGGGTTAAACAGCATTTAAATTAATAACCAGAGTTGTGGCAATAAAACCATTCACAACACACAAGATGAAGCATGGAGAACAGCTTTTGTCCCCAAAAGGATTATGAGGTTATGGATGGTTGCTGGGTACCAGAGGTGTAAAACAATAATAAATAAATCTTATTAATAATAATAAATAAATCTTATTCTGTGGCTTTAGAAATCTTCCTTGACATGAGTGTTGTGACTGTGCGTGTCCTCCATTCATACTGGGAAAAAGGAGGTGTCTTGCAAGGACCCTACAAGTGAGAAGGTTCTAAATGCAAAACATAGGCTGAGAGGTGAAGGACTTCTTTTTCATGATGAAGATCTTTCAGTTCTTCGCCATTCACGTACATTTTTCACTCTTGAATTTTATTCTCAGTGAGAATTGCCACCATTTGGAGATTGCATTTTACACTTCATAAATCTTTAAGTGCCCAAAATTGACAGCAGCACACACGGGTATATGTGAGAGCACATGCACACATTATTCATAGCCCTAGCTGGATAGGGAGCGTTACTTTTCACTTCCAGTAATTCTCAACTAAGGCAATCTCACAGCCATAAATTCCCTGCAGAAAATATGCTGAAACTTAGGCGAGAAATGAGAAATGCTTAATTCTGTAAGTGCAAATGTATTCAACTTTAGCATTGTGAGCAAAATATGTCTTGTACATTTTTTTTTACCCCATCTCATTTTATTGCAACCACACTTGAGAGTGGCAGGTGCTTCTGAACAGAGGGCTTTCAGATGTTACAAGAAAGCAATACCAAGAGCTTTGGCTCTTACCAAATTCCTTCTGATGGAGGCTCGGCTGACCCCCAGTCCCCATGTAGTCACATCATGTTGGTTATGTCCCCACCATCCATTCCTCTACTGGTACATCTCTACTGGCACTTATTGCATCCATGTCAATGCAGTTTGAAAAGACAAGTATCAGACCAGCGACTCAGGTGAAAGAGCTCTTTGAGGAGCTCTTGTGATCCTCTTCCTGCCGCTCCTCAGTGTCATTTTGCCTTCTGATGTGTTAACTGAAATTGTCCTCATTTCCTTATCGTTTCATGACTGATGGAGAAAAAGCCAATTTCCTTCATTGTGTCATTCTCTGTAAGGCTTTATGACTTCACTTACTGCTTTAGGTAGGGCTTGTCTGCAAAGCATATTCTTTCTTTCATTGTGTCTTTCTCGTGACTAAGGACTCCCTGGAAGTAGACCTGCACAGAATCATAGAATCCTTAGAGTTGGGAGGGACCTCAAAGCCATCTGGCCCAATTCTGCCACAATGAACAGGGACAGCCACAGCTCCATCAGGTCTTCAGACATGGTTCAGCCTGGAGAGCAATTGTATAGAAGATGCATTTAAAAAAAAAGCAGTGCCACCTCATCTTGCAGCCAAGTGTGAGTGGGGAATGGCTCCACCTTCAGTGGTGGAAGGTGTCTGTGCCACGCAGCAAGGATATCTCAGTGCTTGCTGACTCCCTAGCTAAAGCACGTAGCTGTAGTCATGTCTCACACGTGACTGTGCCTCTGTTTCACTGGGGAAACAGCACGAGCATTTCTCTATAGAGAAGAGTTGCTTTCACGTTAATTGAATTATAAAGCATTTTCATCTTCAGGAGCCTCTTTGTGTCTCAGAGGAAGAGCAGAGTGGTACTTTGGGCCACTCAAAGGAAGGTGAAGAGGATGCACAGGACCACCACTGCCTTCTGTGGGAACTTTCTGTAGCCCAAAATTGCAGGAGGCAGTAAAAAGCCCCTCTGATTGCTGCTCTGAGCCTGCAGCCTCCCTCTGTCAGGTGCCACAGCACAGAGTACCCACACCGGATGGGGAGCAGCTGTCACCTCCAGCCATGTGTAACACAGGAGGGACGTCCTGACCTCCATCAGTGCTCAGTGCTTGCTGTGTGGTACAGAAAGGAGAAAAAGAACACCTTTCTTGCCCCACTCACTGGCTCTAACACATGAGTTCTGATTATTTTATTGTCTTCAAAGAGAGATGCAAGCACTCCATGTCTGCAAGCTCGAGACCCACAGAAAAGCAGGTGAATTTCAATTCAGCATCACTATCACTAGAGATAAAATAGACAGCTGTATCTGTGCTATTCTCTGATGACAAAGGCAAGCTTTCTTCTTCCCCTCCTTCTGAATAGAAATTCTTAGAAGTTTAATTTAGAATCAGCTCCATCTGACATGAAAAACAGTGACGTGATGTTTTTATGTGAATGCACAAGCCCTTTCCATACAGTTTGGAAGAACCACTGCGTGCTTTTGGGTGGCCAAACCCTACACCAGGCCATGTGGGACAAGTGGCTGAAGGTCCTTCTGGGACCTGAATAAGAAACCAGTAGGAATAAAAAAACTAGAATGTAAAGTGAGAAGCACCTGATTCTGAGCAAATCACCAATATTAACTAGGGAAACCTCCGTGGGCAATCGTCCCATTTGGACACCATTTCTATTCTCCTTCACAAAAGCACTGGGGCAGCCTCCCTGTTGCCTGTGCTGGTGTGCACTGAAGTATTTCAAGAAGGATTTGAAATGCATTTTCCTTCCCCACAAACATTCTCATCAATAACAAGAAAGCCATCACTTGGACTCCAGCGCGTCACCGTCAGCCACAGAAACGCTCCTCTGCCATACAGGAGAGAGAGCAGATGGAATGACAGCATTTAAAAACAATTCTATAGGGAGCACTGGAGCAATAGCAACCTTTGCAGCTGCCATTCATTATAGGTGCTTATTGTTGAAGGTGTAAAGAGAGCCGTAATTATTGATTGCTCGGCGGAGCAAAGGTGACAGCTAGTAAGAAGTATTAACACCTCACATAAAGAAGCGAATAAGAGATCACTTTTCAGAGAGTGGGTTTATTCTGGAGATAGATTGCAATTTTACAGCCCTCAAGAAAACTAAGTGCAGGAGCAGAAAGGTCTGCTTCCACTTTATAGCTGGAGAAATGCAGAGATACAGCGCCTTGCTGGTGTGTTAGCATTCATCAGCGGATGCTGAGCATTAATGCAGAGACATTGTGGGTATCTCAAGCCATCAGCTTCTCTGAAATTACAGCTGATTTATGTCTTCATCCACAATATTTGCAGTGCTTTTGCTGTCCACTCTACAAACCATAATTATTGCAAACGTTGGGAAAGAGACCTGTGCCTTTAGGACTTGAAATATTTCAGTGACCTACGTGGTAAATTTATTGGAGAAGAACATTTAGGGGGACAAATCGACAGGTCTGGGTCAAATTAAGCAAAGAGTTTTGGCTTGAAAAATACAGAAAAACATGACAGGCAAAGTGCTCCAATTAGATTTGCTTAAGGAAACATTCTGGTATTTCATTTGGAGAATGGCATTTCGAATTGAAGATTGACCATAAGAAATAATTGCGTTAATCCCCTCAAATTCACGGAACATCTAATTTTGGTTTAAGAAAAATGTCTCAAAATGAGCTCAAAAGATTCCATCTTCCTATACATTTCCTTTCCAGTTCACCGGGGTGGGAAAAAAATAAAAATGAATAAATCCCTGTCTCTCTGCACTCACCCCCACAGCTGAAACTTCCACACTCTGGGGCACACCTCTGTTTTTTGCAGTACCACATTTAATCCATCAGGTAGCACTGGGGGAGCTGCATGATTTATACTACAGATTCCAGCCACAGCATCACCAAGAAAGACTGAACTGCAACAGTAGAAGTGATTATAATTTACAGCAGGATATTGTGGATATAAACTGGACTAACATCCCATAATTTCAGGTCTGTGATCTGAATTACCTGTCCAGACTCTGTGTGGCCAACTAGAGAAAGACAGCTATACCTTGTGAGGACGTTTCATGTAGCTTTTCCCATCTCACTTGAGTTGGCCACAGAGGGAAGGAGCAGAGGCACAAGTAGGCACGCACGACATCGGCAGATGATGGTCACCGTGGTGATGGGGAGAGCTCATCCTTTATGGCTGCTGAGATTTTGTACGGAGGGTCATGGTTTAGTGGGGAGACATTGCTGGTAGGTGGATGGTTGGACTGTGTGATCTTGGAGGTCTTTTCTAACCTTGGTGATTCTAAGATTCTATGCTCTGTGCTTGTCCATATCCTCAATTAATTCCGAGTCTTAACCATAGCATGGGTCTTCACAGAATCACTGCTGGCTCTGCTTGTATCTCACCTGTCTGATTGTCATTACAGAGTATCTGTCTGATTCTTAGTGAGCCAAATGCAGCAATTCAAATAACCTAAACATTGAGTACCATGTCATTCTTAGGGTGTACAGTGCAACAACGGCAGCCAACAGCTTGTTCATCAGTCAATAAGAGCTAATGCAGATGGCATTCTTACAGCTCAAGTTCCTTCCCCTTTGAAAATGAAAGCTTCATTCTATTAAAACATCTCTCTGGAAGTACGACCTATTGAGTTATTGGCTGGCATTTCGATTTCCTCCATCAGTGGGAAGTGAAATTTAACACACAAACACAGCAACCTTTCCTTTTCCATTCAGTGGTACGTGATGAAGGTCAAAATGCAGTTGTGTTCTGGTATTATATTGTTTAAGTATTGCTATAGTTGGCTGTTTACGGGTTCTTTGTGCTCAAGCTGTGATTTTTGTATTTCCTGCTATGCTTGTTCGTTATTGTAATACTTTGATGTTAGTAATCAACCTGTACTTTTTGAAAAGCACAAAAATCTGAACACATGCAGCCCAATTATTTGTACAGAGTAATTCCTCATTGCTTCTGTAACTGGGCTTGGCTGTGATACAACTCCAAGAATGGAAGAGGTGGAATTAAAGCGACAAAGCAGCCTTCAAACCCAAGCACTGAAGTAGTTCAGCAGTCCCTTACCTTTTTGAAATTCAGTGGAGCTCAGATTCTTAAATGCCTGCCTGACTTTTAAACAAATGAGACCTACAGGATTTCTAGAAAATACATATTAGCCAGTTATTCTGAAACAAGGTAATGGAGGAACCATTCCAAATGAGAAAGAAAAAGGAAGAAATTGAAACTATCAAACAGATGCGAAGGTCATGAGCTGATCTCCTGCCACACAGCAACATCCAGCTCCACTCCACCTCCCATCTTGGGTGGAAAACGTGCTGAAAAGATCAAAACTTTCTTCAGCAGGTGCAATGCTTGATGATCCATTGCCACGGTGTGAAATGCGGGCTCCATTGTGGTCATTACAGAGATCCATCCCCTGAGCTCGGTGGTGGGAAGGTCTCTGACCACTTCCCATCTGACTCAGACTGCTGTGGCATGGCTTTCACCCTTCAGCTAAACTCTCTCGTTCCCTCCTCCCCAAAATGGGGTGCTGTTGTCCATACTGACTCCCAATCTGTTCTCTCTGAATGCTGGGAGGAGGCATCAGTGCTTATCGTTCTGCCGCTCAGGGGAGGAGGAAGGCCTGGCCTCCCACATGGAGCATCCCAACCTTGGGCTTCTTCACACTGGTGTTGGCTTTTGTCAATCACCATCTGCCTGACACTGAGCACAGATGCATCAGGTTCACCCCCCTCTGGTTCAGAGCCTTTCTCAGTGGATGAGAGTCGTGTTCCTGTTTGCCTGATCCTTTTTAATTTTTGAATCTGTGCACGTGTTGCCATGCAATGAACTGAATAATAGGAGAAGTCCCTCTTTGCACAATGCCCCATAGCCTGTTTGATTTGAGGTTGAAGGGATTTTGGATCTCCCAGAACTATTTTGTTGGAGGGCCTCGCAATCATCCATGGGAACTCTGACTTCAGCTGCAGTGAACCAGATCTGCTTGTTTGTTTTCTCCCGGCAGAGCTGGTGTCTCTGGGTAGGTAAAAATAAACACCCAAATACAAAAAGGCTAAGACAAGTTAAATATATATATATATATTAATTGGACTAATTTAGTTAGCTAACATGCTAACTTTTGGGAGATATCTCACTTTCTATGTTCAGAAAATGAAACAGTTCTCTAAACAGAACCTAATCCTTTTATAGTCAGCATGTCTTATGTCTCACTTTAGTGAGTTAATGCACCTATTTTTCTCGTGTTTCTAGAGGAAGTTTTTCTGAATCTTCTCCAAGGGGCGTTGGTTGTATTTTCTTTCTTCTTTAATTTGATAAAGCAAGAATAGCTCAAATCAATCATCAGAAAGGATGTCATACATCAAAGATCCAAATGAGATGGTGGGGGAAACAGAGAAGGTGGAATATTAAACATTTTCCTTGGAAAACAGGAAGGAACTGAGTCCCACAGCCGTGCCTTGCTGCACGATGGATCTCTCTGTATTGTGGCCAGCAGGGCTGTGGAGGGGATGTGCCCCTCTGTGTGGCAATGGGAGACCTCAGCTGGAGCACTGCGTCCAGATGTGGAGTCCTCAGTACAGGGGAGATGCAGACCTGTTGGGATGCATCCCTGGAGAAACCCAGGGCCAGTTTGGACGGGGCTGTGAGCACTGATGGACCTGTGGGTGCCCCTGTTCATTGCAGGACGATTGGATCAGATGGCCTTTAAGGGACCCTTCCAGCTTCTGACTCTCTGATCCCTTGCTCTGACAAGCTGCTCTGCAGGGCACCTGGCACCCAATCGGATGCAGTTTACCTGTTAGCATTTTCTTCCCTCTGAATCATCTTCCGTGACTGACAGTTTAATTGTGCACCTAAATGAGCAATTTCAGGTTCTTGCTCAGATAGCACTCTGCAAGTTGAATGACTGAGATTAGCATTTGAGAGCCTCAGCACTGCGTTAGTCATGCTAGTGGAAGAGCCATCCCAGATACCAGGCACAGAGATATTCTGCTTCCATCCAACTGCAGCGAAGCTCTTGGCACCAAGGTGAGCACAGAGGTCAGGGAGCAGGTTCTGCCACGGCTGCTTTGTGCCTCTGGGCAAGGGGAGATGGAGGGAACTGAGCAGTTTGGGCTTCAGGACCCAGGCCAACCCAAGAACACATTCGGATCCAGGGCTGTTCCTATGTGAGCAGGTGTCAGCTAACATGTCCACATCCCCACTACTCCAGCCTCAAATTTGCTCCATCTGCCTAAAACAGACTGCAGTAACTGCAGCACCGCAGATATCTCTGTTATCACTGCACCTCCTTGAACCTTCCTTTGTTCCTGGCCTGCCTGTGTTCTATTGCAACTGTTTTCCTGCACCAACGTGCTCATCAGATGGAAAAGTACTCCTCTGCTTTCATTTACAAATATGACATTTTAACTATTTTTTCTAAAATAAAGAATGACGAGCAATGTGCAATGAACAGCCCCACTTATACAGCATGCTGCTAATCTGCTTGGATTTTTTTTTAGAGCTCCAGGACCTCATCCTTGAAGAGCAAAGTTGCCTCAATTTCTGATTGCCAGTTGGATACGATCAGTAATAGAGGATCTATTCGGGTAGCTCTGTTAATGTCCACATTACAGCCTGTAAGTTCTGCTAACAGAACTCCTATGTTTCAACTCCCTCTAAAACAGAAGCAATAGGGACAATGCAGCTCTGTCCCCATGAGGAATAACTTGGGGCAGCAAAAGGATCCTCGTGGAGGACCTTGGAGCTTTTTCAAAGTCATTCTGGAGTTTTGAAGTCGGTGCAATTTCTTTCTGTTTCATAATGCCTGGGAACTTGCTTGCAGGCTGAGCTCAGAGACTGTGAGCACTGGGAAAGCCTGGCAGCTTATCATTCCATGAAGGAGGCCTTCAAAATCAGTTTGAATGTGTAAAGAACTATGAACACACAGAGGGATTTCTCCCCTTTTCTCATCTCTCTCTGAGTTCCCAGCGCTGCATGGTTTAAATGCAAAGTACAGGAGCAAGACAAATGCAGGCACTAAACTTGCAAATACCTGTGATCCCTTATCACAAAGCCATAATCCTAAACTGGATTCGCATAGCACAGAGTTATTTCTGCAGTTGGATGTCCACTCATATGAGCTCTGGAATACGATATGCTTTTCAATGATTGTTTTCTTGTTTTTATTGTCTTCTTGGGTTGACGTGTCCTGAAGATGAAAGACAGGAGATGTGCAGAAAGAAATCAGGGACAGGATCGAGGCTAAAGACAAGGGATTTCCAGGGGGGCAGCTGGAATGGAACTCCTGCACCAAGTGTAAGGCATGTGCCAGCATCAAAACAGCTCAATCTTAAAAGCTGAAATTCACCTTTTGTAATCCTGTGACTTCAAGCCACATCACAGCAATATGCATCAGTAGTGGAAGAAGATTGTTGGCAGTCAGAAGATTCAGAGATTTAAAATACTCCAATTAATTCCTAGCAGCTATACAGGACAGGATTTGAGCTCTCTTTGAGCACTGCCTTGCAGAGATTTCCTGTTTGGAGATGCCTGCATGGTGGCAGGGAACCTCCCTGCAGCGGGCTCAAATAACTTTGGACTTCAGAGAGTTTCCTTTGACTGCAGCAGGCTGCAGACAACTCTGTTCCTCTCAACAAACACGTTAGCTTGGCTGAATCACCGTGCTCCAGCAGTGAGGCTAAGGCTTGCTTTAAAAGCCATGTCTCCAGGTATAGGTTGTGGTGATTTACATGGTGCAAGCAGCTTGGTGATCAGCCAATGTCCTACGATCTGGAGATAAATCGTAATAAAGAATGCATGATTTCAAGTACTCGTGCAAATTAAGGAGTGAGGAATGCGTGTCTGATTTTAATGGTTATAGAATAATAAAGTTATAAATATCCTGAATCCATCACAGCAATATGCATCTGCATACACAGGCGCAGACTCACGCACTGTGATCCCATAAATCTTGAGTGTGCAGTGGTGACTGTAACACAGAGTGGTAAAGAAAATGCTAATGATGTTGTAACAAAGAGAAGGGCAAAACAGGAACATAAATACAGAGCTTTGCTAAAGGATAGAAAGAGCAGGCTTGATGTTTTATAGAAGAGCACCTCGCCTTCAGCTAGCATCCATTTGCAGCTCAGTGGGGCTGTAAATATGTGAATACTTGATAAGATCTGCTGTTTTGTATTGTCTTACTATTTGTATGTGATAATTCATCTTTGGCTCTGTTCTATCTGCTGGAAGGGAAGCAGTGGTATTTCTCAGTCTGCACTCCTTGCTGCTTTGCGAGCTCTCTCAGGCTTTGTGCTCAGCTTTCACGAGTTGCTAATTGAAGGAGACAAGCCTCATGAATCACTGAACCTTAAGTCAGGTTTTAATTAAACTCAGCAGTGTAGGCAATGAAAGCTAAAGGGCTCAGCCTCGGAGGGGAGGTTGGTGGCCTCTTGTGTGATAGTGCCAGCTCTCACCTTCAAAACAAGGTCTCTCAAACTTGGTTAAGTCACTTCCCTAGCATCAAAAGAGCCAATAACACTGCAAAATAAGTGAGTGCATAACTCCTTCAGACTCTCTCGATGATCCTAATCCACTTGGCTACTCGAAGTCTATTTCCTCAAGAAACCAAGAATAAAGCCAGGTGAGAATGTGGAGGAGTTCACAGTCCCTGCTGTGCTATGGAAAGATATCAAAACATTTGAGGGCATCAGTTGCATGGAAAATGGACAGCCCTTGTATTTGTCTACAAGAGCGTGCTAGGGGAAAAGCCCAGCACCCCTTTGAGATCCTCCTCTATGTCTGAGGAAACCCCAAATGGCCTTTTACTTCTTCACCATCTCCAAAAGAGAAACGACCCAAGGATAAATGCATGAGTTCCTCAGCCCAAGGAGAACATCTGCAGCGTTATGCTGCCAGTCTAGAAAATTTATTTGGTGCACTGGAGGATTTGGTTGAGCTACCTACAAGGGGGCATGGCCGCATGGGATGCTGAAACCCAGAGAGGGATGACTTGTGCCTGCAGAGCTTGTAATCATAGCCAATCCAGCCAGTGCTGATAAGGGGAAGGTGCCAAGTAAAGCTGAGAGATCTGTCAAGCTTGCACAGCAGGTCAGGAGTGGAGCTGTGAGCAGAGCCCAGATGGGTTTCAAGGCTGGGTCAGGCTGGCCTGGTTCTTTCAGAGGTCATAAATTCAAACCACATTTGCATTAGCCCGGTGCAAGGTGGACAGCACAGTGAGAGAGTTCAGGGTGGAGGGCAAATCAAAGGCGCTGGAGATCTGCAGGCTATGTAATGCAAGCACAGTAAATCCTGGATATTTACATCCTCTGGAACCAGAGGCATTTAGTTCTTGGTTGCATTTTATGGGGGAATGAGCTGCTATTTTTAATCCAGTCTTGAAAAGAGCAAAAGCAGAACACGGTGTCAGCACCTTGACCTGCTGCAAACTGGCACAGTGAGTGCCTGCATAGGGGCAGGCAACTCTGCCATACAGTTTGCCTGGGCAACACTGCTGGACATCCACCATAAGGGCCCTATTGGCCCCTCCAGTCCTGTGGGATGTTCTAGTTTAAAACAGGTGGGATTCTTGTCCACCAGCAAGCAGGCTAACAGAAAGGGAAGATGTATCCTTCTTGTCCCTCCTCGTGCCTCACTCTGCTCTGACATCCCTTGAATTGCCATAAGGACTTGTGATTGGTGCTGGAAGCTGAGCCTCAATTGCTGTGAAGGATTCAGCAGGAACCAAGCGAGGAAAGAACCAGAGTGGGGAGGGCTCTGGGCACCTGATGGAGCTGTAGGTGTCCCTGTTTACTACAGGGGAGTGGGACTGGATGACTTTTAAGGGCTCCTTCCAACTCAAACAGCTCTCTGATTGATTCTAGGAAAGGTTTAAAAGCTTAAGCAGAATCACAGGGATCCAAGCAAACAATTTATTTGTGTTTATAATCTCTTATAAAGGTCCAGCTGCTTGATTCACACACAAAGCGGAGCTTAAGCTGTGTTTGTCACTGGGGAAGCTGGTGGGACTCTGCTGTGTGTAAGCAGCACAGGGAAGGGTTGTGCATCAACCTTCATTAAACCACTTCAAACCACCTGAGGTGGCTCATTTCAATTATCCATTTAAAAATAGAATTGTTTTTCATTCCCCGCTCTGCTGATTCCTGCCTGCTTTACTTTAGAATCACTTTGAGGCTCAGAGGCAGAAAGTATCTAAGGAGGATTTAGCTCAACGGATGCTTATCTGGCTGCTTCTCTTTCACACTTGAAATGCTATAAGCTATCTTGCGCAGGCTGAGCTTTTAAAAATGGGTCACCAGGTAATCAGTCAGTGGGGAAATCCACACATATAGTGGGGAAGTCTACAAATACAGGCATGCTGAAGAGCAAAACAACACAAAGCCTCAGCCAAAGTTGAAGCTTTCTGGAAATGCGGAGGACAACGTGAAAGAAAGCAATTTAATACCTCTGTAGGGTTTGTCTTCAGGCCAGGGAGAATACACGGAATGGGCAGTTGTGTCTGACAGCAGTTCTGAGAGTTTTAGGGACTTTTGCTGCCACGGGTTTTGTTCTTTTTAATTGGTTGTCTTTATTTTGTTGTTTTGGTTTGGTTTAATTTGTAGGCGCTTTCAGGTAATTCACACAGAGACATCTGCAAGAAAGGTACTTCAAGAGTACAAATCCATATGTGAAAATGAACTGGGCTTAATGTGCTTCTCTGGCAAGTCGATAAAACGAGAGAAAAACACAGAGAAACTGCAATGTTGAGAAACCTCACAGATCTGAAAAGCCTGGGCTGTAATTTTAAGTGATGGGGGACAGATGAGGAGCTCATTGCTTCCAACGAGACCCATTCAGTTCTGTGACTGCCAGTTCATCCTTCACACCTGGGGGAGCACAAGGTGTGCAGAGGGAGGTGGAGCCCAAAAACATCAGTGGAAAGAAGGCCCAGCACAGCCTCAGCCCCACAGTCAGGGGGCGAAATACAAGAAAGAAGAAGTACGGGTACTTTGGGGAGGAATAAGGATGGGAAAATAGAAGGATGAAGAGATAAACGGGGCAGGCCATGCTTGTCCAGATTGGTGCAGGCTGTCTTGCCTTGTTAAAATCCATTTCTGTCCACTGCCCTCGGTGAGGGGCTCCCCGTTCTGCAGGAGTGTGTCTACAGGCCCTGAGTATGGGGACTGGAGTCGTGTACTCCATCGGTGTGCAGGCGTTCTGTGGGTGTGTGTCAACGTGTGATCACTAGTGAACATCAAGCTTAGGAGTCAGATATTGGTGTGACCATAGTCCTGGCCCATACTGGACAGAGCAGAGGCTGACAAGTTGCTACTGTAGGGATGAGAGCATCAATCCAGTCACTGCAGAGACCGTGAGCTCTGGGGGTCTGCAAACGGACCCTGCATGTGTGTGTGTTTCTGTAGAGCTTCTAGCTATCTGAAGCCAGCTACTGGAAGGATCTCTGTGGGATGTGAGTACAGCTATGAGACCATTCTTGCTTCTGGTAATCTGTTTCATGTGCTGGAATAACCACCCTTTTCTTGATTTTCTTTTCTAGTGTTACATCCTCCAATGCACATCCCCTGATGGCCTCCTTTTGGACAAATGGCTCCGGGCAGTTGGTCTGGTGGTTGGCAACCCTGCACATAGCAGGGGGGCTAAAACTAGATGGTCATTGTGGTCCTTTTCAACCCAGGCCACTCTATGACTCTATGACCCCATGGCCATTTCCTAGAGCTACCTTGTCAACCAGTGCTTTCTCTTCTGCTGCCATTCCCCATCCAGCAGTTGCAGTCCATTCAGGAATACTGGGTAGCACTGGATTATTTCCCAGCAGCTGGATCATCCTTACCCTCCAAAAAGTGTTTGCTGCTGGTTGACTGATCTAAGGAGAGCTGTAAAGGACAAACTTGAAATGACTCCTGACAGCCATTCATCTAAAAGCAAAATCACTGTTTCTGAACTCTGAGCATCCATTTGACATTTTTGAGGATTGTTTTGAGACTTGGAGGCAGGCACAATTTAAGAAGGAATTAAGCAGATATTTATCTGTCTGTCTCTGCCTAATTTCATTCCTGAAAGTTAATGCTCTCTGTTGTCTGTGTATGAGTCTTTTAAATAAGGAATTTACTGTTGCTGTGGACTGGCCTTTCTTTTTTTTTAAATAAGTTGTTATTTCACAGTGCATTACTGAGCTATTCTGACATATTCTTCAGTTTCTCACAATAAATGAACCTTAGCTGGCTGTGGCTAACCTCCAAATTCCATACAGCAAGGCAGAATCTATTTCTTTAATAGAGCAGTGTAGGCAAATTATTGAAGGTGTAGTTTCAAGCCATTATTTCAGGCTTTGATTCAACAGTATCTTTGCACTTCTTTGAGTGCTCTATGATGCTAGTTATGGTGGTTATGCACCTTTTGTATGGCAAATGCCACCTGGAGGTTGGGAGAGCACTCAGAGTCAAAACTGATAGATAGGTCATCTCAGGATCAAGGCAGCTTCTGCAGGTGGCTTCTGTCTTTCTTTCTTACGAGCTCTGCTATGGAAAAGGGAAATAAAATGGAAGCACTTTCCAAGTAAAGCCATGGATGGCTAGGCAGCTATCTGCATTTATAGCATATGCATCTGTTCAGTGCTTGGAGACCTACGGTGAACAGTGTGCAGCAGAAGCTCAATAAAACATTCAGAGTGTGTGAATAGTTTCAGTTCTGAGATACAGGTTTGTTTACACTTGAGTGGCCAATGTTTTTATTGTCTAGTTCAAACAAGACGTTGATAAATTCCTGGCCTGGAAGCCAGGAGTATCAGACAGCTGCTGGGGAGAAATGGAGCCAACTGGAAACCACCGCTGATCTGGCCTGAAACATGAAGATCTCTGTCCTTGGAGATAGTCAGAACTCAGCCAGACAACGTTCTGGGCAGCCTGGCTGAGCTTCCAAACCCTGCTTTCAGTGCGAGGTCAGACTGGAGAGCTCCAGAGGTCCTTTCCAACCTAGGTCATTCCACTGGGATAGACCCACAGTATCCATCTGTCACTGTGATATCTCTAATCTATCTCTCTCATCAAATGAAACAGCCAGAGCTACTTGTGAAAAAAATATCTAGATGCAAAAGATATCTCTGAGATGTCTCTCTTGGGCACAAAGGTCTGCGTGTTGTTTTGTAGCCCACGGTGCCCTCCTTGGAATGCCCCATAGGACTGCTGGGTGAGAAAATCGATGCTGCTGGAACAAATGAAGTTTGGATGAAACTCACCAACTGGCAGAGAGAGAGAACGAAGGTCTGAGACAAAAAAAATGAGGGTTGTTGTACCACAGAAGAGATGAAATGGATAAATACGGGAGAATGTAATTGAATACAAACCAAACAGAGAAGAGAGAGCAGAACGAGCTGTGCCCATACTGCAGATCTTCATGTTCTTCACCCAGGTCTCTGCTAAACCGGGTGACAATGGGTTAGCTTTAAGGACAAATGGTTCTCTTCTCCCCTCCATATATTTGAAATCAATTCTACATCAGCCATCTACTAATCCTGCAGTGACCTTTGAGATCTCAGAACAAATAGGAGCTTTCCTGAAAGGCCCTTGCTGTTTCCTGCCGTTATTTCCAATTCAGAATCATAATAAATTAGTTCAGCCTTGTGCTCAGCAAGAACCTCGAGCTCAGCCCTGACGTGTACAAATGCACAAGCAATTGTTGCTGCTGTAAGCACTCCGTGTGCTGCTAAAATGCCTTCATACCAGGCTGCAAAAGTCTCTAGGGATGCGTGTAGGTAGCTCCAAAAGTAATGCCTCGTATTAATTTCCATGGAAACTGGAACAGCTACAAAGAGCACAACAGTGCTATTTGGCAGAGCAAATTCTCAGCTATGAAGCGTTTTTCAACATGGTCACCAGAGTCACTGTTCCTGGAGGTGCTGAAGAAAAATGGAGATGTGGCACTGAGGGACACGGTCAGTGGGCATGGTGGGACTGGGTTGACAGTTGGACTAGAGGATCTTAGAGGTCTTTTCCAATCTTAATATTCCTATGATTCTAAGAGCCCGCAGGCTGTGCTCATAAATATGGCCATCCATAACGTGGCCTGTCTTTCATGTCCTGTCACCACTGAGCTGAAATGCACCACCACCCCTCAGTATGCTCACGTCCACTGTTTGGTCTCCATTAATGCTCAGCAAGCATTGGTGAATGTCAGTGGGTGCCATTTTTCTGCACTGAGGGACTCAGTGACAAACCTTTGCTTCACACACCCTTGCTCTTGAGGAAGGCTCCCATCCCCCCCTCACCTCCCTTCATCCTTCTGAAGGGGGAATGGGCACGCAGAGAGGAATGCCAGACTCCAGGAAGCAAGTCTTCACTGTAATGCGCTTTTTATCCTCAGGTTTTGCTTTTAATACTGTGGGAGAATCTGCTGCAGGTTCAGAGGTTTAAGAGGAATTTGTTTAAGACTACAAATAAGTATTTAGGGGCTATGAGTCAGATGGTTTTCAAGCTAGCTGGTGGAATCGGTGAGGTCTGGGCTGGGCTCATGATAGAGGTACAGCAGGAAATTGTGAATGCTGGTGATGGCTTCTGGAATAGAGGGGAGCTAAAAATCAACCAGGTGTCCTGGTCTCTAAACCACCATGTAATGTTTGAAGCCCAGCCAGGATGCAAAGGCAAAAAGCAAGAGCAGTTTTCTTTCCTTCCTTCTGTCACTGAAGTTCAGCTTTAAGTGCACTTTGTAGATGGTCTCACAAGGCAGTAAGCTGAAGGGACAAAAGATTCTGGCTTCTTATTTCTGCCCAGGTGACAGTATCAGTAATTCAGAGGAGACACAAAGCTCTCAAGTCAGAAGCCAGCTGATAAATATTTGCTGAAATGCTTTCATGCTGGCTTGAAGTGTTGGTAAGGACGCGTATCCCTCTCCAGCAAATTGACCCTTAATGACAAAGGTGCTTTATTTCCCTACTAATCACCACAGAGAAAGCAGTGATCTCACCTTGCACACCTGGCTTTCCAAGTGAGCAGCATCACTGTGCCACACAGAACTACACGTCAGATTAGTTTTCAAGTGTTTAATGCTCAGTAACCTCCACTGTTCTCCTGTTCCTGCAGTACTTACCAAAGGATGAGGTTCTCCCCCGTCCTCCCATTGCACCATGGTGTTACATTAGCAGGTCGCCTAGCATTGCTCAGATGTCCTCTGAAACCATAGAATGCATGGAAATAGAAATCAGGATCATGAAGGCTGGAAAAGACCAACCCCAACCCAGCCCACCAAGCCCACTGACCTCATCCCTCAGTGCCATATCTCCTCTGTTCTGGAATACCTGCAGTGATGCTGACATCACTGAAACACACCCAACAGCCAATGACCATCTTTTCTCACCTGTGGAGCTTAGAAAAAAAAACCACACTTTCCTCATAATCAGAGAAATTGTCCTTCCCAGCTTTTGCTGATACATATGGAACACACTTTGCACAGAAATACCAGCGTGGAAGACTGCAGAGTGAAAGTAGTTGGTGTTAGGGAATTCTGTTTGTTATTCCTGAGCACAGTGTTGGAAATCAAATATTTGCTGGGTTGGAAAACCTGATTTGAATGGGAATTATCTTTGACTTTGTAACAGCACAGCAAGAAAAAGAAGAAAAGGACAGAAAACAACACAAGAACTATCAACTGTCTGCGTGGCTTTCTTTGTGGAAATTTCAGTGAGGGCAATTACTGAGTAACTTAATTTATCAGCAAAAGGTATTTTGGGAATCTAACAGCATATTGCCTCCTTGTTCCTGGCAGGTGCCCTTGGGACATAAATCCTGCAAACCAGAACAGCAGGGACTGCAGCTAGGTAGATGTGATCGGCAGATGGAATCAGATCATCTTCAAACACATTAGGCTTCATGTTGATAGAGTAAATCTGGAGAGGAGGATGGACAAATCCATCAGAAGACTGGAAAGTATAGTAGGTGTCCTCTCATCTGAGATAGAAACCAATCCCAACACATGTAGATAGAATTTCTTGCGGGAAGGTACAGTACAGATGGTGCAAGTACAAGGAAATTAAAAATAGTTGGAGTACACAACTGTGGTTGGGACATTGCTGCAAGAACAGGGTAGAGCCTGGAGGTCTGGTTATGTTATTTCTCGCACCTGCCATGACTTTCCATAAAGGTTATTTCCAATTGCAGGAGGAATCGTGCAGAGATAACAACAGTACCAAGGTGCTTTCTGTAAAAGGTCTGGCATTTTGATTAACCCAGTGGAAATGGCTTCAATCTCGTAAGCTTCAATTTAAAGCTTGACCGTGGTCTCTCATGAAAGGTTTGTTCCTGTCCCTGCTCAGCACACCCGACTCATCTTCACAATGACAAGCTTCTCATACAAACAGGGCTTTGTCAAACCGAAGGGCAAGGTCAATATTTTTAACTGTTTTTGAACCCTGGTAATCAAAACAAAACCGTGCACGGAATGGGCACGTGGTGCTCAAACCTGGGGAACTCCCCTTGGCATTTTGTACCTGCTGGGAACCATGTGAAACAGGGATCCAGTAGAAGGACTGCTTCTGGAACCTGAATTACCATTTCTTCACTGACTTGGGCACCTCTGACACTGCTGCAGGTACAGCCTAAGGTGAATGCAAAGGGCAGAAGAGTGCACTGAATTATTTAAAACCATTTCCACACAGTTTTAATTTAAAATTATAAGCAGAAAAATGGTATAAGAAGACAAAATTTTGGCTTTTTGATCCCATTTGGCCAAGCTAAGAGCACTAAAAAAAGAAATTAATTTGAACTTTTTGGATGGACCTGTCAACATGGATTTCAGAGGCTGGAAGTGAAGGACAGATGAATTTCCTAGTGTCTATTTGACCTTTTTATTTTGTAAGGGAAGGCACTAGTAGGCTGTTACATCCCCTGAACAATCTGATGCAGGGACCTAAACGTGCTGCAGATGCTGTGAAGGATACCAGAGTATGCTGAAGTCTGAAAGCTGGTTTTTGTTGCTCTCCAAACAAGGGTCTTTCTAGTGTCGGGGGCTACAGGCCTGGACTCAATACCTGGAGAGTATAAAGACAAACTCCAAGAGGGCAAAGACACATCCACCTATTCATGACACGTCAACAACTTCACACCCCAACACCATGCTATGGTGTGCTGTCTATCTAGATAGTGGTTACCCCTGTAACTGGGGTATCCCTGCTATTGGACACAGAAGAACAAGGTTGAGCTGCAGTCTTAGCCAGCAGCTTTGAGATATTTTCTATTAATATTCTGGATAAACCACATGAATTCTGAAAATCACTTGTGCACACTGGAAAATGCTTATCTTCTATTCCTTCATCTGTGTCTGCATGTGATAATCATTTTCCACGCTGTATGTGGAACTGAGAGAATAAATACACCTGTGTTTGCGTGTCAGGCAGCTCGTGGCAATAACTGGCCTTACAAGAGAGTGATAATGAGAGTTATTAACCTCACTGTTCCAGCTGTGCTGGATGGGAGGTGGCAAAAAGTAGCGTTGTTTCACCCAAAGATGAAGGCTGTACTTCCAGCATAGATACAGGTTGCCAATGGATGAAGCCCAGTGACTGTCAGGACATTTGCTGCAGCTCTCTGGGTACGACGAAGCTATCAAAGGTGTTCCTAACCAGTGCAGGACACAGGGAGTTTTCACCACCCTGAATGACTGGGGAGGTGATTTTCCCTTTTAAGTGGTGCTGGTGGGAATGCATCTCAAATATTGCGCTCAGCTTTGGGCCCCTCACTACAAGAACTACAAGACGGGTGGCCAGCAGGGACAGGGAGGTGATTGTCCCCCTCTACTCTGCTCTTGTGGGGCCCCATCTGCAGTACTGTGTCCAGGTCTGGAGCCCCCAGTACAAGACAGGGAGCTGTTGGAGAGGATCCAGAGGGAGGTCACAAAGATGATCAGGGGACTGGAGCACCTCCCCTATGAAGACAGGCTGAGGGAGCTGGGCTTGTTCAGCATGGAGAAAAGTAGGCTGCATGGTGACCTCATGGCAGCCTTTCAGTACCTAAAGGGAGCCTACAAACAGGAGGGGAATCAACTCTTTGAAAGGGCAGATAACAGCAGGACAAGGGGAAATGGTTTTAAGTTGAGGGAGGGGAGATTTAGGTTGGATGTCAGGGGGAAATTCTTTACTGTGAGAGTGGTGAGGTGCTGGAACAGGATGCCTAGAGAGTTTGTGGATGCCCCGTCCATCCCTGGAGGTGTTCAAGGCCAGGTTGGATGGGGCTCTGGGCAGCCTGGTCTGGTATTAAATGTGGAGGTTGGTGGCCCTGCATATGGCAAGGGGTTGGGTCTTGAGGGAGAGAAGCCTCAACAAATATAAAACTGGTTACCATAAAGACTGCATAGAAATGTCAGCATTCAGATGGAGCTGTGGCGGCATTACACAGAACTGATTAACATCAAAGTCATGGCCATCCAAGGAAGAAGAATGTCACTGCTGCCATTTAACCTGGCAAACAAGCCTTTAATCTGCATGCTGAGTCAGATGGCAGCTGTGAATAGCAGAGTAGAATGCTTCAGTGCATTTGCAGAAGGTCTGGTTCTGCTCAGTGACTCAGCGGAAGGAAGGAGTAGGAGCATCTGGATCATGGTGTCATCTCATAAGCTTACTAACCAGGTGGCAGGTCATGCTTGGTCTGTGACTGTGAAGCCTGAGAGCTACTCACTGAAAGTCTGTGGTCATTCCAGGTGAGAGGAGCTGGGAGCAAAAGGGATCTCTGTGTCTGAACACCAACGCCAGATCCAGCTGAAAGATTTGAAATGGTTGATCAGAATCACAGGATCAAAGAATCTCATAATGGCCAGGGTTGGAAGGGACTTCAAGGATCATCAATCTCCAACCCCCCTGCCACAGGCAGGGCCACCAACCTCCACATGTAATATCACTCCAGGCTGCCCAGGGCCCCATCCAACCTGGCCTTGAACACCTCCAGGGCTGGGGCATCCACAGCCTCTCTGGGCAGCTGTCCCAGCACCTCACCACTCTCACAGTAAAGAACTTGAATCAGAGGCCCTTATAACTTATGCAAAAATTCTTTTTGTTGCATTCTCTCTGCCAAGCTTCATACTTAGCAGAGAAGACAAGCATGAAGTGAACCTACCATTGCAGCTAAGATGCCAGCATAAGATGTTTAAGGAATGCCTCTATTCTTCTTTTCGTGTGCTGCAGTTCACCACATAGCACAACTGGAGGTGGAGTACTGCGTAATGAGATTTGCTAATGTCAACATGATGTGCAAGTTTGCTGCCTGCACAGCATCACCCTCTTCAGCAGCACCACAGTCTGACAGGCTTCCTTGATGGGGGGGCCATGGAGAGACCTTGAGATGCCATCAGTGGCAGCAGAGAAAGAGAAGGAGAGCTGATTCTAAAGGAGAGATACAATGATAAGGGGGTCAAACTGCTAAAGGTAAGAGAAATAATACTCAGAAAACATCTATTTCTTCCTGTTATCACAGTGAATCTTGGCAAAAGCACAACAGTGGCACTGTGGTCATCACTATCTTGTCTGGTGATTCCTACCTAGTGTCACTTTCAAAATCATCTCAGTTGTCCTGGGAAGGAAGAGGCGAAAGATTTAATGCATCTATTTATTATACACTGTCTGTGCTAAGAATTGGTACCCTGTGATGGCTGGGAGGACAGCCTGAGTGCTTTCATTATCGAGTTACCATTCCATGTTTGGTTTATATGTACAGCTATACAGCACAGCGCTCTTCAAGGTGTGAGCTGAGAGTGCACGACGTTCTGTTTGAGCAAAGCGCACTGCACAGTACTCATAGGGCACATCTCACCAGTGAAAGATGAGCTGAATGTCAGAATTTAGACACGTCTGCCAGTACAGGATCACTGTTTTTTATGGGATATTTTAGAGCTTTCCAGGAATTCGCAGTGGTTGGAGACTTCCTGCCATTTTCTGGGAATATATAAAATGGTGTTTGACTGTAAGGAAAGACAACAGCACCCAGGCTTGTCATCTGAATGCCTGAATGTGACAGAAGGTCATTTGCCTTTCAATCCCCAGGCCTGTGCTCTGCCACCAAATCCAGGCTCTTTGGCAGTGAATTGCAGCTCCATACATCCAAGCTGGGGACAAGGAAAGCACGTGTCCTTCACTCTTGCAAAAAGATGGATCCCATGAATGTAGTTCAAACAAACCAGGACACTGCTGACTAATTTAGGCTGGTCATTGAGTGTGTTTGCAGAGCATATTTGAAATGTGTAAAGACGATTACTCTCTGTAGAAAAGCAATTCTAGCATCACTGCTCCCTCCCTATGCAAGGAACCGAAATGCAGAGAAACGACCCAAAACATCCTCAGCTTCAAACCCCTCTGTTCAAACCAACAAAACAAATGGCTCGTAAAGGACAGACCAAGAATCACTCACAGATGTGATCTGCCACATAAATAATTTCTCTTTGTGTTTGTTGCACAGAACAAACATGGAATACCAGGATAAACCAAAGTTTATTTGAAATCAGGAGCAAATATTTGCTGAATATCTCTTGAATATTTGTAGTTTGAATGACCAGGAATATGAAGTTTATACCCAGTCTGCTGTGCTGTTGGTATTTAAAGGTTCAGATTAGCAAATGTCCCACCCTTTGGTATTGCCTGAAAAATTTTATTTATATTGCAGTCACATCCACAGCTTTATGTGGCCTGGAATAAAATATTTCTAGCTATTCGTTTACACATCACTCCAGCAGGGGAATGAAGCCTTTCTCAGCACGACGGGCTCAACTTTCTCACTGTTTCTCACTATCCTTGCTGCAGTTTGGACTTGCCAACTGTTGACACCGAAGCATCAAAATTCAGTTGTGGGAGGGTGTGGAATTTGAGCCAGCTGTCTCCCACATCCAGCTTTTAAGATGATGCACAGAGAGAAAAACAACTCCGATAGAGCTGGAGAACCTACAGATCCCCAAAGCCACTCCTGCTCAACGAGAGCTTGGGAAGTTCCATTGGGCCTACCCAGCTCTGCCCCTGCAGGATGGCAGGATGAACTGATAGAGGGGCTTTGTTTCAAGCCTTCTTTGCAGATATCAGCACTGGATTACAGAAGGGAGTTCAGAGAATCCCTGCCCCAGAGCATTAGCAGGAACACAGTAGTTTGACACCATTAAGAGCCCCTAGATAGAAGTACAAGATATATCCCTTCAAACAGAACCTTTCAGCAGTGCCCAGTGGTCCAGCATCACCCCTCTCACCCCTCTGCGCCTCCAATACCCCCAACGCCAGCAGTTCAACAGGGCTCTAATGTTTGATCAAGAAAAGGTCTGACCATAGGGGCAACAGTTCACTGTTCATTCCAGGAGCTTTAGGACTCCAATTCCAATCTATCTGCTGTCAGATTCAGGTCAGAGAATTGCCCTTGTCCTCCTGTATCACAGATGGATGCTGGTGCTGAGTGTAAGATTTAACCTTTAATCAATCAGTACCATCCAAGAGCACTTGAGAATAGTCATTCCTTGCTCTTCAATCCATTCACTGTCCTCCAGATGCCACCTGCCTGCATTCTCCCACTTTGTGTTTAAATTAACTCAGTCACAATGACAAAACAGCCAGCAGAAAAGAAAATAGATGGCTGTTATGTAGCACTGCCCAGGGCAGAGCATGGGGTGGGTATGTGTGGGTCCAAACAGGCTTGCAATGCTTCAGAAGTGACAGCTCTTCTCCCAGTCCTTCTTAGAAAAGCTCAATCCACAGAAAACAGCATCCTGGTTTGTAAATGCATACAGACAATATCCAGAGTCTCTCAGGGAGGAGGCAGCTGCAGATTGCCACAGGCAGTTACACATGAACTAGCTGCTGCTCATACCACGGCTGTAGGGCCTTGTCAGTACCTGAAAAATCCTGGGGGGGAATTTTGTCAGGAGATTCACTGCAGTAATAATGCTTGAATGATGCTCAGGTCTGATTACCAGTCACTTTGGTCTTTGCAGTAAAGACCCAAACTGCCAGCTCTGCAAATTGCATATTGCTCCTGTCTGCAAGGAAAAGAACAGCAGGAGCTGCTGCTGCTGCTCAGGTGAGTGCCAGAAGCACACGTTTCCACTCCACAAAAACGTGTGGGGCAGGAGGAGGGGTGGCAAAGCAGAGCAAAATCCTCTGCCTGCTGTCAACAATTTGCAGCCACTGATGTTTTAAATCCCTTCACTGCAGTTTCAAAGCCCTCAGCCAACACAGTTCAGCAGAGAGGCTGTGGATCTCTGATCCTGGAGGTGTTTGAGGCCAGGTTGGATGGGACCCTGGGCACTGTGATCCAGTGCTTGGCCCAGTGGCTGTCAGCCCTGCCTGTGGGGCTGGAGGATTGGAACCTGATGATCCCTGAGGTCCCTTCCAACCCAAGCCATTCTATGACTCTAAATGATTCTATGAAGCTATGAATTCTATGGAGTTCCTGGTTGCTGCTGGGTGCCCTCTGGATGCTACAGCATCTGCTGTGGGCACCTCATTAGTCCCAACACTGTGCTCACATCCCTATGCCCCTCTGTGATCAGTGCTGTAGTGGGGAGAGGAGCTACCTCTAGGTGCCTGACTCACCTAACACAGTCCATAGCAGTGCTACCAACTGCAAGAGAGACTGGAATTGTTCATTTTTAATGAATATTGCAAAATGGTCCTAACAACAACAACAAACCTATAAATTTGTGATTGGGATTAGCCAAGCAAGCACAGCTGACCTTACACAAGAACAGACAAAATGCATCACACAGAAACCTCCTCCTCCCTCTGCAGGCTCCAGTGGCTTGGAGGATAAAGCAAATGCTTGTTCCTCAATTAAGCCTAGTTCTTAGAAGCATAAAATATTATTACCCAGAAGAGAATATTTACTGCTAATTGCTCCTTTCAGATTTGTAAACAAGGATAACTCATCTGAAGATTTATTTTCTTCCAAGGAGGACACAAAAGCCTGCTGCAGTCTTTCCACAGAAGATGATTTCTTGATGTCAGATGTTGCATTCTGGCACATACTGCTTGTGGCCAAGCTAGAAGGCACGGGTTATGTCCTGGAGTGTTTCGATAGGAATTTCAGGGTGGGAGGACAACAAAGGAGTGGTAACTGCTGGGCAAGGGCAAACTACAGACAGAAACAGGAGAATAAATCACTCACTTAGGGTTATTTGTTAATTCTTGATGACTGTGTTTCAATTCACTTTGTGCTGTCTTTCTCTGAACTGCCCTGATCAAGTTATGGTTGACCTTCTTTGTCTTTTTAAACAAGGAATTGACTTCGTTTCTATTTTTATTGGGCTATCTAATCCCTTTTTGGACTGGTGACATTAATATCCTCAGGGGACTGTCTCGGCTCCAAGTCAGTGAGCTGTTTGGCTTTCCTTTTTCCATCTATACACAGCAAAGGCATTACTACTGTCAATTAATTCAATAATCCACTGGATAGAGGAGCACCTTTCCAAGAATCTTGCATGAAGTGTCTTGTGAAAGTGTCAGGCTCCACTGGACTTCCAAACCGAGCTTTCTGAACTGACAGTAAAGATCTGTGGTTTAGCAAGCATTAACATACATGCAGATTTAATCTGCCTTAATCAAGTTGAAGGATGATTATGAAAATACAAAAAAAAAACTAGAAAGGTGGGATCTTAAGCCATATAACTGGGAAGACTATTGAGTTAAAATGATCAGAGTACTGGCACAATGCGTGATGTTGTGAGAAAGACACGGATCCAGGGTTGGGACAAATTTTGGGACACTGAGATTCTTCAGACTCCGTGTGCTGATTTGGGCACTGGTCACAATTCAGTGCTTGTGGGCCTGGAGTGACAAGATGAATGATGAAAAGAGGAATACATCAGAAACACTTTGTCTTCTTGATTCCAACACTTTCGTCTACTTAACCACTGACATAAAAATTGGTTTCTGAGCCCAGAGGGTCCCTAGGGGTAGATGTTTGAATATCTCACAATGAAGGGACACAGAGAAATACTTTCTTGGTATTTGGATGGAGTGTTTCTGCTATTTACATTAAATATTGAAGTTGGGGAGCGTGGGGATCCACATTCAAGATTTGTCATTGTTTCCATCCCAAGCACTGAACAGAGGCTGGGTTGTACAGCAGCCTAAGCAGTGCCCAGGGCAGAGCTGCATGCCCGAATGTCCTACTTGTTCTTTGCTCTGCTTCAGTTTCTCAAAGTATTCATCAATTGAATTTGGTCTTTTTTCTCATGGACAGATGAAAACCACCTGGTGGAGTTAACAGAAGAGGTCTGACCTTCAGTGCCACATCCTCACCCCCTTTAGCTTCACCTACACTGAGAAGTTAAAGCATGCCAGGAGCTGTTGCTAGAGTACAAGCATCTTTCCTGTCAACAGGGAGTGCTGCTGGTCACATCTCCAGCCTGAGCCAAGAAGCATTTCCTGGATGGGACAGGAGTCAACACACACCAGCATCTGTTCCCAACAGATTTTTTGGATGAGGCCCCCTCTCTCCAAGGCCAAGTTTAATACAATGTAGAGTGTTCTCTGCTGGTTGCTGCCCAGGGCCAGGGAATGCATTTAACTTATGGATATTGCTTCTTGCTTGGACTCCATTGTACTGATGCAACGCAGTTTTGAAACCATGACCACAAGGATCCCAAAACAAAAAGCACCACGAGTGGCAGAGAGCTGCTTGCTTGCTTGCTTGCTTACCCCCTGTATGATGCCCAAAAAGCCAACAGCTTTGTTTAGCACTCCCTGGAGACACCATCACACACAGTCTCTGCTTTAGACCATGCTAACATGTTGGAGAAATGGCTTTTGAGCAAGCACACGATTACAAGAATCACGCATATCCAATCCTTCCACTTCCCCCAAATCTTCTATCCAAGTGATCTCCAGTTTCAATGACCTCATTTTCTGAAAGTTGCATTTCGTGGTGCTGTCTGCCTGAGTAGTGAAACACCCATAGAAAAATCAACAGCAATGGTAAAATCTGTCTTAGACATGCGCAAAGAAGGGCTGGGTTGGGACGCCTGGATTGGATGTGGCACAAACTGCTTTGGGATCTGCAGCTCCCTTTACTTAGCACAGTTTATCTTGTATTACTCTTGGGCACAGGAGGACAGGCACAGAATCTTCAAAGCAGCCTTTCTAAAAATAAAAGACTAATGCACTCACCATGAGGGTTGTGCTGCTGCTGGGATCTCAGTGAAGAATTTAAAGTCTGACTGCATCTCCAGAGTCAAAAGCCTCATGTTAACACAATAGGGAAATGCAATGTTCATGAGTATCCTATGGCAGGGGAAGGCAGGCACTGTTCCCAGACACAGGCTGCTATTTTTAAAGGAGTTCTGTCTTATGAAACAGATGAGCCTGTGTTGCAGCTTTGAGTAGGAAGCAAACATGTGTGTGTTAACTGAGCGAGCAGGAAGATTGTGTGAATTACTGTACTTCTGTATGTTTGAAACGGAGAGACAGCCGTGTGGACACAACCCAAGAAAGCAGAAAAGACAGAAGAGTGGCATCAAGTCCATGCACCAATATCCCAGATTAAAATCATCGCTGTTTTGTGCACTTTATAGAAAACAGCCCAAGGATCAGGTGAGGTGAGGGTGTGCTGAAGCACAGCGCTGCTTTACCTGGCTGCTAATAGCTCTTGGGTAACTTTACATCACATCTTAGCAATTGCATTCTTAGTAGTTAAGACCTGGTAGATTTTTCTTGTTTAAATTAAAAGAAAGGCTCTTTAGCAATGAGAGCAAAACTTGATTTATGATGTGCAGTGGAAGGAGAAACCAAGGAAGCCAATAAGGCCATCTATCTTTTCTTTGGAGTTGATTCTTTACCTGCTGGGTATTCAGTATCCTCCGTGCAACCACTGTTTCAGAAGTGATAGCCATATCTCAGCTACATCTAAGCAAAAATCACAGCTCTGTGTGGCACTGCCTGCAGCAGCAGAGCTTCTTCATGCTCCCTCACAGTGAGGGGAGTTTGGAAGCACTTCCATCTTCTTACCAGGTGGTTTGCAGCTTCACTGGGCTGCTTTAACTCATTGTGAGCCAAACCACAAACCAGGTCCCTAGGGCAATTGGAGTGAGACAAGAAAACAAAGGTAAACCCCGTTGCTATTTCCTCTACTTTATGTTTCAAGAGTATCTCCCAAAAGCTTTTCAGGTGCACCATCTTACAGCCACATCTCATAACGAAAAATCGCTCACCTCCTGATGGTGGTTTGGGAGGCTTTGTGAAAAGTTGGTCCTGTTCCATGTCGTAGTAGGCAGCTGTCAGGCAACAGCACGAGCTGTAAAACGCCTTTGTCAGGGAGCAGAGCGGACCAGCTGCTTCCTGAGGCACAGAGAGCCAGGAACCAGGAGTGATAACCCAGCATGATGAGACCTCACAGGAGAGACTGTGTCCCAGAATGAGGCAGATCCAGAGAAAGCAATCACAATCAGTTTTGGGAGCACCACTTTTCTACTTTGACATCAGGCCACAGCTAAACAATACAAAGCATCCTTTCAGGGTCTTTATCGAGGACTCTACTGCAGCATCCATCTCCTTGTAAATCAGCCGAGTACTCAGAATTAGATCATGTGAGCTGTACATGGGGGAGACATCCTCTGTCTGACGAGTGCATTAAGTGGTGAGTGGGATGACATACAGACTAGAAAGCAGAGCACTGCTCACAAACCTGTGTGGCGAGAGCAAAGGGCTCAAGCTTTGTGTTATATCTCCATTGATTAATTCATCTACTGCAATGTTTTCTCTCTTCCAAGCCTCCACTCCAGCATCACCTAAAGATAGATACCATTCTTCCCTCAATATCTCAGGAAGCCATTAGAAAAAGCAGTGCCATTAGCCTGGCTAATGAGGCACTAAATCTAGTCTAATAACCACATACGATTTTCTTGCACAAAAACAACTACTCTTACTAGTAACACACTGAAATACCTTCAGTGCATTCCGTTTGCTCTTGTCTGAAGGGCAGGAGACAGGGTGAGGCCTGAGAAATACAATGTGATGCTAGAACCAAAAAGTTAAACAAAATCTGCCTCCCTCAAAAGCATAACAGTCCTTATTTGTCCAGGTGATACTAAGCTTTCCACTTTGACTCCCAAGTCTTGGATCATAGAATCATAGAATCACTAAGGCTGGATAATATCATCCAGTCCAACCGTCCATCTATCAGCAATGGATCCCTTTAAACCATGTCCCTCAACTCAACATCCAGATGTTCTTTGGACCCTTCCAGGGTTGGTGACTCCACACCTCCTTGGGCAGCCCATTCCAGTGCCTGACCAATCTGTTGGAGAAGTATTTCCAAATGTCCAACCTGAATCTCCCTTGGTACAGCTTGAGGCCAAACCCTCTTGTCCTATCACTGGTTGCATGAAAGAAGAGGCCAAGAGAATGGACCAGACTTCCTGACTGTAGCACTTCATTCTTGCTGAGGATTGCCATGTCCTTCTCCTGATAGGCTTCTGTAATCCATGCATTTGCCACCTTTAGGCTACGATCTGGGGACTCACTCCTCATTACCTGTACACCAGCAAGCACAAAACGTGGATATCTGTATCCCAATGGCTCCAACAATCCAATGGCTCTCAAAACAAGGCATGGGAACAAACTCCTGTGCACCACTGATATGTGGCTATGGGGAAAGCTGCTCAAGAAATTCAAGGAACTCCTTTTTATTTCTTCAGGAAAGATTTCAACATCTCAGTTCTGGAGAATATCCTTCCCGTTCTGAAATTCTCCCAAAACTTCCTTCACCGTCACAAAACAAAACAACTAAGCCAGAAAACACTGTAGCCTTAAATCTATCCTGAATTTGGGAAGGTGGAATGACAGAGAATCTGCACAATATTGCTGGTGCTCTTGATTGTACACGGAGAGCAATGACATATTATTATATCTGACAGCATCTGTCATGAAAGCAGATAGATTATGGATAAATCCCATGGGAAAAATCTATGTTCTGCAACATGCTGATATTCAGTCCAGTCCCAACCAAGCTAATTCTGGACATGGAAACAGTATAGTTGTGTCAGTAAGATGTTCCACTCAGATAAATTAGCCTTGCTAATTGACCCATCATAGCTCCTTTCTGAGAGGCGTGTGACCTGTGGCAAAATGAGTTTCCATGACTGTCATCCACAGCTTCCCACAGAAAAGAGAGCACACGTAACTCTAGGAGTCCAGAATGGCAGACCCAGATGTAAAAAAAGAACCAGTCTCAGAAGATGCACAATTGCACAGAGGTTCATCCTAACAAGAATCAGCCTTAGTTTATGCTTCTTTTTGCACTGGGGCCTTGAAAGCAGGCCACACCTGCTAAGATTAAGGTGTTTGTGACCTGAAGATTTCCATGCAATCAGCCACATTCCCAAGGTCACTTGGTGTGTCTTTCTATTTAAAAGCCCTTAATAACTTTTTTTTCCCCCCCTTTCAATTTGTCCATTCTATCCATACATATTCCAACATTCTGTGTTTAATAATGTGTACTTCTGTATTTTCTACATTTTCCTTTCCCTTTCTGAAAGGTTATAATGATGGGGGAAATACACAATGTTTTTCCCAGTTCAAGTAGGGAAGAGAATCTGATTTGTCATTCCCTGTCCTTAGAATGTCCCTGGAGACACTCAAGTGGGAAAGGACTGGGAGGAATGAGGGACATGATTTAGTGAGAACTACTGGTGACAGCTGGGTGGTGTGACTGCATGATCCTGTAGGTCTTTTCCAACCTTGGTGATTCTACTATTCTAAGATGTGAACCCAAAGGCAATTTATGGAGAGAAGGCTGTCATCCTCATTTACTCTATTTTTCTTTCATTTCGTTTCCTTCTTTCTGTACCTATATTTCTACTGTAATTACATAGTACGAGTTTCTACTCAATTTAAGAGTTCTTGAAGGACTTCAACCATTCCACTTCTGATTAAGCATTTGGGAAACACGGAGCTTAATTAAAATTGGAGAAAGAAATGGATTTTCATGTTCACTTGAAATTCTGACAAGTGGGAAAAAAATCAATTTAAAGTGGATAACAGAAAAACAGATTTACCCATGAAACGAAGTTAACAGTAACACCAAATGCTGTTTGTCTGGGGGGAGTCAAAGTTTTCCATTACGATTTCTGCCTTTTGTTTCGTGGGACGTAAAGTAAAACAAAAACCTTTATTTTAGAATGGAAAACAAAACCTGCTGCTCCTGAGAGAGCAAGCAGCGAGTGTTTGTGTGGATGTTCTTCTCTGATATTTCAATACAGTGCTTTATCAAACCTGACGTATTTCCATGATGCCTTTTTTCTTTTGACAGATTGACATTTCCCAGCGGGAAATCATTCCCCAGGAATGTTTCTGATGGGTTGTTTCAGATGATGTGCAGTTCTTAAAGCAAAGGCAGAAGGTGTGGGACGCTGAAAGGAGTTATAATAGTTCCACTGGGATCTGGAGGAAGCGTGTGGAAGCAGACACATCACTGCATTTTGCATTCTGCCTTAATGAATTGCATAAGCAAACAGTGGTGCTTCGTGGAGCAGGTGACCCGATGCCTCTTGAGAACCATGAGAACACAGCCTATGTAAAACACCCTTAATGTGAGACTTAATATCTTGACTTTTAATAAGCATTCCCCTACTAATCTGTTAAGTCTCAAGACTTAAATAGCTGCTCAGGAGCTCAGCAGACTGAATGTACTGCTAAGTGAAAAGCACGCTTACTGAGAGGCGTTTACTTCTTGAAAACAAATGGACTGGCCCTCAGCTTTTAAGGAGAGACCTCATGCAGAGCAGTGAGCACTACAGCCTTTTGCACACACAGATGGCAAGATCTGGCTCAGAATTTAGACCAGGTTAAATCTACGAAGACACAAGTTGCCATTGGAACTCTTTCACTAAGGAGCGTGGACCTGGAAGTCATCATATGCTCAACTCTGAGACCAGGAGAACTACTGATCTTACACCATGAACAGTAAGAGAGGGACAGGAGATACTGTAAGCCAGCAGGCTACAAATGAGCACAGCAATTTGAAGGAAAAAAAAATAGCAAAAAAAAGCAGATATTTGTGAGCAGTTCCTGTCTTATTATTCTATTTCCATTTCCCAGTGATATCCTGTGATTTTACAATGGACTCTATTGCAAATCCTACACTGAAAGATCTGGTAAAGGGATCTTTTTCCTTCCAATTCAAGAACTAAAACAAAACTAGCACAGGTCTGTTTTAAAACTAATGGCAGAAAATGATTCTTTGGGCTGTGTAAACCTATGAAATTCCTTGACACTGCATGTTTGGTAATGGTTTCCATGAGTGCAAAATAATGGGCGTCTACAGAAATACATTTGTAAGGTTTGTAGAATAGAAGAAGACATAAAAGCTATATAAAAAAACAAGCATTAATAATGTTTAATTAATTAATTAATAATGTAATAATGTTTAAATGGAAAGAATGACATAGAATGACATAGAATCATGGAATCATAGAATGGCCTGGGTTGAAAAAGACCACAATGATCATCAAATTTCAACCCCTCTGCTATGTGCAGGTCACCAACCAGCAGCCCAGGCTGCCCAGAGCCACATCCAGCCTGGCCTTGAATGCCTGCAGGGATGGGGCATCCACAGCCTCCTTGGGCAACCTGTGCCAGTGCCTCACCACCCTCTGGGGGAAAAACTTCCTCCTAAAATAGGATGCTTAATAATAGGACAGAAATTGCCTGAGAATGGGTAAGTACTCCAGGGATGTACTGTCTGCTTGTCCCATTTCTATGGTAGTCACACAGCCCCCGAAGCACAGTGGGAAAGTCCTCTGCTTCAATCAGGCACAGCCATCCTCACGCAGCCATACAGACCAGGGTGCTTTTGCAACACTGCAATTTCAAGGAGGCAACTCCTCATTTAAACCGCAGTGCTCACACACACATGGACAGGAATCAATGGCACCTGCACTTCCCATGCATTGTGGTTTATTTTTCTTCATGGCCACATATGCTCCCAGGTGAGGAGGGAGGAATGTCCTACCAGAGCTCATTCTGGAATGAACTTACGTCCAGGTATTGAAGCTTGTGAAAGCGGGCTCGGTAGAGCAGATGTGCTTGAAGGATACAAATGTTTGCTCAACACATTCATCCTTATCCATTTTCCATAGCTGTGTTTCCTCAAGCTCTTGGAAAGTTTATCAACGTGTTTGTCATTGAAGTTTCCACTTACTTTTGACACCACTGCCTGTTGCTACATGAAATGAATGCAAACACCGCAGACCTGTTCACCTGACTGCAGACCTATTAACAACATTCTTTGCATGCTTCAGTGATTACAGACAAGCCATACATCTAATAAGTGCTTCTGAACTACTGTCAAGCTCCTTTTTAAACCTCATTAAGATTGGATTACTTGGTTATATTAATCCCGGTGGCCCTATGCCAGCAGTCCTGACTCAGACTGGTTATTGTAACACATTGCCTGTAAGAATACAGGAAATGTCAAAGTTCTGAGGCAGAAAGGCAAAAGCAAGCTGCTGTCCCCAAGACATTTCTTGTTGCACAGTGCTGTCCACAGGATAGAAGGAAACCAGCATCCTGTGATTTCAGCACGAAGCGATAACGCTGTTGAGACAGATGTCAGCAGAGGAGAGCTATCTGCCTGCCACCCAGGCACACAAGCATTTCACAGCATCATAAAGGTTGCAAAGGACCGCTGAGATCCCCAAGCCCAACCCACCCCCAGCATGTCCAGTGAGCACCACGTCCCTCAGTGCTCCATCTCCAGGATTCTGGAACACCTCCTGGGATGGTGACCCCACCGCTCAACCTTTACAGGTAGGGAAAACAGAGAAATAAAGACTTGATATGAAACACAATATGCCAGCAGTGGAACATGAGAGATTTGAATTCCTGGCTCCCAAGGTCTTGCTCAACCCAGAAAACAGAGGCTGCCTTTCTTCCCTTGTTACTCTTTTGTTTCGTTTGCCTGAATTCAAGAGTCAGGATATTGGATACTGGGGTGGTTTCCTATATCACTGAGAGGATGCTTTCAAAAACATGCCCTGAATCACCAAAGGGGAGAGGTACTGCTGAAATGGCCTTCCTATTCCACAGGGCACTTCAATGGAAGGTGAAAAAGAGGCACTTAACAAGTGCATTTAAGTTTGCTTTTTATTATTTTTAGGCTTTACTTCCATAACCTCGAGTCTTATTCTGCTCTCTCAACTAGAGCAAAGCCTGGTGCATTTGTTTTAATCCTGACTGTTGCTCTAAGTAGATGAACGTGATTACTCTGGATAGAGAGGTCAAGAGAAAGGCTGTTTGTTGTTTATTTTTCCCTCAGCTGTGGAAGATATTTGAATAGCAAGTATGATCCTGTGCCAAGAAAAGGGGATGCATCCTTTTAAGCAAGCACTCAGCTATGGGAAACTTCCTGTACAACAAGTGCTTTTTCCTTTCTTTCAATAAAAGTATTTTTGTCTGTCTTTTTTGGCTCTGTGGCCCTCTGCTTCATGTTTGTCTTCTCCAACATTTGACTCTTGTGTCAGATCAGACTGTTCACTCAGCTTTCTGCTGGTTCCATTTGGTTGCTAACATCTTCAGCAAGGAGGTGCATGGAAAGCAAGTCCAGGTTCCTGGAGCATCAGGATGTGAAGCGTGGCTGTGCAACATCTGACTTCTAGCATAAATCACATAAAGAGAGCATAAACTGAAAACATCCACGATCTGCCAGTACTAAACTTCACCTTTTCCTCCTCAGGAGTTCTACAAAGGCTGTTCTCAGAGGAAAATTAAATGGCAGTGAAATACAGAACGATAGACAAAGTTGAGTTGGAAGACCCTCCTGAAGATCTCCAGTCTAACAGCTGCTCAGACTGGGCTGACTTCAAAATCAGGCTCAGGGATTCAGTGAGAGCCTGAAAATCCCCAAGCTTGTTTTTTAAAATAGGTAAGTCACCCGAAGCACTGATAGCATCTCCAAGTCCTTTTTTAATAAATAGTGCTGAATACACTGGAACTCTTTCCAACGTGAATCAGAAGAAATGCACCAGCATGGTGGGAAATGATGGCTTCATTTATTTCTGCTGCTCGCTTTCTATCTCCAGAGAGGGTCGTTTCTAGGTTTTTCATTCTTACAGAATGTTTTGGAGTTGAATAGGGCACTCCACAGCTTAGAACTGCTGTGTAGTACTTCAACTCCTGTCTTAACTTTAATTCAGGCATAATAAGAGCAGTGTGATTTTGCAGTCCAGCCGCATTTTTACCATTGCACCTACCAGGGATGCACAGGCAGAAGTGCTGTTTGCAGGTAACATTCTACCTGCATTCTGTTGGGTTTTTTATGGTTTTTTTCATGTGGATTGAGAGAAAAGTCTGCAGGGTCTGCCTACCATTCAGCCAGTATTATTGACAGCTGTAGGTACTTGGAGAATATTATTTTGTCAATCCTGACATGCCTTATCCAGCTGTTCCAAAGATTTCAAGTGGGAATGAATGAAGCCTTTGTTCAGTCGGCCAATTGCCTTCTGTCTCTGCTCTCAGAGTCTAAGATGAGTTGAACGATTTTATACATAAAGATTCAGTCTTTCACAGCCTAGAACTTGTTATTTTTTTTTCTGGGAAGAAGCTCAAGATTCAATCAATTGCACTCATCATCTTATCCGGGAAAAAGTGTCTTGCTTGCTTTCCCCTTATAAAAAGAAGATAAATACATTTGAAAAATCACACATCCTTAAGCAATTCAATTGCATATGCCTTAGTTCAGTCTCTCCACCTCTGTTTTCATTGTAGTGTAAATTGCCTTAGTCCTAGCAACAATCTTTGCCTTTCCTTTTTATATCGCAGTGTGTAATGCAGCATTTATTGACAAACAGCCAATACCCAGGGAACCTGATTACTGAACAAAGAAAATGAATCTTTATTACCAGTTCTTTGGTAAATGAGCACTAAATGATGCAAACCTATTCTGTTATCATAACTCAGAAGTCATCCTTCAGCTTTGGAGGATCCACTGCCAGCTTCATCTGACCCTTCAGGTGGGAGATTTCAATACAGGCATCCAGCCTGGAAAAGGCTGAACTATCCTGACTTAAAGTAGCATAAGTAAGCCATAATTTCTTGGCAAAATAAGTCATTGTAAGGCCCCCAGAATGGCCTATTAATGAAAATGGAGACAGTTGGAGCTAATGACGTCTAACACAAAAAACCCCCACGGAAAGGAATTATGACTGCTCTTCAAAGGGCTGCAGAAAGCGAAGCCCAAGTCACAGTAAACCCTCTAGCCATCTATTTTAATTAGAACCTGACTGTACTAAGCGTTGCTCTGTAAAATTTCATACCCCAAACCATCACGTTTGGAACTGCTTTAGCTGATTGCTGAAATACGTAGGAGCAGATTAATGAAATGACTAAAAGGTCCCATAGCTTTCCTTCCTGGGAGGGCTCTCCCATAAAATAAAGCACACATTTGATTCATACTCTGCAAGTCAGATGTTCATCATAGGGAACTACTGTCAAAAATGCTGTGAACAAGATGGGCATCAAAAATCAGATGTGCTCTTATGCTCTTTAAGCCTGTAAAATTCAAGCACATTGGGCCATATCGTCATTCACTGCAAACTGTCGTAATACAGTTGCAATGCAGAACAGCCAAGTATGTAGCAAGGAATACAAACTGCCATATAGGGTGGGTTTTTTTTTCAGGAAAGATTGGATGGGATTCATCCCATCTAACTCGATGTCTGCAGTGTAGCTATTCCCATCTGAACTCCTTGCTCTCAGCTCCTCTCGTAGCCAAGGGAAGAAACAGAGCAGGGCTGTGAGTCAACAGACTGAATGTAGACACTCAGTTTAGGGTGATGTGAATGAAGCTGGCCTTTTCCAACTGTCCTGACGAGAAGTCCAGTGATTATAAAGGGAGCCTGAGTACATCAGACCATCTGTAGGTACTTGCTGATAATGATATTCATAGATAATTTTATTCAGCCCTGTCCTACCTAAGATGGCAGTTTGTTCTATACTGGACATGTCGTGAACGCCTCACGCAGAGACTGAAATACTAACAAGATCATCTGCTTAGTATGCAACCTGTTCACTCACATTTATAGCTATTTATCAGCATATTTTCCAGCCCTGTTGCTTGCCAAATGGAGTATTGTGCTGCTAATGACTCTAATAGCTAGCAAAACTGAGGTGACTGCACAAAGATAAGTAAAAGGAAGAACATAGTATGTTCAAGTTTCTTCTCTTTCTTTCCTAACAAAAGACAAGTCACTTGCTTGACTATTGCTTCTTGTCAGTAAGATTTTTGCAAGCAATTTGTATACAATGCAAATGCTGCCAAAGCAAACTCTACAGTCACACTCGGTAACTTCAGGATAAGTTTTATAACTATATGGCCAGTTTGAGTCCTAACTTCAAGAAATATTGAATTCTAACTTAGTTTGCAAGGATCCTTGTCTTGTTGAAGGGAAGCTGGTACTCATACACATATGCATGTTGCTTACATGCCAAATATAGTTTCAAGTGGCTAACTTTAGGCACCCAGGATGGAAAAATGCAGCAAGCATGATCCAGAATAGATGACTGTTATTCTTGGGAAAAGCTGATGCTTTTCTTTGAGAATGACACAACGCTATTGGGCTACAGAGATGAAGAGAGATCATTTATGTTGGCAGCTGAATTCTGGGCAACAGGATGTGCAAATCCCCACTTCATGCATTCTTCCACTCTGTAAGCCTGGTTCTCTGGTGTGTAACTCCACTATTACATCACTGAAATCCTCATGGCATTATTGCTGTGACTGACAAGGGGATGTTTGTAAAACTGTTTCTAACCCATTTACCTGCCAACTGCTGAGGCAAATTTAAGAGGCTCCTCCGCTACAGCTGACAGTGTCAGGCAATTACATGAAGAAATACCATGAACATTTCTTGTTTGTTTGCTATGCTGTGAGCTTGCTCCTGGGGGAAAAAGAAAACAAGAAGTGATGTTCAAATGTGTCACTACAAAAGCTAAGCAAGCACAACTCAGTTGCTGAAATAACTGAGATCCCACAATTGCAAGGCCAGGCTGGATGTGGCTCTGGGCAGCCTGGTCTGGTGGTTGGCAACCCTGAACATAGCAAGGCGTTGAAATTAGAGGATCATTGTGGTCCTTTTCAACCCAGGCCATTCTATGATTCTATGATTAAACTCAGAGCAGCCTACTCAAGAGGAGAATCCTCTCCTAAGATCATCTGCTGAAACTGCACTTCAGCAACGAGGCTTTCAAAGGCAAAGATGAAGCTTGTCAGAAATGACAGGCTTAAATGTGGGGAAATTAGTGAAGGTCTTATTGAATTGCCAAGTGCTGGCTGCAGTCACCTGGCACGTGCATGCACTCAACCCACAGCACCTCAACTTGCCTGAGACTCGTGATGGGCTGGGAACGTGCAAACTTGTGGAAACGTGGTTCAGCTGACATGCAGGGCAGGATTCTGTGCAAATGTTAAAGCACACTGTATTTAGATGTGTCCACTCAGCTTGGCTGCCACACTCTGGTTAAGGGAGACCTACTTCATACAGGCAGTGGAATGTACAGGGTGAGCCCCAGAGAGATTACCTGTGTTGGGCATCAAAGTAGCTCTTGAGGTTTCACTGGATTCACCAGCTCTCCACCAAGATATAAGCTCAGCATTAAACTACGGTGACACCTGTGCCTATTCCTCCCAGTCCGTGAGGAGTCCTGTACAAGGTGACTTATTTAAGCTGCAGGACTTAATCCACTGTCTGACTCTCAATTCAGAACAGAAGCTACTTCAGAAAGAAAGGCTTGCTGCTCTCTGAGGTTTGTGGAGGTCCAGAGAAGCCAAGAGCTGATTGCATTGCCTTGGCAGCAGCACGTACAAAGCCCCGAGCTGGGCATGTATCTCAAGGAAAAGCCCTGTGCTGCTCCATGAGAATATGGTGTCTACATGAGTTCCACAGTAAAGAAAGAAAAAATGTATTTTATGCCCAACGGGGGGATGCTTCCACCTAATCTTCCTCCTCAGTCCCCACTCTTAAGGTTTATATAACACTCCAGAGACTTCACTATTAGGAACCACTTCAAACAATGGAACTTTCTTTAAATATAATTATTTTCTCCTCCATCCCACTTACATTCTTCATTCAAGTGTAACTGCAGGCACTGAGGAGGAAGAAACTATGTGCCTCTATTCTGTCAGGGTGATTTCTATTATCCCAAGCTCTGCTTGTTACCAACTCTGACCCATCATTATTTCAGGAAACCATTACATTTATTATTAATAAGATCCCTCCAGCTAGCTTTCTTCCCCAGCGGACGTTATGCTGGCTTCAAATGTCATCATGTGCTCTTTTCTCTGTGGCATTCACTCACTCTGCAAGAAGCATGGGACTCCTCCCATTCCCCTTCCTAGCCTGACTCTCCTCAGATCCAGCATACCCACACCAACACACCTGGCTCTTCAGAAACGATGCAGCCAAAAAGGGACACATCAGCACAACACTTTCAGAGACCTTGAAGTTGCTATGAGCTACCACAGCATCTCTGGAAAGAGTTTATTAGTTTAAGAGATGAATAAAACACCTCTGATACATACTACAATCTGGATCCACTCAGACATTGCACAAGATATTTAAACCCTACTTGAGATCCCAAGTGGGAACCCAGTCAGTCTACCTTCCACAGAAGTTTACAACATTTGGATGCTGAAAATAGGAGTGAAACCTACATTTTGCCTTGTGTAGAGAGGGCGTATGTAGAGATTGAGATTACAGTCATTAGCCCAGGCTGTGTGGTTGTTTTCACCCAGTGAAAGTCTACCATAAAGTGCAAGCACCACCCTGCAAGCAACCATATGCCTGTGTTCATCACTTACTTACCTTGTTCTGATCTCAGAACTTTTCAGTCCAGGTTCAACTTCAAGAGAAGATACAGAATGTGTCTTTCAGAACACTTACAGGACAGATGCAGCAACTGGAGCTCAGTCCATATAAACTGATCTTAGGACAATAGTTGAATATTGATGGTGTTCCACTTTGCAGATGAGCAGTCCAGTAAAGTCACCCCTGCCATAGCTCTGCTGGGAACACACAGAAGAGAGCTCAGGATGTCTCCTGGAGAGACATATTTGATATTTCTTACTGGTTCCCTTTCCTTTTACTGTGTTTCATCCTTCTGAGAGGTGTTCTAATATTTCAGTCCAGCTCCACCCTTTGGATGCTTACATACTGTCTCTCTGTTACTACAACTGCCTGTCAAACCACCTGGCTTTATTGTGGAAACTTCTCCGAGTTCCAGATGTGGCAAGAACCTTCTTGACTGAGGTGTTACACCCAGAGCTGGCCTTGTCCTTCCATCAGCGAGGAAGGATTCTGTATTTTTTCCCCACTGGGACGCAGTAAGAATATTTGCAGGTTTAGGGTTTAAGATCTGTTTAAACCCTTTCAGGACTTGAGCTTTGAAAAGGAAAAAGAACAAAACAAGAAACCAAAAAAACAACACAAAGACAAAGAAACAACAACAGAAAACTCAAATCCCCAGATAAGGAAAAAGGAGTCACCCTTGTATGGTCATGACTGAAAGTAATCTCTGAAAGCCATTTGAGCAAGAGCTCAGCAATTGGATCCACGCCATGATCCTATATGGAGACTCTCTCCATCCAACTGATCAGAACTGTCATGTTGTCCTGCATTCCTACATCTCTGCTTGTTGGCCTCACGGGTCTTCATCTGCTCTCTGAAAGAACAAGGCTTGTATCTCGTATTAAACATCTGCTTATGCTATGTGTATCTATCTGTATCTATACATATGTCTCTGTCTGCATTTTAAATCTTTCACCAATCTTACACACAAAGTCAAACAGTATGATGAAGGTCCCCACAGGTTTTATAAAAGGAGATGACTGTGAGACGAGCAGCCAGAAGCACCATGACTGAAGGAGAAGCTTGCAACACGAGCTCAGCCCTTAAGAAATATGAGGGAATCTGAAGGGGACTGACCTTCTAAGCAAGCAACCCAGTCAACAGAAAGCTCTGGCTGGATTTTGCAGTCATCCATAAGTGGAAAAGCCCTAGAATCATGACAGAAGGAATGATCAGTTTAATCCTTAGATAGTCATAGTTTGGGGTTGTTTTGTACCATTCCACTACAGCGTTAGTATTATGAGCTTCTGATTCTGCACAGTGTAATAAACAGAGATAAATCATAACAGAAAGCCATGGAGTGTGATGGAAAACCTCTCTGGTTTCAAGGGAACTGACCTATGTCTACGCACTTGCAGCTTCAGGCTTCTTTCACCAGTTCTCATGAATTCATGCCATCCCACTGCGTGTGAGTTTCCAGTCCTGGAGGTGGATGTTTAAATGCAATAAAAACTTCTGCTGGATTTATTCCTCCTTTTGCATTTTCATGAAAGCATTCATATTAATTGGAAGCATGCAACACTGAGTTACGGCTTTGTTTTCTTTTAATAATGAAAGGAAACAAATGGTGGAGCACAATGACAAGAGAGGAAAAAGTAGGAAAGCTTAAATATTTAGATGCATTCAGACTATTGAATAATTGAAAGAAAAGAGAAAATAAAGTGGGGTTTTTTCACTTTTTTCCCCAGGTCTACAAGTCTATAGAGTCTATCTATCACCTTGCTGTGATACTCACATTGTATTAAGCTCAACCTCTGCATGGGTTTAGGTACTTAAACCTCCTTGTAGGTGTTCTGGAGAGGCTGAGAAGCTGTTGCTTTATGCCTTTTGTGATCAAATGACAAAAGGCAAAATAATACAACACCCCAGAGAAAGATGTCCAGGCACTTGCTCACCCCAAGTGAGCCTTGCTAAGCTCATGCAAACCCTGGGAATTTGATGTGCAAAAGCAACTCATGCAAACCCTGGGAACTTGTTGTGCAAAAGGGACTCTTTTCTCTTTTCTTCTGTGCTACCATGACCTTTATGCCAGTCAGTTTTAACTGGACACACACATACACACACAAAAAGCAACAGCAACAAAGGAGAGTGGTAGAAAGACAATGTCACAGATAGGAGGAGGAGGCACTGCCTTCCTGAAAGGAGACCACAAGGTGCCCAGGGTAAGCTTCGCTCATTGGGGGTGACAGGCAATAGATGACTTTCCTCTCAGTGGAAATCCAGCAGCTGAGCTGGGAAAGAAGGAGGTGATATCTACTTCTGCTCCACAGCTGTGACTCAGGACATGGCTGGGCTTTTGGGGACAGTCCCAGCTGCATCTGTGGGCAGGACATTGATTCACCGGGAAGCCCAGACCTTGGCCTGATATCTGCAGTCTGACAATACCACAGATGCATCCATTGTAAGGATGGCCCTAGCTGGATGCTGAAGGCAGTGTGTAATTGGTATCTGTCAGACACGGGAGCTTTTGGGCCTCCACAGGGTCAGGCATCCAAACTGATAAGACTTTAGTTCCCTTATAACTAACAGCCATCCTAGAGCAAGACAGCAGAAGGCCAGATACCCCATGGGCAAGTGTGCTAGTGAGTGTATGGCATGAGGATAAGGGGGTGCACCTAGTGCCCATTGCTCCTGGATGACGGTGAGGGTGTGCGCAGCACACTTGGAATCACAGAATCAAACAGGAGGGGGAAAGACTGTTTATGAGGGTGGATAGTGACAGGGCAAGGGGGGATGGTTTTAAACTAAGATGGGAGGTTTAGGTTGGATATTAGGAGGAATTTTTTCAGCCAGAGGGTGGTGAGGCACTGGCACAGGTTGCCCAAGGAGGCTGTGGATGTCCCATCGCTGCAGGCATTCAAGGCCAGGCTGGATGTGGCTCTGGGCAGCCTGGTCTGCTGGTTGGTGACCTGCAAATAGCAGGTGGTTGGAACTGGATGAGCATTGTGGTCCTTTTCAACCCAGGCCATTCTGTGGTTCTGTGATTCTGTGATTAAGGATGGAAAAGACCTCAAAGATCTTCTGGTCCAACTGTTTTACCTAACAGCGCCATGCCCACTGCCACGTCCTTCAGTGCCTCATCTCTAAGGTTCTTGGACGCCTCCAGGGATGGTGATTCTAACGCATCCCTGGGAATCCTGTGCCAGTGCATCACTTCTCTTTTGGAGAACAAGCATTTCTTAATATCCAACCTGAACCTCCCCTGGCACAACACGAGACCATCACCTCCTGTCCTGTCGCTGTTATCTGGGAAAAAGGCCGACTCCACTTTGCTACAACAGCTACTTGTATTTCAGCTAGTTGTGAGAAGTCTCAGTTTTGGAGAGGGACACCAGTTGTGCCTGCAGCCTGGCCATGGGGAGCCGCATTGCTCCTGGAGAATTCGGGGCAGCGGAATCCCCAGCAGACGGGAACTTGAAGGAGATCGCCATCATTTCTGGAGGCTCGCATTGAAGGCAACCTCCTCGCACCTTGTGCTCGCGGAAAGGGCTCAACACCGCACTCAGCGCTTGGGGAAGGGATGACCACACTGCTTCAGCAGGGCTGCGCGCAGTGAGGTCACTACAGGAGCCGGCTGAGGGCGAGGGGTGACCCCTTTTACCCCCACTGCAAAGGCGGACGGAGATCCTCGAGCTGTGGGGGTCGCGCTCCGCTGGGAGTTCGGCCGCCTCCATCCCCGCGGTGCTGCGGGCGGAGGGCGGGCTCGGCTCCCCCGCCAGGCTCCCTCCCTCCCTCCGGGGGTTTGCCCTGGGACGCGCCGGCGGCACCGGGGCCGGCTGCGGGGCGGCGGTGAGGGGCGGCAGCGGGGCGGAGGGGGGGGGGGGGGGTGCGGCAGAGATGCCAGCGCAGGGGCAGCGCGGCTGAGCGGGCAGCGCCGGCCCCGGGCAGCCCCCCCCGCAGCCCGGGCAGCCCCCCGCAGCCCCCGCCGGCCCCATGGCGGGACGGGCACCGCAGCGCAGCCTTCCGGCGGCGGCCACCGCCGCGCTCCTTCTCCTGCCCGTAAGTGCCCCGGCCGGGGAGGGGGTGGGGAAGCGGGGCGGGAGGGAGAGCGGGAGGCGCCCCGCGCCCCGCCGGGAGCCCGTGCGGTCAGCGCCGCGGCTCCGCGGCTCCCACCCGGCCCCTCAACGCCGGAACGCGCCGGTGTCCCCGCGGCCGCCGAGCCCCGGGTCCCCGCTGAGCTCCCGGGCCGTGCCGTGGCTCTCCTCGCTTTCCCCTTGTCTGTGAAGGAGTTTCGTGCCGCAGCTCGGCGGCTTGCCGTGCCGTGCTTGCTCTCAACACGTGCTCCGCTCCCATCGCCTTCTCAACGCGGTCGCTCGATCCATGCATCTGCCCAAGCGTTTGCTCCAGCTTTCTCTTGAGAACATCAGGGAGATCCTTCCTTCTGATCTTTCTCCATCCATGGGATGAGGTCGGCCGGTTTGGGTTCAACCTAAAAACCCAACATTTCCAACCCACGCTGCCCGTTCTGGCTGTCCGTGTGTGAGGTGTGCAGGAGACATTGATCTGCTTCCTAATTCATGACGGCTGCTCCCGTAACATAAAAGCAGCAGATTTCTGGCTTTCGTCCTCCTAGCTGTGCTTTCCCTTATTTCTTTCCATCGGTACAGAACAATACTTCAGTTCCCACACAGACAGGAGGACTCCTTGCCATGAGGTTATCAGAAGTACCAAGGTGCCCAGTGCTGCCAGACTCATTCTTTGCTGCTGAATAAAAAACGCCCTGTGTTTCCCCTGCAGATCTAATCTATGGGCACGGCTTTTTTCTTCAGTTTCCTGTAGCTTTGCATTGGAATTGTTTGTGTAAATTTGGGTGGCTGACTTGTTTCTTTAGTCGCCCTGAAAGAAAGGAAAGAAAAACAACCCATTAGGAGTCACATCACAATGCCAAGGGTCTGTAAGAGGTGTTTATTCAGAGGTGAATGCTTACTTTGGGTATACTCAGTATATAGATGGAGGAGCTTGTTGGGATGGAGCCTTCTTAGGCTTGTAAGTCCCTGTTTAACTTGAGAACCTTTCAGAGCTGACAGGAAGTCAATGGCCCCATTCACTTAGGTGGATTTGGGCAAAGGCATGGGATTAAGTACTGAAGGAAGCTGAAGTCTTCACAGCAGCTGAGCGCTGTGTTTTATGGGGACTGTAGGTATGAAACAAGGCAGCTTTCTAGCACCGGAATTGGATCTGCCACGTGAAAATGCTGGTGCAAATGGGCTGTCAGATTTCACAGGGCTGGTCGGGGAGAAGGACTTGCTCAGGCTTTGAGATTTATGTTCACTTGAAGGCTTTCTGTACATATGATACAGTGGAAAATACAAGTACTTGGATGTGAAAACAAACAAACAAGCAAACCACGAAGCAAAAGCGAATGATTCTTTTGGCATTCTGACATAGAGCCCTTGCTGAGCTCATGTGGTTTAGAGGAAGGGGGCACGGAGGGAATGGCTGAAGATGGTTGATGGTAGTTTTGCCATGAAATGTTTCAGTGATTCTCATACTTAGAGTGGTGAGGTGCCCAGAGAGGCTGTGGATGCCCCATCCCTGGAGGTGTTCAAGGCCAGGTTGGATGGGGCCCTGGGCAGCCTGGGCTGGTATTGAATGTGGAGGTTGGTGGCCCTGCATGCGGCAGGGGGTTGGAGATTCATGATCCTTGGGATGCCATCTAACCCTGGCTATTCTGTGATTCTATGATACTTGCCCTTAGCTTGAGGGAAAGCAGACTTTAGCTTTCATTCGTGTAAGACATCTGCTTGAGCAGAGGTGTAACCATCAGGTCTTCTAACTCTATGTCTTCATTTTGCAAACCAGAGCTTAGCTGTACCCACCTGCTGAAGCTGATGAAGAAGGACAGGGCAAAGCAAGGGCCATCAGGTCCACACTTCTTGAGTTTCAAGGTTGTTACCTCTGCTGGTACATTAAGATTGCCAGGACAGCCATTCAGTCTTCAGGCTGGATGCCCAAGCGTGGCTTGTGCCCATACTCCTAAACTCCTTTAGCCTCTAAAATGGGGAAACTGTGCACAAACTGCATATTGAGATCAGTCCATGCAGCAGCCTAACTCACAGGTCATTCCTGGGAACTGTTTGAGATACTGCTAGATTGCTTGGGGCAAAAAATGTGGCCAGGAACCATTCTAAAAATTTAACAGTGTAAATGATTAAGTGCTTAAAACAGACCTTTGCACTGTTTGATTTATTAGCTCCGACGGTGCGTGCTTTACTCCCATTGCTCAGAGCTCTCACTGAGTGCCCGAGGGAGGCATTTTCCTCTAAGCAAACTCTTCATTGCTTTGAGCTCAGCGATCAGCTTTCTTTCTGCTGGAGATTACTGTGGGATCCTGCTGGTGATGGGATGAGCTGAGAGATTCACAATGAAAGCACCAGAGCAGTGGGTAATACCAGCTTATAAAGGAACGTCTCTGTGTTTCCTTTTATTTTTGTTTCACTCATTATGTTATTAAAAAAGGTATTAAAAAAAAACATTGCTATTAGAAAAATATATATATAGCTATGGATTTTTGAAAAATGAACCTGCTTTTTCTTTTTTAATCTTGTGGGGGACATGAGTAAATGCAGGTAGTAGAAGCACACTAACCACTGCTGAATTTGATCATGTTTAGCTTATGGTGCTTTCAGGTTTGCAGCACGAGACATAGAAGGAGGCTTTGCAGAAAGCTGCTTCGCTTCAGTGTAAAACTGTATCCAGTAAATGACACTTCAGTAATTCACATCTTCCTCTACAAATCTCAATCCTGTAAACATCTTTCTTTTGCCCTGTACCACTTGTGATCTCAGGTGTTGGCTGTTCCCACGTGAAGTGCTCACATAAATTCTCAGATGTGAGGCTGCAGCTCTGCAGTGGCCCCGTGGCACCTCCTTGCCCCCTCTCCAGATATGCAGTGCTATGTGCCAAGGCCTTGCAGAAGCATCCTCTTTGCCTCCTCAGCTTTCTATTCCTAACAGCCAGCCTTGACAACTAAACACTCGCTGCTGCTTTGCTTTATCAACCTGTTTCTTTGTATGGAATTACTTTTTCCCCCCAGCTAATCCTTTTCTTTGTATCTGAATAGCTATGAAAATGGCTATATTTGGTTTGAGCTGGAAAGCATTCGGCACAGAGCTTTAAGCGTTTAACTTTTTTTTCTCTGAAGAGTTTGGTAAACTTTGCTGTAGCCTTTATTCCAAGGGAAGACAAGTAGGAACTAGTTTAGCACTGAGAGTCAGCCTGTGAGAGCTGTCCTTCAAATCAATGGCTGCTTGAATTCCATCGACTGCATCCCAGCGTAGGAGAACTGCACTCCTTGTTGCAGAGCAGTGGGGATGAGTGTTAGGTGCTCACTGCAATGGTCTCTGACGTACAGCACGTCCTGCTTTTGGAAGCACTGATCAGTTCCCAGTGTAAGATCGTTTAGATCAGCTCTCGCAGGCCTGCTTGCCTGCAGCATCCCAACAAAGGCCGTTTGGGAAGGGCTGTGTAGTGACAGCAGCATTTTGAGAAAGCTACTTGGCAGAGACAGGCTGTGACATCCTGTCCTGACCTCGAGTTCATGGGTACCTCGTAGCTGGGCAAGGCTGGGGACGTGCTGCCCATGCACACCTTGTTCTGACAAGACTCAAACCCACAGCTCTACTGTGGATGTGGATGGGTGGAGGACTTGGAAGCCGACCTCTGGGAACAAGCAAATAAATGGTGTGTGTTTGTAAGGAAAGGTGGCATGTTTTCTCTAAATAAGGAAAGGAAATCCCTTAGGTTTGTCAAGAGATGAAAAATATTTCTTCAACAGAGCTGTAAGAAAGTGAAAGGAATTGAAGTTCTGCAAAGTTTTTACATAATACTGGATGAATAATTATCCACTTTGGGATGTGTATGCCGGGAAAGTAAATAGTGAGTAATGCCAGTGGAGATTAAAGTACATTAGCTGTCCTCGCTACAATGCTAAAGCCTTGCCCTGGTAATAGTAGCTGAAGTAGCCAGAGGACTGGAAGGGATCCACCTGCCCGTGAGAGCTTTGGGATAATTTCTCTTGCTGTTACTCAAGTCCCTGGGACATTGGAGGCTTTGTGATGCTGGTATCTGGGTGCTGCCTTAGCTCTGGGGGTTCTGTCATCTCCCAGGGGTGCCTTTTCCAGTGGGAAGTTGTGGGAGGAAGGAGGGAAGGAGGTGAAAGTGAATTAAAGGAAGCGTGTTGATGAACCTGAACAGTCTGTCTGCAGGGCTGGCAGCCAGGCTCTGCTAGCAGGCATCTCAGTGCATGGACTGAAGTATCAATTCCCTTTGAGTGGCAGTAGCAGGCTCCCACAGCCCAGCCATAGCTTGGGTTTCAGGAGTTTCATGCCAGCAGGAGCAGAGGGATGGTGTGTGAGCCAGCAGCCCTGGCAGAGCTTTGTAATGTGGACATCATAGGCACAACTGTTCAGCTTTCTCTGTTGCAGGCCCTGGAGCTGCTGTGCTGCTCCTGCAGTTTCCTTGTCTTGGGAGCGAGGACGTCTGGGAGCCAGGCTGCACCTTCTGTTGTCATTTGTTTCTTTCAGAGCAGGGAGGAAGGCCAGACTGATGGCTGGGAGACAGGACTTGGAGTAGGTGAGCTCCAAATCAGGAGTGAGGATCTTTCCTCTTCTTGCCTCTTCTCTTCTCTGCTGGGAGATCTGCAATAAAGACCACAGTGAATGTGAGAGACCCTGCATAGAGTAACAATCCCCCAGCAAGCCAATTCCACAAATATTGATGAAGGAAGGAATTAGTCATGGTCCTAGTGTAAAGTCTTAGCATAACGGCTGATGTGAAGCCAGAGCTGTGAAAGGCTTGCTGCCCTTCCAGATACTGAACAGAATACCTACGGTTATGGGCAACGAGGAGCAAAACTCTTCAAGTGTAATGAAACTAAAAACCTGTCCTTTCTACAGTTTTATTTGAAGACAGATGTGGCCCATGATTCAAACATTGTTTTAATCCTTTTTAATATCTCGTTGTTTTGGGAGAGATTTGGTCGGACAAACCCAGCTGATGGGTGGCTTTGAACAGTTTCCCTTTGCATGCTGTGACTCAGAAGGCACACAGTGCATGCAGTGAGTGATGTCCCCCCATCACCCTTCATCAGCAGAGCACATAGGCAGATGCTTAATGAAGGTGTAACGTCAAGTTTGGAAGACAGCAGTGCTGTTTAGTTGTTGTCTCAGTGTAGCAGATGCTCGAGGCTTTTTAATTTATTTCTGAATTTCATTTCATGCTCAGAACTAAACGTGTGTGTGGCCAATTTATTGAACCGAGGTCACATTTCCCGTTCCTTGCAGATGCACATTCTGCTTCTCCAGACTTTCTGGAAGAACTGCAGAATACCTGCTGGGCACTAAGATCATAGAGCAGCATCTCCCAGCTCATCTGAGGATCAGTAGCTGGCAGCACAGTTTTGTGTAGCCACTGGGATTAATTTAGAGGCAGGTAGTGACAGGGGGGTGAAAGAGCTGAAGGATGACTCGAAAAGGAGGCTTTTCCTTGAAGTGTGCTTGCAATCTGTCCTTCTACTGTAACCTTAGCTGGCTTAGGCTTCAGGTTGCAGATTCTTGTGAAAACTTCTATTTAGACCTTCTGTCACGAATGGAAATTATTTTTTTGGTGAAGCAGAGCCAAATGACTGCATACAACCAAATGCTGCTGCGTTAAGCAAAGCTAAGCAACAGAATTGGGCAAGGCCTAAGATATCTTAAGCATAGGACTGAATTTTTTTTGGTTCTTCAGCAAGCAAAATATTTCCACTGTGATGGCCTTCTGGCACTGTCTTTGAGTTACCATCTCTCTTGCATATACGTCTTGGGTGTAAAGGAACTGCAGGACAGGAAAGTAACCATCTTTACTACAGGAAAGTGCCATCCCCTCCTCTCCCAGGCTGTCTTCAAAGCATCTGTTTTCATTGGCAAACACTGGTGATGGCAGGAGGCCCTGTAAATCTTTACTGATGCCCATATGCCCTGGAAGCTCCCTAGCTGTATTTGAACAAGGTATGGGTTTTGTTGAGGAGTGGGATTTGCTTTGAATTTGCTGTGTTAATCTTTCCACTAATTGTATTTTCAAGGCAAAGTTAGATGCATCTGATTCCCTAAACTGAGCTTCTGTGGGTACAGGCAAACATTTCTGGCATTTAATTGGGCTGCTGCTCTGAAATGCTCCTTCCCAATTCTGTTACACAGCTCTAAAAATTGCTGTGGCTTACATTCAGGTGAATACTTGATCTCATTGTAGAAATGGTGCATTTGGAGTGCTTCAGGTTGCCTTCGAGCCAGAAGGATTTCTCAACCTAATTAATTTGCCTAATGACTAATCTGTCACCACAGATCTGTACTTGGGATGAGTCTTTACGGGGTATAGATACCTACTTTAGCCTGACACTTTATGTGGCAGTGGAGATAGAAGATGGATCTAAATCCTGACAGCTGTGGACCAAGTGTATGTTTTGTGGTTGATAACTGCAAAACTGGTATTGGAAGGCTGCTTCATCTTGCTCAGTGTGTCCAAAAGGACATGTCAGATTCATGTCTTCTCTAGCCATGAAGAATGCTTTTACCTATCCTTTTCTATTTGGTGTCTAAAGATGATTTCTTTACTGTGAGAGTGGTGAGGTGCTGGAACAGCTGCTCAGAGAAGTTGTGGATCCCAGTCCTTAGAGGTGTTCAAGGCCAGGTTGGATGGGGCCCTGGGCAGCCTGGTATTAAATGAGGAGGTTGGTGGCCCTGCATGTGGCAGGGGGTTGGAGATTCATGATCCTTGAAGTCCCTTCCAGCCCTGGCCATTCTGAGATTCTGTGATTTAGTAGGGATTAATGTTGTTGAATGTATATATCTGCAGCACACATCCCTAACAGCTTTCTCAGAAAAGTTGGCTGCTATTAGACAACTGAAATACAGCATCTGGGAGTTCTTATATGAGAATGGAAGAGCAGAGTGTATGCATCTGTCCATGTTTGGCATTCACTGCCTCCCGAGCATCCCTCCCTTATCTTGACAGCAAATGTTGCACTCTTGTGTGTCATCCTCTCCCACTTCAGCTCTTTGCACTTTCCAGTCACGCTGACTTCATCCTCTGCTGCTTCTTATTATGATATAGTTAAATTTCAAGATGCTGTCCATTCCATCTCTCTGGTGATCTCATGCCTGTACTGACAGTTTTGGATCCCATTCATACCCATTTGGACTCGTTTGTGTTACGGTGACCATTTCTTTGTGTTTGAGAGAAGAAACCAACCTCTCCAGTGTGAGTGACATGAGATAAAGACCTGTAACGAATTAATTAACACTGATCATGGCCAAGGGAAAAGATCTAAGAAGATAAGCACAGGAGAGGCAGGACACTGACCTTACGTTGTTCTGCAGTCAGAACAGGTCTGCACACCAACAGTTGGCCTCCCTGCTGAGACACTAAGAGACTCCATTTCACTTTAATTTCTGTCTTATGCATTGCTTTCGTTTGTTTGTTGATGTCCTCAGTAGAAATTAAGGTAGACATTTCAGGTTAATATGCAAGATAACACCGAACTGACTCAATGGGAAGAGGACTTGGCTGTCTTAGGAGAAACACTGTGTGAGTAAAGTAGTCTTCTAGTAGGAATCAAGAGGCAACACCTTATTTTGCTGTTCTTTATTATTGTTGTATACTTTACAAATATTTTTAAATATTAATTGTTAGGGTTTGCCTGCTTTAAATACAGTTTTTGAAAAATATCATACAGACGAAAGCAGTTCGCTGTGGTTAATGGAGAGAAAATGAAAGCAAAAGCAACATAAGAAGCAGAAGGTGCTTTTCCCTCTAGCCAAACGAACCCAAGTTGACCCTAAAGCAAATGTGACATTTAACCTTTTTCGTTCCTACACATGCTGTGCTAAACTCGACCTCTGTCTGTTCTTTCCCGTCATCTTAGGAAGCGGACAGCTGAACATGCAGTGTATTTACAGTGCATGGAGATGTCTCAAGTTTCTTCTTTGAACTGAGCCAAGTGCTTTGGCCTGAGAGGAGGCGGAAGGGTGGAGAGATAGGAGGGACGAATTACGTCTGCTATGTCAGCTCACGTGGCTGGTTCTGACACAACCATAACAGAGTCTGCTTTCAGGCAGGTTGGCTTGGAGTGCTGTCCCTTCAGGATGGCAGCCCTGGCCTTTCCACATCTCCTCGTCCTGACCACCAGGCTGCAAGGCTTTGCTATGGGAAGCTGAGGTTCAAATCTTCCTGCTGGAGATCATCATATTGGTTCAAAAAGAATGAAATTTGAGAAAGGATTTTTGTTTGTTTTCCAAGACCTCCTCTTATGTAAAATAACAGCGAAGTGAGAAAGACGTAGAAGTGGTGAGAAAGGCATAGAAGTGGTACTGTACAAAGAAAAGTTCTTTCCAGACCAACACTGCTGATGAATTCTATTGTCGTGGTCATTCATTCCACTTCTTATTGAGCAGCAGGGAACTGGGTGATATAAAAAGGGCTCTGCAGTCACTTAATGCATCTGAAAGCACTGAAATATAGTGTCAGCATTCAAAGATTGTGGCTGTTTCCCTGTGTTATGTTAGTCATTCTACATAAGTAGAAAAGCAAAGGCATTATGTCTGTTGCCAGGGCTTCACATCCCTTCAGAAGAAGTCAGGAAGATTTTGTTTCACAGTGTGAAAATGGAGGTTTCTGTCATTGATGTGTGACTCCTGAATTTTCTCAGCACTTTTAGTGCTGCCTTTCATCAAGGGCTTTTCAAGAGCTTCTCTTGCTCCCAATTCAGCTGCACCTTGAGATGTGTAATTCTATTTTCTTTTGTCCTTTGTCTTCAGAGGGTACTTCAATAATTTTAATTTTCAAGCTTGAAAATGACAACGTATTTCTGCTTGAAATACCTGCAGCTTCCTTAAGTGCCACGTTGATGATGCTACTTTTACTCTTGCCCTCCGAGCAATGGATCACATCACAGGGATGCCACCTTTCCCCATGCAGGCAGTGGAAGCACTTATTTCAAGTCTTTTATCATAGAATTGTAGAGTCATAGAATGGCTTCAGTTGGAAGGGACCTGAAGGATCATCAAGCTCCAACCCCCCCCTGCTGCAGGCAGGGCCACCAACCTCCCCATTTAATACCAGACCAGGCTGCCCAGGTCCCCATCCAACCTGACCTTGAACACCTCCAGGGCTGGGGCATCCACAGCCTTTCTGGGCAGCTGTTCCAGCACCTCACCCTTGCCCTTTGGTAATTCCTGCCTCTCCTTCTTGGCTGTGTAATGATTTTTAGCAGTCAGGTAGGCATTTAAGTGTAGCTGATAAAAATTTAACCCATAGACTTTAATGGGATTTGATTCATCTACTCCATTGTAGGCATATACTGTTAGGAGAGCTGAACTGTGCCCTGGGCTTTGGTAAAGCCATTGAGTAGCTGGCACAAGAAGAGATCCAGTGTACGTGGTTCATTTGTGGATGTCTGCCTGTAGGCAGAGGAATGCAACCTGCTGTCACAAACCAAGGCAGATAGAACCATAAGTTTCTCTGTCGTAAGGGACTGTTTGTACCCAGACTGATTGTGAATGGGAACTGCTGTGAAATGCTGGGGGGTTTTGTAGTCATGATGAAGAAATTCTGCCCTTTGCTGCTGCTTTACTGTTTGTTTTGTGCTGCTTCTGTCTGTTCATCCAGATAGTTCTCCACTGTGAATCTTCTGTGAACCTGCCCTTGTCTGTTCTGCTGGAAAAGTACTGTGAAGCTTTGTCAGCCCGCACCAATGTCACAGGTATTTATTTCTCTGTTTCTCAGTGGCTTCTTGTTACTGTAGGATCTGTTTTCAAAGTGTCCTTGCTCCAGGAACATCTTTCCCTGCTGAGATAAACATAGTGCTTCCAGCCTTGAAATTTCATTGGCAGCACCATACAGCGATGTGAGGTGGAGAGAAAACTTTGAATTTTGCACACCTGGAAAGAGCTTCAAGTGAAGGAATAACAAAAGCTTTTTTATTTTTGGTAATTTAATCTGTTGAGTCAACACCAATAAGATCATTGAGGGGCTGTACTTCCACAGCACCTGTATCTGGACTGGTCTGGATTCAGTGTCACAGGCTGTCTGCAGTTCTCCAGGTGCCATGTGGAATAGCCAGCCTGGGCAGGCAAAGGTGGCCACAGTAGCCAAATCCTGTCCTTGTATGGCATTCACAGGTTCTCTGACCTGACTGACAGCTTATCTAAGCTGGAGATAAACCTTGGACCATTTCAGTCAGGCCGATGGATTATTTTCTGTGAAAGACATCAGTCCTTCAAATCAAAGCATGTTTAACATTTTAACTTTACAATTTCTGTTTCCTGATCGTAAATCTTCAAAGCCTGACTCTTTTCATGTTAGGAGATAAGTCTTTTCTGATAGAAGACGGAGACAGCACTGGGACGAAGGGAAAATGGAACACCACAGATTCTTCAGAAGGTGAATGCAGACAGAAGGAGGGACTGAGAAGGATATGAGGAGGATTTAAGGCTTTCCTTATTCCACTTTTAAAACAGAGCAAAGCAGTGATTCGTGTGTTTGATTCTTGGCTAAAATGCATCAACACGAAAGTGGTTGATTAAGAGATGTGAAACTGAATCTGGCTTTGCTTTGGAGGAGGAGAGGCACACTGAAAGTCAGTCACTCCTCTACAGGAGTTCTGAGGGTGCATGGTGCAATGAGTGATTCTGCTGGGGGCAGATGTAGGGTTTTTTGCTGCTTTGCACTATGCTTTCCCCACACTAAATCCTCATAGAGGGAGGAACTTAAATTGTCTTGTTATTAATCATGCAGTTCTCCAGCCTAGAGAAATGACAAAGCAAATGAGGTTCAAGGAAGAAAAATTCTTTCCATATGCTATATCAGATCAGTTGTGTTTGACTTAAGGACAATAAACTGATCTAAATATTCTGATCAGACCGAAGTCTGAAAGTTGTGTTGCCTTAACTGCCTCTTCATCTGCATATAAATGGGTGCATTGACCTGTATTATGAATCCAGCCTCAGCTCTGTAACTCGTGCCTTTGTATTCCAGGGAGCAACTGCCTTGTGGCATATTCACTTGTATAACTTTTAATGACCATTTTGTGGCTGGAAACAAAGGAGTGATAAATGAGGTTTTGTGAAAGCTTCCATAACTTTGGACCTTTCTTTCAGGTGTTCTTTGACTTCTGAGTATTTTTGTAAATACTACTGTAAAACTCTCAACTAATTCATAGTGTATGCTTTCTTTTCCATGGCTTCTGCTGCAAAGAACTAAATTTTACAGCAGACTGTCTTAAAAGCTGGCAAACATTTCACTTCTCAATTGTGGGCAAAAATTTAATTTTCTGGGTTATTTGCATCTATGAATGCAACTATTATAATAGGATTTCAAGATAAACAAGGTAGAGAGAACCCACAGAAGTCTCTTACATTGCTCTATGATTGTAAGGTATCACCGATCAAAGAAGTAAAGCACAATGAGACTCGATTGCTATGTAGAGACAACCCAACATACCTCCATAGGGTGTTTATTGAATATACCTTCCTGTGACGCCTGCAGTGTGCTTCAAAACCCTATGAGCCTGCCATCTTCTTTGAGCGTGGGCTTATACAAGTAGCAAACCCCTAAGCTGCTTCATTTTCAGTCAGGTTGGACATAGGCCTAGGTTCAAGCACAGCTGTGAGACATACTAGTGTACGTTTTTCTTGGTGTGATCAGTGTGGTGGAGCACCAAGGTGCTGCTTCTCGACACCACAAGTACTGTGTCCAGGTGTGGAGCCCTCAGTACAAGAAAGACATTGAGATTTTGGAAAGGGTCCAGAGGAGGGTGACTAAGATGATCAGGGGGCTGGAGCACCTCCCCTATGAGGACAGGCTGAGGGAGTTGGGCTTGTTCAGCCTGGAGAAGAGAAGGCTGCGGGGTGACCTCATTGCAGCCTATCAATACCTGAAGGGAACCTACACCCAGGAGGGGAGTAAACTCTTCAAAAGGGCTGACAACAGCAGGACTAGGGGAAATGGTTTTAAGTTGAAGGAGGGAAGATTTAGGTTGGATGTTAGGGGGAAGTTCTTTACTAGGAGAGTGGTTAGGCCCTGGAACGGGCTGCCCAGGGAGGTTGTGGATGCCCCGTCCTTGGACGTGTTTAAGGCCAGGTTGGACGGGGTCCTGGGCAACCTGATCTGAATGTGTATGTTTGGTGGCCCTGCTAGGCAGGGGGGTTGGAACTACATGATCCTTCGGGTCCCTTCCAACCCGGGTGATTCTGTGATTCTGTGATTCTTGTCTTACGTGACAATTGCAGGGTCTTCAGAAAGGTCTGTGCTTTTCAGCCATGAGTCTTCCCTTTAAAAATGGAGGTCTACAGCACAGGGATTTCCATTCTCATCAGTGAAGTTCTCGTCAAAATTGCAGGGCATTACTGCATCCTAAAGAAAGATCTAAAAGGAGACAGAGGTATTATGCTTGTGAAATGGTTGCTTGTTTTTGTTTTTTTCCCCTAAAGGGATAAAAGAATAAAAGCTCCTATGAATAACTCTGTATTTTGATACCCAGAATTAGGTTACTGTGTGCATCTTGAACTTTGGACCCTTATGAAAGCAAGGATCTATCACAGTGAACTTTGGTGTCCTCTGCCCAGCACCACAGATGTGCAGGATCAGACCAGAACCGTTGTCTGTATGTCTGAGTCTTTTCTCTGGCTCACAGTCTTTGACACAGTGCAGATATAATCTGTGACAGAGGAAAATAAATCCACCAAAAAAAAAATAAATAACCCAAGGAGAGCCATATTGAACGATCTTTATTTATAGCTGCTAGAACAGAAACATGCAGGTTTTGTAATTGGATATATTCCTTGTCTCTTTTTCAGAGGGTGCTGTTAATTAGTCCAATATGTTAATTTCCTCCCCCTCCCAGACAGATGGAGTAGAATGGCTTTGAGATTTTCATTTATGTGCAAGTGCAACAAATTGCTAAGTGAACGACTTTGTAAATTCAGTCTGAAGTGATTTAAACCAAGCAATTGAGGAGGTGAAATGCAGTATAACTCACTCACTCTATTGGGTTTTGTTTCCTTGAAAAATTCCTGAATAATGCCTTCATGATTGCTTGGGTGCAGCTTCTGAGCTTGATGGGACTGTGTGTGTATTTGTGGACCTGAAGAGGAATTTTGTTTTATTCTCACTTCTCTTTCATATGAAAGAGATACTGGTTGATTATTCTACAGTGGTTCAGCTGAAGATGTTCCTGGTGTTGTAATCTCTTCACATGCTGTGACTGCAATTACATTGATCTCCAAGATGTCCAGTTGACTGTAACTCTCTATATATTGTCTGATACCCACAATGAGTTAGAGCTTGAATTTTTATTCAGAGGAGGTGAGCCCTCTGTTCATAGTAATGTGGGGTTTGTTATGTTGGTTTTTTTCAGTGGGTTTTGTCGTGCTTCCTTTCATTTTCCCATCTTACATATTTCCACTAAAGACTACAAGTCCTGTGTTCCATCTCTTCCTACTCACTTTTGATCTCTGTGAAAGTCTTGTTGTTCCACTTTTTGGTCCATTAACTTGTTTGGATGCAATCTTTAAGACCTTATTAATCTGAAAACAGGATTTTCTTTCCAAAACTGAAGGCTTGAAAGAAGGTGAATGGCCAGTGCCACTGTAATTGCTGTGTTAATATAGGAATTACATTTTCTGTTTTCTCTCTTTTCCTTTACTCACACTGAAGATTGTAATTTGCATTTATGGTATTTAAAGCTATTCATACAATCCACTAAATGGGAGACACTAGATTAGATGTGTCATGCATTCCATTTCATGAAGTCCTGGGATTCACTGAGAGAACAAAATGATGCCTTGCTCTTGTTTCACTGGATCCTCTTCAGTTCAGGCATGGTTCCTTGACCCTATTCTGGTCACTTCATACTATGGTGAAAGAGTGGTGTCCCACAGAGAGGGCATAAATCCCTTAAGTAGTGTAGGATTCCATGTGTACAAAATCTGTACTGTACTGCTTTGGTGTTGTCTTCTTAAGTCTTCGAGGAAGCTCTAGCAGAGGGATCCTCTCAGAGTATGAAAGGGATGTGTCCAGTGTTGGATTCCAACACGTCTTCTCAGTGTTGCTGGTCAAGCATCAACTAATCTGACTCCATTTGGAGATTTCTATCATTTGTTCTATTGCTGGCACAGTGAGTCACGCTTGGGGCTTCTCCAGTGCTTCAAATAAGGCAAAACAGGAAAGATCCTAAAAGCTGCGTTCTTATTCTTTCTTGAACATCTTAAAGGTCCCACAGTGAACCTCATCAAACTTGTGACATAAGCAAGCACTATTTCAGACGGGTTGTTTCTGACCTTTGAATACCACTGAAGTATCATGGATCTAGTTCCATGTCCGGTTAGGAATAGTACTGGGAAGAGCACATGGATGTGTACGTTTGTGTAGAGTGGGGACAAAACCACATGAAGTGGGAAGCAGCATCCTAAAATGCAGGTTTCTTGTTGAAATGAAAATTTGAAGGCTTTACTTGGAGAACCAATTAAATACTTAACCTCTGTTACAGGCACTGTATTTCTCTTAACTTCAATTTGAAATATTCATGTACAAGAAAAAAAAATATACATAATTGTAAAGCTTTATTTTAAACATGAAAAATCGTCAAGTGTATCTTCAGAAAATGATTTCCCACCCTTTTTGGTCAGAAAAGGTACGAACACTTGATACTAAGCACAGTGTTTCTCCCACTCTGAAGCTGATGATTCATTAAATGCTTTTAGTTCCTTGATTATGTCCCTAGATGGATATGCTTCAGTGAACTTGTCACAAGTGCAAACATCTATAAACAAATTTTTGTAACTATTTGTGAGAAAATGGACTTTGCAGACATGGTGAGCGGTTTCATTTTTACATAATTTCTGTCTTCTCGGAACTTTGTTTGAACAAAATCTGAGTTTTCTAGGTTTTATTTAGGGAGGTTTTATCTGTGCTGCTGTAACTTGAAAGGGTTCTCTCGTTTGTGTCTAGAAGACTTTCTTTGTCATCCAGATTCTTTCCTTTCCAGAATGAGAGCAACACAGGCCTTCTCTTAAGGCAAGCTCAAAGCCTGTTGGAAGGATAGTGAGCTTGGGAGTTTGAGAGCAAAAGGTAATAACTGAAAGTGCACGTGGTTAGGAGCCAGCATGCTCTCATCAGGGCTATCCTGGACTCAGGGATGGGGCTCAACTCACAGATTTATCAACTTGGGTATTCATATTTACATGTAAATTAAGTGTCTGATCTCCCATTATTGTCACTGGGATTGGATTTAGTGTCCTGGTGCCCTCTGAGATGCTTTAGAGCACCTGAGACCTGTGGGGCTGGCAGATATGGCACAGAACCCACAAGAGACTCTGGAACAGCTGCTGCTGGCTGGAGGAATGTCTCAGGGATCTGGTGGCACTGGGTGCCTACGTGTGGTCATCCGAGTCCTTCCTTAGATCTCCATTGACTCTCACTGTACTGGGTGAGCTAGATGAGTTGAACTAGAGATTCCACTCCATATAGGCACCTTATGTAGGCATTTCCACATGGGAATTTCACTGAGGTCTGACATACATCATGTGGCCCGCAAAATGGGAGTTAAATCCAGATCTGTAGCTCGAAACGCATATGAAATACTCTCTAACAAGATGATGGCTACCGAGGAAAACTGTCATGAATGCTCATATGCTGCAGATTTTGCTTGGCTGACTATTGTTATTTTTAGAAGTCAGTTTCAATCAATCGTTCTTTTAGCAAATGGAAGTTTCATGACAGACAAACATATTCTATAACTGGCTTCCTATCCAAAATGGCGTAGGTGAGACACCCATTGCTCTAGGGGTTATTTATTTCTGTGCACTGCCCTACTCAGTTTCTTGGAAACAGAAAGTTTGGCCTGATTGCATCTTTAAATATCCCTCCACAGTTATGGCATGGCAGCAGTTCTCACAGTTTCCCTTCAGATTTTCCCAGCAGGTTGCATTAGTGAGCCCTTCCATCCGTGATGATACTTGGATCAGCTATTTATTTTATAGTCTGCTTTGTGCTCCTGGTGCTTCAGCCTGTTGGCTGGAGCATGGTCTGTCCATTGGGCCCTCAAGAACATGCTTTTGTCACATCCACACAACTCAGTTACTGCTCATGGGCATAAAGTTAACCTTGAACAACAGCGTTTGCTCGAGCAGACCTTGAACTGAGGACATGAGTGAACTTCCTAGCACTTCCTATTTTCAGATGTTGCAGTGGCACTGTTTAAATAGAGGCGATGATGGTGGTTTACTTTCTCACTGCCTCATATGACATACCAGGCATTTAGTCCAGTGCTGCTTGTTTGTACTTCCCAAAATAAAGCTGAGTGCAGCGTGCAGTACTGCACAATTCATATTGTTGTCGCTGGTCCTTATAATTTAAAATGCTACATTTCTCAAATCTGGGTCAATTCAAGGCTGAGGTTGTGCAGAAACTCTTAGGTATTAAGGGACTGTGCAAACATCCCAGCAAGGTCTGTGTCCCACCAGCAAGGATTATTTACTGCTAAAATAAATGAAGAAATAAATGAAGTCTTGTTTTCGGCAACATTTTTATGGGTGAGATGTGAAAACATGTGCGAGTGAAGTTTCCCACACTTGCCCCTGATATCCAAAGACTGACCAGTTCTTCCAAAATTCACTGCAAAATTCATCTCTGGGCTGTAGAAATCATAGAATCACAGAATCATAGAATGGCCTGGGTTGCAAAGGACCACGATGCTCATCTAGTTTCAACCCCCTGCTATGTGCAGGGTCTCCAACCAGCAGCCCAGGCTGCCCAGAGCCACATCCAGCCTGGCCTTGAACGCCTGCAGGGATGGGGCATCCACAACCTGCTTGGGCAGTGAAGCTGTCAGCCTGAAATGAGGCTGTGAAGCTCTCAGCCATCACAGTGGTGACAGCAACACAGAGAGATTGGGGTTTTGTTTTTCCTTTGTTCCTGCACTTTTAAAAAGAGTCCCTATAGTTTGTGATCTGACTTTTGCTCTGATTCTGAATGTGAAAATGTGTTTTAATAAGAACTTGCTCCAGTGCCTTGACCCCATATATGGGCACTTGTGCAGAACCTCTGTATACTACTCAGTGAAATAGCCTTGACTTAGAAGAGGGACCAACTACACTAGAAGTGGTTTAGAACGAACTATCAACAACCTTACTGTCAGTAATCACTTTCCTTGGACTTTGCATTATGCAGGAAGGCAGCAACCTCCAAACACCTTCATCAGCAAAGTCTCTTAACGGCATCAGCACTGAACTGGCTAAGAAAAAAACATCTGTAGCACAACTGCATGGAGTGACAGAGGTGCTGGGTATGTGGGTCTGACTGTAGAATAGGGCTGCTGATGGCATGAAGTCAGGGCAGATCCCATGATCCCACTGAGGAGTAGAAGCACTGACGTCAATCAGTCTGATGGCGTTGGCATGGAGGTTCCATGCTGCCAGCCTGAGATGCAGCAGTGAAGGGTAAGGAAATGGAAAAGGAACAGGGCAAAATGCAAATAGCACAGGCAGAGCCCATAAGCAGAAACGTGTTACAGTGGGGACGTGCCACTGAGATGTATTATTTGGCATATCTGAATCCTGGATCTGTCACTGCTGTGTGACATGTTCTGAGCAAATGCTTGGTAGTGACTGCTACAACACCATGCTTCATCAACCAGGCTTAAATCTTCAGATTTACACGTTTGATACAATAACTACCATTTGCCGAGTGCAGTTTCTAAATTAGATATTTTCTTACATTTGGCAGATAAAAATACACTTTGCAGAGCTTCTCATTTTGTAGAGATTTACTGAACAGATGTAGTGCTTTTTCTGTTCACGTTGAATCTGGTCTTACATGAGAACACCTGCTGTCCTTTCAGTTCACATTTCTGAAGGGTTTGTGAATTGATGAGCCCTCCAAGAAGGGAAATAATACTGTGGCCATTCCACAGAGCAAAGCCACAGAGCAACAGTGCTACCACAGACTGCACTGTTTGGGAAGATGGGTGGTTCATGAGATTTCTAAAACATAAAGTGTAACGTGGTAATTATTATTAGGAAATGGTAGAGGTGGTCTACGATAGGAAATCATTATTTTTTTTTGGTTTCTGATTTCTATAGAATGATCAAGACTCTGGTATTGGCTCTGTAGTTTAGGAATGGGCTTCCGAATGTGTTCTTGTTGGCATCCGGTGGCTGGCTTGCCTTTTTTCTCCCTGCTTTTGGGAAATTGGTGTTTCCATGCTGCTTGTGAAGAAGTGTTCCCGAGGCACAGTCAGGGCCACCGTAGAGACAGATTGAGGTGAGACAAAGCTCCATCCATTTCTGTGTGAAGGTTTAATCAGAATTCCTATGTGGCTTAGGCCCATGTGTACGAACCTGTACCTGCTGGCACTGCCTTATCTACCAGTATCTACCAAAAAGCTTAAAAACAAGGGGACCTTCTGCTGCCTGCCATTGCTATATTAAAAGATGTGCTCAGAAATACTGTTTGACAATACAGTGGCTGGACTGAGGAAGTGTGGTGTCACATGGAACAGGTTGCCCAAGGAGGCTGTGGATGCCCCAACCCTGCAGGCATTCAAGGCCAGGCTGGATGTGGCTCTGGGCAGCCTGGGCTGCTGGTTGTGGTTCAACCCACATAGCAGGGGGTTGGAACTGGATGAGCATTGTGGTCTTTTTCAACCCAGGCCATTCTATAATTCTGTGATATGATGCTTCATACTTACTGATGTTTTCATGGCCTACTGTGGATTAGAAAGTGAATACAGAAAATGGATTAGAGATTCAGCATGCATTCATCACCTAGTGTAAAGGTGCATCTGACAGCTCATCCTTCCTTGTTTAGCTCTCTGCTGCATCAACTTGTTTGGCCTTTTCTGAATAAAATCTGTTAAGCATGGAATTGATTTGCCTTGGCCTCCAACCCTGCGATCGGGGCATCTTATTGCATTATTCCACATATGAAAAAATAGCTAATGACTAAAGCTAGGCAAAATGCAAAGCTGACCTGTAAAGCTCCAGCTTTAAATCGTTTGGCTTTCTTATTCCATTACAAAATAAAAACTGTGCAAGTTTTTGTTGTTTTTTTTTTCCCCTCCAGACATTCATCTTACTCATTAAGCTGTCAAAGTGTGCAAGCTGGCTCCGTAAGAAAAAGATAATGGAAAATGTTAACAGAATTTATGTAAGCCTCTAAGACCTGAACTGTTCAACCGCTTTGCCCTGTGTATATCTTTACTCATGCAAGAAGACTCAGGCACTGGAGATGCACCCTGCTGAGTGATATTACTCTGGTGCATAAATGTTAGACAGAAGGATGGTTTGTGGATTCAGATACTTAAAGTACACGTACCCATGGCTAACAGAGGAAACAAATGAGAAACAGATTCCCAAAGGTGTAAATGCTGTGTGGTATCTCATCTCCATTAATGCGCTGCAGGAATTGAATTCCATCACTCTAAATAGTGTGGTAATGAAGTTGCTAGCCTGTCTGCGGGTTTGTTTGTCCTTCCTAACACCCTGCCACGAGCAGTGCAGGGAATGTTTGCATTGCAAGGCTCTCTCTTTAAACTGTCTTGTGCAGATGCCTCTTGTACGTAAGGCCAAGCATTCAGGAGCCAGTATCTTCCTAGCTAACACTGAAATGCACAGAGGTTTCCTGTAGCAGAGAAAGCTCATCCTGTTCAGAAAATCCCTTGAGATTAGTACGATGGATGGGAGAGTGCTTATGCATCTCCTGCTCTTCCTAAGCACCCACTTAGGGCTGCTGTTGGAGATGGGATGCTGCAGCAGCTGGAGCTTCAGTCAGGACCAGTAGGGCTGTGCTGGTCTTTTAAACAAGCCTGGGTTCTTCGTTGATTATAGAGACAGCCTGAGGCCCACGTGGCTGCATATGTCTACTTTGCAGTACCTGGGGTTACAGGAAATTAATCATACTCCTAAGAACCTTCTTCCTTTGAAAGCATCCCTGAGGTGATTTAGCAACACGTGGAGGACTGTTACTTTCTGCCTTCTGTGTAAGTAAAGGGGAAATAGTTAACAATTGAAAGGGAAATACATCTGCAGTTTCACTGTTAATCTGCGCGAGGACACTTCTTGTGAGTTCATCACTGTGAACACGGGGATGAAATCTTTAGGTTAATCCTCCCTCCGTGTGCAGCCATGCTCCACTGAGTATCAAATCTTTCAAATGTGAACTAGCAAGCTAAAACCACAATCCCTGCCAAAGATGGATGGTGTCCTATTCGACCAATTTGCTTTGCTTTTACGATATGATAATATCTGTATATATATGGTCATTTGAAGAATGATAAATGTCAGATGCTCTAATTGCCTTTCCTCCAGTAGCCACCGGGTGAACTTGGCAAGCACCATATATACTGCATGTTATTTTTCCTTGGGAGAGACTGCCTTATTGGCTCAGAAATGAGGCTGGTGTTCTCCCATGCTGTTTTGATTGATTGCTCTTCTTTTTGTACTTAATTTCTTAGGAAGCCATCTCAGAACCCAATGTAAAACTGGTATTAGCAGGAAAGACGTGGTTTTTCGGGCTGCTACAAAATATCTTCCTTTACTATGAAAGACACAAATCTCCAAGCAGAAAGTAGCTCAGTGCATGTACTTTATAGGACAAGCAATGATTTTTTTCATAAAATAATTAAAATGAGAATAGCCATCTATGTTGTCAAACTTTTGGCTAATGTTTCCCTAACTTGAAGAGTTATGGGAACGTTTTCAGCAGGAATGCAGAGTGCTGAGGGGCATCAGCACACACATACACAGTGGAAATGATTACGCCTTCTATTTTTGTGTTACAATTTCGTCAACATCCATAAGAAAACAAAAGACATGCATCCCTTTTATTTGAGAAAGCACAATTGAAGAAAAAAATGCGTGCAGTATTATGTGCTGTCTGTTAGTTTTTCTGCAGTTCCACAGGCTACAGATGAAACAAGCAAAGCATACTTAAGTTTTGGTCTGCATTGCAGATTTTGGAGCACATTTTAACTCTTCCTGAGGTTTCAGGAGGCTTGAATCTGTTGCTGAGTGTCTTAGCTTACCGTCAGCATTTGCAGTTACTTTTTGTTTTCAGTGTTGCAGCACATGGGAATACTTTGTTTTGATCAGATTTCCCAATTGAAAAACTAAAAAAAAAACCTAATGGCAAAAACATCCATATATGGATCCTTTAATTCTGCTTTATATATCATATCAAGTGTTTTTAATAAAAATTTCTATTTCTTCTCACAGGATGCTATGCTAAGGTCACAGTTTCAATCTGAAACATTCGGAAGATCTGAGAAAGCAATATTAGAATCATAGAATCATAGAATCACCGAGGTTGGAAAAGACCTAAAAGATCATCCAGTCCAACCGTTCACCTGTTACCAATTGCCCCCACTAAACCATGTCCCTCAACACAACATCCAGCCTTTCTGGATATTCTCAGTAATTGATTTCATGGCAGAGTGTTTAAAAACAGATTCTCCTAAGAAGTACCAAGAAGCACTGAAACACAATCTTACCAACAAATCAGTTTTTAAATGTGACCCAGATTAAAAATGATAACACACAGTTGCAGAAAAGCCATGTAAAGTAAATGCTGGCAGTGTGAGCATTCAGTGCTCTTCTTTCAGTTCCTCCAGTGTACCAGAGGGTTCCCAAACACTAAATCATAGAGTCGTATGATCCCACAAGGATCACAAGTACAATATAACACAATTAGTGTCAGAGTGTTATCCATTCCCATTGCTTAAGAATGTCCAGCATCAATGCTGAAGGCAGTGATAGCATGAAATTCCCCATACGCAAAAGCAAATCTAAGAGAAAAAAATCCACTCTGTTAATGCTGCTGTTTGCTACTAGATGTCTAAAGGAGAATAAAGCAAATTTAACTTTAGGAAGACTTTTTTCTTTCTGGGACATTGAAAAGATTTTAGAAGCATCTTTCAAGTGTGCATAAAGGAAAACAGAGCTTACTTAACTGGCTTTTTTTTCCCTCAACAAACAAAACACACCAGAATGTCAGCCTGGAAGAGGAGCAGCAGGATTTTTATTTAGGATACAGTCAGATACATACTTGCTGTTACAGGTTGCTTTTAAACAAGGCCTTTCCCCTCTCCTCTTACCCTCTGAAACTGATTTAGACGATTTGCTCTTCATTCAAGTCGATGGCCTTACTGTCAGCTCTCAGAAAAGGTGGAGACTTCTCAAACTGTGCTCACCTTGTCTTGATTGACCGCATCTCTTTTGCAGTCATTGACTCACCTGTTGACAACCGAGTCCAGTGAGAATATGAAATGGGTGGAGTGAACAGCAAACCATGAAAGGACCAGTAATAATTTGGTGGGCTTTGCATCTGTTAGCATTGGAAGTGGTGGAACTCCCTCTAGAGCTCAGCAGTTCTATTCTAGAGACATCCTGGAGATGAAGTCTGCTGACTCCCAATGGCAAGGAGAACAGGGTGAATGTTTTCCTTCAGTTTTATCTCTAAATCAGGCAGATATTGACTGATCTTAGAAATGTGTTTAATTTTCAACAATTGGTGCCACAGGGGAAAAAAAAAATCTATGTTTATATCAATCTAAATGTTTTCTTTTGACAAGTTAAAAAAACAAGCACCCTTGCTTTGAAAATTTCAGAAAATCCATTTATTAAAAGAATTGCATTTGATCCAGGAATGGAACAAACCTCTTTCAAAGCAATTTCTTTAATGTATGCCTAGTCAGAAAACAAGTGGGACTTGTCTGAGACATTTCTACACTGTAAGGTATGCAGGAGAAAACTCACCCTCCAGTGTGGATGCCTGAAATGAGGTGAGATGAATTCTAGCCACTTGCTGGTACAATCAGTTCTTTGCTATTAAGGTATCATACAAATCTTCTTTTTTTAACCTTTGGACCATGTATTTCGGTGTTTCTTTCAGAAACTGAGTAGTAATTATCCAAGGAAAACGCTGTTCTGAAAAACTGCGGGGATTAATTAGGAAGAGTGGTAAAAGCAGCTCTAAAAGTGATTCAACGTTTTTCTCCATTGCTGTGGGCTTCTGTCCTGCTTCCACAGTTTGTGTAGCACTGAAGATCATTTTCAATGATTCATGGTGAAGAAATGCACTTTAATCCTGAAAAGATACCATTTTTTATCATCAGCACTCTGTAGTGGAGATTATGTAGTTGAGAAATGTTCGTTTTCTCTTGAGGTCTCAAGGGCAGTGCTATTCATACTTCTAGCTTCTGAGAGTTGTAATGGTCATTAAAATGCAGATAAGCTTCTCCAAAATCATTACAAAATCCCTTTTTGTATCGGTAGAGAAACGGGCAGTTGTGACTCATTATGGAACTGAGAACATCCAGTTGCGTTGCTGCAGCTGGCTTGGAAATCCTGATTTTTTATTCCTTGTTCTTTGCAAATCCATGTACACCCAGTATATATAAGTTCTAGCTCTCTAGGCCAGTAGCCATAGAGTCATAGAATGGCTTAGGTTGGAGAGAACCTTGATCACCTAGTTCCAAGCCCCCCACCGTGGGCAGGGTTGCCAACCACTACATCAGGCTGCCCAGGATCCCATCCAACCTGCCCTGAATGCCTTCAGAGATGGAGCATCCACAGCCTGACTGGGAACCCAATTAGAAATTCAGGGGCACAAGAGAAACTACTGTTATTACTCATTTTCAAATTATGATAGCATCTAGAAGCCAAATGAGATCAACACTGGGTAGATATGAACATGTTCAGAAGAGAAATGTTCTTTATTCCTCAGACAATGAGACTTGTAGTCTCTCATAGACTAGTATACAGTAGCCTGCTACATTCCCTTTGTATTTAAACTGGGAAGGACAAGCTTAAATGAGGTTTGCACCCCTTCCCCAATGCCCTTAAAATTGCACCACTCCCAAACTGATGGGCTGTATTGACAGTTGAAAGGTGCTTTCCACACAAATAGAATCAGAGTCAGCAGCAAATCCCAAGCCCAAGCCTTTTGCATAGGCTGGATATTTTTGAGTGCTTTTTGTGGGAAATATTTCCAAAGCTTTATTTTTCTTTCATTATCCCTACAGGTTGCATCCCTGTCCCCAGCTTTAAAGATTTATAGTGCAGACGTGTCCCATGGAGCATGCCAGCCCAGGTATAAGTTATATAGTTAATGGTTAAGAGTGACTTTTAGAAGGCAATTTGTCTGACCCAATTTAAGGATCTCCTTTAGGGTGACAGAAATCATTCAGAAGAGTCTACAGACTGATCCCTCTCTGCTTTGAGGGAGCCTGGAGATTCCTCTGCCCCTTGCAGCTGCTCCACAGACTTTTAAACTGGAACAACTGCATCCTCTGTAACTCAGAGGAGAATCAGTGTGAGCAGCATCCATCAATTAATCCTTTTATGGACTTGGTCCCTTCTATTTTATGCAGATTTTGCCTCCAGCAAAGAGTTGTATAGAACATAATGCATAGAACATAATGCATATAGTCTCGTACAGATCTTCTGGAGAGGTGCAGTATTTTCCTCTAAGAAGTGCAGATTGCTTCTTTTTCTGAGGAGTTTTATGGTGGGAGGCTCTTAGGTGTTTACGTGTAAGAGGGTGAAATGGGCTGATCTCCTCCTATCTCTGTCTCAGAGGCGTTTATTTCAGGTGACACCCTGGCTTTCTGGTGGAGGAATGCTCTCCTACTGAGTTCAGTAGGGACTGGAATTTTAACCCTAGTGGTCTGTACTGGAGGAGTAACCTGTGCTCATGCTCGGGGTGGACAAAGGACACTTCTTACCTAAGTTTAGCTATGCTTAGTGTAGAGAACTGAGATTGTCAGACACAACAGAAGATCTTCCCCCAGAGGGTGGTGATGCACTGGCACAGGTTGCCCAAGGAGGCTGTGGATGCCCCATCCCTGCAGGCATTCAAGGCCAGGCTGGATGTGGCTCTGGGCAGCCTGGGCTGCTGGTTGGTGACCCTGCACACAGCAGGGGGTTGGAACTGGATGAGCATTGTGCTCCTTTTCAACCCAGGCCATTCTATGATTCTATATAGGCAATGACAGGTGCATTTACACATCCATCTGGTTGAAACGTACACTTTGCAATGTGATGAACCATGCCCAGATGCTCCTGTTTCTTTCATTGACTATTTCAGCTTGCAGGCAGAATCTACACATCTGCTTGGTCGGAGTGTTCTCACCCAGAACTTGTATCCTGTGTTTGCACAGCACTCACTGCAGGTCCAAGCACAGAGAAATGATTAACAGAGATACATTCCTGATTTCATACTGGCATTTAGGATAAGTTCATCCGCCTGTTTGTTCAGGAAACTGCAGATTTTGGAAAAGCCTTTGAAACTGATACAAACTCCTGTTCCAGATATTGCATCTTTATTCTCCTGCCTGCATGGTCTGTCACCTGGCAAACTTTATCCCAACTCTAGCTGGTCTTGTGTTCAAAGACTGAAGCAGATTCATACATGCCAAGAATACCAATTTTCTCACATTATGGGTAGTTTTCCTATCTGTGTTAGAATGTCTTGATAAAATTAGTCATAGAACTGTTTATTCAAAGCCATTTCTTCTGAGTGAAGGGAAATAAAACGTTTTCTACCACATGTGTTAGGCTGAGCGGCTTATCCCTTACAGCTGAATACATCCAAAGCAACTCAGAGAAGCAATGGCAGAAAAAATGTCAAAATCTACATTCTTCCACAGATGTGTAAGAGATGGATGAAAGGTTCTTGATCTCTCAGGACACACTCCTTCAGATTCTGGCCTTTTTTACTCGTGTCACATGCAGAGTGTTTGGGTGAATAGGAGAAGAGACCACAAGTAGTCCTGCAGCTAGGAAACTCAACAGAGAGGTTTTATATGTATATATAATACATATATAGCTACAAATTTGTATCTACATAATACATTTATATTTATATATACGTGTATATTTGTATATACATATGTATTGGATGTATAGGGTGCCTTTCTGGAAGTGCACAACTTCCTGTGAGGCCTGTGAAAGCTGCTGTGCTCTCTGCACATTAACAGGATTTCCATTTAGTGGGGAATGGAAAAGAGGAGAGGGATTTTAACCCAGAGTATATGTAAGAGTTTGGTTGAGCTGTGAGTTACAATAGGGTAAAACAGAATGAAGCAGGGCTATACCACTGGTTTGCCCTCATCTCAAGGCTGTGTCCATCCCCAATAATTACTCTGGGATGGACAAAACTGCCTGCCTGGTATTTTGGCATCGGATACACTTTCTTAACAAAAGATTTAACAAATTCTTCTGTTTCCCTAAGATCATTTAGGTTTAACTAACTCAGTCCTTTGGATTAAAAAAGAAAAAAGAATAGGGAGGGGAAAAACAGCAACACTTTGTTAGAAATGCTCAATTGGCAATAGTCTGCAGGTTCTCATGGCAGTGTGGATTTAGCAGGGGAATGAAAGCCTTTCGTGATCTCTTTCCATGGGACGAGTGTTAATGCGAGAAGGATGAGATGAAGGATCCATCACTGTTTCCATCAGGAAAAATATCAGATCAGCCGGGGTGATGGGTCTCAAGGTGGGGAAATAGATTGGAAATCAGATGACAAAGGTCTGAAAGCACACTTGGTTGAAAAATGAATTGATTGGTGCAGTGATTTCAGAGCGGAAGGATGTGGTATGGGAAGGACTGGCTGATGAGGCTGCTGTCCATCTCAAACCCATCATCGCTTCTGTGGTTGATAATCTTGTGTGTAAAATGAAATTCTCCGTCCAGCAAAATTCATCTCTCTCACTGTAGTGACATTTTTTGCTGCCGAAGAAGGGGAAGTGCAGTGCACTTTGTCCACATGCAGATCTTCATGTGAACTGATGAACTCTCCTGTTTTTGTTTTGTGTTTTTATATCCAGGTAACTATAAACAGGTTTTCCTTTTTAACCTTGTTAAAGTTCAATCAAACGTGGCTTTTGCAGTAATGGAGAATTAGGAGAGCCCTCCAGTGGCCAAGCAAAAGAAGTCAGCATTGCTACGGCAGCGAGCCAAACAAGGCTAGGAGCTGGGGAGAGAAATATGTGCTACATATTTAAAAGGTAGTGACTTCCACTTCTGTTAGGGGTGACTTATTTCCTGCTTACATTGGTGCCTTTGATCCAGAAGAATTCCATAGCACTTGACCCATGCTCTGTCCGTCCCTGAGTGTAATGGTATGTATTTACTCATTCATCATTCCTGTCTAGGAGAGCTTGTTTGCATAAAGGGGAAAATACTTCAGGGATGAACTAATAGGTTTTATATTTAATAACTTTGTACAGGAAATGAAAATGAAGAGAACTCGGTCCTCACCGAAGTAATTCTTAGTACTGACATTGCAGTAGCTGCAGAAAAAAAAATCTCTTTGCAAAGAAAAAATCAAATAATAATTATTTCTTCATTAAATAGCCTCCCAAAGGCAAAGTTGAGATGATCAGGTGATCAGGTTCTTCTTGCATGTGATATTGCTATAAGTGATGGTTCCGATGGTTTTATTAGCTGGAAGAAAGCTGCTGGAAGAAGTTCTTTTCCAGACATCAGTCCACATAGTTTGACGTCTGCCTCTGATAATTGCCACTTAGCACCATCAGGAGTGACTCTTCTGGTTGGAGGAAGGAGGTTCTGGAAGGTAAACGAGGAGAATGAATGAGTCCATGAGAGAAGTAATACAAGTTATACTCTGTTTGTAATGCAGTGCGAAAGCACATGAATGACAAAATATTTAATCATAATGTTCTGTGTTTTCCCCATATCCTTCTTTAATATTCATTGGGTTGAGGCATGCAGTTTACCAAATACAAAACAAATTAAGGCATCATGGGGAGAGAAACACAGTTGTGCTGTCACGTAGATCAGAAATGTCACACTTCCCAGAATTAATTTTTTCTGCACCTGTTATTAAGACAACTATCACAATTTCAGTTATTTCACTTGATGACAGTTCCTTGTATTTTACATCTATTCTAGAATGCATCTATTTTAATGATAGCCCTTCTTTCAATCTTCAGCAGTTTCACATTGAATCCTTGGGGATCCTTGGCTTTGATAAAAACCCAGTGCCAATATAACCAGCTATAGACTGAGCTTTCTGTCTAAATACTTAAGAAGAACAGAAAAACATTATTTATTTGGCTTTCAACCCTGTTCCAAGGTTAATTCTTTCTACGTAAGTTCTGACCTGCAAAACAGACTCGGTTGGTTTACGAGTGGCTCTAAACTTATGCTTCAGAATAGAAAGCTTCTGTAAGCTTTATACAAGGCAAATAAAGCCTAATGGAAAACGTCAGAGTTGAACACCTACATGTACATTTCAATTAAAGCAGCATTTAAGCCCTAGATCAACAAATTACATTCATTTTATGAGGCACTGAAATGCCTCCTTAATTCCTGAAGTCAATGGCCGTTACGTGTGTGCTTCACTGGAATTCCCCACCATTGAACCATCTCTATGAGCAATAGTTAATATGATTTATCGTGTAAGGGTAGTGTAGCCATTTTTGTTTCTGCTTTGGCGTGCTCTGTACTGCACTATGTGATTTGTCCTCTTCAAGTTATGCTTAATATCTGTCATATATCTACAGCTCCAATGTCTGTATCAGGTATGTGATATATTGGAATGGAAGAGCTCTGTATGAAATAAAGATTTATCTAATCATTTCTTGGGCTGAATTACATCCTGCTTAGTAGAACACCTAAGAATTATGAATTTGAAGAAAATATTAGTCTCAAAATTAAATGGAGCATCATTCTGTGAAAGTAGCCAACTCCCAGCTGAGGAGCCAAGACACACTGCCTTGTCTAGACACCCACATTTCAGATGGCTGAAACTAAGTGAGATGGATCCTTCTGCTGTCATGGACCTCTCAGTTATCCCGCTCATACCGATGCAAGGCCTGAGTTATGCTGTGGTACAGAATCAAAATTACTATCTGTGTTCATAGAAAGGGTAAAGGATGGCAAGTCCACGCTAGTGAAAGATCTGAAGCAAAGTAGATGGATTTGTTATCCCAGAAGGTATCTGAAATTATATAGTTAGCAAGAGTCACAGATTGCAGACAGGCACAAGCTAATGCTACAGGCACAGAAAATGTTCTTTGATCCATTCCGTTCTTCTGGGGCTGCAGCCTCATACAGCAGCAGCTCAGGAGTGCTTCTCAAATCACAAATGAGGAGGTTCCTCCTCCTCAGTTAACATGACCTTAATGCTATTGCTGTAATCCACTTTTCATGCCTCATCATCCCACCTTCTACCTGGTGTGACTGGATCCTTCATAGCTATCTGTGGCAGAATGATGTTTCTAAGAACTGTCTCACTTTCTGAAATGGACATGACCACTCATCATTTCTTCTGATTAATTCCTAGGCATTTTCTCTGCTGCTTGCTGGCTGTCCTCAAACTCTTGCAAAAAGCAGCTTGATACAAATCTATTTTACAGTGTTCGTGGTGTGTGCATTTCTTTTTACACGTAATTATATTCAATATGAGACCATGACATCTGTAAGACATACGTGCATGTTGCTGGCACTGTGACAGTAGTGTCGTAGCAGGACACTTTTTCCTCATTATTCATGATGTGTTTTGTTCAAATTGTGTTGGTCTGATCTCCCATTAGATAATAAGCCCAAACTCAATGAGGGTAGGAGCTGTGGGGCATTGGGAATTGGCTTGGCAGCATTTTGGCCTGTGTTCTAGGCATCTGGAATGGGACTCACTGGACTAAATGTAGACATTTACATCAGCCCTAGTTGCTATATATTCCCTTTCAGGCAGTGAGGACTGCAGGGCATTGGATGGAGCTGAGGGCAAAATCAATCTCATCCTAAAGTAGACGACAACAATAGATCAGGTGAATTTCATTACAAAAAAAAAATTCTATTTCTTTCCACTGGCTGCAAAGGAAACCTGGGCTGTTTGGCTCCTCTGGAGATATTTGTGCTGGAGAAACCAAAGAGATGTGACATGAAACCATTCCAGAGTTTTTGTCCTTCCTTTTCTGCTAACCTTTGTGTGACTTTGGACAAACTGCTGTCCTGTGCTGTTTTGTTTGATTTTCCTCCTTTCTTTTCTACATCTGTAGTGTTTGAGAGGGTGGAGACTCTCTCCTCACGTGTTCATGGATCGACCATTGGAGGAAGGTCCTAATGTTTTTTAGGATATCCAAATACTAACAGGAGAATAATTAGGAATTTCTATGTAACAGTGCCTCTGAAATACTGTATGTTTAGCAGTTATAAAGTCTTCAAATGCCAGTCAACCTTTGTGAAGCTATGAAATACCACTAGCTCTGCACAGAAGACAGAAGCACGATGAACTTCCAAGGCTGCCTGCAGATCACCCACTGCTTTTTTGCTTCCCAGCAGAACCAATTGAAAATTAGATTTAGTTTCAGACTTCGGGGAAGACAAAAGGAGCCAATACAGGTTTCTGGTCAACTGGAAAGTCTCGCTGGGGACTGTAAGATTCTTTCCACATGTGCAAGATGTATTAGTCAATATATGTAGAAAGCTCTTAGCAACCCCAATAACCTAATCCAGGCTTTTGATTTCTTTATTCCTAAAACGCAGATTAATATTCTTCTCCTTTCCACAGCCTAGTATTTTTAGTAGGTCAGATGAGACTCTTCTTGTGGCTTTCAGGCAATATCCTGCCTGGCAACTTAGCTTATGTTTTATAGCCTGTTTTTAAACATGGCTTCTTCGGGAAGAGACGTATTTGGATTGCTCTTCATCATTCTCCTCATGGACACTCTGGCTAATTCCAATCAAAACTGATAGATAGGCCGAGCTCCAGCTTCTGTGAGCTATAAAGAGGACACTCTATAGTGTCCTGAGAGGATGCCGTAGGCTTGACAGCTCAATGAGGACCAAAACATTGGCAGGAAAGCTTCATTTGCTCTCAAGGCTACCTCATCTGCCCTTTGTTTGTGTTTTCTTTCCCACATTTATGGGGGAAAGGCCCACAAATTCTTCATATATGTTAAAGCCTAAGCAATAACAGTGAGTCTCCCTGGGGATGTGCTGATGGTGGGCATCCTCCCTTTTGTGTAAGGTCCAATTTTTGTTCAGCCTCATGTTAAGTAACCTGAGTAGAGGTACACAGCAAGAGACCTAATGGCCTAAAAGCAAATTTGCTGTTGTTGTTCCTTGCTGACTTGGACAGTGCTAAGGTACTTCTGGGCACTTAGAGGAACAGAGTGTTTCCAAGTCAGTTATCATGCATAGTGTCTGTACGTTTTCAGAGGAAATTTGAGATTGACTTCAGAGAATTTTATTATTCTCCACTTCTTCTTTCTGTTCTTCCTTTCGACTTGAGACTTACAGGATGACTGCTCAGATCTTCCTAGCATGCACTGAAAAACATCACGCTAAAACAGAGTGGGAGGCAGGGGCAGCAAAAGCTTGACTGGCACAGCCTGAATTATGCCACAAGAAATCTTACTGCTGAATGTATTGAAAGGAAAAGTGCAAGGCAAGACCCCTTAATCCATGCTTACGTGGCAGTGATCCCATTGTACTTGACCTAAAGAAAGTGGGACTAATAAGATATGACCTAACCCCATTTTTATTTTATTTTACATACCTACACTGCAAACAGAGGACCAGGCCATTGAAAGGCTTAAATATATAGATATATATAATACACATACACACACACACAAATGTAGGCTGCTCTGAAAGTAATGCCTCCTATTTATTTCTGTGGAAACTACAACAGACACAAAGTGGAGGTGAGCCAATGTTTCACAGCTGCTGTGATTGCATCACTGCTGAAATGCACCTGCCACTGCCTTTCTGTGCTCACATCCACTGCTTGGTCTTCATAAATATTCTGCAAGCATCAGCAAACGTCAGTGGGTGCCATTTTTTCTGGATGGAGGAATTCAGTTCCATCTGTTTGCTTCATACGCACTTCCATGTCAGACACCATTCAGTCAGGCTGCCCCTCTGCTGCCATCTATCTCACAGCAACAAAATGTTGCAATGAAATATTGGTGGGAAGGTTCAACCTCTACTGCCATCCCACCAACATCCACCTCTGACATCGCGGGCCAACGTAATAAAATAGGAGGCATTACTTCTGGAGCAGCCCTTGGATGTAAAATGGGTCCTTTGTGTTCTTATCTGTGAAACACTGACCCTGAATTTGACCTTGCATAAAATCACAGCTATTGTGAAATGAATGTGTCTGTGCTCTTGTGCAAAGTGTGGTGTTCTGCACATTCACCTGAAGCGGCTCACTTAAAAAAATAACACTGGCACTACATGAGCATGTCAAGGTTGGTTCTTTTGTGTGTTCTTATAATCTCCCTGCAGTGTCTCGTAACATGATTCACTTGTACAGGTTTTGTAGCTGTAGAGAATGACAAGTGTATTAATGTGCTGGAGGAAATACATTAATGTGTAGCTAGAAGTCATTTATTATTTATGCTGTTAGAATCTTTTTACGCCCACAGTAAATATTTTCCAACTTCAGTGAATATGGAGAGATTCATCATCACAAACCTGCATTTTTTAATTTTGTCTTTCTTCACTACAATCATATTCCCAGCAAAAAAAGGCTGTCCCCTGTTTCTAACAAATGAGTCCATCAACTGAAATGAAGGCTTTCATTTGTATGGCTGATCTTCCCCTTAGCATGCGATAACTTGCAGCTGTGCTCATTTTGTGTTCATCTCAAGTACATGCAGCAAGGACCAGGTTTTGATTAGAAGAGCTGTACTCTACAGGGGAATCACAGCATCACAGAATCACAGAGTGGCCTGGGTTGGAAGGGAACTCAATGATCATCAAGTTCCAACCCCTCTGCTGCAGGCAGAGCCACCAATCTCCACATTTAATACTAGATGAGGCTGCCAGGGCCCCATCCAGCCTGGCCTTGAATACCTCCAGGGATGGAGCATCCACAACCAAGTGGAAATGGTTTCTTTAGGAGTCTGTCCTCAAACAGCGTGCAGTTCATGGTGAGAAGCCATAGTACAGCATAGGACTTTACCAGGTTATGGCCACGTTGTTGCTGCATTTGATATTGAGGTTGGATCCGTTTTACAGTGCATGTTGAGGAACTTTATGGTCCAGAAGCCCCTCTGATAAATCAGTAGCTTCCTTAAAGTGTGTGATCTTGTATTCCTTGCCCAACTGAGTAGTCCCACTAATTTTAGGATTGCATGCTGAAATGTCATCGCTTAATAAGGATTCTTGGGCTATTTTTCAAACAGAAAAGGAAGAGGTGAGCAGACACTTCTTGTGCCATTTGAAACCCTTCTGCCTTATATTAAAAAAAGCATAGAGGTAGGCAAATGCAAAGGTAGGCACTAAACTCCCAATTACAACAGCCGAGTGGTGAGGAATTAGTTGATGATCCTGCATTTCTGCCATCAGCTGTAGTTCTGCCTCTCAGTTGGCCTCTCAGGATTTAAATAGTTCAGTTCCCCAAATAAGAAATGTATTTCATCCTCCTTCTTCTCTTTCATCTTTCTCTCTGCCTGCTGTTTTTCCATCAAAACCACGGTAGGGAAACCTTTGAGATTCGCCTGAGCCTTATCACTGAGAATGTGATAACCATCATAAAGTGTTCATGGCTTTTCATGTGCAGGTCTATTGAACTAGGTCAGGGAAAGCAGTGGCGTAACGAGGTGCCTCGATGGGCAAAGTGAATTTCTTGTGCCAGTTATTGTGCTGCACAGTGGAAGAGGCTGTTGCACAGGAAAGCTTTCATAGATGGGAAGGAGCTCATAGCATCAGTGGGGAGGGAGGTGGGTGATACAGCAGCCGTGCAACCCTACTGCATGTGGGTTGGCTGGGGAGTGAGAAACTGAAGTATGTGAAGTAGTGCAAGAGCTGGCATACAAAGACTTCTGTAGCCAGGCAGTGTAGGTCTCACTCTTAAGCAGAGCTGATTCCTTTTCCAGAAGTGCTGTCGGTCACTTTCCAGTCTCCACTGGAACAGGTTGCCCAAGGAGGCTGTGGATGCCCCATCCCTGCAGGCATTCAAGGCCAGGCTGGATGTGATTCTGGGCAGCCTGGTCTGCTGGTTGGTGACCTGCACACAGCAGGGGGTTGGAACTGGATGAGCATTGTGGTCCTTTTCAACCCAGGCCATTCTATGATTCTATGATTCTATGATTTGACCAGATCCAGCCAGAGGGAAACTGTGGCTCAGTACTTAATTGTACATGAGGAGAGTTTTCAAAAGGAGCTGTTCATGAAGAGCCCAAGGTAGAAATGCAGAGAGATCATTCAACGAAGGGGCTAATTTGCAGACCAAGAAACAAGAAGCTATTTTCCCCACCCAGATTTACTCCAAGACATTTTTTTTCATTACATCCGGCTTTATTTTTGAGGGCTTTTGTTGTTGTTCAGTATATGTAATACAGTAGCATTACCTGATGTACTGCTTCTGATTTTCTACAAGTAGCTGGATTGAGAAGATGGAAGGGAGAATCATTTTGGATCAATTCTCTAGCTCTTCTGACTTAAATGAAGAAACCATTTTCTTCACTGTGGAAAATATATTTAGTTTAATTCAGTGCTTTTTTGTAGGGGTGTTAAGTGCCATAAAGAATGGTTTTGAAATTAAAGGCAGCTCAGCCTTTGTAATATTGGAACCACTTGAAGAATCTTCACGTATTTTTGCTGGAAAATACAGGGCGATATTCAGAAAAGTGAAGGGTTTACCAAATGTATAAGTAGCTCAGCTTTTGAAACTGTCATTCTTTTGGTAATTCAGAAAATGATTAATTCCTCCAAAAGCTCATCAAGCTCTGCTGCCCCAATCCTTCAGCCAAGATGTTGCTGCCGGTGCAGAAGGTGCTGTGCAAGCAGTGGGAAAGCATGCGGTGCAGGCAGCAGGTGAGGGATGGAGGCTGTTGCCCAGGCTCTGTGACTCTGCCCTGCACAGAAGCAACAGGAAAAGGTCTTTGAGGGACAGATCCCTGTGAGTTGCTCGGAGGTTTGGAGCACCTCTCACTCCAGAGTTCCCAAAATAGAGTTTTCTCCACAAGCCCTGCTCTGAGACAACCAGTATGTTTGTGGTGGTGTGTGAATGATGCTGAATACATTTTCTCTCCTGCTTTTTGGGCCTAGTGATGCGCGGGATGAGGAGGTCTGGAAGTGCTGATGAAGGTGAATGTGTCAAAAAGCAGATTTCTCAGAAAGGACTGCAGTTTTAGGAACATTCCTTTGGGAAGGAGATTGTAGCTCTGGACAGAGCTTCGTTCATTTGTTTCAGAGCATCGTGCTGCATGGGTAGTTGGGGCAGTTGTTGGTTTTGCATATTTAAAGCAAAAAATACTCATTCCAAAACTCTCTCCCTCTCTTGCATTGCCATCCATGAAAATGATCAAAAATCTCCAGTTTCCCAGATGGCAGGATCGTTTTCTGGCTAGTTCTCTCATCAGTGCATGTTGGCAATTTATTTGTCTTTCTAGCCCAAGTGTACTTTTTTCCTTTCTTTGGATAACATTCCTCTTTCTGTCCTTGAAGAGTGAGGAATGAAGCCTTTCAGTCTTAAGGATGATCACCAGGAAGATCCAGGCCATTGCAGAGTGGGAGATGGATGTTACCAGAAATTCTGTACCATTGCTTAGAAATCAGTTTAAGCACCATGTCTGCTCTAAAGCTGTGAATGCAGACTGTAAACAAACAGAAGTCCATTGCTGGATCCCTTTTTTCTGTCAAAATTTCTTTGTTGTCCTCATCTTCAGTTTCTGCATTAATTTCTGCTACTATGGCATGCACTTATTTTGCTTTTCCCCATTAAGAGCCAGATTTCTATTTGCTTCCTAAGGTTCTTCTGAGTCCATGGTGCCAGATGATCCTCCTCAGCAAATCCATGGGTTTTTTTTCTTAAAGGCTTCCTCATATCCTAGTATCAGAAGCCAAAAAAGCCTGGCTAGGTCAAAGCCACTCCCTACCATGTCCCAGGCTGCCCGGTTCCCACTGAGCTCTCATTTCTCCAAAAGGTCCAGCTTTCTGACCATCTCCAGCCAAACCTCTGAGCTTACCCTCACCTCTCCCTTCCCCAGATCTCTCCACAATGCCTTCAGGTTCTCAAGCCCTTGGCACCCCTCCCTCCCTGCACCGTGGTTTCCTTGCCCATATCTCTTCCCCCTGCTTCTGGCTCAGTCTGAGCACTCACCCTTTCCAAACTGCTTGCTCTCTTCCAGCCACTGGAAACCAGTGTTCTTTCTTCACTTCTTTGTCCCCTTAATCAGAGAAACAGAATCACAGAATCATTAAGGCTGGAGAAGACCTCTCATCTCCATGTCCAACCCCAGCCCATCCCACCATGCCCCAAACACATCCCTCAGTGCCACATCTCCATGGCTTTGCAACACCTCCAGGAATGGTGACTCCACCACCTCCCTGGGCAGCCTGTGCCACTGCAGCACCACTCTTTCTGAGAAGAAGCATTTCCTAATATCCAACCTGATCTTCTCCTTATGCAGCTTAAGGCCATCAACTCTCATCCTATTGCTGTTACCTGGGAGCAGAGCAACAGCCACAGCCTCCTTTCAGGAGTTGTAGGGAGTGATGAGGTCTCCCCTGAAGCCCCCTCCTGACCACCCTGAACAACCCCAGCTCCCTCAGGTCCACTAAAAGTCCATTCCTCATACTGTGCCCCACTCACAGTGCCCTGCCCCAGCCCACTGTCCCCCCAGTCCACCTGCCCTGCTTTTCCCTCACTGAGATCTCTGTTTTAATACTCCAGGCCCCTTTGTTCTGATTCCCCCTTCCACCAAAGCACCCCATTTTATTATTTCAGCCTCTTTCTCCGGGCATACCCAGCACCCCATCTGCTGGGCCGGGTCCCTTTTTTCCACTCCTTATCCAAGCATCTCTGCTCATCCTCAGCTCCGCACACCGCACCGAAAGGCAGCAGTCGCCTTGGCTTTCCCAATTAAAAAAAAAAAAAAAGAAAATAAATGCGGTTTTATTGCTTGTGATGGCTTTTCCTTTTCCCCCTGGCTCCGATTCGCAGAAGCGTCCATCTCTGATGCTCCCAATAACCACCGGTGTGCGAGGGGTGGGACGGAGCGGAGCGTTACCGCAGCCCGGCGATGCGAGGCGGCACCGGGGAGCTGCGAGAGCAGGGAACCAGGCTGGGAGACGCAAACCCCTCACTCCGCGCTCAGCGTCATCCCATTGGTTCCTGAGCTGCTGGTTTAAAGCCGAGAAAAGCTCGGAGCACTGAGCCTCGCAGGCAGACGGAGAGTCTCAGCCAAGTTGCCAGCACGCTGCAAGGGATCGCTGGGTGTCCGCAGCTTGGCGTGTCCGAAAAGGCAAAAAGGAGAGGGAACAACAAAAAAAGCAGAATAAGGGGGAAAGGAGGCTGACCCAGCCCTACAGCCCCACGGGGGAATAATGGACGTGACCATCTCTCAGTTCATCTTAGAAGAATTTGATGTCAACTGCAGCCTCCTGGATCTACAAGAGACTGTTTTAGAGAGTTTCTCTATCTCTTTCCTGGGCTTTCATGGTAGGAAACATTACCTAGCGCAGGGCTCCGAAAAGCTCGACGATTGGGTTTGCTTTGTGATGCAGTGTGTTGCTTTTGTGTGCTTTCTCAGCTGCTCCTTTCTCCCTTTCTGTCTCTTTTTCTCACTCTGAAGGTCTGTACTGTAATGCCACCACGGATCAGATCGGGACCTGCTGGCCCAGAGCCTCGGCGGGGAAACTGGTGGAGAGACCCTGCCCGGAGTTCTTCAATGGGATCAAATACAACACCACAAGTAAGTGCAAACTCCTTTCCTTCTCTGGCACATCTGATGTTGAGAAATCACCTGGGGACATCCAAATTATTTCTCCCATGAAAAAAAAAAAAAAAAAGAAAAAGAAATGCGTGTTTCCCTGGGAATTAACATTTCCTCCACATTCCAGCCTGTATGCTCAAAATTCCTGCCTGGAATGATGCAGATTTCTCAGAAGTTCTGACTTTTGGATGCTGATTCTTTTTTGGTTAATCGTGTTTGGGCAGACTGGGTAAAAATGCCCCCATCAATTCAAGGAGGATGTATTGTGCTGGCTGTCAGTGTGTTTATATGCAGATATGTATGGCTATATGCCTGTAGTAATGTTGCAGTGCTTCAGCCGTTTAGGTTACTAAAGATCCTCTGGCTTGCAAGGTGTTAAGTCCAAACAACTGCATTTTGAAAGGGCTTCCCCTTGGAGAGACTGTTTCTGTGAATGGGGACAAACAGGGCTGGAAGGTCTGTCTGATGAGCAGAAGGCTCTGGGATCTGTTCAGTAACTTCACGTCCTCTTTTAAGTCTGGGGTGGCTGCATCAGTGCTGCAAGAGAAAGGGGAGAGGGTGCTACAAGGCAGATGAAAGTCAGAGCAGGGGAATACGGGGGCTCCTTATAATCTCTTGGAACTGATGCTTCAGTCTTAGGGGTAAACAGTCGCGATGACTCACTGAGAATGCATTATTCAGGCTGTCGGACCCAGGCACTCATTTCCTTTCCCTTATCTGTCAATATTGTTTGGACCTTTCATTAAGAGGTTTTCATGCATTACTTCCAAATACGTCTCTCCTACTTGTTTCTCACTTCATTTTCCAGCTACTCCGGGCGCCTTTAGCTGGGAGCATTTCATTCTGTGTTCCACTCCTAACTGTTGTTCAGGTGTTAATCTGATGTTCAGGCAGTGTTGCTTTCATGGCGCTAGCAATGACCCTCTCATCTCACACCTTATTTTTTAACTTGTTGAAAGTGACTTTCCTGTTTCCCCAGGTCAGACAACTAAACAAAAGTTCTGTGCATGTGCTGTGCAAAAGAAAGCATCTTTCCAGATGTGTTCTTAGGGATCCATCATTATTGCCTTTAAGCAAAGTAAGAGAGTTACGGCTGCGGGATCGTCCCATGTTCTGGTTCTCTGACCTGTGTGCTTTGCAGTAAGATAGATGGGAAGGGGCTGGGTTATGCTGTCTGTGATTATAGTAAATATGGCAAACATTTCCAGTCTCGGTTGAGACAAAAAAAACCCCATTCTGAGAATTAAGGGCAGATTGAACAAGAGCGAGCATATCAGAATGTGCCCTGAAAGAGCAAGCAGAGCAAAGGTGCTCGGAAGAAGTAGGAGTATTTTTTTTCTGTTTCCATTTCTTTGGCAGAGGATGTCAGTATTTCCACTGGATTATTTTTGTTCCTCCAAAAAGAAAGAATAAAGGGGAAAAAAAAAAAACCAAAAAACCCTGCTGATTTCTTATTTATGTCATAAATACACTGGAGAGAATTTAAATGTTTTTCCTGTGCGTGGATTAAAAAAATCTTAAATACCCCAGTGTATTTTGATGAACTGTGTTAATGCCTACAGTAGTTCATCGCCATGCTGATGTAAGGTTCTTCTCTGGTCTCTCCATTGATGGCTAATTCTCATCTTACAGTGGCATACATCTCCTCAAATACATTCTTAAAGCAGTGGCATGTTAATTTAAATTGCAGAAATACTGATGAGGTTGGTTTTTTTGTGTGGTTGGTTGTTTTGGGTGTTTCTTCTTTTGAATGGCAGTAATAATTTCTTTGTCACAGCCTGGGAAAACGGACATTTTTCTCTTTCAGTATAAAATGTGAGTATTTGTGATAAGAAAATGCATGTCTGCAGGTTGGGCTCACAGTGCGTGCTGTGCTGGTGCCCAGGTGCAGCAGTGTGTAGAGCTTGGAACAGAGAACTAAGCTACACTCTAGCTTGCAAGGATCTTATACTCCTCCATTTGGGCAGCTCTTCCAAGTTGTGTCACAGAAGAGGAGCAGAAGGGCTATCCTGAGGTCTGAGTCAATTTGTACAGTCAGCAGCTCGCTGGGAACAGTCCTTGGTGGTTACAGCTTGGAAAAGCAGTGGGGCAGCAAGCTCAGATTGAACAGAGAGGTACGACTTCTTTTGTGGTTTGAAAGAATAGACTGTTAGTACATGGAGAATATGCCTATAATTTGGGGAGGCCAAGTGTTTGAGAAACATTTAGATGTTGTACTGGGAGACATGGTTTAGTGGGAAATATTGGTGATAGGTGGGTGGTTGGACTGGATGGTCCTGGAGGTCTTTGCTAACCTTAATGGTTCTATGATTCTATGATCTGATTCTTTTTACTTGCATGGTTTCACCATATTAGTGGGATGGCTAGCTGTCCATTTGTAGAAGGACTCAGTGTCCTCAAAGCCTGAACTATGTGTGCTGGTAAGAAAATAAACACAGAGAACTGATTAAAACAAAACCGGGACATGAAGCTTGCAGATTTCAGAGGTGAATAACCCAGCTGCAAAGTCAAGACTTGGTCAGGGGATGGCTTGGAGTGGCGTGAGATTTCTGCCTTGGACAAGGAATGTAGTTTGTCCCATTCTGTTTTGCATTTCGGTGAGGCAGAGGGAGATTTGGTTGTGTGTAACATTGTACCGAGTTGGTTCTGAGAGACAATTCAGGCAAGTATAGAAAAACCACCGTGGATTGCCTTTCCTCTTCTAAGGGCTTATCCAGATCTGGTTTGTGATTCAGCTATTTGTTGCACTGTCGTGAATCCTGTATTTGAAAGCTGTTGCCTTTGAGGAGCTGTAGCATAGTGTTAGTTGTGTTTTACCTGGCTGTTAGTTTATTTTTCAATCTAACGCATATAAAACTTCTGGATCCGTTGCGGTGATTTCTTTTTAAGAAATTAAGACCTCAGAGATTCAAACTTTGAACCCGTTTTCTGTAAGCAGCACATCAGCTTGAGGACACAGACCCATAGAATTCCTCTTTATAAAAGATCTTGCATTCCAGACACCAGAAAAGCCAGACTTGTAAGTGCCCAAACTGTATGGAGAACATACAGCAGGCTCAGTCATGCTCAATGCTCTGCTCCGTGGCAAACCAGCCTCCCTGAGTCCTGGAACTCACAGTTCCATTTCTCTGCCTTACTGTAGTTTTTGTATTGTAGTTTTGTATACATGTAGTGCATGGAATTCAAGGCGGAACCACACATCAGCTCATGGAAGGCTTTGGATGGACCTCTTGGTATCCATCTTGTCAGCTGTTACGTTTTGACCATCACGCTAACTCAGCAACCAGATGCGTGTGGAATGCTCCAACACCCTGCAGTGTACCAGCACAAAAAATACCACGTGAGAAATAGCGCATTAAAGATATATATAATCCTGTTTGCCTTACTTTTCATCAAATATTTCCATTCTAACTGCAAAAAATTCCCGCGGCGATGTACTGGTGTGCCTGTGTTTCTATGCGTCCCCTGGGAACTGCTGAGTGACTCAGATAAGTTTCAGCTGGATTCATAAAACACAGTCTGTCAGTCTGGGAGTATTTCTCATCTCTGACACTTTGTTACTTTTTGGGCTTTTTGGTTTTTTTCCCTTCTTAATTTGAGAAACACAGTCATGCTGACAAATTAACGTCTGGTTTCTCCGTAGTGCGATGGGTGAGCATAGGCAGAAAGTTGTCTGGCCAACCATCTGAAAATGATGCTATCCATTTAGAGCTTTGCTTTTTGGCAGCGAAGCTTTTGTGTTAAACCTAGAGGGAAAAAGTAGAAAACAAGGGGGAAATGTTGGTGCCGTGTGTGGCTGTGCACTTGTCTCTGTTCAGGATCTATATTTAGCTAAAGATGACAGTATCATTGCTGCCCTCTAGATGTGTTTATGCTTTGACAGCGTGAAGCTCTTATTCCTCTTTTAGAAAACAGAATAATTCACTTATTAGGGTATCCTCAAGCTTGATTAATTCAGTAGATGGGCATAACAAGGCTTTTTTCACAGCTCACAGAAGAGGTGGTTGTAAGTATTTGGAGCGTGTCACAGGCTAAAGTATGTCTACTTCAGCTCTTTCCTATCACTGCAAATTGCCTTTTGTAATGGGAAATTCCAGTGTCCATCACACAGCAAGAGATGGCTCTGGTAGCCATGGATGGCTGGTTGGAGTTTGGCTAAAGCAGCCAGTGCAGTGGAAAGGGCTTTGTGGTGAGACAGATCCCCAGGCTAGCATGGCAGATGGTGGTGGCAAGCCAGAAGTGGAAGTATTGCAAGCCTCTTGTCTGTAGATTAAGGAGAGCTGTGGAAATGCTAAGTCACAGCTTGAAACAGTGATTTGAGCACCTGGTGGGTAGGCAGGGCCAGCCCAGGGGAGCTCAGGTGCATGCAATGCATCTGAGTGACCAGCAAGTGTGGACTCTGGCTTCACCCCTTCCCAGGCCTCATTTAAGGGCTGGCAGTGGAGGTGTGGGTGTTGTGCTGGGTGTCTGTTGAGCTGAAATGAACCCCACGTGGGAACTGGCCTTAGGAGGTCATGCTACTTTTGTGGTGAGTGGGATAAAAGGTCTCTGCAGCTCTCTCTGTGAAGCCCATCTCTCTCTCTCTCAGTATGCGAAAGCTCTTTGAGACAGGCACTTCAGATGAATGTTTTGGGTATTGCAGAAAGCATGCTTATTTTCTCTAGGCACTCTGCTGCTGGAAATAGGCATGTAAGCACCTAATGGAGCTCTGGTCCCTCACTGTCTGTTACAGGGGTGTGCTCACCACCTTTTCCTTGTTGGCCCTGTAACTGGATGCACTGTTGAGAAGCATTTGGAGGGCTGATAACTTAGCAACTGGGCTGCTGTTTGTGTGTCCAGACATGGGAGGGGTTGAGCTACTGGCATGGGTGTCACAGCTATATCTGTTGGCATGAATTGCTTCACACTGAAAGAAAAAATCCCACAGCTCTTTGTTGCCTCATCGCTTATAATCTTTTGTGTGATGAGGGAAGGGTGAAGAAGTGAATTAATAGCTCTCTTTCTTTTCCATGCTCCTCTTCTAAAAGGGGTTCGAGGGATTATTTTTAAAGGAGCAGAAGAGCTAATTTTCAGAGGTTAAACAGTCATTGTTTTGACAAGATCTAACCTGTGCTGCTTTTCTTTCTGATTAATTATTGTTCAACGTTAAAATCGGAGCACTGGTTTTAACCTACGTATAAAACAGGAGCCTTGCTTGGAAATCATCAGTCTTAGAGTCTTGTTCAAATTGTGTGGATAAGATCCACCCTGGTAATTACAGAAACATGCATTTCTATAAGTTGGCTGGCCTAGAGGCTCAATTAACACTTTCACATTGTGTTCTACCTTGTGTATTTTACCAGCCTGAGCAGCTCTGTTGATCACATACACGCGGCTTACCTTCTCCTGAGTGATTATTAGGGTTTGATTTCTGAAGGCTACGTCCTTGCAAGCCAAGTCCCTTTGTGACAGATGGAGACCATTTATGCTATGGTGGCTTTTCGTCTTCAGGGAGAGAAGGAAATTAAAGGTCCATTAAGAGTGCCTTGTCAGCATGAGTGGCAGTTCCTAGAGGCACAGCTGGATGCAGTGAAGGTGTGGGCTGGGGAGAAGGATGAGGCAAGAGGAAGTGTCCAAGTGGCAGCCAGCAGATGCTGAGCAGTGCTGGTGTGCTGCCATTTGGACCAAAGGGCTCTTTGCATATTTAAAACACATTGCTGAGATGAGGTTTCGAAAGTCACATACAAAGCTTTCTCCTTTTGCTAGGCAATGCATGTGTGTTTTCAGACTTCCAGAAGTCTTACTGAGCCCTGTCACCTTCTTAGATGCCTGGAAGGCTTTTACCCCACTGGACTCCTTAGCGACTGGAGGAGATTTGGGTCAAGAAAAGATGTTTTGTAGCCAGTTTTAATTATGGACTCACCACAGAAAGGTAATAAAAGGAAGTCTTCAGTCATGCCGGGGTGACCAAGACAGTATTTGCCAGTTAGGGAGTCAAGAGAACATGAAAGTTAAAGGAAGGAGATGGATGAGAAATGGGGAAAAAAACACAGCAGAGGGAAAATAAAGCTGGAATTGGAATTCTGGAGGAGGGAATAAAACATATTTTTAAGCTCATAAAACTCTCTCTGAGGAGCCTGAGTCTGCGGCTGATGAGGTCAGCTTGACTCCAGTAGAGTTGTATCCAGATGAAAATTTCAACCATCTTCGTTCATTTTCTCTTGTTACTTTAGGTTGGGTTCTTCCACAAATAAAGCAGTGGGAAGCTCTTGATTTCAGTGCACACACAATGGGGAAGGCTTTACATTTTTTCCTCAACTTTTTTTTTTTTTCTCCTTTCCATTGTGAGGCATAATTTGCAGTAAAAGATCTCTCTGCTTTTGCAGTTGGAAATAGAGCGTTGGAAACAAAAGGAGAAATGAAAATAACTCATCTTTCTTGCTACTATCATCCTGTGAAGTGCGTGATATTTATTGAGCGTAGAACAGAAGTTAATTGCATGTAGTAAAATAAGAAAATTACTAATGCTGCTTCAGTCATTTGAGGGACCTTTCCTGCAGCTAATTTAACAATGATTAGTATTTTTGTTCTTCACCAGCGAGCTATGAGCTGGCTTTGCTATAATCCTCTTTTGCCTACGTGGGATGCTCGATCTTTGGGGCAGATTTGACACATTTCCCAGAGCTTACTGCTGCAGTTCCAAACCTATGCCAAGGGCCAAACCTATGCCATGCACAGTAGTTGGTGTCTTTCCTTTGCCCTGACCCTTGCTGTGCCCTGACCTTGAGCTTGGGGCAGAGCACTCATCTCCTGGGGTTGGTTGGAGAAGTGGCTTGTTGCAGTGGGATGAGAGAGCCTGAGCCCCATGGCAAAGACTGGGTTTTTGGATGTTTCTTCTCTAAGATGCCTACTGCACCTCTCTGTTGCTTGCCTGAGCAAGCTGTTGCCTAAACAGCTACTTCCAGCTGGCAAACAGATGATTCCCACTCATTGGGAATCAGATAACGCTTGCACAATCGTGCCCTTCTGGGTAAGGGGGAGGAATGGAGGAGACAACAGCTCATGAGAATGTTGGAAAGGGGAAGAACCAAATGCATTACAGTGGGATACAAAGCTCATCTGAGAGGGGGAAAAAATCCCACCCAGTTAGATCAGTTTGGGGACCCTCACATGGATGTGGGATTTCTTTGGTTATTCTCCATCTTCCACCTAGCTGTGCTGTTTGAGGGTGAGGTCTGAGAGCTTGCTGGGAAGAGTGTAGCCAGGATGTGACTCTGGCTTCCAGGGAGTGTCATTGGAATGGCACTGAAGGAATGGTCACCCGTAATTCTTCCTCTCAGCCACAGGGTGTCACTTAAAGTGCAGGTAAAGTGACCACAAGCATCTGCACTGAGACACTTAAGGGTGAAATGATGGATGGTGTAATGAGAACTGGTGTGACCAGTGGTCCTGGACGTTGTCCTGCTGTAATCACTGGCAGTGATGCTTTAGCAGCTGCCACATCCTGCTGGGTGGTAAAGAGGGCTCTCTGAAGGGAAGCAGTGACCAGAAAACAGAGGAGGAGGAGGAGGTGGTGGAGGATGCTTAGAAGGAGCCTGGCTGTCCTTGGCCTGGGGGAGCGCTTGCTGGGCAGCAGGCTGCAGGATGGAGGGAATGGCTGGTGCTGGTTTCACCAGGGCTGCTAAAGTAAGGGAAGTGCTAAGCTCTGTTCCCAGGGAGGTGTTCTGTCAGAAGAGCTGTGTAAAGCATAGCGCAGCCGTTTGAGGTGGAGAACCTCCATGAAAGAAGCTTAAGCAGGCAACTTGCATTTGGCTGACAGAGGAATTCTTCCTTGTTGCACATCCTGTGCTCATTACCACGCTGCTACCTGTTGCATCCCTTTGTCTCTCCTATCTGCAAGAAACTGCTGGATTCCCCCCTGAGAACCCTCAGGTGCTTGGCAGATGCTGTAGGTTCTCCCTCTTAACAAGAATAACAAACAGATATAGGAAATGTGGTTGCTATTTGTGGCTGCTGAAGTTGCCTGTTGCCAATGGGAAGGCTGTTCTGCAGCTCAGGAAGTCCAAACCCACCAACTAGATTTAGATGCTTATTTCCATTTCCTTCTTTGTTCCTCAGTGGCATGGAAGTATCTTTGCTCTTCATGTAGTGGTGATTGTTTGCAATTTCTGTGGCTTGGAAGAGCAGTGTTTTAAGCTGTGTCTGGGTCCCAGCGAAGTTCTAACTGCCAATGTCATGCAAGACTTTGCTTGTGGTCTGCTGTCCTGTGGAAAGGAAGCTCTTACTCAGTTTTGGACCACAACACTGCTTATTACTTGGTGTCAGCTTATAGTAGCCATTCTAAGTAGCTTGGGAAGACGATGAGAAATATGGTATCCCATGGAAATCTGAGGGAGATGGATTTTTAGTAGATATTTTCCTTTTCAGCGCTGTTTAATTCTGATCAGATGTTACTTGTGGAATTAGTAACCAGTAATCTCTTGGGACAAATTCCTAAAATCAATAAAACTCAGACTGCATTATGCTGACAAAGTTCTGCAGTGCTTGGAAACAAACTGGAGGGCCAGATGCTGTTCCAAAAGAGACCTGTAAAATAAGAAGCAATCTATTGAAGCAATTAATAAGAACAAAAACTGTCTCAGTATTTTAAAAATAAAAATCTTTCCCTGGGAAAATTACAGAATGATAGAATTGTTTTGATGGGAAGAGACTTTTAGAGGCCATCTGGTCCAACCTCCCTGCAGTGCACAGGGACGCCCACAGCTCCATCAGGTGCTCAGAGCCCATCCAGCCTGACTTCAAGTGCCTACATTATGGAGCATCCACCACCTCTCTGGGCAACCTGTGCCAGTGCCTCACTGCCCTTATTGTATAAACTTTCTTCCTTACATCCAGCTGTAATCCACCTGGCAGGGGGTGAAGCACCACGCAGTCGTTTGCTCCCTCCTTCCCTTCCCAGTGGGAAAGAGGAGAGAGTCAAAGAAAGAACACAAGGTAGAACTCATGGGTTGAGATAAAATTATTTACTAAGATAGAGGAAAAGAATCTATAATAACTATGGCAAATATACCTACATAGATGTATGTAACCAGTGATGCTCAGCTAGCCCCCAAGCAGTGGAAGAGACACAGAGATGTACTTCCACCACCTTCAAAACTGCTTCTGCATGATGTCATTTGCTATGGAATACCTCTCTGGCCAGCTTAAGTCAGATGTCTTAATTCTTTTCCCTTCCATCTCCCTGGGCCCTTTGCTGAGAATGACCTTGGCTCTGTACAGCACTGCTTAGCAGCAGCTATAAACATTGGTGTGTTACCAGTATTGTTTTACTCCTAGAATAAAAAGCATAGCATCATAACAAACACCCTGAAGAAAACAACTCTATCACAGGGGAAACTAAGACATCCAGCCAGGTGACATCAGTGGCTCTTCCCCTGTCCGTCGATGCAGTTACACCAGCATAGAAGACCATTAGATTCCTCAGGCAGGATTTGCCCTTGGTGAAGCCATGCTGGTTATCCCCTATCACCTCCCTCTCTTCCCTGTGCCTTAGCACAGCTTCCAGGAGGATCTGCTCCATGATCTTTCCTGGCACAGAGGTGAGGCTGGCAGGTTGGTAGTTCCCTGGGTCATCCTTTCTACCCTTCTTAAAAATGAATGTAATGTTGCTTTCTTTTTTTTTTTTTTTTTTTTTTTTTTTTTTCAGTTAACTTTTTTTTTTTCCAACTCTTTGAAAGGATAGATAATATCAGGACAAGGGGAGACTGTTTTAAGTTGAAGGAGGGAAGATATAGGTTGGATATCAGGGGAAAGCTCTTTACTATGAGAGTGTGTGGTGCCCAGAGAGGCTGTGGATGCCCCGTCCATCCCTGGAGGTGTTCAAGGCCAGATTGGATGGGACCCTGGGCAGCCTGGTCTGGTATTAAATGGGGAGGTTGGTGGTCCTGCCTGTGGCAGAGAAGTTGGAGCTTGATGATCCTTGAGGTCCCTTCCAACCCTGGCCATTTTGTGATTGTACGATTCAGTCACCAGGATCATCACCTGACCACCATGACTTTTCAGACATCATTGAAAGCAGCTTGATGACTACATCCCTCAGGACTCTGGGATGAATCTCATCAACACCCATAGACTTACGGGTGTTTGGGTTGCTCAGAGCTGATTTTTGCTTATAGTGGGAAGGGCATTGCTCCTCCAGTCCTCACCTTATCACCCTTCTGCTCAAGGGCTGTGTGAAGAGCAGTTGCCAGTGAAGACTGAGACAAAGAAGTTGTTGAGTACACAACCTACTGACTCCTTGTCAATTATCACCAGCCTGCCTGTATTGCTCACTGAGGGGGGTATGCCTGCTTGGTCTTTCCTTTTGGGTTGATGTACCTGTAAAAGCCAATGGAAAATGGAAGAAAGAAGAATCTTTCCCAATGTGCATGCACTGTCCAAAACCCTGTATAGCTGAAAAGTGCTGACCATAGAGTGACCCATAAATTAATGCAGTTCCTTATCTTCCTGAGTCAGCCAGGGAGCAGAGATTGGGATGGAAAACAGAAAACGTGCTGTGGAAATGAAAAAGACAGAACAGGAAATTACTTTTTTAGTGCACTGTTACCATCTCAACTAAGCTCGGATGTGAACTGCTACTTACTCTTTTTCTCAGTGCTGAGGGTGTTAATTATTGGCAAGTTATGCCACTAACACCTGAAACGTCAGCATCTATGTATGGTGATACACCTGGACAACTGTGAGCTCATGCACTTGTTCTCTGAGTGACGTGGGGCTGCAGGGAGCCAGATGACTGCTGCCAGCTCACAGGTCCTCTGCAGAGTCACAACCTTTCATAGTTCCTTACCAAAGCTTTGCACAAAGAAAAGCCAGGATCCCATAGATCCATATTTGGTTCATTTCAACCATCCAGGGTGGTCTTTTACATTTCCCACTTCAAATAAGCTTCGTGTGTAAATAATTCATAGTTAGCACATCTGCTTCATGTTGGGCCTCCCTGAAAATGAACATTTCCACCTGTCGGCTCACAGCACCGCATCAGAGTTGGTTGTGACTAAGGAAACCTTTTTTGCAGCACTAAAATAAGAAGGGTTGTGTTTTATTGGGTTTATTTTGGTTTGGGAAGGGAAAAGAGAGAAGAAAGGTCTTTTTGGATCTGCACTCTGCTTCAGAGCCCCCTCAAAAAGGACAGGGTTGGACCCAAATGCATCTAGGATGGTGCTCTGCATTTCCAGCAGAGGATGTAGCATTCTGAATACAGGTAAGTGCTGCAGGTTCCTCTTTTGTCCTTGTAGAGGTCTAGAAGACCATCATAAAGATTTTTCTCTTATAGTTAGGTCACCTCTATCCCATTCTCAGCCTGCATTTGCTTTTTTTTTATCCTGATGTTTCTGTAACGCCTTCATCTCTCCTTTCTCCTACAAAATGAATTCTGCAGCAATAATCGCAGTTTTATTCCCTCCCAAGAACCATTTAAAGCTTTCTTTTATCCACTCCGTGAATGCTGACGGAATAGATGGATGTGTGAACTGCACTGGAGAGGCAGGTCTGGCAGACGAGGGCAGGCGTCACAGCAGCGTGCTTCAGTTTACATTGTCATGAGCGAATGTAAAATGTTCTCGTGTCACTGGAAATGTGATAAAGAGCAGTTTGATTTTTCGGCAGGTGTGTGTAAGGTACTGGAGATCCTTGTTTTGCTGATTCCCTGCTAGTTTTCAGCTGCAGACCCGTGACTGGGTTGCTGCAATTGCATCAGCACTCTGTGGATGAGCAGAAGTAGAGCAACTGATTGCAAATACGGGTCCTCAAGAGATTTTTTTTTTATTGCTATCTTTCATCACTTTTTCAGCTGGTTAGGTAAGCTGCATGCTTCCTGCTTACCTCACCTTGATGTGCTTCCAAAACCCTGTTCCTGATTCCCCACTCCTGCAGCACCTTGACTAGGCACTGAATGTATCCTTAGTGGGGCAGACATACGAGTAAGTCACTGATGCTCTGCAGAACGTATGGAAATCAGCCATGAGTTGATCAACAAATTGATGAGTTCCACTTAGCTTCTGGTAAACCCGAGCTAAAACTCCTTTTCTTAAAACTCAGGAGACTAAATTCATTTGGTAAGTTGGTTGTCCACCCAACTCTTTGCGTTCAGGAGTAACTTTGAAAACTTTGCACTGATTTAACCAACTTCTTCTGGAAATGAAGTGTTTCTAGTAATTTCGAGTGCTCGGTTTCCTGTTGGGATTCCATAGTTTCTACCTTTTGATCTGTGTAATTGCTCTACACCATCTTGTTTGCTTTAGTTCACACTTTGCATGATTTGTGGGGAATCAAGTGAGGCTCACGGGGCGCTGACCTTTGTCTTGTTGACGTGTTGCCTTAATGAAAATCAACTGGAAAAGGCAGGGCTAATTGCTTTCATTTGATCCTGTACTGCTGATGACTCATTGATGGCTCTTTCTGGAAAGCAGATACTCAAGGTAGAAGGACTGGATAAAAATAGCTTTCTTGAGGTGAAGTTGAATAGTTTAAGTGCTGGAAGTTTCAAGTGCCTGGGTTCTGAGTGTTGTGTAATGCTTGCTGAAAATCTTGAACTCTGAATTTTGTATCCACATCTGCTTCCATCTTGGGGTAAGAAGAATAAAGCTGCTTTCCAGCTTTCAGCAGAAAGCACCAGTGACTTGGGTCCAGAGGTCCCTGGGATGAGCCTGGAGCTTGCATTTAAGCAGTGAGGTAAATTTTTGATGCAGAATTCCCTTTCACACCTGGATGGCTCTCTGAAGTCATCTAGAAACACACACAATGGCTATCAGAATTTAAAGCTCTCTCGTCTTATTGAGACTGACTTGTTTACACTGCTGATTTCTTTCCCTTACTCTAAGGGGAAGGAATTGCAGAAGGGTACAGGAAAAGTGAAAGTATTAATTAAAAAGGATAGCAGAGAAAAGATTGGGCAGCGGAAGAGCAGGGAATCATCCTGGCAGGCTGGGAATGAAAAGGGAGGCAATCAGTTGAGATGAAAGCGAGTGGAGATGGAAAGCTCATGCATGAGTTGAGAGCCACGGTGGGAATGGGTGAGGGGACAGTTTCTGCAATAAACCTGAGAAGGGTTTGAACCCTTTAGAACCCTTTGGAAGGGTTAAGTTTATATTCAGAAATGACTTTACACCGGGGTTGGCAGCACTGCATGGCAGGTAGTGAAGAGGAGAGCAGCTGCAAGCAGCTCCTCGGTGGGTATTGAGGGGTTGGATGGAAATATGGCCTCAGCTGCAGGCTAGGAAGGGCTCGGACTCAGTGCTGCCTAAAAATGTATTGTGTGAACCTTGATGGAGGGATGGGGCAAGTGTTAGAAGACACACAGAAGGCATTTGTAGAGAACAGCTTCAGTGCCATGCATGCCAACTGTGAGACAGCAATGAAAATGTGAGCAGTCATCCCAAGGAGCAGAGAGTGAGGGAGGGGAACTGTTGGTTAAATATCAGATACATAGACTGTGTGATATATGCTGCATGACAACAAGGATGAAATAATGGTCACAGTAGCCAACAGCAGTGTCTGCTGGAGCCTCTGAGCAAGCAAAACTCAAGGAAAAGTGGAAAAAAAATAGATGAGCCAGTGTATCTGTCTTGCAAATGAAATGCTGTCTGGTTTGTTATTTAGTGTGTTTAGCTTAAATGCTTGCTCAGTTTCCATGCTCCTATGGAAACAGCTGTCCATAGATTGTTTCTCTTAATGATCTGTTGCTGCCTCTCCTTTGGCTTTATGGACTTTTGAGTTGTTGGGCAGGCAGGCAGCAGGAGCACAGCCCTGTGTTAGAACTGATGGGGACTAATTGCCTCAAAAGAGCAGTTTTCATTGGGAATACAAAGACCTGGCCATGGCTTGCCTTGTGTGCCCAGGACACCACTAACATGTGGGGTTGTTGTGGTGCACAGCTGCGGTCAATAGAGAGCATTTGTGGTTGTGCCAGTTTGAAAGGGGTGGCAGTAGGCAGGTTTCACCTCTGACTGTCAAAACAGACAGAAAATGAGACCCATTCCATACCCTCAAGCATGAGGCCTTGCTTTCCTGCCCTTTGGTCTTACCCTTTGTAAAGAGCCTCCAATAAATCAAGATGTCTGTAACCTTACAGCTCTTGGAAAGACCTCTGTTGTGAGTTTTTGGTTTAGAGTGCAAGAAGTTGTCTGATAAAATGTCACCTTTATTCCTCAGTGCCATTAATTTCTCTGTTCAAGAAGGACAGTTTTGAGGACAGAACCGGTGTTTCGCAGTCCTTTGTAAGAGTTTTAATACCACGGCTTTCAGATGTGCAGGGTGCTAAGTAGGCTGTCAGAATCCAATATTGTAATATTATTCTCTCCAGGGCTCTTTTTCGGTAATAGAATCTTCTATTTTCAACAAGAAAACGTGAAGTGAATGGGAAGCACCCTTCTGCGTGGCTATCTGGGGAAACTGAACATTTGTGATCAACATGCTCACAGTATCTGTGAGCTTAATATTTTAATCTGTGCCAGTGATCCTTGCAGTTGCCGATATGTTTCTGTATTTGACCATCTACTTTTGGAGTTCATCTATCGCCCTTTATCTTGTTTTGGTGCAGATCTCCTTGTCTCCAGCACCTGCAGTTTTTCTGCGTGCCAAAGGGAATGCTTAGCTATCAAAATCATAATTCTTCTGCTACTTGGTGCTCTTCTCTGCAATGCAGAGTTGTTTGTTTCCTAGGCTACATTTGCTATTGTAATACATATTCTGTTGTCAAATAAACTATCCAGTGGGTTTTGTCCTCATTCCTCGATCCACTGAAGATAAATTACTGAACTGTCTTGCTTTATCAGAGGAGATTGTCTTCAATTTCTGTATACTGAGCTCAGTTCTGCAAAGAACTTTTTTTTCTGAAAATGCATTTCAGATACATCATTCAGCACCAAATGAAGAGGAATTCAAGCTATCAGGCAATGGTGGAGACATTGTAGAATCAAGACAAAGACAATATGCTAAAAGAAAGCAAACTTTGATGAGGCTATGCATTGCCTTTTCATGGTAAAACCAAAGCAGAGGGTATGTTGACTTTCTGGAAGCTTATTGCCTGTTAGATGTGGGAGACCCACAAATGCAGTTGAGTTTTCCAGCAGAGGAGGATCGTAAAGAGAATAGGGAAAGGGAGGGTTGTCCTTGGGGCTTTGCTCTGTCACTGGGATTACACCAGTAATACCATTTGGCATTATACCAATGGTCTCTGTCCATCCCAAAGCCCAGCTCGTGGACATTAATCAGTTCACAAGTCATCTTCTGGTTTGCTGCACTGTGTGTTTGCTGCACAGCAGGTGTTGGCTTTAAACTGGTATCCTTTGGGTGCTCTCATTCAGTGGTCATCTCAGCAACACGTGCTCTGGGATGAAACACAAGCAGAGCTGCTCAGTTTTACTCCACAGTCCTTATTTATGAACGAATGTCATTAACTTCCCCAACTGTTCAACCTTCACAGCTATTTCCATCAGCAGCAATGACTGGGATGAGCTAATTACATAGATTATGCAATTTGGTTGTGTATCATACACATAATTTTGTAATGAAGGAGGAGTGCTGTGTAGAAACCATTTGCATCAGCCTGCTTTTGACTACGAGGGAGAAACTTGCATAAAGTGGCCAAATAAGAGTCAGATCATTGATAACAACAAACAGCTTGAAACAATTCTCTGTCCATTTGGAAGCAATGCTAATGCATTAAAAAGCTTATTTGTGGGTAAGTAGCTTTCAGCTGCAGTACCAGCAATATTCTGGCTGCTTAAACAGATCTTATGAATGAATGTATGAAAATGTAACTGACCCTCTGCAGTTTTTGAACAGCTGATTTCATTTTTTGCAAGGCTAGGCAAGCAAATTGCTGTGCTGTGTGCTTTGTTGTCATGGTGTTGTTTGCAGTAATTTTTGTCTTCCTTCCTGTATGGATAAGGTTGTTGATGATTACCTTCATTCTTCTCGTGCTTCTGTAGTGCCTTGGGATTGGGTCTTTGGTTGGCTCCAGACACATAATGGAAAATGGCAACTATTAGGAGGCTCTAGAAGGGCTTTAGCCGACCAGAAGATATGGTATAAACACAGAAAAAACTCATTCTGACAGTTTTTCAAAATCATAGAATCATAGAATCTTAGAATGGCCAGGGTTGGAAGGGACCTCAAGGATCATGAAGCTCCAACCCCCTGCCACATGCAGGGCCACCAACCTCCCCATTTAATACCAGACCAGGCTGCCCAGGGCCCCATCCAACCTGACCTTGAACACCTCCAGGGATGGACGGGGCATCCACAACCTCTCTGGGCAGCTGTTCCAGCACCTCACCACTCTCTCTGTAAAGAATTTCTCCCGACATGCATCCTAAATCTTCCCTCCCTCAACTTAAAACCATTTCCCCTTGTCCTGCAGTTGTCAACCCTTTCAAAGAGTTGATTCCCCTCCTGTTTGTAGGCTCCCTTTAGATACCAAAAGGCTGCAGTGAGGTCACCCTGCAGCCTTCTCACCTCCCTCAGCCTGTCTTTGTAGGGGAGGTGCTCCAACCCTCTGATCATCTTTGTGGCCCTTGTCTGGACCCTCTCCAACAGTTCCCTGTTGTATTGTATTGTTGTCTTGTATTGGGAGCCCCAGACTTGGACACAGTACTGCAGATGGGGCCTCAGGAAGGCAGAGCAGGGAGGGACAATCACCTCCCTGTCCTCAGTAGTAGTTGTAGGTCAGAATCTCCATGCACTTCACCCAAGCTAGCTCGTTTCTTAGTGGTATATCCTGCCGTGAACATGGAAGGAGATTGTTTTATTCTCCCAAGAACCACAGTCTGCTTTGCAGTCCAGAGGTGTGATTTCAGCTGTTGGCTGTTGCACCCGTAGCCTCAGTGCCAACAGCATCAAATGTGTAACAGCTCCATCTCCAATTTCTGGTGCTCAAACCCAGCAGGGACAAAAAGACACATGTCAACACCTGGATCTGTGCTCTCACTGCCCAGTTCAGTTGTTTGCATTCCCATTGCTTTGTGGTAGCATTCATAATTGTCATGGAGCTGTTTTGGTCAGCACTGGAGATCTGTGCCTGAATTTTAAGTGAGTTGTAAGTGCTTTAAATTCAACACCTGGCCTGTTGCTAAATGTGCTGTTTTTCAGTCTCAAAAAACCATCAGAATTCATTCAGTGTGCTGCCTGAAAACCATTTTTGTCTCTTAGCAGCTTAGTGAAGTCCTATGGAGAAACTCTCTTTGCCTGAGGCACAAATCCTTTCCTAAAATAGACACCAGGCTGCACTGCCTTGTTATTTTTACTTTAAGTTCTAGGGTGGTTGTCTTAGTTCAAAGGATATCAAAATGGGTCTTTGTTTTCATTGAAATAAACTCACTGATCCGAAGCAATTATCTTCATTCACTGCATGTACTTTTATATATATATATAGGTATATATAGATGCTTTCCTGGAGTTTCTGAAATCATGTCCTATTTAATGTGGGCCTGAAAGCTGCACACAAAAGCTGAATGTGTGTTTCTGCCTTCTCTGACTTTGCTCCAAAGCTGAACCTCCCTCACTTTTCCCCACCTGCTGCTATCAGCTCGTAGCTCCAGGCTTTCCTTGGCCAGCTTCTCTCCACTCAACTCACCTTTAACAACTTCAGTTTCCATTGAAGCAGCATTTGCCAATCTGCTTCCCTCACAGTTACTGCAAGGCCATCAACCCCAAATGCTCTGGGATTCTGTGATCTCAGTGTTTTAATTCCGAGGTCAGTGACTGTGGCTCATCCATGGGAAAAATGTTTCCATTAGTAAATAGAAAGAGGATGGACGGATTGAAAGGAGGATGTGTGAACTGGCTGCTGTCACATGTAATCACACAGTATTCTCTGCAACTGGAAGCATGTTGTGAATGGCTTTTGTAAATGATTTCCAATGCTACAGTAACAGAGGCACTTGAGGTAATTGGTGTATGCACTCTGCATTGTAGATCTGTTTAAACAGAGATAATGACCTCTGCTTTTCTGGTAGACAGAACTAATTCCTGAGTAATTCTCTGAAGCTGAATGCTTCTTCCTGTCGTATTCTGGATGTACAATCATGTAACAGCTAATTAGGGCGATAAGCTGAATTTCACATATGATGGCCAAAAGAAACTGTTACATGATGTATCTTATTGTACACAATATATTGTTGTACACAATAGATGCCCCATCCCTGCAGGCATTCAAGGCCAGGCTGGATGTGGCTCTGGGCAGCCTGGTCTGCTGGTTGGTGACCCCACACACAGCAGGGGTTGGAACTGGATGAGCATTGTGGTCCTTTTCAACCCAGGCCATTCTATGATGAGTTTATGATTTAATTAAGATCAGACACTGAGAAGAACCAGGATTCTTGGTGATAAATTCTTACAAAAAACCTTAATTGGGAACTATCCCAGGATACTGTAATTGTGTAACTGACAGCAGGGTTGTCTTTTATTCACTGAAGTTTCATTTGGGAAATGCTATGCAGCAAAGCTCTCCTTGCACATTACAGCAGGTGAAGGGGTTCAGCTGTGAGATTTTCTTTGAGTGCAGGAGCTGTAAGAGCAGTTTCTCCTTGGTGTGCTCTCTGAGGTCATCATTGGGAATGCAGGTGGGCTCCATTGGGTGGATGCGATGGAAGCCTGTCTTAGAACAGCTTTTTTTCAACACCCAATCAGAACTTATTGCTATGGATCTTTATACAGCATTCTGTTACTTAAAAAACCAAAACTCAGCATGTGCTTTCATGTCTTTATTCCTTCTGTCTTGTCTAGAGGCAAGGTCTGACCCGCATACAGAGCGATATGCCTTCAGGGGAGGAGAGTGCACCACTCAGTGCCTTCCAGGAGGTGTGTAGAAGGGAAAGGGCAGAGCAGTTGCAGGCAAGACTGGGTCACCCCACTGCAATTTGTGAAAAGAAAAGTCTTGGAGTAAAAACGAAAACAAATAATGTTAAGCTTTAATAGAACAGCACTTCCTTGGGCTCCTGAGGCGCCGGGCCAAAATGAGCATTTCCAGAGGAAACTGTGAAAGTGAATGCTTATTTTTCTGACAGAGGAGGCTTCAGGATTTGGGTGCTCATTTCAGTGCTTTTATATTGTACTGCAGATTTTTGTCCTGTTGACATTTAATTGGAAGTAGGTTTAAACTGTCACAACTAGCCTGCTTTTTTCAACCAAACATTGCGTTTTGTACCCTGGTTGTAATGTGAACATGAAGGCTGTGCAGCCTTAAAACATAATTCAATGCTCTTTAAACATAAACTAAGCAAGAATGGCTTGGGTTGGAAGGGACTTGAAGGATCATGAATCTCCAAGCCTCCTGATGCAGGCAGGGTCACCAACCTCCATATCCAATACCAGATCAGGCTGCCCAGAGCCCCATCCAACTTGGCCTTGGACACCTCCAGTGACAGAGCATCCACAACCTCTCTGGGTGGCCTATCAAAGAAAAAGAACTCTGACATCACCTTTCCCACATTAAATATATAAGGCAGTATTAGCTCAGTGTTATTTGGGAAGTGAAATCCAAGTTGTGTTGATCAGAAAAGCATTAAAAAAAACATTGAAGACACCTCTTCATGCTCTTTGCATCCTTTGAAATGTGATGCAGTTTGTCCATTCCTGCATTTTGTCTTTTCTCCAGTGCAGTTGTTTTGGCAAGCTTGGGTGTTGAGATTTTGTGGTTCAGGACCAGAATATGAATTAAACAGTCCTCATTTGAATACCCGGTGTTTAAATAGTGCACACTCCATTTGCTCTCTGGGAGCAATTCCACAGTTGAAGTGGAAAGGGCACTGGGAATAAATCTATCTCAATGAAGGAAATTTAATTTGTGTGCACTCAATGATGATGTACTTTTCAGAAGAGAAAAATCTTTTACCAAGGAAAGCAGTAAGTGTAGAAATGGGAGAATGTGGAGTAAATGGAAGCACATGGTGAGCACTAAACGTTTCTCCTAGATGGGCTAGCGCTTTCTGACATATATAGATCATCTTGTTCTCTTTGCAAGGAAATCATAAATCTTTTTAAAGTCACTTTTTTGTTATTTTTGTTTTGCTTTGCATGTTCTAAAAATCCTCTTCTTGCATTCTCACTGTAAGCAAGCAGTCTTCGTGTCTCTCTCCCATGTCAACATGACAGGAAATCTGCAGTTGATTAAAGAGCAATCAAATCAGCTGCTGAATGATAGGAGCTTTCCATGACTTCCTGCCTTATGGTCCCTTTGTGCAGTTATATGTATTACACTTGAAATATGATCATGCATCCTCAAAACTTTCTTTCTACTCTGAACACGTAGAGCATTTTCTCCCACCCTACGTTCTCGGCTGATGTCCTTGCTGGATTTGTCATTTGCATATGGGTAGTGCTGTGCTGAGATGCCTGCCTTGCTTTCTCACCTCCTCCTTTCCTTTCCCAGTGCTTCCTTGGTGCTTAAGCTGTCCTTTGGGAAGGCGGTGCATAAACCTGTGGCTGGTGAGACAAATCTGTGTTTTGAAAGCCTCAGTTCTAGAGCTAAAGAGAAGGCTTTATACAGTCAGCCTGGGGGGAAGGAAGGCATGGGTGTGATAGGAGGAAGTTTTTCACTCAGAAGGTTGTGATGCACTGGCACAGGTTGCCCAAGGAGGTTGTGGATCCCTGCAGGCATTTGAGGCCAGGCTGGATGTGGCTCTGGGCAGCCTGGTCCACTGGTTGGTGACCTGCACACAGCAGAGGGTTGGAACTGGATGAGCATCGTGGTCCTTTGCAACCCAAGCCATTCTATGATAGAACTCTATGATATGCAGAGGCAAGTTTTCCTTAACATAGTCACCTTTCCCTCTTGGAAAGAGGAACAAGATCCTGAGCAATCCCAGAAATGGATGAGAAGCTTTAGTGTTCTGGGACATGGGTGTGATGGCTTAGAAACCAGCACAGACAGGCTTAGGATGTTGAACACGCTTATAGTATCCACCCTCCTGTTTGCACAGTTTGCAGTGTTTTGTGTCTGTAAGAAATGATTTGGAATTTCCATCCATTTCCTTGTAGGTCTGGATCTACAGGGGGTCAAAAGGCAGAACAGACCCCATGACAATTGAAATTTTTGGATCAAACTGCTGCCCAGATGATTTTGTATTACCTTGACCCTTGTGAATCATAAATTGGCTTAAGTTACAAGGGACCTCAAAGATCATCCAGCTCCGATACAATGACTTCTCCATAGAAAGGACAGACCTTCGTGGGGCTGGCTGCCAACAGGAGGCACTTCTCGGGGCTGAGCATCACTATAAGGATGTCTCGCAGCCTGCTTTGAAACCCTGACCCTTCTCACAGCAGGGTTTTATGGAATTGTGTTACAGACAGCCATAAAATCACATATATGTGGGTCTGGTGTGGCAACATGGAAACCTGCCACGCCACGATTATCAATCTGTGGTGAAGCTCCAGCCAACTAAAGTGAGATGTGTCGGAGATTGCCTACCAATCACTCCTAGTCAAAATGAGCTCAGGCTTTTAAGACCCATCAGAAAGCACAGCCAAGAAACGAAGCTGCTGAAATGCTTTTCTTAGGCTGTCACAGCATGTGCTGACAGAACCCACTGTACACTACAAAATTAGAAGAGATTTTTAAATCTCCCCTCTCCCTCCCATGCCATTTCAAACCCCCAAAGAGATAATAATTATCAGCTGATAGGAAAGCACCTTCCCACATAACAGCAGGTTTTCTTGGTGACGGATGCATTGTGTTAATAAGGTTATGTCAGGGGAAACAGCCTCTTTTCCCACCTGCTTGAGCTTGTTACAGATTAATCATGGCCTTCCTGGCCCACATGTGGTCGCTCAGCAAATTGTGCATGTGGGCATTTCATGTAAGCACGACGTTTGTTAGGGTGGGAGCAAGGAGATGCCTTGGGGAGCTGCACCAGCAGAGGAAGAGAGCACTGCAGACAGCCCCATCTTGCACTCAGAATGCCAAACACTCATCTTGGATCCCCCTTTTCTGAGTCAGAAGGGGTTGCATCCATGAAAACATCCCCCACAGAACAATGTGGTCTTTTGCAGTCCCCTCTTAGAACAGATCTCATGCTTTATCACTGCGTTTGTGCTATCACTTGCAAATTGAGTAATTCTGTGATACCTCTCCAGTACTGGTGTATGTTAGATGAATCAGGAACCTTACAGAAATTACATTTCCACTTAAAGTTTTTATACATGCTGTCCTAGAGGATGCGATAGGAACGTGATTCATGTTTCGTGCTACACTGTGGGGAAAGCATGCAAATGTGTCAGTGTTTACAGCTATGGAAGCAATGATCCAAGGCTTAGGAAGGGGAGCCCTGGGTAGTTTAGAAGTCGGGCATTCAAATGCAGGATCTAACAATTAGGTGTGTTAGCAACATAGCACATAGTACATTTTTAAAGTCAGCTGGTGCCTGCCTCTCCTCTTACCAGGTAGAACATCTCTGGTGCAGCGTTCCCTGTAGCAGTGCTGTGCTTGGTTTGTTATTCAATGAACCTTTTGGAACTAGATTCAGGGGTGATCAGGGAGAAGCTGGTAGACAGAGAGGCAAAACTGGAGCTTGAGCTCTTTAACACAATTTCTTTAACAAATGTTTCTCCGTTCCTCTTTGAAAAGAAAGAAGAAAGATCTGAGGTGGGTGTTGCTTTTCTCCTGCCAAGTGTTTTCATGCATTTGTTAAACCTTCCTTATCCTGCTCCCCAGTGGGAGAAAAGAAGGCATTTATAGGGAAAAACAATCAACAGAAAGCATAGTGCTATTATTAGGTGTAATTGGACTTCAAGACTTAGAATTACTGTTGTATTTCCCTCTGTCTGCAGGGACTTTGCCTTCTTATTTCCAACAAACCTGGTCTGCACCAGCTTAAAGGCACTATTTATATCCTGTCACATCAGCAGTCATCTTCGCAATCAAAATTCAAGCCCTTGGTCTTGCTGAGTGTTCAGCTCAACCCACGGGACAGTGGGATTAGGGGGGATTTTGTACTATTGAGAATTAACTTGTCTTTGCAGAGATTGGGAGAACTTGCCCATTACCTGGAAGCACCTGGATTTTTTAAGCTCTTGTATCATGGTTAGTTAGGAAAGCTGGTAGGCACGACTTTGGCAAATGAACATCTGTGCCATGCCTGCACTGAGGAGGAGTGAGAGATCAGTGGGATGGAGCTTCACTGCCTGTCTGTGCTACACCACCCCACGTGTGAGTGCAACAGGATCTGTCTGATCAATCTGGAAGACTGGAATTTTCTACGAGGAGATGATTCTTATAAAGTACTAGATTATGATCCATACAACAGTCTGAAATGAATACATTGGAACACTGGAATACACACTGGCACAGGCTGCCCAAGGAGGCTGTGGATGCCCCATCCCTGCAGGCATTCAAGGCCAGGCTGGATGTGGCTCTGGGCAGCCTGGGCTGCTGGTTGGTGACCCTGCACACAGCAGGGGGTTGGAACTGGATGAGCTTTGTGGTCCTTTGCAACCCAGGCCATTCTGTGATTCTACAAATAGGCTGCCAACAGTAAAAATCCCTGCAAAGCTGTACAGCTGTTCAGGTAGATATTCCTGACAGGCAAAACCCAAATGCTGATGGTGTGGTAGTCAGGTGTTGCAGATCCTCGCACATGTTGTCTCCTGGCTGAGGACAAGTCCACTTTCAGGCTGCTTTCCCCTCCCTTCCACTGCTGTGCTGATCAGATCATAACACTTCTCAATTCCACTGTGCTTTACCTGTGGGTAATAAAGCACAGTTACACCTCCTCTTGTTGTCACTGCCATTTCTCAGTGCGTTCAGTAATTACGGCAAGTGACTAATTGAATTCTGAATTTCAGCTACGAGGCAATTATTATGAAGTTCAAATATTATTATCAGCCCTGATAGCATCCCAGAAGGGGGTCAGGCAGGGAGCTTCATAGCTGTGTGCTCTTCAAGTTGATCAAGCTGAGAAACAAGCTGGGCTTCAGCCCTGGTAGTGACATCCTTCCTCCCAGTTTGTTGCTTTGCAGTGACTCACACCCACCACAGAATGGGGGAGAACCAGTGGCCTGTTGGACTGACCAACAGTGAGAACTTTTTCTCAGATGAAGCCTTCTCATGTTTTCTGTGTATCTCTATACGTGGATCTTCCCACATGTTTGTACTAATTTGTGTGTGACCCTGAGCGCTACTTGGATGATAGCCTTCCTTAGAACAACTAAATCATCCAGATTTCAAGTGTGAGAAGCGTTTAGAAGAGGCGTAGGAGTGGTTGTTCCACATCTAATGGCAGGTCTGTTCAGGACAGCTACACAAAGTGAACAGCCACTGGTCTGCTGAGTCTCTGCCTCCACTGTGGTGACTGCAGTCCCTGGGGATCAGCTTGCTTGCTTAAACATAAGATTACAGTTCTGTATGTGATGTCCTTGACTGAAGGCAAGAAGTCCATAAGGAACCTTGATGTCTGTGCCTTGGACATGGGATGTCTTGGATAGAACTCGATGTCCATCTAGCAGCATGTGCATGATGAGCTCCCCTTGCAGATGGGCAACCTCTGCAAGGAATTGAATAATGATTATTTGGCTGAGCAATAGGTGTTGTAAGCAGAGAATGACAAAGCAGTTTCCAGGATAGTTCCTGAGTCATGCTTCAAAGGAGAGATTGCTTTGGGAAAGGACAACTGGTTTGACACCATTCACACCTCAGTCCTGAAACGGTTCCAAATGAAGATGTCAAGAGGCAGAATGTATGTTGTACTGGAGATGTGTTTTATTGTACAGGTTTTGTTAGCTTCAGATGAGTCAAAGAAGTGAAAAGACACGTTTATGTTTCCTGAGAAGAGCTGCGTGGCATTGATTGGAAGGGAATTGGAAAGTCAGAAAGAACGCATGCTTTATTTTCCATTATTTCACATTCATGGGAATTTCAGGGATCAAAGACATACAGTGCCACGTTTCTGAGTGCTTTGCACAGTTTATTCTGTGGGATCTGTCTTAATGTGTTGATAAGGATATATTTGCAGGCAGGCAGCCTAGGACAAGAGCGAGCAGAGCAGAGGTCCATCAGCATCAGAAGCTCTGAACTGAGACGATGTTCTTTAGACTGTAAACTTTATCAGTGCATCTAATGGGCCTCGGGCTGGAAATTTGGAGATTTGTTTTCTGAAGTGAAGAAGTCTGGAGGATTTCTAAACTCCTTAAAAGTTCCTTTTCTGACTTTGCTTTTTGACACATTGTATGACCTGGGTGAATCGCTTGAGCTCTGTAGCAGATAGGAAATCAATACAGAAAGTGAGCATCATTAGGCTGCTTGAGTTTCTTGTAAAGCATTTTAGAATTTCTGGCAAAGGAAAACAATAGAAAGCTGAGCAGTGGTTCTGATGTGCTTTCAAGCCTGGAGAAACATCAGACTGGTGGGCTGATAAAGCTGAGGTCAGAAATGTTTTACTAGGGGAACATTCCTTGCCTGAAGTACTGTTTGTCTGCCTTCCAACCCCCACCTGTAAGTGCATCAACATTCAATATCAATGTCAAAAAAGAAGAAACCCAACCCAAAATGACAGCGTGATTTCTACAAAAACCCCTTTGTACAAAAGGCTGGCTCTCAGGATGGGGTTTGCTGGCATACAGAACAATAAGCATGGGTTTGATAACTCTTCTTTCCTGTCCTTATTTTTGTCTGAATGTCTCCTTCACACACAGATGAAGTATGCAGAGATGTTTTTCTTTTCACTCTCACGCACAGCTGAGTGCTGTTACAATTGCATCCAAGTGCTACCACTGTCACTTCTGGTTTCTAGAAATAGCAAGCAGCAGACTGATGCTCAGTGAAGCCTACCTGGCTCCAGCTTGTCACTGCAGCATTCAGAAGAAGCCCATCACAGGTCTCAGGTGGGAAGGATGGCACATGAATAAATAATTCATTGCTCGTGATTCAGTCCCTATCTTTAGAGGCTTGCTGTTTTTCTGGGACTTTGAGAAAGGGCTAAGAATAGCATACACATGTAGTGACATATCCTTTATACAACACAGCTTTGTTTTCTGTCTCATTGGATCCTATGAAATCTGAGCAGTCATTGTGAGGAGCTTCTGTCATAGAGTCATAGAATGGCCTGGGTTGAAAAGGACCACAATGCTCATCTATTTTCAACCCCCTGCTGTGTGCAGGGTCACCAACCAGCAGACCAGGCTGCCCAGAGCCACATCCAGCCTGGCCTTGAATGCCTGCAGGGATGGGGCATCCACAGCCTCCTTGGGCAACCTGTGCCAGTGCCTCACCACCCTCTGTGTGAAAAACTTCCTCCTAATACTTAACCTACATCTCCTATCTCAGTTTAAAACCATTCTCCCTTGTCCTATCTCTATCCACCATCATAAACAGTTGTACCTCCTCCTGTTTATATGCTCCCTTCAAGCACTGGAAGGCCACAGTGAGGTCTCCCCTATCATGAACTTTGTTTTTACTGTTTATCACAGTGGATAAGCACCCAAGAAAAAGTTCTGCTTGATACCAAGTAAATGTCTTCTATGAAACACACTTTTAAATTGAATAAAAATTATTTGGAGATGGAAACTCTAAAAGTGAAATAGAACTTTTTTCTTTTTTGACCAAAGCATAGTGGCTGTCACTTTGGAGTACCCAAAATACAACCATTTAGTTTTAAATACTGGAGGAAACACTGGGAGAAGTTGGCAAATCCCAATGATCAGGAGATTCTAAAAGGAACAAGTTCACTGACTTGGATTTAAGTTCCTCCTGAAGGCCGGTGGTGGAAGGAACGGAGCTGAAGTTCCCTGTGTTGTAATGTGGGTGCAGTGGATGGGGCTGTGAGCAACCTGGTCTAGAGGGAGACGTCTCTGCCTATAGCAGGGGGTTGGAACTGGAGGATCTTAAAGGTTCCTTCCAACCCAAACCGTTCCATGATTCTGTAATGTTTGAGGATGGAACGTTATGGGATTTTTTTATAATTATTATTATTGTTCTTGAGTCATTTTTCAGGAGACAAAAAAAAAGTTTTATAATTGTTTTAATAGACTTTTCCCACCAAGATAATAGCAAAAATAAAATAAAATCCCAGTAGAGAGGCTTAGCAGACTCTCTGACAGAGTTTTACAAAGCCATTACTAGAAATTCTTGGGGCACATTCTTCTTCATCTGGGCTGAACAAATCCTATCAGCAGGGAGATGGACACCACGACCTGCTGTGCTTTCCAGTCATTTGCTGCATCTGTGCTTCTCTGAGGATGCCACAGCTCTCCTCTTTCAAAAGTGTTCTTTATAGAGGCTTTGTTGAGTGGGGATTCTGATTGTCTGGTTGAGGGCCTCAGCACTCAGCCAGCCCTCTGGTACCCCTAGCTGTGCGCAGCTCAGAACTTAACAAACCATGCTTTATTTATTTATTCATTTGCCTGTTTATTCCTTTGATCCAGTAGCAGATGAACTTGTCTCATTCTTTTTGGGCGCGTGGGATCCAGGACAGAAGGTATAAATAGCTGGAGAAGGCAGATTTCTAGTTTTAATGATGACTGGAAATGTGTACCGTGTCAAAGTCATCTACGTGAGACACAGCAAGGTGATAAATCACAGCTATGATGTGATTCTATGATACGATGAAACTCTTCTTAAAAATCAGCTTAGCCCCAGTCATCAAAGATGAGCTCCATTCCAGCAGTGCTTGCATGCAGTGCTTCTTGTCTTTCACCTGCTAATGACTGCAGGGATGTGGTTAACTGCCTGCTGAAGATTGCATCCAGTTATATTTCCCCTCCATTCATCTCGTGTTTATTTCATGCTTTTAATAGAGTTTTACTGACTAAATACAAACCTGTCGCCAGGCCAATCCATACAGATTGGATTTCTGATACACAAGAGATTTTATTTTCTTCAAAACAGGTGATAAAGCAGGGAAAAGTAAATACCACACACATCTAATACCTCTCTTCGTAAATTCCATTCAGAAATGCCACATCATCTGCTTTTGGGAATGAAATTAAAGTCAAGGTTTTAACTCTGAAGCTGATGTAAACCACTGATACTAAGCTGTGTTTTTAAGTTGTTCCAGAGCATAGTAGTGTCCTGTGGTACAGCTTTCATGGCTACTCTGTGTGCATGTGCTTTTATTGCCTGATGGTAATGGTTGCTGATATGGTACTGATGGTAAAATGGTACTGATATGGTAAAATGTTCATGTGAAGACTTGCAGTTTTGAAGCAGATACACTGAAAACCATCATTTATCACCATCACCCAAAGTCTCTAATTTGAGATCCTAAGTCCAGAATGTATTAGAAAAGTATGGAAATCACAATTGGGACGACAAATACTGAATGTTGCTGAACCATTTCCTCATTAAACAGAAGGCTGAGGAATCTTTTAGAGGAATCTCTGGCAGTTCTGTTAATAAAGTGTTCTTTGCTGGGGAGGAATTTATTTTGCATGAATTTAGGTGGCAACAAGTCACATTTTATTTTTCTAGACTTCCCCCAGGCTCATCGTGGCATGGATTGGCAGGGATGCTGAAAGGGTGATAAGCAAAGCTGAAAACAGTTTTGATGTCTCCCCCTCTTATCTAAGACCAACTATCTTGAATGTGAGGAATCCTTCAAAATCAGAATCACAAAATCACAGAACTGTTTGTGTTGGAAAGGATCTGTAAAGGCCATCTGGTCCAACTCCCCTGCAAGGAACAGGGACACCTACAGCTCCATCAGGTGCTCAGAGCCCCATCCAGACTGATCAAGTTCTATTTGTGTTATGGAATAAATGGGTAAAGTCTACAAGCTTCTACAAGGTCTCTCAAGACCTTCCTTGTCAGATCTGTACTATTACGGGTTATTAGAGTTAGGATAGTATGGTTAGGTGGAGGTTGGACTTGATGATCTTGAGAGTCTTTTCCAACCTGAGCAATTCTATGATTCTGTCATTATCCCTTACTGACTTATGGGCTGTTTGGGGATACATTGCTCAAATCCAAGTTGATCTCCTTTATGTAAACAACAGACAGGCTGGGGTTTCTTAACAATCTTATTTCCTCCCCACACTGATAGAATTGTAATTATCATGCTCTGTGTTCAGACCAAATTAAGTGACACTGTGTTTTTCTTCCCCACTTAAGGAACCTTTGATCTCTCAGTTATTCTCCACTAAGAGCAGATCAAGTTTATTATCGTAGTGCATGCGTGAGCTTGTATGTATGTATGTAAGTGAAACATTCCTGTAGTTATTTGATAGCTTTTTTCTAACTTCATTCAGAAAAGAATGGTAAAAAATAGACTGAGCTGGGCAAGCTTCTCCAAAAACCTGAAGTGAGGGAGATTTGGCACCGTGCTGCTATCTGCAGTGTCCTCACCATGCTGCAGTGGCTTTTGTTTCCTCTGTCTTTGTGTATGCAGGTAAATAAAGGTTTCAAAACTATTTTAGACAGCTGGAGCTGAAATACTGGTGTATTTCACTGGTGTAATACTGGTGTACTGGTGTAGACTCAAGGCTTGGCATCCTGCTGTCAAAGCAGCAGCCACCAAGCAGGAGCAGCAGCGGAATATTCAGCAGTGCTGTCTGAAGGGCTGCCATTGCTGCAGTTGACTCTGGGAATAGTTCCAAAGCTGTCATTGGCTTTATTGTTGGAATATGACCGTGGTCTGTATGACTGAATCATTGCTAAGAATATGAAAATGTGTGTTCTAGTGGCTGGGCTGGAGGGGGTGAAATATGTTTTTTGGAAGCTAGCAACCTGAGTGAAGGGCTGAGCACTACTGAGTATTTCTTGCTATTCAGGGAATCCCCTTTTACCTCCTTTCCTGTCCCTTGGAGCGATGATTAAATGGAAGCAATCAAGAGCCAGAAATGTTGCTAATAATCTGCAGTAAAAGGAAATCAACATTTTCAAAGTCAAGGAAGAAGCCATAGATGAGGGCAGAATTAATTAATGTCAGGTTGTGTGTCAGAAGTTGTGTGTATAATGGCTGCCTGCTGCCTATGTCATCGTGCCTCATCTGCTGCTCATTTTTTTGCTTGCACAAAGATTAAATCTGCTTGTCTGGTTGTATTACATGTGTGCAAGTACACACAGGGCACAAATAGCCAGAAGTTACAGCCACCAAAAACCTCTTTATTAATTTTATGTATGTGATCCTTCGAAAAAAGTCAGTGAGGCAAGAGAAATGAAAATAGACTGGGTTCCTCAGCATCCCATTTGTCTAAGGAAATGAAAATTGCCATTTGTTTCACTAGAAAGAAATAGTGCTGTAACTATCATTAGCTATTGTTGCCCTGGAAAGATTGTGTATCTATTCCCTTCGTGACCACTCATTGTGTGCTCCTACAATGGAGTTCTTCCATTTTATCTTACTTTTTCTCCTTTTTCATGAGCATGATTAAGAACAAATGGACTCCATCCAGTCTCCTGTACGCAGAGCTTGAAAGCAAAGTGCAATAATTGTTACAGCAAGAAGCACATTAAAACCAGCTCTCACTGGAAAAACAGGTGTGGAGGAATATTCTTCTGCTTAATAGCCAGAGAGATCATAAAGTTCTTTTTGTGAAATCACCAGTGGTTTCTCTCTTCTCTTTCATTACATACTCCAGAGCTGAGGCACATCTGCCTTCTATTGCTGTCTTTGGTGTTTTGATCATTGCTGCAACTCCTCATGTCCCAATGACTCAGTTTGTCATTGAGTCCAGTCTGTGTTATCTCACCTTTTCTATTCCACTTTTGACAGTAAGTAGGGGTCTACGAAACAACCTGTGGTCACTGTGGAAAGAATTAAGATGATTGTTCATGATGGAGAAGCAAAGGGGCAGCACTACTCTCTTCTCTCTGGTGATAGTGACAGGGCCCATGCAGAAGTCAGATTTGGCTACGAATCCCAGACTGACCATAGGACTCCCATCCATTTTATTAGCAAGGTTTCATGTGAAAACAGAGCTCTGTGACCTGCAATGGGACCTTTTTGCATTTACCAACCGTGTCAATCCAGATGAAAAAGGACAGGACAAGAGCCTCTTTGAATATCTGACAGTAAGAAAGAGAAGATCGAAAGAACCTTCAGGGGATGTTTAATGTCACAGCCAGCTAGCGTGAACCCAGAGGAATAGCTGGGTGCCTCCAGTGATTCACTGCAGGCCATGGGAGCCTCATTGGACAGGATTATTTCTCAGGTAGTGAGATTGCTCATTTACTTGCTGGGAGGATTTTCAGGTGGCCATCCTGTTCTGTGGAAAGTCATTTATCCTTCTATAAAGCAGGTTGTAATAGGCAGGGGAGGTGCAGTGCAGGAGACAGAGGCACTGGACTGATGCAGGAGAAGGCACGGTTTGTGATGGTTTCTAACTCTGTTGCAGTCCTGCCAGGTCACTTTCAGGAAGTTGTGAACGTGTTTTGCTTCTGTTTTCATACCTGTAAAATGGAAATAGCACTGAGGAGTGGAAGGAGTTTGTGGGGATGGGGAAGGAAAGCCCAACATTTGTTATCAACCGAAAGGAGTCTTTGAAGGGAGCCATGAGTCAAATGGTTCTTCTTCCCCTGGTTTTGACACTTCCCCCATCCTTCACCCAACTTCAGGCTATTCCTGTTTGCTGCCAATTTTCTCATCTGGGGGGAAGTTAGAAGAAGAGTGGTTTTCCTTTTTTGGGTGGATAAGTAACACTGATTCAAATATACCCTTCCTCTCTGGATTTCTTATGGAACGATATCCTGAAAGTGGGATTCAGGATCAGATTAAGCACCAGAGCTTCCCACTGTCTGTCTTGGAGAGTCAGGTGTTTGGTACAGAGACTCAAAATCTGCAACCATTCTGCACAGAGGGCTGCATCATTGGCCAAAAGGAGCTGCCAAAGTGAGGGACTTTCAGCACTGTGCCTTGGATCTGGCTTCTTGAATGCCACTGACATCTGCTCTCAGAGAAGAGGGTAAAAGATGTCTTGAGGCATGTTTAGCCTGGTATGTTGAATAGTAATAAACATCAGTGAGGAAAGAAGCCTAATCACCTGCTTCTTTCTCGAGTGAAAATTGCATGTAAAACTGCACAGAAAATGGCAGTCTGTACCTGATTTTACTGTAAGAAGGAGCAGGAACTGCATGAATTTGCCAATAATAGCTGACAGAAATGGAAACGGAGGACTTTAGCACAAGTTTTCTTAGTTGATCCAAATGTTAGCAGCCATTCCATTTGGCCATGTCACTCCAAGAAGAAACTGTGCAAGTAGAAAAGAACTGCATGAAGTTCAGTGGTCTGAATAGATACGGTGTAGCCTGGAGCATGTAGGTGAATGGTTGTTCCTCATTGCTTTCATGTGGACTTCCCCTCTCTATAGCAAAAAGCACCTTTTCAAGTCTTCTCAGTGGCTTTTTTCAGTGGCTATTGCCAACAGCACTTTCAGGAGCATTCAGTCTGATGCTTTCACTTGACATCTTATTTTCCTGATGGCTGACTGTTGAATTATACTGATTGACCATGGCAAAGTCCCAGCAAGAAATCGCATAAAGGGCAGAAAGAACATCATGAAGAGTTCATTAGGACGTTATATGTATCCTTTGGGGATCTGAATTTCCTGTTTTACTTCAACTTTCTTGTTTTTAAGACGGCTGAAAATAAGCATGGAAAAGTCTGTTTCATGGGACTCTCTGTGCTTTTAGTGTCTGGGAGAAGGTATTTTATACTGCACGGGTACCTCCCTGAGTTTTGAGGAGTTCTTAGCAGATGTTGAACCCCTTTCCCCACTTCCAATGCAGACAGTTCCCGGAGCTCCTCAGGGTGACATTGCAACTGGACACAAAATCTCTGATCAGTGAAGTAATTGCTGATTTTCGCTCATGTCTTGGGAGAAATGGCGCCTTGGAGAGAGATCAGAAGGGTTTTCTTTTTCATAGAGTATGGGTGAATGCATCCTACCCATTTCTAAGGTCTGCTCATGTGAGACCTCCACAGCACCTGCCCATCCCATGGTTGGGAGGTGTGGTTGTCTTCCTTGCAGAATTTATCAGTGATGCTGATGCATTGGAAGACTCTAGAAAATCAATATCCAGTATTGAGTTTGCACTGGGATAAGTATGGTGAGAGTGGAGCAACGTTTACTACATGCATTGTATTTTCCTAGTTGGAACACTTAAAACCTAAACCTTTCTGCCTGTGTTTGAATACACCTGTTACAGACACGTTCAGTTTTCTCTTGAAATCTCTTTTCCATACCTTTGCTGTCTTCCAAACCCATTTTCTTACAGAAACAGTTCCCAATAAATATCTTGATAAACTGATGGTCTCTAAGTTGTATTTACATCCCTTATTTCTCTTCTTCCCTCCTTTTGGCAGGCTGTCCTAGTCCTCAGACCCCACAGAGGTTGGGATATGCTGATTTGCGCTGTGAATGATCTGTACTGTTAATCTCTTCTTAATTACACAAATGTGTTAGACTGAATTCCAGCACAGAGTGTTCATTTCTCTTTTATTTTGGTCCCTACCAGGAAATGCTTACAGAGAATGCCTGGGCAATGGGACGTGGGCTTCCAAGATAAACTACTCTCAGTGTGAGCCTATTCTGGATGACAAGGTCTGTATTTTTCCTTTCCTTCGTTCTTCTCGGTGTCGTTTCTCAGCATATATGAATGCAAAGCCAAGCTTAAGGTTAACATACTAATTTGGGATTTCTGAGCTGGATTCCATTTCTGTCTCTGCAGTGAATCCTCCCTGTGAGTTCAGTCAAATTATTAATCCAGTCTCCACATTTCCTACTCAAATTTTTGTTAAAAAACAAAGGATGCTTTACTAGATTCTGTCTCTGACATTATATGTTTATGCAGATCCTTCTTAGCTTTGTTGAGAGCCTACAGCTGCTACAGTAAATGTTATTAATAAGAGCAATAATACCAAAAGCTTCATTGGGAGTGAAATGTAAGCTTTCATCAGCTGATTCCACTCCCTGTATGCCAGTTCTGAAGTCTCATCAACAACTGGCCTTTCCAGATCTCAATGCCATTTTCCCTAAGGCAAATATGTAAAGGAAAGGCAAAAGAAAAATACATAAAAAGCAAACTCAAGTCCCAGCTGTCTTTAAAAGACTGAGCCAGCCTGACATTACATAGGAGTTTACAGGATCAAATTAACATACAGGGGTAAAGCTCCTTCAGAAAAGCTGCAAGCTTATGCAAAGCCCTTTTTTTTTTGTCGGATGTCACCTTCTTTTGGACGCATCACAGGCATTCATCCTCACACAGCTTAAACCTTTCATCCTTCTGTGCCATGCTCTGTTTCCCTTCTTCTTTTGATTCTGTGGTGGGGCACACAGGCACACTTAGGCTTTGCCCTGTCTCTTTGCCAAGGGTCCAAGCCCAGCAGCTCAGACCTCGTTATGTTTTGGGCTTCTTTGCACTCTTCTGTCATTAGAGTTGTGCCACACCAGGTTCCAACAGAGGATGAAGACAAGGTCTTGCCTACTGCAAGTTGCTTGCGGAACTAATCCAGATTTCAGTCTCAGGACTGTCTGCACCCAGAACAGTCATAATGTGCCTTGATACCTGACCCATAAGATCCATGTTGCTAAATGTGGGCTTTCTCGAATGAATGAGAAAGCAGGTAGCTACACAGCAGGTGCTGAGGAGTACCCACTCATTCATTGGCGAGGTGGAATCCACCCCCTAAAAAAGCTAGAGGCTTCAAGAAAGTCAGAAGAATGCATTAGAAGATAACTGTTCTCCTTCGGGACTGATAAGCATTCAAGGTTGTCTGGCATAGTGGAGAAGGCACCATGGCATCTCAAGCTGAACCAATTTGGGACTGCTCCAGTTCAGCCTATCCTTACAGTTACCTTCCATTGAAATTGAAAACCCTTACTTGCTTTGTGCTTTTCCAGCTGGCTCAGTTCCCTGAACCATCATATTGCAGTATTGCAGGAACTTTGGGGACAAGGCACACGGTTAGGGAGGGAAGAGATGTCTGGGATGGAGGGGGATAGCAGCCCATGGTAGCTCCGACTGAGGAGGATTTTCAGTGCTGTGAGTTGAGTCTCTTATCAGTGAGCAGCACTGGGGGGTGGAGTGAGGCATGCAGTGCTGACTTAGAGAATGGGGTAAAGAGCCAGGCAAAGGCTAAGCATGTTTTTGGTGGTTAGCTCATACAGGAAACCTGAGCTGACATTAGCTCTGTTTTTGCTTTTAAAAACTTTGCAGCTATGGTGATAGTTTAAGGATTCTGAAGCAGCATGTTCCTTAAACAGAGGAAAGTGCAGATGTTCCCTCCACCCCTGTTTGCAAAAGCTTAAACATTCATTTACTAGACCTTTAAAGATTGGTGACAGGCTTTACAGTTTTTAATATTTGTGAATATTTTCTAAATCTCTGCATAATGCTCAGCATTGCAGATGAATACTTGAGTTGCTTTGTGACCTCAAAACAAATAAAGACAACAAAATCCATATGGATTTCCATAATCCTCAGTTTTGGTTAAAGGTGAGATTTGGGCACAGACATGAGCCTGTTGTTTGTTGTCTGATCCCAGCAGATGCCACGTATCTTCAGGCTGTAGCCCCACATGTTTTGTCTCAAGCCTGAGCCCTTACCAGAGTTCTAAGGAAGGATGTAGCTGGACTTCAGATGCAGCTATCAATACATGATACGTGGGGACAGGAGCAGGCGTTCTCAGGATCAGCCCAGTGTCAAATGCTTCATGCTATATGGAATCGTGGGGCCATACCACAGAAAAATATAGTTCTTTTCAGCTGTAGGTCAGTTTCAAGAGGCATAAGATCCTGAAGCACACATTCACTGATGTACTGCATTCATACATGAGTGCTTAACCTGTGGCCATAGCTGATAAAATCATGCTCTGGGGCTGTTTTGCTCCTAGATGGGCATCTGGGCTGGATTTAGCTTCCCCTGTGTAGTTAGGCAGTGTGGTTTAAGATGCCCCAGTGTATCTCCATACATCTGGCTGTTGTGACACAGGTCTTCTGGGATAACCGTGTCCTTCAGCAATTTGAGGTTGGTTTGTTGCTAGGACTGTCAAGGAAGCACAAAGTCTCCTGCATGCACCTCAAGGGATGCCTGTGTTTGTGCCACAGCTGTTTCCAGCCCTTGCTTCAGCTGTTGGTTCAGGTTTTCACAGATATCCTAATGTACATGTTTCAGTATCAGACCAAATTCCACCCACTGAATGATCAATTAACACCTTCTCCAGGTACCCAAATCAGGTACAGAAGCTGATTGTTTGGCACAGTGTGTAATAAGTGGGAAGTTTCTACTTAGCTTGCAGTCTCCTGTGTCAGTGATCCTTGCTGCATCTAGTACAAATCTGCTCTTGTTAGAAGATAAATGAGAGTCTCAAGCAGCAAAAAGTCTGCCTCAGCCTTCATAAGGAGCTATAAATCAAGAACTATGGGTTTGTTTATGTGGCCTTTGGCAGCTGGCTATGAAGTTGGCTCTGCTGCTCTTTTGAGGAGGCTTGAAGAAGTGTCGCTGAATCAGCATCGTGCTGGACCTAAGTTAACGTATCCTGCTGAGGACCACAGTCGTGTTAGGCACAGCCACCCAGCTTCCAGCTGGCCACAAACAGGAAAACAGTGAGCTCAGAGGCAGCTGCCTCTTCCCCTCAGTCTGACAGCAGTGAAAGTTTGCCTGGCTTTCTATTCACTTGTTTGGTGTTGAGTTATGATTCATCTCAGCTGATCTTTAATTATCCAGAAGTTACACGTTCGGTCCAACGAGTCGTCTAGCTCTCCTATGAAGCCAAGGGAGCAATAAAGAGGCCTCCTTGAGGAGTGACTCATTGCTGTTCCAACTGTTTTGCAGAAAGAACTGAACTGTCCTTGCACTGCATTTTCCCTGACTGCTGGGAGCCCAAGGCTTTGCTTGGCCACTGAACTTGCCAGCAGTCCAACAGGATGAGATGGCTCCCTTATTTTGGACATCAGGGAAGATGGGAGGAAGAAGGAGAGCTGTATTAGGAGAAAGCAGAAGTAGTAGGCCAGGCTGGATGTGGCTCTGGGCAGCCTGGTCTGCTGGTTGGTGACCCAGCACATGGCAGGGGGTTGGAACTGGATGAGCACTGTGGTCCTTTTCAACCCAGGCCATTCTATGATAGTAGAAGCCAAAGAATGCCAGTTTGTGTTAGAGCAGCATCTCATGTAACAAATACACTCCTAGTTTGGCCAAGGTCCTGGGCAACCTGCTCTAGGTGGCTCTGGGCAACCTGCTTGGGCAGATTGCATCACATGGCCTCTAGAACTCCTTTCCAACCTCAGTCATTCTATGAGTCTGCTTCCAAAAGTCTTGAAAGAGGAGATATGGTGTCTTCAAACTGGTCGCTCGTCCCTGGACTGGTAAGGAGATCATCCTAGCAACACAAAGGAATCTGAAATGACTGATGTGGAACTTTTTTCACAATCATAGAATCACAAAATGGCCTGGGTTGCAAAGGACCACAATGCTCATCCAGTTCCAACCCCCTGCTGTGTGCAGGGTCACCAACCAGCAGCCCAGGCTGCCCAGAGTCACATCCAACCTGGCCTTGAATGCCTGCAGGGATGGGGCATCCACAACCTGCTTGAACAGGGATACCCTAGCAAAGGTAAAAGTCCTGAGAATAGAATGACTCCTTCACTCTGGGAAGCCCAGAGTGCCTTAAACTTGAGAAGTTGATACAAGGTAAAAGAATAAAGCTGCACTTCCTCATTTTACGTGGCAGATAGCACTCTCTGACACAGTGTGATTGTCAGACATGGGGTATGGAGTGGAAGAGAGCTCCAGTGACATGCCCACTGCCAGCAGTGTCCTTGCCATCCCCTTTTCTATTTCCTTTCTAACATAATGACTCTCCTTCTAAACCACAAATAGGATTTAATCTGCATTTCAGTGTAGTGCACTAGCTTCCTGGAAGCAGAAGAACATTGTGTAGCAATAGAAGTTTCTCAGCATTTTAAATGCATCAGCCTTCAAGACAGAACAGTTATGCAAGTATTTACATTAACTCATCTTTGACCAACGTGGCTCATTCTGGGCACGTGTTTTTTCAACCCTAGAGGTGTTGTCTCCACTTCTACCAGAGATGCAGATTGCATGTAGGCTGGTGGGAAGTGATCTTGCAACCCTGTCAGCTTCTTTTTTCATAGGCACAGAGTCACTTCTTGTTTCTATGATATTCAAATTTGCCTTCAGGAAACCTTGGTTGTGTCAGCAAAGGGGAAATAAATGAATTCAGGCCTGCTTTTCCTTCAGCATGCACGTATCAAAGAGGACCTTAATTATTTGCTGGGGGTTTTTTTTCCAGTCAATTTTTTTTGTATGTTTTGAACCATGCCTTCTTAAAACTGAAGTAAAGTCAAGATAGAGGTTAGGAGCCAAAGGAGCAACTGGAAGGGTCAGTATCACACAGCAGATGCTTGGTCTGGGAGGAGCACTGCCGTCTTCTAGAAAACTTCTAACACTACATAAGCAATTAGTCAGGAAAAAATTAAGCAAGCCACTTTGCCAGAGCATGAACTGAATAGCACAGCAGTGCTTTTCAGGCAGACACATCAGTTGGAGTGTGTTTTCCTCCATTAGGTGACCTGCTGACTTAAAGCTTCATGTGGAATTCAGGTTTTGGGTTATTGTTGGATTTTCACTTTCCTCCTCTAGGCTATTCAGAAAATGGGCTGTGCTGGGGAAGTTTATTTTAGGGCATTTTATAATAGACTTAAAAATACCTTACGTGGTTGAGTTCAGTCCAGAAACAGCACATTACTCCGTGTGCTGAAGATACAGGCAGGTTTCATCGTGGAAATGGTTCCAAGAGGGCTTGCTCTCTGGCAGAGCACTGGGAGATGCTATCTCCATAGAACAATGGTGCAGATTAACTACAGCTGTTGGTTGTAGTTTCATCCAAACTTCCATTCACTGACAAATTCCTCTGACTGGAATAAAATGGGAAGGGAAATTGCTAGAAAAAATGAAACAAAGTAGGCTCGACCTAAATTAGAAAATTGATGCTATTTGCAGGATTTTAGTTCAGTATCTTTATCAAAAGGGAGGAAATTTAGATTCTAGGTCTTTCTTTTCTGAGGAAGGAGAACATCCCATGTGGGGGAAAAGTTTGCTTAGCCTGGAAAGAAACAAGACGTTCCATTTACTTCAAGGTCAAATTTTGGCCACATTGCATCGTTCCCTGATTTAGGTGGGAGCACTCTGTACTTATTTTTCAATCTGCAGGATCAAGAACCTGCCAACAAAGCCCTCAGCATCCTAAGAAACAGACTCTAATACAGAAATTTCATCGCATAGTTGGACCCTGCTAAAACCAAGAGCTCTGTTTCATCAAGTTCTCAGACCTGAGAGGACCCCACCAGCACTCTGTCGGTCCGTATCACTTGTTCTGCCCTCAGAGAAAGATAAGGCTCACAGTTGGCAGGAGGGCTCCTCAGAGAAAAATCAGCTCGTATGGAAAGGGCTTCTTCTGATTCACTGGTTCATTCTATATGAAAATCACATCCATCATATCCATTCATTTCCATGTGAAAATCAGGCAGTGTGTGAGGGAAAGTAGCATAACCTGCCTCCTCATGACTGTGTAGGCTCCAACATAGGAACCTTCTACAACATACTGATGTTTTGCAGCTGTGAGAAGATCATTGCCTGTGTCTTTGGTAGCTTTGTTTTCCCAAAAATGCAAAGTTCTGCAGTTTTACATGATGATGAAAATAAAAGATCTCAAGGAAATTGAGGAAAACAAGGGAAAAGTGACGTTTCTGCTGAGATTTGTAAGAAACTCTGGATAAATCCCAAACAGAAATGAAACCAAGCGTGTACTTTGTGCCTGGGCAGCATGTTTGGCTTCTACGTAGGCATCAGCCCTGGGGCTGTTATATCATTTGAATGTCGAGAAAAGTAATTACTGTTTCCTAAACTGATTAACTGTTCCTTAATGTCAGTGCTCAGAGGGTCATGCTGATTTAATCATGTTATCTCTTTACCTCCAGAGGAAGTATGCACACCATTACAAGATTGCCCTCATCATAAACTACCTGGGGCACTGTATATCAGTAGGGGCCCTTATAGTTGCCTTTATGCTTTTCTTGTGCTTGAGGTGAGTAATCTCTTTGCATGCTTCTAACTTGGTTGGGTGTTACCGGGTTACTCAAGCCCTCTAATCACACTGTCCAGTTTGTGTATCATCTTGAAAGGTTGTGGCTTTTCTGCTCCGGATCCTGTATGCGTCTTCAATGGTTGCTGCACTGGATGAGCTGTGATGATGGCTGCCATGCTTAAGACCTGAAGCTTATTGGTATTCAGGAAAGGGCTCTACGTGATTTATTGATGCAGCACAAAATTCACTGAGCGTGGAGTGCTTCATTAAGGGAAGCTGGGATTTGAGTGTCGAGTCGCAAATTTGGGGGGCAAGTTTTCTAAGGCACTGCATGATAACATGAGGCATTTCGTGTTGCCTGGCAGACAATGCCAAGATCTAGACCCAGGGAGATGAAATTAAAGCTTTCAATTTTGATTTGGGTTAATTTCAGTTTTTCTTCCATTAAAGAACTTGGAATTTTGCTTAAGTAACAAGGGGAGCATCTTTTTAGGACTTTTATCTCTGCAAGTGCTCATGAAACAAGGAATGCAGTCACTGAAACCATGTAGAAATGCTTCCCTTCTCCTGGTCAAGTGGGAGTGACCTGGTTGAAGGATATTTCCATGTTGTTAGTGTGGCCTTGTCTAGGAATGTGCAATCAGACCCCATCCAGGACTGTGATATGCTGATAGACAGTGACCAAAGTGAAAACGTTGCTGCTTTCCTAGGCTGGAGCATCCCTCCAAAGGCTTACACTGAGTCTTTCCCTTAAGCAGTGCTAAGTGGAGGGATGGCCTTGTTAACAGCAAGAATCTCCTTTCACCCCAGTGTGTATAAGCAGAATAAACTGTGCTCGTGGGAAGAAAAAAAGTAAAGCTTTAAACATTCTCTGGGAACATTTCTGATGCATCAGTTTAAACTTCCACTTCAACCTTTTCACTGAGCAGATAGTGCTAATTGCCATCGTGCTTGGAGCCCTGAATTAATTCACACTGGATTATTAATTGCAACGATATTCTCTGCTTTGTTGCTGAATCTTTTATGAATGCTTAAGTGAATAAATGCAGAAACAATGAGATGATCCGGGATCAACGTATCCAGCTTCTATTGGAAGTCGCCTCGCTGATCTCTTTTAAGCTGTTTTGCTGGTATTTAAATTCTGATTTTACGATTTAAATTTTGCAGCCTGAAAAAGGACTGCAGCAATTCAGTAGCTCCCTATACATGCTGTGAATTAAGATATTCAGTCTCTCTATATTTCCACTGCACCGTGCAAAAGAAAAACCCATCGCTCTGATATAACTTTCCAACCTGTGTTAGCCAGCATGAGCTTTCTCAGTCTCTGCAGAGATGAGACAAAAGATGCTCCAGTAAAGGCGGTCCAGACTGCATTACTGCTTTCCCCTACACGTATTCTAGGCTGTGTATGTCTTCATCACCCTTACCTCTGGAAGTGTCCCAGGAGCAAATCCATTCTGATAATTGACTCTTGTTATCTGGGGCTTTTTTTTTTTTTTCCTGCTTTAGTTGGGCCATTAGAAGGCATCTACTGTTTGGGTGATATGAGAGAATCTTAGAATCACCACGGTTGGAAAAGACCTACAAGATCATCCAGTCCAACCATCCACCTGTCACCAGTAGTTCCCTCCAAAGCATGTCTCTCAGCACAGCAGGAATGTAGATAATTCCTGCCTTAAAGAAAACCAACGCACTAGAAGACCTTCAGGGCAAGGTCTGATAATTTCTTATATTGCAATTTCCATAGTGGAAATTTATCATTTCCTTATCCCTGCCCACTCTGCCATCTACCTTACTTCCTTGTGCTTGCTGAGAGTAGATGATGGAATAGAAGATGGAGTACACCTCCAGGAAGGCTCAAATTCTACAACTGCATAGTTTTAGGCTTCTCACTCATCATCTGCTTGATTTGCCCTTTGCTTTGTTAATGCACATGGAGACCCAAAGACAACCCTGTCTCAAATGATAGACAGGAGAACAGCTGCTGCGTTGGGAAAGAACTGCTGGAAGGGCTGGGAGATCTCTCACATTGGAGGTTTCAAGAGCAGGTTTAGTCTATGGCTGGAGTGGCAAGGGATGTTGCTTTGGTTACAATGAGAGGGGTGCTGTGCTTCTGGAGGTGAGTGGCTCCATCACTGTTGCTGCTCCAGCCCAACCTGCTGCATTGAGTGAGGTGTGGTCCTCAGTTCTGCTGAAGGGGGAAGGGGACAGAGCTGGATGTAGTCCTTCTTCCAAATGGGTCTTGGCTCATCTCTTCCCCTGTTCTATCTTCAGTTCCTTATGCCACTTTCTGACCTCCATTCACAGCTACATTAGCAGTGTTCTGTCCTAAACCCCAGGGGATTTTACACTGAAAGATGTTTTGAAGGGCAGAAAGCTCAGACATAAAAGCAAGCAATGAAATCAACTGCCATCTGTTTTGTGTTATTAGGAGCCCCCAAAGCAGCTGGGAAGGAAGGAGGGCTCAGCCAAGGACTCCCTTCAACTGGGAATACCTATTCTAACTCTTTTTTAATACAGCTCTGTCACAAGCCTTCTTCCTGGGCACTGTAATAAAAAATATGCAAGTAAGCATTTCATTCAGCACATAAATACCAAAAAGTGAAGCCCAGCTCGTGAGAGAGGAGTTTATTATGACTGAATGATTCACTGAAATTTCTTCTAAAGATCTAGGTCACGGATGTTTCCTCAGGGTCTAAATGTAGGTGCTCTTAAAAGTCTAACAGCCATGCTGTTACACGGAGCAACGAAACCTGCAAGAAGAAATATGCTGAGAATGGAATATGAGGCATTTGTGCCTAAAGGCAGGTGTGCTGCAGAGCTGTGCTGATCCCCAGCACAGGACCTGGAGAGATTCGCTCAGTGCACTTCAGGGGGCGTTGTTAAATGTATGTGCACTGCTGTGAGCCTCCTGGGTTATCTGTTCTCCTCATTGATAGTAAAGGTTTAATTCATCCCGCAGGTGCACACAGGCAGTTCCTGCTCACACGGGGCTCCCCTTCCCACATAACCACATTCTCACCCTACTAAAGCAGAAGTTTTCCATAGGAGGAGCTCTGCTAAAGTTGATAGCAACCAAGCTAAAGAGGGAGAAAGAAAAGAAGGATTGAAATGCTTCCTTTTGCTAATAGTTTGTTTTGCTGTTGCTGAGAATGCGGAAACCCAAATTGCTTTCTCTTGCCTTTTTCCTTGTTAGCATGCTGTTTTATCCCTCTCCGAGGTGGAGGATGATTTCCTTGTAAAACTCCTCTCTTGTTATCAAACAAAGTGACGGCAATTGCCAGCAGTGAACTGGCTGGATTTGATTTCCAAATGTTTTATTTGTGCATTGGTGACTGAAGCAGAAGCACCAACTACAGGAAGATGTGTGTTTGTTCTGGGAAATGTCGAAGCCACTGCTGCGTTTTGAATCCAATAAAGAAGGATGGCACTTAGAGGAAGATTGAAGACTGAAAATGACAGGTCCTCCTGCACAGGTTGCAAGATAAAGGCAGCTCTATAAAAATAAAAGCCGCCAACATTGGCACAGCAACTTCTTCTGCTAGCGTGGTAGTAATGAAAGTAAAATGAAGTGATGAGGGAAACTTTGCTTTCCTGTTCTTCCTAATTTACCGCTTTATATTCCCACTTTAAGACATCTGAATTTTTATTTTGCAAAGCAGTGTGCCCTTTCTTTCTGGAATAACAGCTAGGTTACTGAAACATCACTTTTTTTTCTCCTGACAGATTGAATTATTACTTTTTTTCTTTCAGCAACATGTTCACCTTTCTTTTTTAATTCTAATCAGCTCCCAGGGCTTAGGAGTAGAAGATCTGTTGTCTTCTATCTTCTCTTGTTCCACGTTTCTTTCAACTGTCTCTTGTTCTTCACTCTTGCACACGGTTGGTGAGAGTGGTACAGGTCCTAGAGCTTATCCAAAGAAGGGCAGTGCAGTTTGGGAAAGGTCTGGAGCACAAATCTTATGGGGAGCAGTTGAGGGAACTGGGGTTGTTTATTCTGAAGCAGGCTCAGGAGAGACCTTGTAGCTCTTCACAGCTCTCTGAGAGGATGGGAGATGGGAGTTGGTCTCTTTCCTCTTTTATGGATCCAAGTTGAATGAGGGAAGATTTAGGTTGGATGTTAGGGGGAAGTTCTTTACAAGGAGAGTGGTTAGGCCCTGGAACGGGCTGCCCAGGGAGGTTGTGGATGCCCCGTCCTTGGACGTGTTTAAGGCCAGGTTGGACGGGGTCCTGGGCAACCTGATCTAAATGTGTATGTTTGGTGGCCCTGCTAGGCAGGGGGGTTGGAACTACATGATCCTTGGGGTCCCTTCCAACCTGGGTGATTCTGTGATTCTGTGATTTTCTCACATCACTTGTGATAGGGTGAAAGGGAATGGCTTTAAGTTGTGCCTAGGATAGGTTCAGGTTGGATATTTGGAAAAAAATTCTTCACAGAGAGAACTGTGAGGCATTGCTTAGGCTACTCAGGGAGGTGGTGGAGTCACTGTCCCTGGAGGTGGTTCAAGAGCTGTGGAAATGTGGCACTGAAGGATGTGGTCAGTGGGCAATACTAGTGGTAGGTGAGCGGTTGGACAAGATGATCTTAGAGGTCTTTTCTAATCTTAATGATTCTATGATTCTGTGATTTCGTGGAGCAGAGTGATCTGAGGGCTGTCAGAGCCTTGATGATGTATCACCTGGGTAGGTGAGCTCTGCAATTCCTACTGAAAAGTCATGAGGTATCCAGTGTGATTAGAGCAGAGTAGGCTCCAGACCTATGGTGCAGTCCTGCTGTCATGGAGCAAGGGAAAAATAGCAAGTCCCAGGATAAGGCATCAACTAAAAGTCACATTAGTGCTCTGTTTTGCCCTCCAGTTTCAGGCTTTCCACCTACCCTTGTTCAGTCTGCTCTATTTGCTACTTAGAATATCAAAGCTTTTAATGCTAATTCAGGTACAGGGCATTTTTTAAACTTTGTAATAAATACTGGTGATTGAAGAGTATGTGTTTGGTGGGTGTTAATGGCTGTGGATTTGAAGATAGCACTCTGTCCAACCATGTGTTGAAGTGTGAAAGTTCTCAAAGCGAGACAGGAATGAAAACGATGGAGCTCTGTAGATGAGCACATATGCATTCAGATGGTCTTCTGTGAGTACAAAACATCAAGTGCTGTGCTGCTTGAAACTATCTGTGGCAGGGGGGTTGGAACCTGATGATCCTTGAGGTCCCTTCCAACCAAAACATTCTATTATTCTATGATTCTGTGATCTGAAGTATCTTGTCTCAGAGACTGAGATAAAAGACTGAAGGTCATTTCCTACTGATTAGCCCTAGGCCAATGTCTTTGCTTCCCACTGCTCTTAATCACTCCCTGCTCATCTTGTATCTGTACCACTTCTTTCTTAGGCATTTGTAGACAGCCTAAATGAATCACAAAGGAGCAGAGCTCTCCTGAAGTCCTAGAATAATACGAGCAATTAAAAGTGTCCCCAGAGAGCTACATTCTCAAGATGTGGGAAGTTTTATAAGCTGTACCTGAAATAATAATACTATAGACTAACAATGTGAAGTCTGGCAAAGAATGATTGCTGATTATAAATACATGACTGTTGGATAAACATCAGAAAGAGGACAGCTATGTACAATCATGTACAAGACAGCAAGAGGACATGAGCATAGGCACTCTATGGATAGACTTATGAGTGGATATTATTGGATGATTTCCAACCCAGAGAGAGCAAAGAGGTTCAGGAGCAAGGTGATGGAGGAAAAAATGAACTTGCAGTTAAACTAGAGTTTCAGGAATTTATGAAGGTCTTTAACTCAGTGGTTGCCTGGAGTTTAGGGGCCATTTTCCATCCTGAGCTTGCAGTGTGCTCCCAGAAGTGCATCTGCTATCACCAAGATTTTAGCCACAAGACAGTGTCTGTGGAGATGGGCACAGACCTGTTCAAATCCTGGCCGTGTAAATGCCCTGTGCAAGACTGTGTTGAATGATGAGCTAAAACTTGTCTGTGCTGTGTTCTCCTATTAATGATGACGGAATGGTTTTGGGAACAGTGGGGCAAATCTTGCAACTTTTCCAACATTTCAGAGGAATAAGGAGAGCAAAGTTTGGTCTTTGCAGGTTTGCTTGCTTGTTTGTTTCTTTTTTTCTTTGTTAGACATGAATAATGCTCAAGAGTGCCATTTTCTTCCGAAAGGAACATACGCTGTATCATTTCTGGGCAAGTGAATCAGAATGTATTAAAGCCTGGATGGTCAGAGCTACTCACCAAAAATGCACCTGCAGGTGTTTAACCACTGAAAGGTTTGATTTCCATTTTCACCCAAGGAAGCACACATCTATGTCCCACAAAACCTCTACTGCAGGTGTTCAGCACCTACTCACCTTCTCTGTCTAATAAAAAATCTTCTATGATGCATTATTTTGTCAATAGATGTGCCACCCCTAAATAGGGAATGAATGCTCCTTCTAGTGTCTAGGCTGCTTTTGTGTGTTATGGAAGCAGCAGCTTCCTCTGAAGGTGCCCAGGCTGAGAAACATTTCTACATCCTTGTCCAACTCAGGATATTTAGTGATTCCACAGGCACTGAGCACCACAAAGCCAGCAAACATAGGCCAACCACAGGAATGAGCATTTGGAAACAGCAAGTTATGAATGATCTTATGTTGTCTTCCCTTGCCAGATACTCTAAAATAATCGTAGAATCTCAGAGTCATTAAGGTTGGAAAAGACCTCTTAAATCTTGCAGTTCAACTGTTTACCTAACTGTTGACCGTGCCCACTGACCGTGTCCTTCAGGTGCCTTATCTCCACAGTTCTTCTACTGTGGTGACTCCACCACCTCCCTGGGCAATAATGAAGCAATCCACACCATGTTTTGAAGGAAATGAGGCCAAGGAGATCGTGAACAGCAGCATCAGCACCTTAGAGTTGCTTCTTTTGTGTATCTGCTGAGGTGTCATCCTCAGAGGGCTGTGGCTAGCTAATGTGCATCTGCTGATCTTAAGGTAGTGTGTGTTAGGAGACAAAAATCTTGGCTTGCAAGGAAGCTTCTGCACAGGCTGTGGTAGTGCCCTATAGTTACCCATCCTGTTCATTCTCAGCTTGCTCATGGGTACTTTGGCTGCAGCCTTTCAGAACAAGAAATATCAGTGCTTTTTGACTTACCAGCAGAATCCCCTGAGCACTGTGTTTAAGCAGAAATAGGGTTTGGAAAAAGCTCAGTGAAGCACAGATAATTCCACAGTGGGTTCCTTTTAGTGTCTGTGCCCATCCTAAGCACTGGTGGAAGCTGCTGCTAACCCTAATCGCTGCCTTCAAAATAAGACTTCATGGCTTTCTTCCCTTGCAACTGCCCCTCATGTTTCATGTGGGAATATTTATATTACCCTAGGCAACTGCCACCAAGAAACTCATTTTCCCTGACAGCCTCTCCAGCTGCATTTTCCATCTGTAAGCAGCAGGAATACTAGAATATATACATGAGCACACAGGGGAAACCATGAGGTCCTCAGGGAAGGGCTCCATGTGGATGAAAACAAATAGGCTGTGACAGACCCCCTGTATTCCCAGACAGCCTGGGAAATAGCTGTGCAGTTAGGTATTCCTCCTGCTCCGTGCCATTTATGGATTGTCTACAAGCTCTGCCTGCCCTCAAAAAGACTGAAGGGGAAAAAGACTTTTTTTTTAGTATTGCCCATGGTTTTCCTTCCTCCTTGTTCAGCACTCATGGAGTGGGAAGGACTCCAGCCAAGCGCTTGCAAATTTTTCATGCCAACTGTTTTCAGACAGACTTCAGGATGGCATTTAATTGGACATCATTATTAATAGAATAATATGTTAAGTAGTAGAAGGTGCCCAAGCTTCTTTAATAAAGTTATCATTTGCATTTCAGTGCAGATGATTCTGCTAATTCAGCCAGCTTTCAACCATGCCGGCACATGGTGATGATTGCTAATGTTAATTATTTGTATCGTGCTTTGAATCAGACAATTGTAGCTCTGAACATCCTGAAGGAAAAAAATAGCACTGTATGGATAGAGTGAGAAGAAAAAGCATGAATCAACAGAAAGGCTACATCAGAGTTTTATCAGTGCAGTTCCATAAGGCATTTGGTAGACCTCCATTTCTGAATCAGCGAGATCACCTGTATGGGAACAATGGATAAGTTTCCTGCCTTTTCAGCTCTCTGCATTTCCCAAGTCCAGAGAATGAATTTTCTAATTCTTTCCTTTCTACACCACATCATGCAATTAAGATCATTTGACTGAGATAATTAGCGGAGTGTGCTTTTCTCTATGAACAATCAGAAACCCTGCCCACTTCTGACACAGGTTGCAGCCAACTGCAGGAGAGTTTTCCTTGCTTTTCATTTGCAGCTTGTTCCTGCTATGGAAGCCTAGTTATGATATCCAGCACAGCAAGCGATTCAGGATGCCAGGGGTATGGCATTAAGTCAGAAAATGACATTTGAGCTTGAAACACGATCTGTTCTCAAATCAAATAAAGAGGTCATTATGTGCAGTTTCCCACCATCCACCTGGCTTTTGATTACTAGCTAGGAGGGCCAACGAGAATTACGTTTGCTTTCACCTTAATTGCTTCTTAATTGCTTCTTTGCATCTAAGTTTCTACTATATATATATATATAGGGCTGAAGCTCATGCTTTTATGGGGCTCTGTGTGTGCGTGCAGTGGGAGATGTGTGCTCCTGGATCACCTTGTCTGGCTCTGTTCAGCACAGAGACCTGCTGCTAGTCAAGTACCCGTGTATGTAGGAAGTGGTGTCCTCCCTGCAAGTTGGAAAACTCATCATCTTTCTCTCCTTTCCAGGAAGCCCTTTTCTTTCTGCCTGCTCATTTGCTCGGTTTAACCTATGCATCTTTTCTGGCACTGCTTGCTTGCTGTATTTCAGGGGGATACGTCAGGCCCAAACTCTGCTTTCAGGCACAGCCAAAAGTGAAATTGCTGTGTGAACTGTGCTACTTCAGGAGCGTTGCCTTTTGCTGACAGCCTCAGCCTCCATGGCTCATTGGTCTGACTGAATATGGAAGCTCCAATGTCTTTATGTTTTGGCCTAAGTCCTTGAATCTGTTCTGGCTGAATTGCTCCAACATTTCTCTTTCCTACTACCCTGGGACCCATGCACCAGGGAAGAGTGAGGAGAAGAGCCCAGCCAAGGTCTCGACCAACACATTTTGTCTGAGAAGGATCCAGAAAATATAGGAGAAGGATTTTCAGTGAAAATCCATAGCCTCAGTGCATGGTGTCTCCTCTGGGATGTGCCTGCTTAGAGTTGCTGTGGATGCTCCATCCCTGGAGGTACTTAAAGGCAGGTTGGATGGGGCCCTGGGCAGCCTGAGCTGCTTTGGAGCAACCAACCCATGGCAGAGGGTTGGAACTGGATAATCTTTAAGGTCCTTTCCAGCCCAAACCATTCCATGATTCTGTGCTCACTGGGATGGCATCTACTGCTGCTGGTCTTGGAAGTAAGGCTGCACACCTCCATGGGCAGCAAGGGCTGCAAATAGGCAGAAATGACAGAAACAGTGATACCTGACACGTAGATGAAGATGAAACCTTCTGTCATCCAGTATTTTAGGCTGAGGGACTTAAAATGGCTCTGTAATTCACAATTTCACAATAGAAGTGCTTCAGTTGTATCTGAAGCATCATTTCAGTCACCCATTTCTTCCCTTTCATGACTATTTGGCTTCCCTGTATCAGGAAAATATCATTTTCTTTATACTGTCACTGCCACACTCCAGATTGCAACGTCTCCCTGCTGAGGTAAGAATAACACCTCAATTCAGAACCTCTGAGTTGCAAGGAAATGCATTCATGCCATTCACCTGACTTTACAAGAGTTCAATTCACTAACTTGTCATACAGCACACATTCCAGCTCCCCCTGCTCACAGTAATGATGTGAGTTCCTTTTCAGGGCTGCCCGTGAAGGCAGTTATCACTGTTCCTGGAACACTGACTTGTTTGCTTTCTCATTCCACAAAGTGAAGCCAGTAATAATTAATGATGGAGAAAGGAGCTGTGGAACCCATTGCCACAGAAGACTGTTTGTGACTTCAGGACAGGTCGTTTTTATGAATAGCAGCAGTATTTCAAAGCAAATTAAGGTGTGTAAGTTTCAGCTTGCTTCTACCTACCAAAGGCCAAGCAGATACCTAGGGAGAACAAATGACTCTGAGAATTATGAGTTTCTTCATCAGGCTCTGAGATAATTATGAGCAGGCCGGCTTTGTCCCTCTACCAAACAGCAGGTGCACTTCAAGTCTCCTCTTTGTTGTGTTGCACATCCTTCATCCTCTGTCCACCTCTTAGGTACACAAATAAAATTTATGGGTAGGCTCTGGGGACCGTTGTCTCAGCCAGTATCCCTCACAGTGCTTTATCCACAGTAAATAACCATGCTGATATTCACCAGCAGTTCCTGTACACTAAAGAAACTTGTTCAGGTGGCTGGCAGGAGCTTTTCCCTTATGTACCAGTTGGCTTAGCCACAGTTCTCACTGCTGTGCACTGCAGCCTCCACACACTGCACTACTCTGCTGTGTCTCCCTGCCCAGCCTGAATCTGACATGCTTCTTTCGTGCTTTTCCTACCCTTGGCTATGAATTGCATTATGGACACTGTGATTTTTGTGCTAGTACTGGTTAGGAGACAGAAACACAGAAACCAAAAGAGGAAAAATGGTAACTATTCCATGTCTGGGGTATCCTCACCGTCTGAACCACTGAGAAGCTCTGCAGCACATTCAGACTTGGCACCCCTTGGCAGGGATGATCTTTGAGGTCCTTTCTGACCTGACCTGTTTTATGATTCCGTGGTACATGTCTCAGCCTGAGAGTAGTGTTGTACATTCAAATCCCAACTATTTACCCTGGCAAAGCAGTGGCCCAGCCATCACAAAAGCAGTTCCTGCCTCTCACCTGTGCCAAGGCAGGGAATTGGGTTGGAATGTAACTGGGGAGGAGCAGCAGATCGTCCTACCCTGCTCCATCAGCTCTAAGACGTCAGTCTTTTTAGTTGGTCAAAGCACAGCTTACCAGCTGTGCCAACAGAGTGTCAGAAGGGAATGAGACTGCATTACATGGGTGCTGATTCCTAAAAGGTGTCTTTTGCTAAAGGCAGTGGGTTGTGGGAGCTAACTGTCCATGTTCCATGTCCAAAGCATTATTTGACAAAGTTTGAAGTCTCATATTGGTAAATTCCAGGTATTGGTTGTACTTATACTTCACTTAATTTCACACCAGGACCATATCTTCCCTCATCACATTGTAATTGTGTTGGTTTTTGTTTTTAAACAAGGAATTTTGATCTTCATCATCCCCTGCATAACTTGGGAGGTCCCAACACAGACCCTACACTCTTGCTCTTGTTGCTGAGCAGACATCACTAAAAGTCAGTTTCTGTCCTAAGCATCTACCAGTCCAAACAAAAGCCAGTGCTGAGTGCAGAGAGATGGGCAAAGAAGACAGCAGTGTGAACCAAGAGGCAGTACTGAGGGCAAAGGCTGTGAGGACAGTGTATGCTAGGGTTGTCTTTGTATTCCTAGGCACAGAAAAGTGATTTTGATGACTGGGATCCTGCTGTCAGGAAAGCTTTTTCTAAGAACTTAACCAAAAGATCTGAAACAATTTAATCCTGTTTTCTTCTCCAGTCCAATGTTGTGCTGTATGCCTAGTGGGAATCAGGTTTCTTCCAGACAGACGTAGTGATGTCCTAGCATATGGGATGATGAAACTACATCTCAGCAGAGGCATAGTGCACTGAATCTGTTTTGCTGCTAGAGTTCTCAAAAGCAATTAGTTTCATGAGAGCACCTCTGTCGTTTGACCTGAATTTCCTCAATTTTAGTCCCCTGCTTCTTTCCCCACCCCCAGAAGTAGTATTTCACACTCCTTCCTTAATCAGCTAATCCTTAACCTGACAGAAGTGATTAAAACATGTAGGAGAACAGAAGCTGCAGGACATTTGTGTGCAGAATGGTCAACAAAGAACGAACCTCAATGGCATGTTTCAAAGTCAGTCTGAAGCCAGATAGGCTCTTGGGGTTCAACACGAAAGGCAGTGGATGTTGGTTGCATGGTTGCTTTGAAAGCCTACCCATGATTTTACAGCCTGAGTTGTTAAACTCAGAAGCTGTTCTAACACGGGTTTGTAGGGTTATACCTCAGAGCATCGTTGTACATTGCAGTATGTCATATGTGGGAGGTTTTCCATTTGCTTTTTGCTGGATTGCTGAGAAGTCTTTGAGAGGGTTGTGAGGCTGAAGAACACAAACGGAATTGCTTCTGGCCCTCAGGTTGACTAATCAGGTCCTTGGAAAAATGCAGTAGGGTTTTATGATAGCAAAATGTTTGTTCTGAAGGAGGCTGGCTTGCTTGTCGTACAAAAGACCTGAGGCAGTGGCTATGTGGGCTACTGGATTGTGCCTTCTCACAGCACTTTCTGCATATGTCTCATGTTACAAGCAGGGAGGCTGATATGCCAAATGGAGAATCCTACCCTGATGATCCCAGGAAGCACGCTGGCTATTTGAACCCCTATGAAAATGGTTCTGATAACTTGGTTCCTGGAAGAAAGGCATATAGCAAGCACCACATGTTTTACCATCCATCTGCTGCTGTTTTGTATTCACACCATTTATATTCATTGTGACTACACTGCAAAGTCCAATTTTTGGCTTTGGCACAGCTCTGCCAGTTACCTGGGCCTGGCCCAGTAATTTGTTGGTGAGGATGTGCTACAGACATCCTCACAGTCCATCATTGCTGAGCATGGCAAAGAAAAACCTCCTTTCTCATGGAGTAAGAAGGTTATGGGTGGGAATAGATTACGAGGAACTTGGCAGGTGAACAGAATTAGCTTGTGTATTTTATATACTTGTATACAACTTACTTTATATAAATGTCTATATATTCACTATATGTAATGATTTAAATCTATTTCCCTGTTTAGGAGTATCAGATGCCTTCGGAATATTATCCACTGGAATCTGATCACCACGTTCATCCTGAGAAATGTGATGTGGTTTCTGCTGCAAATGATAGATCACAACATACATGAAAGCAACGAAGTAAGTGCTTGGAGGTGGTGTGGCACACAGTTTGGGGGTGAGCTGAGGCGCTGAATTCATTCAGTTGATAGAAATATACCAAAGGGCACGCACACAGAGCATTTTTCATGTCCTTTCAAGGAAAAAAAAAAAAAAAAAACAACTTAGATTTTCTAAATTTCCATTTATTTGCTCATTGCTGAACGTCATAATTTTTATAGTCATAATCCAGCTCTAAAAATCTCCCTAATCTTCATTGTCCACTGAGATTTTCCAAATACTTTTGCTTTGAGACACAGTATTGTGGTTCTCAAATATTCTTGTCACAGCGTCTTGCAGTGATTGCATTTCTGTGCAAAAAACATTCATTCCAGAGAACAACACCTCCACGAACAGGAACAGAAATAATTGCTTTGGCTGTTCAGGCTTTCAGTCAGCTACTTTGTCTGATGACAGCAGGCACCTTTCTGTCTGGAGCCTGAGGGGCTCTGCAGGAAATAAAAGAAATCAGACCTGAAACAGAACAGTTTTGCCCCTTTATATCTTTGTGGTTCCATTTTTCTGCTAATCCCATCTTCACTATGAGGTTGTGTGAGATGGGCTGCATCCAGGGACTCATTCCTCCAGGGACGCAAACTCTTCGCTCCAGCTCCTGCTGCTTGGCCCCTTTTCTTGGTCCCTTGGGGAAGGCTGAATCCTTGGAGATGAGCTCACTTAACTAGTGGGAAACTAGCACAGCCAACTTAATAGCAAAGAAGAGGTTGCTGCTTCCTAAGTCAGCTTTCTTATGGGTGATTGAGGGTAACGGCCACTCCAAGGGACAGGGCAGATCAACACAGTAAAAAATGCGAGAGGGGCAAGAAGTGGGGCATCTTCTGTGCACGGCACTGAGCACTCTTGATAAAAGCAAGGCGTCACCACGCTTGCATTTCTCTTATTTCTTGTTCACTCATGGAACTCCCAACTGATGCTTCTAGTTTGACTGAGGACATGGGAGCAGTCCCGCTGTTAGTACTGCAATGCCTTGCCTTACCCAGAAGCCCCAATAACATGAGGATTTTCACAGAATCACCAAGGTTGGAAGAGACCTTCAAGGTCATCCAGTCCAACCATCCACCTATCACCAATAGATCTCACTAAACCACGTCCCTCAACACAAAATCCAAACGTTCCTTGAACACCTCCAAGGTCAGTGACTCCACCACCTCCCTGGGCAGCCCATTCCAGTGCTTGACTGCTCTTTCAGAGAAGGAGTATTTTTAAATTATTAAAAATAAAATATTCTAAAGTAGATTTTGAAATGGATTAAAAGCGTTCTCTCATAAAGAAAAATACTTGTTCTCAGTTTTCTTGCGAAATAATTCCGCATTTCCTTGGGGAATCATTCTTTTTGATAGATCCCTTTTACAGAATTTGTGCTGTTCTCAGTAGTGTTCTTCTAGTGGAACGTTCTGCTTTTAGGACTGTTTCCTGATGGCTACCTCCACAATAAACAACTTACCATTGTGTTACGGATACATACATGAGCACACCCTTCATAGTTTTGTTTTGGAAAGCACACTTGCTTTCCTAAAGTGCAGAACTGCCCATAAAGAAAAAGCTGGATCCTTCACTGATAGCAAGCAATGTGTGCTCCTGGAGGAGATGGTTCTGCAGAAATTAAAAACCACTTCAGGAGCTCAGATATCCGTTTGTTTGAAGTCAGCTGGGCACTTAATCATCCTCGGTTAACTTTTCAAATGTCAGATTTGTGGCCTTCCAATATTTGAAGGGAGAATATAAACAAGAGATTGGATAGTGATAGGACAAGGGAGAATAGTTTTAAACTGAGCCAGGGGAGGTTTGGGTTAAATATTAGAAGGAAGTTTTTCATTCAGAGGCTGGTGAGGCACTGGCACAGGTTGCCCAAGGAGGCTGTGGATGCCCCATCCCTGCAGGCATTCAAGGCCAGGCTGGATGTGGCTCTGGGCAGCCTGGGCTGCTGGTTGGTGACCTGCACACTGCAGGGGGTTGGAGCTGGATGAGCATTGTGGTCCTTTTCAACCCAGGCCATTCTATTATTCTGTGATTCTGTGATCCCACAGTTTGGAAGAGTGAACAGCAAAGTCTTCAGTACCACGATAAAAATGAAGCCCAAGATTCTAAGTTTTTTTGTCTTATCTGTGCATAACTGTATTTCTGTTCAAGTAGATACTCGTTTAAGAAGATGGAGCTTTCATTAGTTCCTTCTTTGCTTTGTGTTTCTGTCATTTTCAGGCTATGAAAGATGGTGGGATATGAGCTTTACTGCTGATAGTTCTGTGCTGTGTGGTTTGCTTTCTGGATAATACTGAAATATTAATGCAGATTTTTACAATTATTTTGGAGTAATCTGTTGCACTTAGAGACTCAACTGTGTTTTAAAATGGCACCACAAAATGCCCAAGGAAAATATAAACCAATGAAGACAAAGCAGATCCTCACATGGCTCAGTTTACCATTGCTCACCTTTTCTCCACAAAATACCACAGGCTTTTTTTGGGGAGTGCTTTATACAAACTTAGTGGCCGTGCTCTTATTGTGATGGAAGTCAGCAACAAAACAATGCCTCCAAAACCAATGGGAGCAGCATAATTTATGGCAGCTCATCACGTTATCTCTTTGAGGTTAATCAGAGGAGACTAAATCATACATTACAGAAACGTAGAGGACTCAACATGAAAACATTTTGCATGAAATTGTCGTGCTGATGCTAATAAATCAAGAAGGGGAAGTGCTGGAATGGTGGATACATGAGAGGACCGAGTGTCCTCTGGCAAATAAATGAAATGGCATAAATTAATGAGTTCTGCTAATTGGGTTTATTATTTGATAATATCAAATGCACGATTCCGATAGGAATTGCGTGGAGTCGTTAAAATTCATTTTGTTCTGGTTTCCTATGGAAACGGTGCAGAGGGAGATCTGACAGCCTTCGTGTGTGTGGGTCTGTAGGTGTCCCTGCTCGTTCACAGCCCACGGTGCAATGCCACTCAGTTCTGACAGAGGAGCAGCAGGCTGAAGTGCAATTAGCTGTACAGTTCGTTCGAAAAGAAGAAAGGCTGTGTAAGTTTTACAGCCGAGGGAAAGGGCAGAACAAGTGTCAGTGTCACATGGGAGAGTTTACATGAGATTGAGGTCACAGGGAAGGATTTAATTCATGTTTATACCTTCTTAGACAGCAAAAGCAAATATGAGACTGAGTGCTTTAGGAAAAATGGTCTTAGTAGTTTGGGAGTCAATCAGGAATGAAACCAAAGTGCTTGGTAGTAGCCAGAAATAGAGAGGAGGGGTTCCTTCTCATTCTACTTCATTTAGGCTAAACAGAGAGAGAAAAAAATATCTAGTTCGCTTACACTAAACTTGGAAAGGGCAGATAAGAGCAAAACAAGGGGAAATGGTTTTAAGTTGAGGGAGGGAAGATGTAAGTTGGATGTCAGGGGGAAGTTCTTCACAGAGAGAATGGTGAGGTGCTGGGACAGCTGTCCAGAGAGGCTGTGGATGCCCCATCCATCCCTGGAGGTGTTCAAGGCCAGGTTGGATGGGGCCCTGGGCAGCCTGGTCTGGTATTAAATGTGGAGGTTGGTGGTCCTGCATGTCCTGCATGGATTGGAGATTCATGATCCTTGAGGTCCCTTCCAACCTGGATCATCCTGTGATTCTGTGAATAAAAGAAGTTCATCTTCTGCTGAGTGGTTTTGTTTTTAAGTCCCATTGAAAGGATCAGGGCAAACTACATTTCAGCTCTTGATGAAATTACACAGACATGAAAGGCCATAACAAATCCAAAAGGATTTTTTCTTTCTGTTTGTTGAAGCTCAGTAAAACAGAAGTGATTGCCACTTGTCGACGCACTATCATTTTGTGTCCGTGTTTCTTGCCCAGTGAGTTTTTAGTCCACAGAATTCTGCTGGGTTTCAAAGTGCGTCTGTTGCTCTGTTGAATGCATAGAGATCATCAGTTCCCAAGCAGATGAGGTCCAAAATGAAATTAACTGAGGGTCAAAAGTTTCGAATTCTTCAGTAGAGTTAATTAAAAGGCTGGAGAATGGTGAGACCGAAAATGACATCTGTGCTACCAGCTAACATAGGTAATTAATGTCATGCTTCAGGGAATACACCGAATGCATGCTTGGCCAGGAAGGAATTTTCCCAGACTTCTGTGTGTAGAGCTATGGAAATCACCATCAGCAGCTTCTTAATGAATGATTGTTGGGTTGTTACCATCTGCCTCTCTGTGGATAATTGCCTGTTGCACAGCTGTGCTCTCCCTGCACACAACCATAGGAGCTGCCTACGTTGAGCCTGACCAAAAAGTATTGTGATGTTATGGTGAAATTCAGGGCTGCTGTGTGCAGTACTGCAACTTAAACAAATGGCAGTGCTGCAAAGACACAAATGGCAGGAATAGACGGGATGAAATAGTTGATAAACACATAGCTTAAAAGAAAAATATCCTTTTTTTTCCCCAAAATGTCAGTATTGCTCCTTCAGTGGAAGTGAAACGGGACTGCAACGTTAACTTTTATCTTAAATTTTCTTCAAATTGCTCAGCAGATAAGTAGTACTGCCTAAGAGATGCTCACGCTCACAAGCTGTCCTTGGAAATGGTCCCAGGCTAAGGCTGTGCCACTGTGGAAGATCCCCTGCAGTCAAGTGGCTGCCTCCTCTTGTTTTCTTTCCACATGGCTGCTTGCAGGCTGCTCAGGAGGGCACGTCTCCTGGCGTGTTAGCTTCCATACCTGCTTGGTGCAGAGACTCCTGCATGTTGTGGGCAAAGCCAACCCTCAGCAGAAAGTGACAGATACAGCTGTGAGCTCCCAACTGCAGCTAAGATACCACAGTTCCAAGTCCCAGGCATAAACGTGCACTCTTTGAATGACTTCTGTCATTGATCTTAAGAGATGAGCGAGAAATGGTGTCTTTGAAATGGTCTTACCGTTATTTCAAGATGTTATTTCCTGTCTCCTTTCCAGCCTTGGTGTCGGTGTATTACCACTGTCTACAATTATTTTGTGGTGACCAACTTCTTCTGGATGTTTGTGGAAGGCTGCTACTTACATACTGCTATAGTGATGACCTACTCCACGGATAAGCTGCGGAAATGGGTCTTTCTCTTCATTGGATGGTGTAAGTGCCTCGTGGATTTAAAATGGTGTTGTATGGTGCTGAGCATTAAAGTGATGAGAACGAGAGCAGCGAGACAGGTTACAGGGAAAGGGGGAAATGGAGATGGGAACTTCCTAAGCACTTCTTCAACAAAATACATATGGTTAAGAGTAGCTGGATCCTTTAGAAAAGAGCAAAAAAGAATGATTTCTAACCTAGCAGGAAAACAAGAAACTCTCTTCAACCCGTTTGACAAGTTCAGGGCACAACTCAAATTTGTTGAAGGTGCTGAAATTCAAATTCAACTAAGTTTACAGTCTTCTTGCAACCTGGGAAATAAACATTCAAGCAATACCCACCTCCAAATACTCTCTATAAGACTTTATAGAAAACCATATAAATTGGAGGAAAATGAAATGGGACCAGAATTACCTGTGAATGAACCAAAATGTTCCGGTAACATTTACAGAAAAATAATAATATGTATTTATGTTGTTAATAATTTTATTAACTTTTCTTACTAGTACTGAATTTCTTTTCTTGTTGATACCATTCTTTAATACATAAAGAAGTCACAGCAATTGCAGTGTCTCACATGTACCAAGATAGGACCACTTGCATTTAGTCTACCAGTGCATTAAGCAAGACTTCCTATGCTCATTACAAACCTCTTTCTGTATCTGTATCATCAACACATAAATGGACTGCGATTAAATAATGGATTTGGTTTGTTGTTGTAGGTATTCCTTGCCCAATCATCATTGCGTGGGCCATTGGCAAGCTGTATTATGAAAACGAGCAGTAAGTGACGTTAACATTTGTGTTTATGTGGCTGTCTAAATAAATTAGGAAATTCCTACAGGCTGAACTAAGAATTTAGAAATTAGACTGTTTGGAAAGAGAAAAGGTCAGATCCCCTTCATGTAAACCCAAACAATCTCAAATTTCGGAGCGCTATCTGAGCTAGCTCCTAGAGTATCGATAGTTTCCCAAATCTCCTTCACCAAACCCCTGTGTTCTCATTTGATAGCTTTGTGTATGATTTACAGTCAGGTTAATCTCCTTCAATGAGAGTCCTGCTCGAAACATTGGTGAAAACTACAGTTGAGTGCTAAAGGGTGTGCAGAATTCAGTTGTCAGCATGCCAATAGTAGTCTGGTGGTTGGAGTTTTTGCATTTCTGGTTCTCTCTCTTCCACCTGAAAACAGTTAAGTGCATGAAATTGAAAAATAAGGGAGATAAACAGGCATCTGCGTTGGGATTTTTTCCTCAAACTTTGATATTGGTCAGATATAGCTTGTGCTTTGCAACTGGTGTTTGGATCAACATCTGCTGGCTGTTACAGCCCACTTCTCTTAACCGTAAAGAAGTTCTTTGCTTTCCAAATCTGTTATTCATATGACCACCCTGTCTGTTTACCTGATTAAATGTAAGTGTCTGCCTCGTAGGTTTCTGAATTTGCACTAATCTGTAGTATGATTAGTGGTGATCAAACAGTAAATGCTGACTGGGGTGCATTTCATCTCATCCGGAAGGAGATGTCCAAAGTAGGTTGGATGAATGTGATGTGCACGCACTATTTCTTTCTCCTAGAGAGAAAGGAGTCTAGAAGGAAGAAGGATAGGATGAGTGGTTGAGCTATGGGTATCCACACTGTGGGAGGAATTCTGTTCTGCACTACTAAATTCCTCTTTTCTGCTCCCCACTGAGTGTGGAACCCTTGACCAGTCTCTCCTTTATAGCTTTAGTGGTGACTTTGAAGGTTATAATCCAATTCCCAGCAGTTACACATATTGACAATCATACTACACTCTTTCACCAAGAAAAATGTTCTGTGTGATGCCATCCCAATCTGCAGTGATCACATGAGGGAATCCATTATATAGTTGCAAAATGGGAAGAAAATCTTCATTTGGAATCTGTTCCTTGTGTGTTCAAATCAAGCAGCCTCGGATGACCAAATTTCCCCAGTTTCCATGCTCACAGACTTTCTTTTCTCTGTGTAAGTGAAGACTTCAATGTTCTGGGTCTCACGGTCAGGCTCCTTTTAGCTGTTGCCTTGCACAGGGCAGCATGGAGCTGTCTTACTGTGATCATGATGCACACTAGATGGATGGATAGAGAAGCCACTGCATCATTGGTACCACTGCCTCCTTTCACCATCACCTCCACGCCTGCAATGTGAACGTTAAAGAATCTCACTTCGATGTACCTTGCTTAGATCAGAAGGAAGACATGATAGGTTTATGTTGGCATGTATGCCACCTTTCAGCAGTGAAATGTAACTTGCCCAGATTCATCACAACGTGGCATTGTGAAAGAAAGAAGGATGCATAATACTGACAGCAGGTCAAGAAGGACAAAGTGATGCTGTTCACTGTTCTGAATCTTATTTGGTATCTAGGATGCTCTTGAGTCTCTAGGCTAAACCTCTCTGTCTTGGGTGGATTATGAAATGGAGCTTAAGCATATAAATTCATATCACGGGCAAATCTGTGTGCTCTAACTCATATACATCATTTGGCTCACATGGTTGCTGATCAGGAAGGTTCCAGGTTTTCTTGGCTGACCCAGACAACTTAACCAAATGCCTCGGGATGCTTTCATCTTTATGCTGATGTCTGGGTTGTAGCAAAACATCCACAATGACCTCATTGCACATCACAGCTGCTCCAAATCTGTTGTGCACTGAGAAAGTCCTTTTGGCTTCTGCCCACAGTAGTGTGAGGTGTAACGACCAGGAGCCTTAGTGCCAGTGGTGGGGCCAGGACTCCTGATCTTCATCACTCTGCTTGAGAAACTGAGACTGTATGCATGATGCTTTGGTGGCATTCCTTTGATCTGAAACATGCACACACAAAGGCAGAACTCTTGTAAATGAAGAGCTGTTGAGGGCATTAAGCTATAAGGCAAAGGATATTAAGTGAAACCTACTTTTCACGTCTGTAGTAATGTCTATGGAGGGGAGACTCAGCAAAGTGAATGAACTGGAGCAAAACAAGAAGTGAATTTGCTGAGAGCCTGTCAGTTGTCATAAATATTCAGTCGTCTTCTCAAGCACATGATATTTCATTTAAACTGTAATGTGAGTTTTTGGGATCCTGAACTGGGGTTCATGTTATGCAACTCATAGTAGCTTGAAAGATTAAAATAATGCACAATTGCTCTTCAGTATTGAGGGAGTGTTTGTTTATTCTTGCAGAGATAAAAAAGAAAAAAGAAAATGGCTTTACATATGTAATTTCACACAGCTGGGATTAAAACTCTGATGCACCGTGTGATTGTCAGTGTTTTAGATTTCTCTTTATGGTTTTAAAGAAACGTGTAGTGCAGGTTTTACTGTAAGAATAAGGGGTTATGTTGGATTTGGAGCAAGAGTTAAGATGACAGACAGTCTGCAACACACCAGCTAAGGCCTCAGTCTGGTAAGTTAGACTGAAGGTATGAAGTACAGCGAAATAGATGTAGATATATGAAGTGTCACCAGCACTTACCTATCCTCTGTCCTCACTCCACTGATTTAATGGGCAGATTAGAAATGTTTATATTGCAAACTAAAAATTTAGCCTAATTGTAGCATAACAAGATGAATACCATCCTAGAAAAGCTTTCTGTATCTTTTTTTCTCTACTGACTACAAAAGGAATCTGGAAAGTCAAGCTTGCCTGTGTTGTATTAGCCTACTTCGGCAACAACCTGATTCCCTCAAATTTTGTGGACGTGTTTATATATACATTGTTATTTCAATACAACTTTGGTCTCATACTGAGCTTCAGACAGTAAATGTTAGTATTATCTCTTCAGTATGATCTTGCAGTTAAGCAATACTTGAATTCCAGAGAGCAGTGAGCAGCCTTTGCTCTGTAACCTCTTTTTGTGCTCTACCAGCGCCCTTCCAGATTTTCTTTGGATTTCTTCTAGCCCACAGAGTCCTGCTCCGTGTCTCAGTCTCTTATTTGTCCCATTTGAATTCTTCTGCTAGAATAGCCAGCTTCCTAGAAACTCCTTATTAGCTTTCAGTTCTACAATTTTCAGGCAATCTGTAGTAGTTGCCTCAAAATGCCCTTCAAAAACATCTCTCAAATCCAAGTTCTGGAGAGTTGCGTTTCCTGCCTTGGCATATCTTACACTTCATTTTTTTTTCATTTCTTTCCATCTCTCTAATCCAAAAAAAAAAAAAAAAAAAAAAAGTTTCATTCTATTAAAGCTGCCTTGGGGATTCTTCTTGGAAGAGAAATTGGCTGCAGAAAGTACTTTATTCCAAGTCTCGTTCTTACTGCCAGATTTTGGGAGATTAGTTGCAAAATTATCAATTTACACTAATTTGCAGTCAGTGAACCAGGGAATAACAGATGTGTTTTATACCTATAAAATATTCAAAGCCCATCATTCATTTGAACCTTAAAATATTACAGAAAAGCAGCCAGTTTTGTGGTACTGAATTATGTTCCTAGAAACCTACTGCGTATCTCAACGTTTCTGTGGGTTCACATTGATAAGAGCATTTTGCAGTGAGCAAACAGTTCCTTCTGTTTTAGCAAGCAGTGAGCAAACAGTTCCTTCTGTTTTAGCAAGCAATGCCTTTCGGAGAAAGATAGGCTTTGGGGCACTGTATGAGTGAAATTGTTTCCATTTGAGCTGCCTCTTTGCTTGTTTTATTGACTTGTGAGTCTTATAGACTGCAAACTGTGGAAGCAACAAGTAATACATCTTTCATGTTTGTAAAAGTGCAGATCTGCATCCATATCAGTGGTCCTCTTGGCTCAGTAACTGCCCTTGTTTTCATGTCTCCAGCCCCACCAGCCTTATATTTAGTGACAAGACTAATGCAGAGAAGACATCATTTTTGCAGATTAGTGTAGCGTTCACAAAGAGAAAGAGCCCTTGTACACTTGGAGTCCAAAACCTACTTCCTAAGGGACAAGATTTGGAGCTGCAGTAACATAAGCCTAAAGGTGTTATGGCATCATGGCAGCAAAGGTGTCCCTGCTTGGTGGAACCAGTATCCAGACATTGTGGCTGTGTCCGTAGTACTAAATCAGATGAGCCTGAAGTCACTAGTGGGACCAGTTCAAACAAGGTCTGAGTAGCCTGTGGACTGCTGGGGAGATTCTCTAGATCATAACAACTCCAGATTTGTCCCCTTGAATTGTCTGGGAGTTGGCTGCTGTCTGGACTGCAACAGAACTACACCAAGGACAATGTAATGCTGTAAATCATTGAGTCTGTGCCTGAACTTTGTTCCTGTGGTTTACTTGTGGTTTCATTTAACCCAAGTTCGTTCCCTTTTAGTAATGTTGGATCAGGTGTTTGCTAGCTTTATTTTCTTTGTATTAAGTGCTGAATTTGGTGTTCACCAGCTTGGTTCAAAGCCAGCTGGATGAAATGCATATTCATCCAATACCTAATTTAGACATTATTTCTTTGCAACTTGAGACACATTTGATATAATAGCCTTCTTTGAAGGGTGTGTGGGCATTGCAACAAGTAACAGACTTCTTCCTTAAAAAATCTCTTTCATCCCTTTCAAACCCATAAGGTTACATCTTTTGTGTCCTCTGATAGCGGGTTCCCACTTTTCTTGGAAACAGTTATATAGACAGTGATCAAAACAATAGTTGGAACATTAATTTTCTGATGGGGTGGGAAAGTGGAGCTCAGACCTGTGTCCAAAACAAAAGAAGGCCTTGTAACAGAAAACTCCATCACTGATGATTATATACATAATTAAAGAAGTCAGAATATAACGTATCTCCACTGTATCCTTGATATTACAATCTACCTTCATTCCTTTTATAAACAGTTTTCTCATTTGTTTTGTTTCTTACAGATGCTGGTTTGGAAAAGAACCAGGGAAATATATCGACTACATATATCAAGGGCCAGTGATTCTTGTTCTTCTGGTAAGGATTTATGTGGGTGGAAGGACACTGCCATGTCCCATTGAGGGATATTTCACAAGCACCTGTGAAGTTCCACTTGTACTTTCGAATACAATAAGACACAAACAAGGTGAAGCGCCTTCACCTTGGTAGCTAACACTGCACGTCAAAAATTGCTGCCATCTGTTTTTGGTTGTTTCCTTGACCTTAGGGGTTCTTCTCTCCTCCTTTGTAATGCTGCTTGCATTCCTTTGTAGAATCTTTTGAGATGTAGCAAGGAAGCACATTCAAAAACAGTAAGCATGCCATAACATCTGCTTCTCCACTTGAGGCTCTTGAGAACTAGATCACTTCCATCCTGCACACTGATTAAAGAAAAGTAGCAATTGTGGTAAGGAATTGCATTTCCTTGTGCAGTCATCTGCATCTCCTCTATCCCCATTATTGCAGTGTATTTATCTGTAGGCCTTCATACTTTAACTTTCCTTCTCAGAGCTGCACACAATTAAAGGCTGTTTGTCTGTGTAGCCAGCACTCTGTCCTCTGTGCCAACCAACAGCAGGCAGAGAAGTTAGGAAGTTTACTCAGAAACTGTTCTGGACCTTCAACATAAAAATACAGGTGCTTTCCCAGGACGTACTTTGTGTGGATGGGCAAGATCAACATTATTAGAAAGGACAATATGGAGAAAAGCCAATCTTCTTACCACAGTAAGAGCCAACTGGGACAGATGTCCTGGCAAAGTTTCCAGGCTCAATGGATTCCCTTTCACTTAGGGCACCAAAAAGGGTTGTAACTGTCCTTAATGCTGCTCCAGCCTCCATGGAGTAGGTATAAATGCCTCAGAGCTTTTTCAAGGCTAAAAAGCTTTTTCAGAGCTAAGCCCTGAGTTCTCACCTTGTCAGGTCTGTGCTTTTCATGTGATTCTGCATGAACTCTGTTGCCTAGGATGCCAGCTACTAATCTAATTGTTTCCTAACCTGGATGTAGGAAAGTTAATTGCTGAATTAACTGTTAAGATGAGGCAAATAGATCACACTGCATGTAGCTGGAAAGAGAAAAAAGGTCTGCTTTTATGTAAAAATTCTTTACAGTGAGAAATATATTTGGGGTGACACGCAATATAATTGTAAGTGAACTCACTGATAAGGAGACCAACTCGCATGCAAATCCTATTTAAATAATGCAAGTTAGCAGTCCTGCAGTATTCAAAACATTTCGTTTTTACATCATGGCCTAGGAGTCTGAACTGTGAATGTACCATAGATCCTTTGTGTCTCTCTAGAAATCCACGAGATCTGTAAAATCCTTGCATGTCACTGCTGGTGGCTACCATAGGTAGATCAGAATCATAAGAATTACTTTTTCATCACCAAATAGCCCTTTCTGCATAATGGCACCAGAGAGGAATGACAAAGGAAAGAACAGTTGAAGGCTCTGTCTATACAGACCATTTGCTCTGCCTGTAATTTAGAGCAGCCCTTAAAACCTTTTAATCCAAACCGATAACCAAACCAAATCCTGAGCACGCCCCATAGCTAGCGAGCTAGTGACCAACCAACTGACCAACCTGACCTATTAAACCATTCCACATTGCTTTGCACTTGAGTTCTAGTTAAAGCACTAATAAGCCATCAACAGTATTTGTACAGTGGGGTGGGGAGCAGCAGGGTAAAGCCCTTTCTTTGTTTTCCTCATGCTTCCTCCCATCAGAAAGCACTGCAGAGTGGGGGAAGGAGCTCTCTGCTAATGTGTTCTGAAAGGTGAATCTGAAAACTTGTGTTACAGTACAGCCCTGATTACCAAAATGTGTTGTGGTTTTTGGCTTTTCTTTAAATAACTGTGAAGTCTTGTGTTTGTAATTAAGGATGAGTGGCTTTACAATGTGTTAAAGCAAGCTGACAGGCTCATGTTGTGCTTGTTATGCAAGTTAAACTGTACATAATGATTCAAGCATCACTTAGAATCACAGAATCTTTTGAACTGGAAGAGTCCTTTAAAGGTCATGTAGTCCAACTCCTCTGCAATGAACAAGCACACCCACTGCTCCATCAGGTGCTCAGAGCCCCATCCAGCCTGACCTTGAGTGTCTGCAGGGATGGGGCACCACCACCTCTATGGGCAACCTGTGTTCCTCACTACCCTTGCTGTAATAAACTTCTTCCTTATGTGCAATCCAAATCACCCCTCTTTTACCTTGAAACCATTTTCCTTTGTCCTATCACAGCAAACCCTGCTGAAGAGTCTGTCCACTTTCTCACATCCCCCCTTTCAATACTGACAGGTCGCTCTCAGGTCTCCCTGGAGCCTTCCCTTCTCCAGGCTGCACAGCCCCAGCTCTCTCAGCCTATCCTTGTAGGGAGGTTTTCCATCCCTGGGATCATTTTTGTGGCCCTTCTCTGGGCACACTGCAACAGGTCCACATCTCTCCTGTACTGAGGACTCCACATCTGGGTGCAGTGCTCTAGGTGAGCTCTCACAGCACAGAGCAGAGGGGCAGGATCCCCTCCCTCACTCTGCTGACCAGCCTGCTTTGGACGCAGCCTACTTAGTGTCCTTGGAGTTACTCACACTTTCAAGGATGCTGTGAGAAGTACTGAAATGAAACCACTGAAATTTAGTGTCTGCCATGAACCATGGTAACACAAACATGTTACCTCTTCCTCTGCCTTATCATATATGGGAGCAAAGCACTGCATCCAGCTGCCTGCTTTTCTCTTCCTGTAACTGAAAAGTGGCCATTAGAAATGCAGGGCACAAAGATTTTAAAAACAACACAGCTCTGCCCCTGACCTCATTACAGCTACAAGTTGGATTTGATCTAATGAAGAATTAAAATTGTTGGGTAGGCTGAGCTTCATGTTTTACAAAACAACATCCAGGATTAATTCTGAGAGAGAGCCATCCTAGAGCTGGAAGATAAGGAGATATAAATGCTACTAGAAGAAATCAATGTTATTTCCAAATGAGGGCTCAGTCTTAAAAGTCCATTAAATTATATGTCCATATGCAAGCACTCAGCCTGTGGCCATTAAAACTGGTTTCACACACAGAGAAGGAAGCTTTAACTAATGCAGATAATTGTATTTCTTGGTTAGTTGAGAGCCAAATGCCCAGTGTACAGCTCAGCTGAGTTCTGGTCACTTGTTAGGCAAAACCAGAATCGTATTCTTCACGAGGGATCATTATACCAGCCCATGGCAATACAGAATCATAGGATCACTAAGGTTGGAAAAGACCTCCGAGATCATCCAGACCAACCGTCCACCTACCACCAATATTTCCTACCAAATCATGTCCTTCAGAACAACATGACTGGAGTGGATAAATATTCTCAGTTCCAAAGGGATGAAAAGTACTTTTAAAGATTCTGAGCCTCTTCAAAAGATGGGATTTCATCTGTCAAACGTTATTTCCGCTGGTTTTGATCTCTCGTTTGTCTCTATGCTCTGGACTGCTGCGGTCCAAGGAAGCATAACACCAAGGAACAGATCTGATCATTACTGGGGAAAATTTAGGTTGGCTGAGAATAAAGCCTTTTTGATCATGCTGACTGTCCTGAAGTTCATCATTAAACCATATTACTTTGTTATGTCTCAGTGTATGAGGACTTTGAACAATGCAGAAGGCATTTGTTCGATGGATTTCTTTAGAAGAAACTTCAACGTTGACCTGCATTAAAACAGTTTCAGAGACAAAGGAGGCTGGATATGAATTCTGATCCTAGGAACCTGTGACAAAGATTGTGAAGTAGAAAATATCCTTAGTCATTCTCCATTGTTTAATTCCTGACTGCACATTGGCTTCAACGCATCCCAGGAGAGACTGAGCCATTCAGTGCACTGATTGCTCAGATTCAATTTCTGATAACACTGGAAAATGACACGGTTGGTTATTTTCTGTTCAAAATAGTGGATTTTTTTTTAATTGTTATTTTTTAGTGTTATTACTATGATATCTTTCCTCAGAATGGCATAACCAAGTTTTCATCGTATATCCCTGTCACAAAGTAAAGAAGGGGCAAAGGGCTGGAAATGCATGCCAGGGAATTGAATGTCAGCATGAATTTATTAAGAAAAATGCATTACTTACATGCAATTTTAAATGTAATTCCTGTCGAAGAGCTGGTGAATCATGAAAACACAGCAAGACTGGAGGAAGAGCCTCAGCAAACAGGCTCCAGGGATGGCTAACTGAGCTGCATTTTTTTCTCATTAATAGTTGTTGTGCACTGACCCCAGATGTGAACCACACTGTGATGTTTCTCAGAGCTAAGCCTGTTACATTTTCAGTTTTTCAAACAGGCATTTCAAATGTTTAGGATTTTTTCAAACGTTACATTCAACTTGAACAGCTATTTGGTCTTCATGAAGTGACATTGCTGCTCTAGGTCTCAGATTCTCCAGCCATAAAGCAAACCTAAAGACGTTTCTCTTCCTTTATGATGTGCTTTGAGATCCCTGGATGCTGTAGAAGAATGAAATGCCCCTTAAGAAAATGGGCTCACCCTTAGAACGATCTTGACCAGGACACAGCTGACACGTGGTCTTTGTGATGTGCTAATTAGCAATGATTTAGCATTCATGCTGAGAAGGCTGGGGCTATTCAACCTGGAGAAGAGAAGGCTCTGCGGATACCTTATAGCAGCCTTGCAGTACTTAAAGGAGCCTACAGGAAAGCAAGCTTTGTCAGGGGGTGTAGTGATAGGACAAGGGGGAAGGGTTTAAAACTAACAGAAGGGAGATTTAGATTGGGTATTAGGAAGAAATTTGCTCCTATGAAGTTGGTGAGGCACTGGCATTGGTGCCCAGAGAGCTGTAGGCTCCTGTCCCTGGAGGTAACCCAGGCAAGGCTGGATGGGCTGTAGGTAACTTGGTCTGATGAGGCTGGGACTGGGACTGGGACTGGGACTGGGACTGGGACTGGGACTGGGACTGGGACTGGGACTGGGACTGGGACTGGGACTGGGACTGGGGCGACTTTAGGTCCCATCCAACCCCAGCCATGCTGTGATTTTTGGGGGTGTGATCAAAGTTTGCCACAATACTCAACCTCGCCAATGGATTTTTGTAGCAGCATCGTCTCTGTTTTATTTTCTTTCTAATTCCAAACAAGTTTTGTTTCTTTTCTTGAGTGCTACAGGGAACTGAGATGAGATTTTCAGGGAATTAGCTTATTTCTTTCTTTAATTAAAATACCCAGAGCTCATAATTCTTTGTATAAAGTTGATTGCTTTACTTCCCCATTGCATTTAACTTTATGTCATGTGGTTTTGTGTGTCACGATTCACTTAATAGTGTGAGTCCCTGTACAACTCTTTGCAATCAGCTTTTGTTTTTGCTATCCTGAGTAGCTTAATATCCTGTCAGCCCGCTCCTCGTTCCCTTTTGTAGGTCTACGCTGAATAGCATAAAGCCACTGCTGGCCTCTCTCCATTGAGAAAACAGATTATACTTTCCTGCATTTTCATTCTTGTACTTTTTATGTGATGCTACTCCATCCAAACTTAGCCAGATTTCTAAAGGAGCCTTTGGAGAAATGCTGAGTTCCTTCCAGAACCTGACTACCAGTAGGCTCTCCCATGTCCCCATGCTCACTCTTTCAGAGGACTTCACAAACCAGGTCATTCCTCCCCTTTAACAACTGTAATTACCACCAATTACCAAATCATTGTATACTACCACTAATTTATCCAAGCTAGAATAATCAAGTTCATGACATACACGGCCCATTTTCCAATAGATGTAAAGGAATAGTAACAATTTAAACAATTTACTTGAGAGGATATTTCCCACTGGTGCAAGGATGTTTCAATACAACAGTTTATAATAGCTGTTTGATTTGACTCAATATTTTTTCCCATCCTGTGTCTCAGTTCATCACTCTAATTGCAGAAGCCCTGCACCTGTGTATGCATCTATATGCATTTCATGTTTTCTTTCTCTGAAAAGCATCTCCTAGTTCTTCACAAACATCTTTATTACTAATATAATTGCTTCTCTGAATATTTTATTACTTTCCATTGACTTTTCTCACTCCTGCTTGCAATTCAACATCGTGTTCTGAGACTGAGAATTTTTCTTCTGTTTTTATTATTACTGATCTGTCTTTCTTTTTCCCTTCTTCTTATTGACTAGTGTATGGTTTTTCTCAGCCCCTGGATTGTTGATTAGTTTTCCTAATGAGTTTTTTTTTTAATTTCCTTCTCTCTACAAATTTCTAGTTCTTCCAATGCTAAGATGATTGTAGTTCATGCCTTGCAAACTTGTGACATATCTGAGTTTCTCTTACAAGACATTTGTCGTCATTTTCACTGGTTTGCAAGCATGCTCTCATAGCTAACATACCCATAAGGACACCCTTAGGATGGAGATAAAATGCTAATTTGATTTGATTGAATTTATCACCCATTCTGTCATTACTGCTGTTTCTCTCTTCCTGATGTTTAAGCTCTGCAGCTCTAGAGTCAGTAGTGCCCTCAGGAACAAAAATCAATGCGTACAATACTGCATCCACTCTCACAGTGTCTCTTCCTATAATTTCTAATTCTGTTTGTGAGACATGTTCTACAGCTGATAAACTTGACCAGAAGCAGTTGCCCAGAAAAATCTATCTGAAATTCATCCTGTCAGGTGTCTCCTTGTATTCAGCATCCTTTCAAGCTGGGAAGTCAGATTTCATCATCTGTGTTGGATGGTTACCCTTTGAAGAAAGACTCTCTTGAGTCTGTTCAGATAACACCTTGAGCCTCTGCGGCCTGAGCAACTGCCAGGTGAACATTCACAGCAATATGCCAGTGTTTTAGGCTGTCATTCATATCGTTTTGGTCATCTCTAATGTGATGGGGGGTGATTTGGTTGTTGAGGGGCTATCATTAATAGAGGTAGGACAAGAGAGAATGGTTTTAAACTCAAACAGGGGAGGCTTAGGTTAGATACTAGGAGGAAGTTTTTCACTGAGAGAGTGGTGATGCACTGGCACAGGTTGCCCAAGGAGGCTGTGGATGCCCCATCCCTGCAGGCATTCAAGGCCAGGCTGGATGTGGCTCTGGGCAGTCTGGGCTGCTGGTTGGTGACCTGCACACAGCAGGGGGTTGGAACTGGATGAGCATTGTGGTCCTTTTCAACCCACGCCATTCTGTGATTCTATGATATGGTTCCAGTCAGGTCAGGATGGAATTAACACTTACTATAAAGAAACACTGCATCTATTAATGCGTCTGCATTCATTTCATTTTTGCTTTTTCTAAAAAGCTGATGACTTCAGTTTTCCTATTGATTTTGTTTGTTTGTTTGTGTGCCATTGTTGTTTTTACTACTATATTTATTTCCTGGTGTTACAACATTCAGTGTATTCCTGGCTTGCCAAATGAAACAGCTGGAGAGAAGCTTTGTTGAGTTATGTGACTTAGAGATCTCATGGTGGGTGTCTTGACTTGTAAGAGTCCTACAGTGTTTTTCTTTAACAAAACATTTTGAATATGACATATTTCAGGGCAGGCAGGTGTCCTGGAAGAGTAGGGTGAGGATCGCAGATGGGGGCTATAAGATTGGTAAAAAGGCACTGGGCATCTCATGTGTGATGCAGGGCTCTAGCAGTAGCTGGTGTCATCCTGACTGCAGCTGGAGTTGGATTTGATGTTAGGTCAAAGCATGGATGAAGACAGGGCTCTGTGCGCTCATGTGTAACACGAGACATTAGGTAGGGAATTAGCCATTCATCAACCACCTTCTCTTTTCCCCACCAAAACTCCATTCAATCCTACACAATCTTCAAGATGCATGCAGTCCTGTTGTGCATGCCCAAAGCATTGGTCTTTCACTGCTATAATAGGGAGACTCATCCATTGACTCCCTGTTCCTAACTATCCACTGTATCATGTCTTGCTCCTCTTAGTCACATCTCTGATCAGAATCCATTTTCTATCACTTTGCTGCGTGCCAAAAGAAGACATTATAGTGACCACGACCTCCAGTAGGGGAACTCCAGTGATAACAGGCCCCTCTGAGAATCATGTCAGGACAGTGTGACAGAACAATTAAAAAGAGGCATGAACTGGCAGAGTTTTCCTTTGAGGTCAGGATGACAGCTAAGATGACTGCTTTGCTGCCAATTTGGGTTACTTAATCCTGGAGGGGATTTTACCACATTGCACAAAAACACAAAGGCTAAGTAGATTATTATTTACGTTCCCTGGGAGTGAGGAGGATGAGCAAGCATTCTGGGAAGCAAAGAAATACAAGCTTTCTGCAAAGCATAAAATAAGAAGCCCAACAGAAATGAGGAAAATAAACGCTAGCTGCCCATTAAGCTCTCAAAAGGGAAGAAGAGCTTAACGACTTTGCATTTAAGTTCTTGATTTTAATGAAAACTGCAAAGAAGCCTTTGTACTCTTTTATGCTGCTTGGAATACTTTGGCTATTTCATCTGTCTGAGGGAGCTGAATTTCCACTCAAATGGAATTTGAGTGGAAGGAAATTCAGTTTTTTTTGTACGTTTTTAATAACCAGAATCTCTCACTGTAAAGTTTATGTTGGTTCAAAAGGCCTTCCAGGTTTAAAAATTCAGATTAAAATCGATCTCTGCCAAAACAGGTGATCCAAGTGCTTTCTGGATCACTGACTTATAAAACTATTCTTGAGCTCGGAATTTTCATCCCAGTTCGGGAAAGGAAACAAGAAACCTCCAAAGTCCTGGCAAGTAGTGAAAGCTACTTCTTTCCCAGCTGTAACTGGAGAGGGTCTTATTCCAGCAATAAGGATATTCTTAGCACACCACAAATAACAGTGAGAGAATAAGAAATAAGTTCTTTTATGCTATATTCCGGATCTTGCCTTTGGATTGATTTTATCTGCCAGTGCATATCAAGGGAAAAATCCTTAATTCTGTTTTCCATTATGAAGCAGAAAATGTGTTATATAAGCAGAACTGAATAAGAATATCAAATCAGATTAAAGATGAATAAAAAGGATGCTCTGGCTGTCATCACTGCTTCTCTTAAATATCCATTCATCAGCCTCCATTAACAGAATTGATGTGTGCGCTTTGCTAGAGCTGCCCAGTTCGGAGAGAAATTCATGTGTTGATACAGAAATGCAGTAGTAACAAAAAAAAGTCCTTAACAGATAATTGTGTACTTAGTTGGATGCAGTACAGAGGCTTTTCTCTAGGAAAACTCACTTTGCAGTGGTAAGCTCTTTTCTCTTTTGAGATGCTACTGTGTATATACATAAATGTACACGGAATAAACACCAGAGACTTGATGTTCCATGCTTCTAAATCAGACTCATTCAGGTAGTCACTAGAAAGTGTGGTTCTGCTCCAGCTGAGAAAACAGCTCCATTTTCCTTTCAAAGATTTCCACTCTGAGCTATGTGCAGCACTCTGTTCCCTGTTTGGTTCTCAGATTGTCTTCTCTCCAGATTGAACTCAAACTATGAATTAACTTCATCCCTGTGAGCTGTGGTATGAGATCCACCGCAGACAAATGGATCGTAAAATCCATCTGATCACGTGTTGAAAATCTATCTTCACATTGGACCTCTGAGTGCTACTAATAGGTGCAAATGAGCCACATGTCCTGCTGTAATGGTCTTTTAATAGCAGTCGTTAAAATGGAACACAATTGAGTGTGCTTCTGGTAGGCAAAACCTGAAAAAAAAGTATTTCAGTGTTACCCACTTGCATCTTTTGTCCTGCAGTTTTCTGCTTGCTGAACTCTGATGTTGTCCTGTTCCAGCTCTTAAAGACCTCCCAATGAAATCCAAGTGGAGGCAAAAAGGAAGCCTTGGTGTTGGCACCACTGAACGTTTTAGAGGCTTTCATATAGCATAGTGTCAAAGACCCTCAGGAGGTACAGCCACGTTCACTCCATCCAGACTCAGGTGGGATGCCCCTAAATGATGTGAAATATCAGTTTGGATGGATGACTTTGTGTGGGTGACTCTTTCAAGCCCAAACACTAGTTCTTCCCAAAACCTGTTCAGGCCTCACTGTTCCTCTCTGCCAGTAAATGTTAAAAAGGCCCTAGCAAACCTTCCTCTGACACCTGGGCAACCTTTTACACTGAGCACTGATGTATCTGCATTCCTGTTGCTGTCAACGTGTGTTTGTGCCACCTGTAGCCCACACCTAAGCACCTACGTTGGACAGTGCCATCATTTATGTCTGTTGGCTGAGTTCTGTACCTGACGTGGCCTCCATTGGCAGTCAGCATTAATGCTGCCAGCCAGATAAGCAAGCCAGCTGACGCCAGGCATCAGGGCAAGCACACATGAAAGTCTAGGTGAGAAGTATTAATACATCTTTTCTGAATGTCAGCACTGGTTTCTTTCACCAGCCCTCGAATGGGGAAGCTTAGGGAAAAGAGTGAGGGAATGAAAAATTGATTTATATAGCATGAGTATCCCTGGTGAAATTAACCCTCAAAATCTTCTGCTCATAGTTCTCCTTCTGGACTGACGAATCACACAACACAATTTAATTTCAAAGAAGATCAAAAATCCTAATCTTTCTGAGGGAGCCTATGGCAATTTAATTTCTGTTCCCTGATATCACGTCAAACTAGAACTCTTGTAACTTGAAATGCTTTCTCCAGTCCAGTTCATCATGTTAATCCCATGTGATTGGTCTTCATATTTGAAACTTACCCTTGCCTAAGAGCCTATAATTCCATCCACCACCTTCCATTATGACTGCAAAAGTGGCAAGTTTTTGATCAATGACTTGATAGAAGTGACCCAAACCTGACTCTGAGCTGATGAAGAACCACAATACTTGGTAGTTTAATTCCAGAGGCAAAGGTTTTCTTTCTGTGGGTGGAGACCCCCATCTCCTGCCCCTCAGTAGAGTCCAAATGTTTCTGTTACTGAAGGATGATGCAGTCACAAATGTGAAGAGTTTAAGATCCACATCAAACCAGTGATTTGAGGCATCTGTCTCTGATGACTGAAGTGAGAAACAGTTGACTTCAATTTCTGAAATGCAACAAAGACAATTCTAGTAAGAACACATGCACAAACTGCGCTGTTTTATTTATTTCTTGGACTCCCTATGGCCCTGCTCTGCTAAGAAAAACATTTCTTAAAATGTCACATGACTCTTAGAGCAATATTGTGGTCTTAGAGCAACGTTTTGGTCTCAGAGCAGCATTTTGCTATCTCACTTAACAAGCATTTAACGTACAAAATTCCCAACACTGCCTGTCTCCCATTGAGTGCTTACTGCACCATTTGTTATAAATAATACTACTGTAAACCACAGGGAATGCTTTGATGGATGCCAAGATATTGTAATCATGGAAATATATCACATTTCATTGGGGAAAATAAAGAGCATATTTTGAGAACACCTTTATATTAGCACCTCTGCTGCAGTGCCCATAAATAGTTGGAAGTCAGTCGGAATCGCTCTGTTCACAGACTACAGAATGCCAAGACTCAGGAAATGAGAGAGAAATATGTTGATAAACATCTTTTCTCACAAGCTTAGGTTGTGACCTCAGCAATCCAGAGATAATTGTCCTGCAGCCCTGTCACAGTGCATCGCCAACAAATTTGAGACAAATCAGGATGTTGCAGGCTTTCCTACTTTGTGCTGGAAGCAACACACACCTTTCTAGGTGCCAAATTCTTCTATCACAGTCTACAATTCAGAATCTTCTTTTCAGATTTTCTTTTTTTTCTCTTTCCTGTTTACACTGGGAGGAAACTTGTGTAAGAAACTCGCTAGCAGATGCAAAAACAGCAATTAGAGCAAATCTCAATTCTCAGCAGTGATGTTGTAATGGAAATAATCATCACCCGCCTCAGCAGATTAAAAAGGGAAATGATAAATCCATCGTCTCACCTTTAGAGACAGTGCAAAAAAAACCCCACCACATATTTGTAAGTGGGATTCATCTGCTCTGTTTTAAATGTCTCTTGTAGAGTGCAATGAGTAGACTCCATTGAATCTAATGGGAGTCTGGTGTGACTAGCTTATATTTGGATTTCTGCACTGCAGTCTTGTATTTTGGGTACTTAGGTGGGGAGTCCTACCCAGCCATTACAGCCTGCCATGTCAGCACACCATAGAACTGCCAAATACACCATGCAGGGAGCCTGGGTGAGCTGATTCAGAGTCAGTGCAAAGAGCCAAACAAAGCCCACCCTCACCTCCTCACGGCCCCACGGAAGGAGTAAAGGGGTGTGGAAATGAAGCTGCTTGCTGGGACCATCCATTTTGTTCATTCCTCTTTTGAAGGGATTAATAACTGTTGGGTATTTGCTGCATTATCTGGTATTTCTGGTAACTGCTGCAGTCGGTGATAAAGCCAGGTGGCTGGGTTTGATCAGATTGGAACTGCAAAATGTGCCTTTTAAGGTGTATCTTATCCTTTAAGACTCTGTTTGACTCACTGATCTTACTTTTTCCTCTCTCTTCCTTCTTTTCCAGATCAATTTTGTATTTCTGTTTAACATAGTTAGAATTTTAATGACAAAGCTGAGAGCTTCAACCACTTCAGAAACAATACAGTACAGGTAAGTCAGCTGGTGCTTCTTGCTCCTTGTGTGGTAGCAAAGAACTGCCTTGCCCATCCTGTCCTCGTCCCATGTTTGTCTTTCCAGATGCCACTGTGATCTCAGAGGGTGTCCTTCTCACCCCACAAGTATATTTATTACATAAATACGTAATGACAGTGAGGGTTAGACCATTTATTTAGTTAATGTGGTGGATCAGTGGAAAAGTGTTCAGTCCCTTCTAGATCTCTATCCCAGGCTCCAGCTTTGTAGATGCAGAACAATGCAGTATCAAGACTTCCCAGTAAATCACGTGTGTGTGCATATTAAGATCTACATTCGTAATAAGATTCTAACAGAGCCAGGATTTAAAGAAACAACAGAGCCTGCAAAGCATTCATATCATATCTGTAATCAATAGCAGTATTACTGCTGATTACTGTGCACATGCAGTAGAGTTTAATTATATTTTTTAGTGCTGAGTGTGGGACAGAAAGCTGTTAGTGCTCTTTCCTTCAGCTGGCACCAGCATTAGTGTAACCACGCAGTGGGCTGCATCAGGGCACCAACCATCAATTACCAGTTTATGGGATTCCTTCTCAGGCAGAGCAGTTCCCGGGGCTGGCTGACCATGCCACCTCCCAAACAGTGTGGCAGAAAGAGAAGGATGGGGATGTTTAGCCCAACACAGCAGAAGGAAGGCAGCCTGGCCCCTCTGGCAGTGCTGTGAACTTAGATCAGACCCCAACAGTCCCAAAAGAAAATTCTTAGAAATAAGGAGACACTGAGTGCCTTTCCTCTATTGCCATTTGTAGTGCCTTGCCAAATGGGCCAGTGTTTTGGATCATTTATGGACAGACAGGTTATCATTCTGAGAAATAGCACTGTTTTTGTGGGGTAATATTGTCCATAACATCATTTCTAGACAAAATCTCAGTGCATCAAACTGAGGCTTGAATTCTGAGTTCCTCAAATCAGCTTGCTCTTGACTTCAGAGGCAGTTCTGCAGTAATGGAATTTTGTTTTTCTACCTGGTTGCTTTCTTTCACTCCTGTCTGGGGCCTGGGGACAAACGTGAAATTAATGCAATGCTCTGATTCCTTTGCTCACATTCTTCTTTGTGCATTTCACGAGAGAAAGATGATCAGGGGGCTGGAGCACCTCCCCTATGAGGACAGGCTGAGGGAGTTGGGCTTGTTCAGCCTGGAGAAGAGAAGGCTGCGGGGTGACCTCATTGCAGCCTATCAATACCTGAAGGGAACCTACACCCAGGAGGGGAGTAAACTCTTCAAAAGGGCTGACAACAGCAGGACTAGGGGAAATGGATCCAAGTTGAAGGAGGGAAGATTTAGGTTGGATGTTAGGGGGAAGTTCTTTACTAGGAGAGTGGTTAGGCCCTGGAACGGGCTGCCCAGGGAGGTTGTGGATGCCCCGTCCTTGGACGTGTTTAAGGCCATGTTGGACGGGGTCCTGGGCAACCTGATCTGAATGTGTATGTTTGGTGGCCCTGCTAGGCAGGGGGGTTGGAACTACATGATCCTTGGGGTCCCTTCCAACCCGGGTGATTCTGTGATTCTGTGAAATGAAAGGGGGAAAAAAAATCCTTTTTTCGTGCTCAAAGCTGATGCCATGAAACTGAAGTTAGTGTTTAAAAAAAAAAAAGTACACCAAAAAAAAAGCCCTACCCAGCACCAATTCAAATCTCATTATATTGTACTCCCTGCTGCAGTTGGCAGGGATTAGAGATATTAGATTTGGAGGCAATCTAAAGTAACTGCCTTTGTCCTTGAACAGATGATATCCCCACTACAAGCTCTGTTGGTGAATCTTCTATTTCACAGCCGAAATAGGAACCTTTTGGATTCCTGGAACCTGGAGCAAGCCTTGCTTAACATTTGTTAAGCAAGTAATAAGTAGTGTGGCAGTGTGGCAGGTAGTTTGTTAAGACCACTGCTGTCTGATGATATTGGTAGTGTTTTTGTGCTCCCCTGCTTGCCTACCTGTCTTTATCCATCTCTTACAGCCTTACTATCTGTAAGAGGTCTGCAGAGACTTAGCAAAATGTGTTGTGTGTGCTTGCAAAGTATTTTACAGAATGAGGTTGTTCTGCTCGTAGTATCCCAAGGCACTGTTATAGCCCCAAAAAGAAAGATTAGCCTCTGATAATTCTATTAATAATAACTTATGCTTCAATGTGCACCATACATTTGTTATTGTAAGATGGCCCTAAACCACTGTGTTGAGGGTACAGATGCTGCAGAAGGAGCATTTACACTCCAGACAGAATCAAAAGGTGGGCATAAGGCAGGTCTTGCTTAGCAGTCCTGGCCAGGTGCAGGATTTATCAGTTATCCTCCTGAGGTATAAGGGCTCACTCAATTGGCTTCAGCCTAATTGTCATGGAGATAGGACAGAAACTGCCTGGAGGAAGTAGAAAGAAGGGTGTAAAAAAGACTTCAGTTTGTTCAGGGGATGAAGAGGATTGAAAGACAAAGGCTTTCCCAGAACACTTCTTCAGGTCATCCAGCACTGGTCAGAAACAATTCACATGCTCACTCCTGGTTTCAAAGTGAAGGCTGATGGTTTTTCCCTTCTCCCTGCTAAACTCAATCCAGTCTTTTGTGCTGAACTTGTGTTGCCCTTTGCCTGAGGGCTCCAGGAGCCTTCACCTTGCATCCCACAATAAGGTCTTGAACGTCAGGCCTGTTCCTGTAGATGGAGGCCAAGAAGTGTCCAAAGCTTGGCTGTCCTCCTGGGCAAATGCTCAAGTTCTTTGGCCATTATGCAAATAGAGACCTCTGCTGCTGCCCTTAGAAAATGCCCTAGCAGCATGCTCTGAGAGCCACAGAATCCTGAAAGTTGGAAAAGACCACTAAGAGCACCAAGTCCAATAGCAGCCCATCCCACCGTGCCCACTGCCCACATCCCTCAGTGCCACATCTCCATGGCTCTACGACACCTCCAGGGATGCTGACTCCACCACCTCCCTGGGCAGCCTGTGGCCACTACATCACAGCTCTTTCTGGTGGAAAATGGAGCTTCCTACTGGGAGTACTTGTATGCCTTAACTCTGAACACCTGTGTTAAACACTGGGCAGAATTTTACATGTGAATGCCTATCTGAAAATGGTTCTTTTCTCTTGTGACTGTACATATTGGACAGATCTGAGTAGCTGTGTCTCAGGACATCCTTCTGTTTCTTCTCAGCTACCCCGTATTCAACAGGTAGAGGTGCTGAATAACTTAAGCAGGCACCTAAGTTCCCCCTCCAGCTAATGTAGGTACTTCCCTCTGAACTGCTCTGTGTCTTGTGCCCTCTCCCCATTTAAGGACTGGATTTTTTTGGTCTGTGTCGTTACAGAGTGGTATAATGTCAGGTAACAAGCATGGTTCTCTCCTGTGTTCACTGGTGGTTATTTTCTCCCAACAGGAAGGCAGTCAAAGCAACTTTAGTTCTTCTGCCTCTGCTAGGCATCACATACATGCTTTTCTTCGTCAACCCTGGTGAAGATGACATTTCCCAAATTGTCTTCATCTACTTCAATTCATTTCTGCAGTCTTTTCAGGTAGGAGGACAATTTTATATTTGGGTATTGGCTACTGCTAAAAGGATCCTTAGTGCTTTTCAACCATGAATCTTACAGCAATTAATTACATGGCAAACGATTACAGTTGAAAAGAACTCAGCTTTATTTATGCTTACTTAATAGATGTATACAGCATATCTCATGGAGTGGAGATCTCCCAGGTGTGTTCCACAGGGATTCATTCACCTCCCTTATCAGCACTGTGTTCACTCTATAGCTACAGCCCCATCTAAAATCAGCACAGATAATGTTTCATCCCATCACAAATTGCCTCAGAGAGGATGATGAGTCATGCTTCCAAACTGCCTCTCTCTCTTCACAGATTGAGCTGAGATTTAAACTAGATGTTTCCAAAACAAAGGAAAACAGCTCCTGCCTGTTGGGGATACTTGATTAAGACATTAACGATGTCTTCCATATTACCCAGCTCCCACTCCAGCTCTCCTGCAGCACCAGACTAACCAGCTCTATGAGTAGCTGTACTCTATTTCCTCCTTCCACTGAATTTTAGAGGATTTCTGCCAGCATGTAAAACACAGTGGAAGGTAATTGTCCCAGCTTTCTGAATCTGGTAAAAAAATACCATAAAAAAGGCAAGGTGGCTGAGATCATTAAGTTATGTTCAGCCATTTACCTTTGCTTAGGTGTGTTCTATAACCTTGTTTCTGCTTGAAGATTCTCTTCAGCAGGAGTGGAATTATTGCTGTTATTAATATTTTACTTATGATATCTACAGGAGCAAACACTCTGATGCCCAGAATATCAATTCAAATGTACAGTACACAGGCTGTCAAGCCAAATCTAAGGCTCTGGAAACCAGAAGTTTTGGATTACTGTATTTACTGACTGCATGTTTAGCTTTGAAGCACAGAGCATCCTACCAGAAATTGAAAGTCAAAAAGGAAAGTGATAGTTTTAATCAACAAACAAAAGGACTTCAGACCTTTACAGTGAATCAACTCATGTTTTTCATTCCCTGAAATTAACTCTATTACTCAAAAACTGCTACACTGCTTGTCTTATTGTTAGCATTACAAAGGCATACATAAGAAAGGATGCATGGTGAATATCTCCTTTATGGTGGCAATAATTGCAGACCATTGCTGAAAACAGAAGAAATGGGACTCTGCTCATGGGTTTAAAAATGAAAATGTCATCATGTTGTCACCTAATCCTATATTACAGTCATTACAATCTTTGCAGCCATTAGAGAGGTGCAGTCAATTGATTCCTCAGAGCACTGCAGCTCACTTGAATGTAAGCAATCCAGTGATGCACTTGCCCCCACAAGAGCATCTGAGGCCATTTGACACCCAGTGTGGTATGTAAGACATCTGCACTGAGTTGGCAGGCATTAACCAGGACCTGTGAAGGGCTCTGCCACTCTGCCATTCTGGGGGAGACAGCTGGAAGCTGGAGGGAGGCTTTAGCACATCTGGATGGATAATTTGCTCTATCAGTGTCTGGGTTGTAGCTCTCGTGTTTTAAGAGCTTGCTGCAAGACACCTGGAATCTCATGAAATTGTAGGGCAAAGATTTTGTCTGGCTGTAAGAGGATCATTAAGACATCAGCAAGGTTGTGTTTATGCTCAGGATGATGCCAGGATAAAACACAGCCCCCAATTCTGAGTGTTCAAATACCGAATAATTGACTGTTTTCTGTTCTTTCCAGGGTTTCTTTGTGTCAGTATTTTACTGCTTCTTGAACGGTGAGGTAAGTAGTGTCCTCTGCTGTCAGTGCCATTAGTTCTCAGGAGGTGGAACCTACTTCAGTGCTTGCTTGTGCAACACGGGATGTTTTCACATGGGGCTGCAGCCCCATCAGTCTGTTCTCAGAGAAGTTTCTGTTAACGTGCATCTGAATTTCCCAGCTCTCTTAGTCAGTGTCCTTTGTTCAGAAGGCTTTAAACCATTCTGCTCCAACTGGGAGGCAAGGGCAGAGGAAAAGAAATATTCCCAGATTATATATTTTTTTCCTCATTTTAAGACTTCTTTCCATTTTCTCAGTAATTCCAAATACGATTTCTGGGCATAAATAAGCCTTACTTCTCATCTGGGCTCTTGTTAACGACTATGCTAAGGGTGACCCATTTTTTATAAAGGGATGCCATCCTGAGGTGAGTGAGCTTTTCTGTGAGGTTCTCTCTGAATGAACAATCCCTGTTGTAGAAGGGTTGGGAACAAGGTCACTGTGCTACTTTGGATTAGTTTTGGGGACTAATATTCATGTAAGGAATGTTTCACTAATACCTATTAATGTTTGACTTACACCCTAAAGTCTCAGAAAATTACATTTTTTTCTGTGGTTGCAATGCCTGCATCTGATTTATCTGCATTAACACATCTTCTTTGTCCAGTTAAAGTTCTCTGGAAGATCTGGAAGATCACTGTCTAAGATCATGAGCCCACTTCCCATCTCTTCCAACGTTAGGAAGTTCAGACATAATCAGACAAGGCAGCATGAATTATTTATGTTTCTCCTCTATGCCTTGATAGCAACCTAGCAGATCTGGAAGGATTTCTGTACCAGTGATTTTCCCAGTTATATCACACTACCATTGCAATTTACATTTTTCACTTCTTTGGTAGTCAGTTCAAGGTTAAGATACCCAACTTGAGTGATGTGAGTCTTGATTCATTTTCCCAGAAATGGGTATCTAGTGTCACTTGAGAGGCTGTCAAGTATTTGAGTCATCCCTGTGGCTCTACCAGATGGGATTTATGACCTGTAAGAAATCCACATCTTCTGGGTGGGCAGTGGGAAACCAAAGGGGATACAATGGGGTTTCTGTGCAACTACTTCATACTGGTCAGTACAATCTCTTTCTCATCAGCATAGTCTACAATAGATTTGCTCACTTAAGCAATTCTAGACTTCACTGACAGTATGGACTAGCTCTCTACTCACTCTAACGCTTGCCTAGATATTTGGCTCCCGTGCAGACACCTACAAACAGCTGAAGTTGTGAGCTAAACCTTCCCTGTATCCATGTTTACATCTCTTGTGCAAATTCAGGTTGACTGGCTAAACCATTATATCTGCTTTTCTGAGATAGAACTTAAGGCTAAGTTCCTAAATATTGCAGCATTTTCTCTTTCAAAAGAGTAAAAGAAATGTGGACTCATCTTATGGTACTATGGGTATGATTTTAAATTCATAAGGATTTGAAAGGGTGGAGTTACACGCTCAGTTCTAGCTTCAGATCTGCAAAGCTTAGAAACAAGTAGAAAATTCAATTAAATTTCAGAGACTTTTGAGTTTTCAGTGCCTCTGCCCAGAAAAAGATTGTATCTTATAGTGCACTGTTATAAAACCTCTCCCTGGTGATAGTGCCTATCCTCCCCAGATCTCCACGCACTCATAAAGCATTCCAAAAACAGATGATGTTTCTCTCATTGCATTCTGAAGGCCACATCACATCCCATTGCAAAACTTTGCCATTATGCTGTGTCTTACCTCCTTGTGAAGGGAAAGGCCTTCGAATTGCCAGCCAAAGGCACAGATGAGGGCCTTGGTGGTTAGCATAGTAAAAGAGCTTCTCCTTCTTGTTAACTTCCATATCTCAGCAGTGAATGCCATATTGACTTATTGCTCAGTTAGATATGCAGTGTCTGTATTGCTTAGTCCATGTTAGTGGCATTGCATTGGAAAAGAAGCACCAAAATACCATTTGCATTCTCCTGACTTCAGTTGCCCTCTGACAGTCATCCCCAGTAGGAGCGGTGATGAAGGGAGTGCCACTCCATCTCCCAGCACCATAAGTCAAATCCACAGCAGATTTGTCTCACTGAATAGTTAACTGCATAACATGATGAGTGCCATGCTACGAAGACTTTTGTTGGAGAAGTGAATCTGCATAAATATCCGTATGGAATTACGATTGCAGAACTTTCATAAATTTCCTCCTTGTAGAACTGCACGAAATCTTTATAAATATCACCGAAGCCCTGACGAATTATCATCTCTTCAATCAACCTAGTATTCCTGTCTGTGTGATAGATGGGCTGATGATTTGCTATCTCAGAAGTTTATAAATACTTCAAGTTCTCCAGTTATGACAGACTTGGGTGCTTTGAATGCACGTAATAGTCTTCAACAGGTTATTCAGTCCATGCAGTGCCTGTCCTACTCTTAATTATGACACAAGCAAAAGGATAGAAAATACATTAATTTAAAGCTTTAATAATGCTGTGATCTCAGCTGCATCTCTGCCATTTCATATTTGACACTGATGCCAGTAATTGTCTATAGTAGAGCTAGCAACCATCAGCAGTAGCACTCACAATATGGATCACAGATGACACCAACGTTTCTGTCTTTTTTTTGGTGTCAATGTTCTACCTGTTACATTTGGCAAAAGAGAAAGCAGGTAGGAGTTTTTGCTGTGTAACATCTTGTAGCCTCCCCACATTTAAACCAACTTGTCCTTATGATATAGAGCAGAAATTTGTTTCTCTTTCTGCGTGCTCATTTGCCCCAGATCAGAGACATGACACAAGATGTATTACTTGAATAATTCTAATTTCCAGTTGGAGAAGGCACCTCCAGCACTCCAGCTGAAGATGGTACATATGTAATACAAGACTTCACCATAAAAGGTCCTGGCCTTGATTTTGCAGTGCTTTGGTCTGACAGTTCTGCAGTGGAATCACTGAAGAGAAAAACAAACTATGAAACTGATGATCTCAGTGCTGAATTCAGCTTTACATGAGGCGGTGTTGTTGGCATGAAGCTGTACTGAATGGAATACACCTTTGCAGAACACTGGACGATTCTTACTGCACTTCACTGAAAAATATTTAGGATTTTTGAGTTGAAATTTATTCTGTCTAGATCCTTTTGCTTGTAACAATATAATAGTGTATAAGCAGTGTTGTGCTTTCATGTTATTTCATCTTCATGTAAGTATAGATGAGCGTACAGATTTATAAAACTCACTACATCGTGTCTTTAGCCTCTGCAGTGAATTCATCCAGTAACTGATAGTGTGTGTTTAATTGAAGCTTTTTAGAGGGATGTGTAGCGTAGGAAGAATCTCACAGGGCACCTCTTATTTTTCTGACAGTAATCTTCAGGAGTGAATGTTGAAAGAAAACATCACTACCTATCGAGGTCACAGCCAGATCTGAAATTGGAAGAAGGCTTGGTGAAGGTTCTAGACATACGTGGAGGATCCTTAGAGTTGCTTGCTTTTCACTACATGAAATCCAGGAAAAATATTTGTTATAACTTCATTCCCAGAAGAAGCTCACTTAGGAGGCCTAACAACTAATCAATGAGGACAGTTTAATTGGGCTTCATAGCCCATGGGGCTTTGCATAGGGGAGCATCGGGGAAGCCATAGCGATGCTCTGTAGCAATTTAATCACTGTTCATCTCTAGGCTCACTGCTCATCTGGGGGTTCTTTGTACTTTTGTCTCCAGGCTTTTTAGTAGCTTCTGCTCACAGGCAGCATTTCTATTAGCTTATTAATTGATTCCTGATAAAATATCTTTAAAGAAAATGGGTCTTCCCTCTAGCTTTCTATCCACTGTGGTATCCAGACCTCCTTTCCAGCAATGATCTTTTCCTGAGAGAGAAAAGAGAGGTGAAAGAGTTCAATTATTGTATTTCGTATTCCAAATATATCTGCCTGTAGGAATCTGTTAGCCTTGGTCTTGCAGCTGCTGTTGGTTGCAGTCTGAAGAGCAGGAGATCAGATCTCAGATGCTTCACCTTCCTCCCAAAATGAAATAAAGTATTTCTGGTCAGCTTCTGGTAACCCTTCAGAAGAATGAGAACTTCACAATAGGCCCTACTCCAGTCCTTTTACCTCATCAAAAGCGTGGTGGAAACAAGATCATTAATGGGGAAGGATCCTTGCTTCCAGAGAATTTCTAATAGTTGCTGAATGCTCCATGTAATTTTCAATGACCATCAGAGTTGACTCTTGAGAAAGTTCTGTGATCCTTGGAAAACCTCACAACCATAATAGGAGATAATAACACTGTACCATAGCAAGATGCTTAGGAATGGAGGTGGTGACGTGTGAAAATGACCCTCGTTTATGAAGTGATAGTGCTAGAGAATGGATAGACACAGAAGTCCCCACTATCGAACTGAATGACAGAAATGAGGCAAATCCTGATCAAACACTGTGGGAAAAGATCTTACTGAGGATGGGTAAGCACTTGAAGAGAGGTCTAGAGGTATGTTGTGACGTTTACCTTTGGATATATTCAAAATGACTGGATAAGGCCTTGAAAAATTGTTTAATCTGGACATAAATTCTGTGCTGGTCTTGCTTTGATCATAGTGTTAAACCTGAAGCCTTCTGAGGTCCCTTCTAAACTTAATTGTTCTACAATTCATGAATCCTATATCTGTAATAAGGTGGTTGTCCTTTATCTCCAGCCATTCCTGGTAGGATGCAGAACTAGCAAGGGCTGTGTCAGAAATCATCCTGCAAAGAGTGAATTCTCAGCTCAAGCAGATTCTAGTATTATCAGGTCAAAACCAAGGATCTACTATAAATTAACATTTAAGAAAGAAAGCAATTATTCCTAAAGAGGAGTAGAAGTTACTTCATTATATGGCACCGTAAATTATTCTCACAACTAGATGCAAGTCGAGGATAAATATGTTTATTTATTTCTTTTATATATTGGCCCTTTACCCAGGCACCATCTGTCTCTCAAAATCTATTAAGCTCAAAGTGGCTTACTTTGATCTGATCATCTTGGGAGGCTATTCATTATAATAGCCAGCTATGAATCATGACCTAAATGGTTAGCCCATCAATCTAAGCAGCCTTCACATTAATCATTCCCAACCCAAAGACATGCATTAAACATTCCTTTAAAGCACTGAATAAATATGAATATAGGGCTGGACTTTGAGGGCTAAAATTTAATTCCATCTTCCACAATTATTGCTTTTTCAGCAAAGGGGCCCAGCAATTAGTACTACTAATATATATGAGCACTACTGCTAAATGTCCCCGAGGATGACTGGTCAACATAAAGTCAAGTGAAAGAATAAAGCCTTCCCTTTGGGACCATAAGGCCACAGTTTACTACAGTCTCCTCCTTGTATCCATCTCCTCACCCAAGTGTGTTCTGGAAGAAATTCACCTTCACAGAAAACCACCTGTGACTCCATTAGGTCTCCTTAGACTGATGTCCTACAAAGCAGAGAAGAATGAGCCAAAGCATAGGGAAGAATAGGAACTCATCTAAAGATCCTTCCAAACCTTATTTTCCTTTATCTGCTGTCAGAGAGCACTCCATGACAAAAGCACATAGCTGTGCCTTGGGTTGATAGCATTCATGGCCTTCCCCTCAGGTGTCTGGTTCTGCTTTTTAGCAGGCTCAGAAAAAGGGAGCAGCGTTTACCTCCTGCACGAAACGTGCAACAAATCTTTTCAGCTAGTCAGAATTTGATGTCTTCTTGAGCTGTTGTATACATTAAAAGGGAATCACACTGTTGTGATCTCTGGAAATTAACTTCAGTGTCTTAGTCTGGCAGGTGCTGTAGAAGTATGACCCTGTTACTAGAATGTACAGGAATGCTGCTAACGATTCTTGGAAAAAAAAAAATACAGCTGGAAACCACTTAAAATGGGTAATTTTGAGGGAGAAAGAGAAACTTTGGTACATAAAATAGCAGTGTGATGTTGGCTATTTGAGGGACCTATTTGCACCTTTTTGTGCAAAATTACAGGCTTTATTACCATGTTTCCTTTGAGTTTTGCAGACCGTTTTGACTACATCCCCTTCCATACCCCAAGGGGATTATATGCTGTCACGGCTTCTTCATTGAGAATTTTTTTTGACAATTTTTTCAGACCAGATGTGAATTTTAGTGGTTTTCATATGTGATCTCAAGGTTTGAAAGCTCCTCAGTTTTGCAATCCAGCCATCACCACCCTCTGACATCTGTCTCTCCATCACCCAAATTCCTTCTCTTCACTGTCCAAAAACAACCCAAGGAGAACAGTGCCCACACTCCATAGGCAGAAGAATGATGGTAAATCTGATTTGAACACACATTTGGGAACTGTTATTGTTCATAATAGGCAAAATGCAGAGTTTAAAGTAGTAGGGAGCAGCTATTTGGAAAAAAAATGACAGTCAGACAGAACTGAGCTGTTTGCTGAGCAGCACGGAGAAACTTTGCCATGTCAAGCAACTAAAGGTGCACAGGGATGAAGCTTATAATTTTATTTACGAGGCTGCTTGATAGGCTTTAAGCACTGATGATAACCTACGTACTTCTTTTGACTGCTGCTAGCTAATGCTGTTAATTTTGGGTCATAGAGGAGCTAGTGCTGACTCTGGGATTTGGTACTGACTTTACAAATGCTTAATGAATTGGAGTAGTGCCTCTCACAGTTAACTGCTGGCTTTGAAGATGCTACTTTGCTTTATCTTTTTATGCCCTACTTCTCTCCCTGTATAATAGATTTTTTTTTCCTTTTTTTTTTTTTATAAATGTTATTAGAGCAGTCACAGCCCTTTTTCTTCTTTTCTGACTTGAAGTTAAGCAATCTTTCTGTGTCTGAGTTCAGTTAAGAGATAAATTCAAGCTTAACCATTTCTGCTTCTGCTTTGTTCACATCCTAATTGCAGTGACTTATTCTCCCATTAAAAAATAACTTTCACTCAGCCTTGTAAGTGCAGAGTGGATTTTCATATGCCCAGACCATTAGGAATGGCTCCAACTGCACAAGACAGCACTTTTGTTACTACTCTTTATCCTATCTCAAAGCTCATAAGCAAACCGTGTCACAAACGGCGTTCAGACAACTGCTTGTTTAGACTCACATCTTTATCTCCAGGTGTCTCTTTATGACTTGATTGGTTTGAAGCTCAAATGATAAATCTAATCTGGCTTCACTGGCTGAGTAAGTACCTGTTCACACAAGTTGCTCAGAAACACAAAAGCGCATGAAGTCACTCCTCCTTTCCTTGGCCCCATGAAATGCTCCCAGAAGACGACCTGGAAGGAGTTAAGTGGGACCCAGGCTCTCTGTAAAAGGGTGAATTTCACACTTACAGAATGGGAAAAAAACCTTTTCTAACAAAACCTCAGTGTTATATGAGGAGAAATGAGCATTCAGTAGCCACCATCACTCTGCAGACGTTCTTCACAGGACACTTTCAAGACATTAGTTACCCTGTGACACTTTACATATTACTAATAGCATTTGCCTTAGGTGCCCAACATCTAGCTGAGATAGTTTTGCACTCAGTGGAACAAGTTGAACTAATTTAATTCCCCATATCTAAATCACCTCCTTTGGGGGAACATCTTTCTTTCTGCATTGACTGCATTGAAGGCATAAATAATTGGCCAAGACCAAGACTATGTATGAAGCTTTCAGATGATACGCATCCCCCTGGCATGTTCATGATGTATTAGGGCCCCTATGGTATGCACTACATACCCTTAAATCCAGAAGCAGAAAGAAGTACCCTATTGCCACTCCAAGTAGAACAGAGTAAGCAGCATAGCTCACACAGAACCAAGAAAATAACCAAAGAAAGAGATCCTCAGGTCCTTTTTGCCCAATCTGCACCTTCTAGAAGGACTCTGGTAGAAAATTCACATTTCCAGCTTCAGGATTCCCTTGACAAGACATCTAAAGGTGTAATTGCAAAACTGTTTTCCAGACTGATACTTGCCATCCAAAAAATGGGGTGTATTTCATCCTCATGGGTCACTTCCAACTGGAGATATTCTATGATTCTGTGATACACAAGCAAAGCTGGGGATGAGGGATCGGAGTTCCTAAGTGCTACAGGCACTTAGGTACAATTCTCTGAAAGCCTACCAGGAAACGATAGGATTGAAATCAGCTGAGAAATGGAGTGCAGTTTCTCCCTTCCTGTGCCATGCTTATAGACTGTATGTTTTAACCATCGGGTCATCCATCATTCCTGTTCATCTGAGACACTTCATACTCACAGTGTCAGGTTTGGGTGAGGAACTCCCTTCTACTGGAGCTCATCCACTCATTTGAGCATCCATTACAGACAGCCCGTTGGAGCTGGTCTGAGATGGGTCTGGTGAGTGTGAGTTCCTCATGTTTCAAATAGGCTTCACACAGCACCTGAAGACAGGATACAAGCTTCAAAAGAAACGGGAATCACAGAATCATAGAATCACCAGGGTTGGAGAAGATCTGCTTTAGGAGAAGACGAGTCATGACTTTTGACATCTTGAGTGGTTCTCTCTTGGTCAGGAAGAAAATTGGGGGTTGATAGCTGAGGTATAATGCCTACTGTAATTTTGAAGACTTACCTGGCTGCTTAGGTTAGGGAACTGAATTGAGACTCAACAGTAAGTTCAATAGGAGATCCTATAGTAATAGAGATCAAGAGGAATATCCAGAAATTGGTCTAATTACTTTATTTCAGGCTCTAACTTTGAGTCTTGACTGTCAGTGTTTTGGCAGAAAAAAAGTTACATTTGGTGTTAGGAGCATTTCCAGCCTTTTCACCCATTGTGTTTTAGGATTCCTGCTATCTGTCTCTTGCTTATATACATGCATATTCCAGCTAGAGGCCCTGGGCTCCCTCTATGGTCTATGCAAAAAAATACACACTTAGGATTCATCTAGCCTGTTGTAAGTATCTGCTGGAGGATGATGCTTCCATTGACTGTACTGGGAGCCCACAGGTTCAGGTATGTCTGCACCACAGATGCCAGTGTTCAGTTAGATGGTCTGGGATTCTCCATCATATACAAGGAAAGCAGAGACAACTGCCTGTGACAGGTCTCTGTAAGACAACCATCAGGACCATCCATTCTGAGGGCTTGATTTAACTGTCTTAAGCTTAGATACGTATTGCCATTTGAAATGCTCTGGCATATTTGAGACATCCGATATGAGAGGTGAGGTCTGAGAAACCCACTTTCCTCTGAGCGCAGTGCTCAGGAGAGTACTGACTGAACTGGATGCACACATGTAGTAATCCGAATCAAGCCCTGTGTTCCAGTGGCTCAACAGCTGTCATCATGTTTCTCGGTGCTGTATGGTGTCCCTTTACTGAGGACACCCGTTTATTCCGTGTGTTCACGTCCTTTCCTTTTTCTTTTTTCACCAGGTCCGTTCTGCTGCCAGGAAAAGATGGCACCGCTGGCAGGACCATCACTCGCTCCGAGTGCGTGTGGCACGTGCCATGTCCATCCCCACGTCCCCAACACGGATCAGCTTCCATAGCATCAAACAGACCGCAGCTGTGTGATACACCCTGCACATGTCTGCACCACCTGGTGGCCTTCAGGGTTCTTTCTTCAGTCTCCCCAAACCCTTTTCTTCAGACTCTCTTCCTTTACTCTGCACTGCGCTTTTTCGGCAACGAGGTGCCCGTCATATTTTTGTGGACTCTCATTTCCCGCGTTCATGATGCTGCTTTAAGACAACCAGGCAAAAGCCTCCTGGAGGAAGGGGTGGCAAAGCAGATTCAAAGAAGAGATTTAACACTGACTGTACCTTGAGGAAGTCCACGGCACAGTCTAAAACAGCACAGTGGCAGGAACAATAAATTCATTCTCTATTTTTGTTTTCTTTGTTTTTCCCTCCCATAGTGTGGCGAACAAAACTATTTTTGACACTCTGCCCATCTCTACCCTGTACATTGGATCCCAGTGATTTCAACAGATTTCGTGTGTAGATAGCCCATCTCATTGTTGGTTCTTTGTAGAAGTTTCTTCTTTGCGAGAAAAAGAGTATCTGAGAAATGCTGTGAAGAATCCGAATTTATCTACCTTCCCCGTTTCTCCCTTTGATAGACTGGGAGTTGTCCAGGGCATTGCTGGACTGTTACACATGGGGTGTTTTGCCTTGCAAGAGCCATGCCCTGTTCATGCATAAGATGTTGAAAAGGACAGCAGTATCTCTTGATAGCTCTATAAAGTATCCTTAACCCTCTCACCCCTGTGTTTTCCACACAATGTAAGTAGCCTTTGGGAAGTGTTTGGTTTTAGCTAAGAGGATTGGGCTGGGGAAGGGCAGCAGGACATGATTTCTGGGTTTAAAAAATAGAAAAGGGAAGCACTGTAAAAAACAATCAACCATGAGAAGAGGATGTTTGCATTCTGAAGATAGTGCTCTATGCTGCACAAAGATTATCTACTCAGCATTTTGAACTAGAGCAGTTGTATCTACTAGGCTTTTTATGTGATGTTCAGAAATACTGTATATTTTCAATAATAAACACTACTCTGGGTTGGTTTCAATAAAACCAGGCATCATTTTCTTTAATCTGGGAAGAAAAATGAGCCCTGACTAACTGTAGACTTGAGATTGTTCTTGTATCCAAGATTAAAAAAGAAATCCAGTTTCAGGATAATATCTGGGGAGTCCAGGGACAGAACTGCAACCAAAGAATTGCCAGATCTGAACCTGGATGTTGTTAGTCATGCTTCTTTCTAGTTGCATGGTGTGGCTAAAGAAATAAGTCTTACACTCTGTGAGCTGCCCAAACTTTAGCAGGAGTGCAGTAATCAATACAGCTAACTCCAAATCCGTATTGTCCAGACCAAACCCAGACGTCTGGCACCTGAAGAAGTGAAATAATGTCTCTATCAATAGCCCCTCAGCTTTCACAACCTTACAGTAAAACCACTGCAGTGCATCAGTGCTAAATTACTTAGGGTACCAATCTCATACCAATCTTCTCAGGGCTGTTTCCAGGATGCCTTATTTTCACTCACAGTAAATACTCACCAAGCATTTAACATCAGCACGTAGATGGAGACACCTTCAAGCAGTGGGATGGCTGCCCAGTGAGGGTGCTTCATCTCCATCTCTAAACATCATTCCCTGAATTATTCTCAAGCTGTACTACTGTTAATAAGGGAGTGAACATGAGCATGCTGTAGCCGCTGTATTTCTTTCAGGTACACATCAGGGGAGCTTGGAAATTTGCTCATGCTCTGTCTTCAAAAGAAGCTTCTTCCATTGCTTTCTCTTGGTAAGGGTGCAAAGATGAATCAGGTCTCATGTGCTTTAGGCAAGACTCTCTCCCTGATACTGCAATGCCTTTCATTCCCCTATCTCCCTTCAACAACATAATCACTCAACGCGTGGATTTGGGATGATTCAGATGTGCCTTCTGGATCAGCAGGAGAACTCTTAGTGTGCCAGGAAAATGGCTGTGGATATGATGGAGTGACAAACTGTGTGTCTTTGCATACCAGTGTATGCGTCGGTACCTGCACATCTGTTTGCAGGTGGGTGAATGTATGTCTGTGTATATGAACAAAAGCAGAAAAGTTACATCAGATTTACAGCATTTTGTTCAGGAAGAAAAGAAGGTTTCTTGGTTTTACTGAGCTATTATGGAAACGAGCATCCGTGAACTGAAGCACTTGAAACAGAATTCCTAAGAGCTCTTCCAGGAAAAAGCTTGCAGCGCTGAGTGTTGCAGATAATACACATGCTAAATGCCATGTGAGAACAAGTGTAAGCTCACTTTGGATCTGGACTAATTGCTTCTTTCTGATACTATTTCAGCCTTTTCACCCCCCCTTTCCAGTTCGCAGTGGAAAGGACATCCTGTGTCCTCCTGACTGTGGCCTCTGGGAGTCAGCAGTGCTGCACTACAGTTCCATGGATGCGAGGCTATCAGCTTAGGGACTGTGTTTGATACTGAGGAGATTTGTGTCAGATGGCAAACGCCATTTGAAGTGCATGGCACATGGTGTCCTTCTCTGATGTCTTTTGCTTCCAGACTGAGCTCCAGCCCCCAGGAGATACCAGTAAAAACCCTCTGCACCTGGAACAGATGGTCGTTAAGCACTGATACAAGCCATTCCACGGGAGCACATAAGGACTGCGCTAGCTACCAGATCACAGCAGAGTGGTTTTCAAAGGTCAAAATGCCAAAAAAGAAGAAAATGAAGATCTGCCATTTTGAAAGACACAGCAAGCCTGGGGGCACTCTGTTGGATGATGACAAAAAGAAAGAGGCATGGAACCATTCTCTGAGACCATGTCTGTACACTGGGAAATCATAGAATCACAAAGTTGGAAAGGGCCTACAAGATCATCTAGTCCAGCCATCCCCCTGTCACCATTACTACCCACTAAGCTACTAAACCACGTCTTGTAGCACCTCATCCGGATGCCTCTTGGACACCGCCAGGGTTGGTGACTCCACCACCTGCCTGGGCAGGGAGATTGAAGGATGTACTTCCAGGGCACCAAGGTCAATGTGGCTTAAGAATCAGAGGAAGAAAGAAGGAACCACTGCTTTCTGCAGAGTGACTCTGTTTGCTCAGGTGAAGATGTTGAGGTCTCAAGCAAATAGGCAGCGTCCCCTGGAGAAGGTCTCAAGGGTGAACACAGCAAATAGGTGATGTCCTCTAGAGAAGTCTTCCCAGAATGGGGAACGGGCTCTGAGCAGCAGCAGTGCCAAGGCTCCTCTTCAGCATATAGAGAAGTTAAACTTCTTCAGCACTCCCAGCATCCCAACAGTAGCAGATATGAGAAGAGCAGGTTTGGGACAACCCTATGCTGCCTCACATGTTCTGTTCTGCAAACAGAAGTTTGCTTCATCAAACAATCCCCATGGACTTTCCTTTTAGCTCGTGGAGAGCAGCCAATACTTTGGAGATCGCAGTCCTCTGAGCTCCCCACCCAGAAAGTGGCATTTACCCATGCAAAAAGGTTGTTGTAGGTTCACAAACTTCTTCACTGAAGACTTCACTGAAATCCTTCAGATTTTCATGGATTAGTTCATTTCATTCCTTTTCTCATCTAATGCAGAACAGTTGGAAGATAGCTGGCATCTCTGGAGAAACTTGTGGAAAACAAAGCACACCTACAAATGGTGGACTGGTAACAAAATACGTGGTTAAAACAAAAAACATGCACATTGGAGTTATTATTGCGTTGAGGTTTACATCAGTTTCTTACATTTCTCCACATGCTAATTAACGTAGCAGGAGGAAAATGCTTCCGATTAGTATAATTGCCACAGAGCACTGCTGTAGTGACCTTCAACTATAAGAAGCCAGAGCTTTAAAAAAGAACTCATAAAACTTTAATGAGTTCCCCAGATGCTAACGAGCAGGCCAGCTTCCATTAAAGGTATCAGTGCTCCGCTGTCTCCAAGGCTGTGAAATGAACATCTGACCCTTCTGACACATCTCTCCTCAGTGCTCCCAGGCTGCACAGGGCCATGTCAGAGGCTGAAGCCATTAATTGCACTCTGGGTATCAGCGTGTGCCAAATGAGTGATTTCGTCTTCTGGGGGAGAAAACTGGCAAATTATAAAGCTGCTGGCAAGGTCATATGAAACAGCAGCAACACTCTGCAGGGATGCTTTGCTCAGAATCCAGTAGTGTTTTCTTGGCATGGCTGCTAATGAGCTGCCTGATCCAGGCTGAGCAGGGAGCACAGCTAACCTGGCTCATCCCGGTGCTCACCAGCCACATCCAGCCTGAGAGCACATGTAGATGGTGGAAACTTCTGAACATCCTTCAGATGTCTTGCTTGTGATTTAGGGGTTGACTCAGCTTGACCTTGGCCATACACATTGACTGCTGGCTTACAGCTCAGGAATTCACTCACTGGTCAGCTACAGGACTCACTGCTTCACAGCCTTATCCACCCTACTGAATCACTAGCTAATCCTCTTCAGGGTCTGAAGCAGGGGTTGTTTCTCCCTAGCACAAGGAAAGCAGCATTTTAGCCGACTCGGCAGCAGCACACAACCAAGCCAGTGAGGACCCCTGGGGCACCCTGAGTGCTGCCTGGCTCCAGAATTGTTTATGAGATTGCTGTGATTTCATGGTTATGGGCATCCCTGCCATTCTCTTCTCCTTGCCTGCTATCCAGCCTGGGAATTTCTCCATTATCAGTGTGTGCATGCATTTCAGATAAGCCATCAGGTCATGAAGAGCCTCTCCTCAGTTAAAAGATAGATTATACGTCATTCTGGGAGATGAAAACAAACAAACAAACCACAACTCCACCAACTACTCATCCTGTACTGTGTTGCCACAATAGCAACACTCGAGGGAAGGTTAGAGTTCACTCTGAAAAGCTAATGATGCCTTTTCTTGGCCCTCAGTTTGTTTGCATGTATATATAGAAGCACACATTTTTATAATCCTGTTGCTTACTTAAGAAGATGTCTTGTGGCTAGAGGATGACTCACAGAGCAAGAAACTCTCAGAAAGCAAGTAAGTGCTAAATTGGGAATAGGACCCCTGTGCACTCTCTCCTCCACTTCTGCAGACTTTTGGTGTCACTCCAAGGAAGATTCTTTTCTTTTTTTCCTTTATTGGCTTCTTCCTCCATTTGTCCAGCTGAGCACTTAGAAGTTCTCTGGGGCACAGACCTCCCTTGGTGGATGTCCGTAAAACATCCAGCACCTAAGGCAGCATGGGCTCTTTTTCAAAGTGCAAAACCAAAATACAAAAAATATAATAATTGTACAGTTCAGTGCACATCTGAAACCTGGCACACAGCTCTGGGTCAGAGCGGTGACTCATCACAGGCAGCAGAAATATGAGTTTTGTCCATTGTGCTAACAACAAGCCCTGCTAGGAGCGGTTGATGAACACACTGTTGCTCATAAATAATGTGAAAATAAATAATTTTTCAAGCTAGCAACCGGTGTTGGGATCTAGGCATGCAGATGGACACCTAATGGGACTTTCAGACATCTCTGCGTAGGCTGAGATGCATGATCAATTCTCATTGATTTCTGGTGGAGCTAAGCACCTATCAGATTTAGAACCGTAGAAGCGTAGAATTCCTAAGGTCAGTCCTTTGGTGCGTGCATGTCTTTCAGCAACAAGTAGAAATGTCCCATGAACTGGACAGAAAGGCTCTGCTGGAGCTCAGCATGCAGTGCTGGACATGGCTGTGTCCCTTTGGACAAACCCAGCTGTGAAGCCGAGTGCCGAGCCGTCCGTATGGCAGAAAGCTCCAAAGCTCCATTGCATGGACAGAAATAACTAACTGCAGCCAAAGATTTACTGCTTTTCTGTTTTGATCAGTTCTGTCTGACCCACTGAGAGCTTTGAAGATATGAATTGAGCTTTTGAACCCATAGTCTTACAGCTTGGGAAAACAGCAAGGGACAGGAGCAGCGTTGTACTTTTTCCCAGTCATTTTAGATTTCTTTGATGGTGGTTGTATGGGAACTGCTGAGTCACGGCCTGAACCTCTGATTGTTCACCTGAGGCGAGCCATGAGTCAGCCAGAGGAGCACAGCTGAAGGCAATTCACCTGTGCTACCAGAAGGGGTGGAGCCTGGCTGCACCCCTCCCAGACCTATTTAAGAGCTGACTGCCAGTAGGGAAGGATCTTGCCTGGAGATCACCTCTTCTGGTGTTTTTTGTAGGTGAGCCTAGCATATGGGTAAGCCTTCCATTTATTCTCTCTTATTATCTTAGATCTTAGTCTACTTTGCCTCACTCTCTTGTTCTTTTTGTGATTATAGCATCTTAATATCCATTGATTATAAAGTGGTGTATATGAAAATACAAAAAAACCCTGTTTTTCACTTGCTTTTTTTTTTTTTTTTTTTTTTTTTTTTAATTTTCTATCTTCAGATTTTTCTGTAGGCAGTGTTTTTGTTTTGCAGGGCTGTTATGTGCGGGTGATACCACTTATATATCTAGATCCATCCCCCAGATCAGTTTGTGGCTGAACCAGAACAACTTGACATTTTCCCAATAGTTAGCAAATTCGTGTCTCATTCCTGAAAGAGAATTTCACAGGAGCTGAGGCTATTCACAAAACTGAAGGGAAACAGGTGGTTCAAAATGCATTTCCTGGTGACTAAGCACTGCATTTCACAGGTCAATATAAACACTGGCTTTTCATTTAAAAATAATAATAATAATTTAAAAAAAAAATTCTAAATTTGACCAAGATTTAGAGAGGGAGAGAGAAAGGATTTTCAAAACTACTTATGTGAAATAAGAAGGAAATTCATCATCTGGTGCTTTCTTCTGTTTACATGAATGTCTACAGACTTAATCCTTGCACCCACACCTTGTAAAATGGACCTGTGAAAATGGGAAATTCTAACTGGTCTTTCCTTTCTGCCTTAGACATCAGAGATGAAAACTGTTTAACCAGTTGTTCAGTCAGTCTGACTGCCATGCACTGCCTGCTCCCAACAGGACGCTTCGTGGTGGCTTTCCTTTCAGGAGGTCAGCAGCCTACGGAAGAGATGCGTAGCACTGCACTGACCATGACTCTTATGTCTCCTCCCCAGCCTGCCCAACCAGCATGTGACAAAACATTCTCCAAAAAGAGGGTAGATGTGTCACTGAGGGACATGGTAAGTGGGCATGGGGGGTGGGTTGGGGCTGGACTAGAGGTCTTAGAGGTCTTTTCCAACCTCTATGATTCTATGAAAACACAGATTTATTTCATAACCCAAAAGCCACATCACCTTTGGAAATACAGACAGATGCCTGGCTTATACAGCTCTCTCATATGACAGTGTCTTTTGTTAGAGATATTGGCACCACTGGAAAATGCGAGTAAGCTTTGGTCCCATAATTTCTCCTTCTTCATGTACTACACAGTGTGGTTTTATTTGTCTTGCATTCAAATTTCACTAGAGAAGCATAACGTTTAGCTTTTTACAGAGCTCCTCCCTCCTACCAGACGGCACCCAGCACACTCTTAATGCATCCAAGACTGTTTTCTCCTGGATTTTGTTAGCTAGCTTGAGTACGTGGCAAATGCTGAATGGTCAGAAGGCATAGGAAACTCCATGGAAAGTAGTCCTGGAGCTGGAATAGGCAGTGATGTTCTTGTGTTGGTCATGGGCAGCTCCTTATGTGCAAGGGACGTTCATTGCCTGGGATGAGTAGCATGGGACAACAAACGTCCAATGTTATAACCAATGAAGTTGCTTGAAGGTTGTGATTCAGATTTGTATTTTCTCATTGTAGAACCTTTGAGATTATTCTCCTCGCACGTTTTCCATGCTCAGTGCTTCATATCCTTGACTAGCAGTACATCTCCACAAGCACGCTGTCCTCCAGGTGAGACTTCACCTTGTTAACAGCAGCTTGCTTGCTTATCCTCATTCATTTCCCCCTCTCAGTGTATAGAGGTTGTCAAAGCGTTTTTGCTTTTGTCAGCACTGACAAATATTGGGAAGCTGCTTGCAAAGCAGTAAAGACAAAATGTTGCAAATGTTGCATTTTATCAAAGTTTCCAACTTCAAAGATCTTCCAGGAAGGTTGTAGTTTCCCTCCTGCTGAACCCACGTAAGCAGAGATGTGAAATGAAACAGATTCAATCTGCCACCCGCTTCCCCCCCACTTTACTCCAAAGGACTAAAAGGAAAGCCTCAAGCTTCTGCAGACCTCAACCTCATCAAGCGCCTCCTTCAATAAATCAGCCCTTCCCACACGTTCTGAAATTATATTAGCTCCTAGCCGCAAGACATTTATGATTCATACAGGACAGGCTCCTTGGGAAATGATTACAAGCAGTCCCATCTGCAGCACAACACCAAAAGTTTGTGTAGTCAAAGTCAGTTAAAAGACAGATACATCAAAGCTCCCGAAACATGCTTCAGCAAGAAAGGATCACACGTTTTTCCTCTGTCAGTGATTCATCAGCACCATTTTGAATGGTGTTATTTATTGGTTATTCCCATACAGAATAACAACCCAATCAAACTGTCTCAACTTACTGTTTACAGGCAGTTTGTTGGAAAGGCAGTGTCTGTGTACCCCTTGAGAATCCCATATATCCCACTCTTGGTCCAGATCACATCTCTCTCCAGAAGCACGTGAAAGACTTGTACTGTCCACGTGTAGGTGTTGGCCATTGGGTGCCCTATACTGGTGTTGGCCATGCAGAGGTGATATTCCTGCTGGCCATACAAGGAGTTTGGAGGCTGACTTGTAGACACCTGCATGTACAAAGATACATCTCTCAAGCTACATCTCAGAAGCTGGTTGACTTGCCTACACTTAGCTGCCAAGGGCACCTGAGGTGGCCTATGGCATCTGAAACATCCACAGGGCTGACAGTGTGGGAAACCAGAGGCTGAGTGGGTCTCCAAAGGCAGTAGATACCCGTAGGTGAATCACTTGTTTGGGGCTTTTCTGTATCAGGAGTGCTATGTGACACTATCATTTTGTGTCAAGCCAAAGAAAACCATGTTGTATTTATTTAGGCTCTCTTGTACCTTCTGCTCTTCATCTGCAGTTGAAATGCTTTGATTACCCTGAATTAGTCATCCAATTTTCCTCCCTTTGTCATGTCCTAAATGAAGACTTTTATTCATTTTGTTATTTTATCACAGCTTTGGATGGCACTGGGGAAAGGAGAGGGAATGCCAGCAGAGTTATTTCTCATCGTGCTGTGACAACTAATCCAGGACAGTGCAGCACAAAGAGACCAGTACATACAAACTCAGATGTGGGCTTGGTGCTGGCTTGGGCTTCATCTGATGAGACAGCAGTGTCAGGGAAGGGGGCAAAGTAATGAAGAAACGTACAGTGTGACACTACCATGTTTTCTGTTATACAGGCAGGTGTTGCATGCTGGGCTCTCACCCCTGTGAAGGGATTGCAGTTCTAACAGAAAAAGACACTCTCTGGAGTCCACCATCACCAGATTTTCTACCACCAAGTTACTCACAAGAAATGAAAAATACCACTTCTTACTTCAGTAGATAAGTTAGAAGGGCCTATTTCCAAAGATGGAGACAAGAGAATGCCTCTTCTCCAGCAGTACGACCGCATATCACCTTCAGGGGCCCAGCAGCTGCAGGTGGGACCTGGCTGCCCTCTGGTTTGGGGGTCCAGGAGCCTGCACACAACTCCCACTGACATTATCAGCAACATGGGTGCGCTGGACCAGATCCCACAGGTCTCACATGTTCTCCCAGATATGTCCTCCACAATGTTCCTGCACCTACCTATTGCCCATCATTCCCGCTCACTGTGTTTCCCTGCTAGGAGCCTGAAGCCCATATGTAGGACAGTCTCTGCCCTGCTGTGCTTGTTCCCCAGGAGCCACCAAATAATATTTCACTAGCAGCATCATTACATTCCCTCATTCACAGTTCAGAGTGAAGAACAAAGTGAACATCAAAGCACTTCCACTGGGAAGCAGCAACCCTCACATCTGACCTCCTGTCATGTTCATTATCTGCTATTCTCTACATTTAAATTCCAGACTGTGCAGCAAGTACAGTGAACATAATATAATATTTTATTGGCTTTCATGGAGGCTTCGCACACATAATACTCTTTCTGCATTACATCTCTTGTGTTATTGACGAATACTTGATTACTGATACTTGCAGAGTCCATGCACATCATTTTTCCTGGGTAATGCATTTCAACACTTTGCCTCATGGATGAAAAAATAAAATTGCTTACGTCCCAGCTAAACTGCAGAAACCTCTACCTGAGCAGTCTTTCTCCCCAGAGACATTGGGGATGCATCTGACTGTAGATGCCCTCAGCCTAGAAGCTGTATTAGAGCAAGTCAGACCAGTCTGTAGGGTCAGTAGAGGCTGCAAGAATAAATGAATATCGGATTCTGCTTGTGTAGAAAAGTTTAGACGTCAGATCTCATCTGAGGATAAGTAAAGACTGACTCCATTCAAATATGCGTGACTAAGCTATAGTGTGTTTGGATCTAATGCTGCGTCCTAAGGACTCTCTGACTTTCACAAGCCAATGAACTGTGCATGCATCCCCCACCCCCAGCTCTCCGCCTTCCCCTCTCTTTCCATCTCAAACACTGGCCATGACAATCTCCATCTGACTGTGGTTTTCACTGAACTTCTGTGCATCTATCATGTGCAAGAAGGTAAACAAAGCAGGGCTTCACAATTTGCCCAGTGCAGGATTTGGCTGCGGTCTTCTCTGTTGGGTTTATTAGATAATGCAAACACAGCCTGGATCAAGAGTAATTACATCGTGTTTTGCCAGCACAAATTCACTCTAAGTAAAGAATAATTAGTTGGTTCAATTAGTGCTCAGCAGAAAATTGAAAGAAAATTGAAATTCAAGTTTTTATACAAATTAGTAAATGCACAGGCAGCAGTATTTGATGGTCAGACGTGGAAATTTAAAAAAACCTTTTCCTTCTCACATATGAATATTTTTCCCCATCTCTTGCTGCCAAATGTCTGTAGCCCTGTGGAAACATCAGTGAGTTTAACTGACTCATGTCTGCCATCTTGCCAGCTGGGAGCCTTCAAGGAGCACCCAGCTATCAACCAGAAAGGACCCAGGACTCTCTTGTCCCCATGATACAACTCTTAGAATCACAGAGTCATTAAGGTTGGAAAAAGACCTCTGAGATCCCCAAGTCCAACCCAACCCACTCCACCATGCCCACTGACCACATCCCTCAGTGCCACATCTCCATGGTTCTGGAACACCCCCACAGATGGTGACCCCACCACCTCACTGGGCAGCCTGTGCCACTGCATCACCTCTCATACTGAGAATAAATAATTCCTAATATCCAACCAAATATCCAAGTCTGACTGCTGTAGGGTGAGCGCAGATGAATTCTTAATCTCACCTGCATTTGCCACATTGTTTCTAACTACTGCAAATAATGGCATTGTCATAATTATCATCATCGTACTGCTGTGTTAGTCTAGTTTGAACTGATCCAGCTTCAGTTCTGTCTGTGCTCACATCTACTTTGCTGGAGAGCCATATATGATCACAAAGCTTTCTCTTTGATTTCTTCTCTAGGTCATGATCAGATCTTTTATCATCTCCCTCTGGTTCAGACAAGCAGGCTCAACATCCAGACTGGCATTCCTCTGAGCACCTGTATTCACTGAACTTGATTTTGCCTTAATCTCCATTCTCCGCAATGGTCACGTAGACCTCTCACAGTATCAACACAGTGGGTACTTACAGTTCTACAGTTCTACTTACAGTTCTACAGGGAAAGTCCAGGCTTTTTAGCTTGCACAGCGCTCCCATCATAAGATCATAGCATCATGGAATCACAGAATCATAGAATCATAGAATGGCTTGGGTTGGAAGGGACCCTAGAGATCATTGGGCTCCAACCCCTGCCATGGGTCTGGTTGCCCTCAATAGATCAGGCTGCCCAGGGCCCCATCCATTTCAGTCTTGAGCACCTCCAGGGATGGGGCGCCCATACCACAGCCCCTCTGGGCAGCCGTGCCAGCACCTCACCACCCTATGCTATTCCAAGTCCATGTGTACAACACTACAGAGCATGTCCAGTTTCTAAGCAATCACTGTCCTACATATGTCAGAGCTGTTGGATAGAAAGATTCATCTCATGTCACGTGGAATGTCCATGATGTGGAAATCTACCTTTGAGCTGCTCAATCAATGCAGGGGAAAATAATGGGCAGTCTGTGGCCTCAGATCACTCATAGAATCATGGAATCGTAGAATGGCCTGGGTTGAAAAGGAGCACAATGCTCATCTAGTTTCAATCCTCCTGCTACATGCAGGGTCGCCAACCAGCAGACCAGGCTGCCCAGAGCCACATCCAGCCTGGCCTTGAATGCCTGCAGGGATGGGGCATCCACAGCCTCCTTGGGCAACCTGTTCTAGCACTCATCTTCTTACAGATCCTGCCTCAGGTGTCTGGGGCTCCATGAACTACGACATTGACTTCTCTATTAAAAATAAAAAGATTCTCATTGAGCAGTCAAATAATTCATCCTTTATTCCTCAACACAGAAACAGCCCATATTCTGAACCCGTTCAGGCCCACTAGGATCACCTAATTGATGTATCATCTCATTTTTACATTAGTACAATATGTACAGTAATGATGAATCACACCTACAGTTTTCCACAGAGCTCCACTTGACGAAGGGTGGCAGAAGTGAGAGTAGAAAACGACTGATGAGGTCGTCATCCCTCTTGAGAAAACCATTCCCTCAATCAGTCTGTCACTACAAATTTATTTTGTGAAGTGGGACACTGAAATATTTATTTTGTGCTATCAGCTGTATTCTTGAATGAGAATTTATTTGCACACACAAAAGCACGCAGCAAAAATAAAGTAAAATAATAAATCTGTTCTTGAGGAGTGGGGACAAAACAACCTCCAGCTGAAAAAAGAAAAGCCCAGAAACTAAAAAAAAAAAAAACCAACCAACCACTCATCATTTACTGCCTCTTTCCCATTCCACTTTTACAAAAGCTGACAGCAGGAGTGCTGTTCTTTTCTGTAAACATAGTTTCCTCTTCCTCTTCTTGCCAAAATTCTTGCCCCTTCAGCATTGGGATAGCAGCATGGGCACAGCATTTCCGTTTCCCATCCCATGGACTGCAGTAAAAATAGAAAATCATCTTGGCAGGGAATTCCAAACAAGCTACCCCATGAAAATAAAGGAGACTTCCATCATGCCTTCATTTTTATGTTTAGCACCACTGCTGGTCAGTAAATAGGTTGGGTTAAAATCATAAGCACAGCACCCATAGATGGTGATTCAACCATCACAGCCAGGTTTGTTGTTGGATATTCTGCTCATCCTGCGAGGATGCACACTGTCACACCAGCTCATGGCACTTCACTGTGTCGAAGCATCACTTTTGAGTTAATTTCCCTGTGTCTGGGCAATCAGGCATCTGCCATGTCTTTTTCTCCCTGTTGGAAGTGAAGGGAGCTGAGGAGGACTGGCTCCTCTGTAGGCATTTATGAGGATGATAAATCACACTGGTCTGGCTTTTGATGTGGTTGCACACAACCCACACAGGACCTGCTCCACACAGCTGAGGATTCAAGGCACTCACAGGGAGCAAGTCTGAAACCACAGCAGCAACATAGGATAATGTAAAACTGGCATGCTGTAAAACTGTAAGTAGCAGCAATTTCGTTGTGTCTAAATGCTTTGTTGACTTAGGACTACAAGTAGAGGGTGGGGGGGAAATAGGCTTTTTTTGTCTGTTCAAGGTCTTGCTAAACATTTTCAATTTAACAAAGCATTGGTGCAGCCTTGAAACCAGTTCTGAAAACCCATTTTTCCTGGAGCAGAAACATACTGTAATCTGTAGAAAAACATCAAGAGCTCTCAGCAAAAATCCCAACCTTTCAAGGTATGTGCAATTTAAAATCCATTATCCACCGATAACACATGAGCTGCGTTCCTTCCACCACTTTTTCCAATGAAAACCTTGTCTCAAAGGCTGGCAGCTGTCATAATGCTTTGATCCATGTTTAAATTGCCACTCTGGATTTAATATAAAATTTTTAGCTGAGTCAAAGCAAGAGAGGCTTCCTTAATGCCAGACTTTGACAGCCTTTCTGTCTGCAGCCATCTGCGGATGGAGGAGCTGGGGAGTTGTCATGCTGGAGTCTATTCTAGGATCTATGCTAGATGGAAGAAACCAGCCTAATCCTTGCGTTCCACAGAGAGAAGAAAACCCACACCATGAGCCTATCCCATCCTCAAACACTGCTCCCAGACATGTCACAGCTGAAACAAGCTATTTGCTACCAACACCTAGCATGAGGAGACCTATGGGTGTGTGTTAGCACTGGGTTAGTGGGCTTGGTGGTGATGGGTCAATGGCTGGATCAGGTGATCTTAGTGGTCTTTTCCAACCTTAATGAGACTATGATGCTATAATTGCAACTTCTGACACCACCAGCAGCACAATGGCCAAGATTTGAAAATATTTTCCATGTGGAAGAGGAATCAGGAGCCCAGAATTTAGTGTTATAGAAGACTTTATAAAGTGATCAGGTTGGATATTGAGAGAAATTCCTTCTCAGAAATAGTGGTGGTGCAGTGGCACAGGCTGTCCATGATGGTGGTGAGGTCACCGTCCCTGGAGGCGTTCCAGAACTGTGGGGACGTGGCACTGTGATCAGTGGGCATGGAGGGGATGGACTGGAAGATCTCAGAGGTACAACCTTAATGATTCCATGCTTCTGTGATTCCATGATCTAAATGTAACTTAATGTAGTTATGCACGCCCACAAGTCCCGATGTCAAATAATCCTATAGTTTGTAGGATGATCCCAACAGTTTGCTGGCAGTATTTTGGCTTCGTAAGTGGCTCTAAGAGGGTTGTACAAGATCAGCCAACTCACCCCCCAGCTCACAGTGATCCATCTCTGCCCAAACTGCAGTGCATTTTTGGAGAACAGAAATATCGGTAGCCCAAAAGTAAAGTGGCATTTGAGTAACTCTCAGTTAGCTTTAACTAATTGAGCAAACTGTTCTGATATCTGTATTAAAAATACCCCACATAACTAAATGTTGGCCATCCTTCTACATGAGTAGGTGCAGTGCAGAAAGTACAGACCAGGCAATGAGCTAATGGAGTCATCGTGTTCTTGTTCACTTTGAACAGCCCTGATTTTGGCACCAGCCAGCCTGACTGTGAAGTCACGACAAGAACGTGGCTGTTTCCTGAAAGCAGCAAAGCAAAATGGGTGAGGATTCCCCTTGCAGGAATATTCACACCTGTTCACACTCAGCTTCTCCAGAAATGCCCAGAAGCCAAGCCCAAGAGAAGCACATACACACCAGGAGAGCAAGAAAGGAAGATGTCAATGCTTAGGATGGAGTTCTGTTTGATGTGTCACCACCAAGGAACAACAGGGGTTGCACAGGGACCGTCTGGCTGGCTCCTTTCTGGTTTACGCCACTGACAAATGGACCCTTTCCCACTTAGGTGTCTGCTGCTGAACTGAACCATCAGGATGGAACATAAATTAGTCTGACAACCTCTAAAAGGAATCAAGGTTAAAGGACGCAAATGAATGCATTAAACTCATTAAACTGTTAAGCACCAAGTGAAAACCACAAATTGCTAAACACAAATTACAGCTAGGTACAGAAAGCATGCATTCTTGAGTGTGCCTCTGTCCCATCAGAAATGTCTCTGTGACAGTAGGGCATTCGCCATAAGGATCCTTTTCCCAGCTTCAGCTGTCACAGCCTTGACCCCTTGCCCTCAGGAGCCACTTTCTGGCCCTGTGAAGGACACAAAGCAAAGCAAGGCAAGCCTGGATTCCAAGATCAGCCTGGTTCCATTCCCAAATGATGAAGTTATATCAGAAGGAGAATCTCCTTCTGATCCTTTCCTTGTATCTCCCGGGAGTCTGTATCCTGCTATAAGAAAGTGACAAAGCTGAGAGAATCCCAGTCCTGCCCAGGGTAGGTTCACACCACCAAAGCTTTGGGAAGACCATCTTGTTCCCTTATCACCGAGCCTGTAATCTTTGTAGGTGGTGAAGGATTTAGTGTGCTGTGAGGTCTGCACCGGACTGATGGGGTCATGGGGAGGGGCAGCCCATTGTTCCCCAGCCCCGTGTGCTGTCTCTGAGCTATTCCAACATGGCTGCAGTGTCTCTGCTGAGTGCCTCTCCTACAGGACCCCTGAGCCCTGGCATCTCCCCCTGTGTTTGCAAGCTTTCCTCAATTAACCTAAGACCCTTAGCAGTTCATGCTGGCTCCATCTTTTCCTCTTTGTAGTGTGGACTATTTCCTTCTATCACGTCCTCTAAGGCTTCCTGAGGAGCTCTCCATGGAGTCTGTGATGTCAAAACACATTGTAAATCACTCCTCTGAAGCTTTCCCAAGAAGGAGCCCACAAGTGCTGCCATGTCCCTTTGGGTCAATTCCCACCATTCTGTCGGAGCTGCTCAGTGGGTTCTCAGCCTCCAAAAATTCCTTCAGCTCTTTCTCACTGCATTGCAGAGAGCTCAAGTGGGTGCCAAAAACTGAATTCCCTACATCCTGACTCAAAACAGATATCAACAGAGAATTATACGAGCTGTGCAGTGCATTATCCCTGCAGAAGCTTTTCCATGCCTTGTCCTATTAGAAGCCAATTTTTCCATTAAAAATGTAAAACCATCTCAGAAGAGGTACAGAATCTTATGCTGTTTTTTACTGTCTCCAATTTTTTTTTTTTTTCAGATCAAAATACTGGCAGCTTCTCTTCTAAAATGAAATGATTGCTTGAGTAGTCTGCTGTGATGAAGAAGCATTTCTATACCCCTCAGTGTGCTGGTAGCAGAGTGCTGCTTCACTCCTACCCATCTCAATTCAGCTGATAATCTGCCCAGATATTACTTTCTCACCCATTGCACTGTTCCAGCAGCAGTACTGTTGAGTAACTCCAGACCAAAGGAGAATTCTGTCTGTCTTCTCCTGAAGGTTTTGGATAAAAGTGTAGATGTGGCACTCAGGGACACGGTCAGTGGGTGTGATGGAGGTGGGTTCGTGTTGGATTTGAACTTAGAGATCTTTTCTGGCGTTAGTGATTCTGTGATTCCATGACTTTTTCATGTAGAGTGCCTTGAGCAGAGCAATGGCATTAGGGAAAGGAAGGGAAGCTGATGAAAAGTCCATGTCTGACCTTGCAATTTCTTTGAGTCGTCTGTATCGTGCAAGGAAGGCAACTGACACTGGAGAGGACAAGGAGGGAAGGAAGAACATGTGACTTACCTCCAAGGATGCCAGCACATTTCTGACTCATTGACAAAACTGGTTCTTATCCAAGACGTTCTCTGGTGTCACATTTGTGCAAGACCTGGAGGGCACATCCTTACACTGTCAGAGCTTGGCTGAAGGAATGTGAGATCTGCGCTGACTCCACAGGCAGTACTAAAATGTTCTGAAAAAGTGACTTGGGGTTGCTCTGGTGACAAAGTAACCCATATGTTTTATTTGCTTTTATAGAATGGCTTGGGTTGGAATGGACCTCAAAGATCACGCCCTTACCACGGGCAGGGTTGCCAGCCACTAGATCAGACTGCCCAGGAGCAAACCCTGTCCATGCAAATGGACCAGTACTCACCATGACAGGGAATAAACCAAATAATATCCCACCTGCTTCTGCTCCCACTTGCCTCTGCTTTTCTTCTCCTATATCCATTGCATTACACAAACCTGATCCAGCAGCAGGTTCAGAGCTGATTCTCAGGATCAATCGACCAAGATGTTCCTAAGCAAAATCACTCAAAGCCAAGCCATGCATCTGCTCTCTCTGTCCTTTCTCTTCTCCTTCAGCACAAAGCCAGGAACTACTGGTGCTCTACAGTCAGTAAGGATATAAAGAAACAGATTTTCCTCATCAACAAATCTTTTAAGCTTGTGCTGTGCTAAGAAATGTAAGCCACATTGCCTGGACAGCATTAAGGTTCCCACAAACCCTCACCTGGCCTTAAGGTGATGCAAAGGGTTCCCTGAAACACTTTTAGCACAGAAATTGTGGTTAAAGTTCGTAGCAAGAGAAGGGTGGTGAGTAGAAACAATATCTTTTGTTAATCTAATTGGTGCATCTCAAGAAAGCAGACAAGCTGTTGGGCACACAGGCTGTTCCTTTCTGCAGCCTGCTATTTGGCCTTCAAAATAAAGTGATTTTGAGAAGTCATGCGGAACATAATCAGTGGCTAAATCTGGCAGAAAAACAGGGTTTCCTTGTTTTCCTAAGTTCATAAGAAATGCAGGATGCTTGCCAGGGTGGGGTGTACATATGTGTATGAGTGTGATTTGCTGGACGGAGAGGGAGAAGGCAAAATATTTCATGTTTATTTTTATCTGGGGTTAGCGGTGACTCATAAGGAAGCCAAAAGGAACTTAGACCAGCGAACAAACAAAATTCGGGGTGGTGGATTGGATTTGGTGTCTGCAAGTGATGAGGGAACCTGGCATTCCTGTTGGCCTCATCAGTCCCATGTAGAGTTTGATGCCCCTGGCTTCTTATCTCTGAGCCAGCACAGGGCTGGGAAACTCACCACTCCTAGCACCTAAGGACTGAAAGGAAGAGCCTTCTTCACGCTGGGGGAGGTTCACTGCAGCTGGGTGAAATAGCTCAGTCAAAACAGACCAACATTTTTAGGCTGAACTTTGTGTCACTGGAAAGTCTCCCAGAAGCTCTTAGATTGAGCAGCTGCCTTAGAGGATCTTCAGTTAGTGTTGAAGTCAGCGAAGGAGAAAAGACAAAGAAAATGTATGTCTATAGGGTCTTTAAGTAGTGATCGTACAGCTCTGTGGGTGGACTTCATGACCTCAAGGTTTTTCCTAATTCTAATGATTCTGTGATTCCTTGAGTGGGCATGGTGGGGATAAGTTGAAGGTTGGACTAGAGGATCTTAGTGGTCTTTTCCAACCTTAAGGATTCTATGATTCTGTATCTGAGCTTCTTATGCCAAAAGCAGGAATGAGGCTAACGCTGTCACTGTTCAGGAGCAACCTGATCTAGCTGTGGCTGTCCCTGTTCATTGCAGGGCAGTAGGACCAGATGACCTTTAAAGGTCCCTTCTAAATAAAACAATTCTATGATTCTATGACCAAAATTTCCCACGTTTGCAAAAAGCATTTCAGAGAGCAAGAGACTCATCATGAATACTGCATGACTCAGAGAAGTCCATGGCACAAAGCTGGAAAGCAATATTGCTGACAAGGTGCTCACCTTCTCTGCCAGTGCCAATTGTGGTACCCATGGGCTCTCATGCCAGAGCTGTGCTGACATTTGGCTGTACTGAGTACATGTGATATAAATGTTCAGCATACACAATGTTGTATATTCAGAACATGTGCAATAGACTATCTGTGTGCACATGTAGGAATATGAAAACCAGAGAGCCAAACCTTCACTGGCCAACCCATATAAACTAGCAACAGTGAACACTTCATCACACCCCTCATCTTGGATGAGATATTCTACAATCACATGCAGGATCTGCTGGCCTCTCTCAATCACCTGCCCTTTGACACCAGGGATCAATGCCTTATGCTGATGTGAAAGCAGCCTGGGTGAGGTGCATCCTTGACCTCCTCTCTTCTCCTTCAGAGCACATCCTCCCAACACAGAGAGGTGTGCACCAGCTGAACTCCCCTCTGTAACAGTTTTCCTCTGTGATGCTTAGCACAGCACAGGTTTGACACCAGCATCCTTTGAAGGTCCAGTGTGAATACACAAAACCATAATACCCCTTACGACCCTCTTCAGTCCTGCAGTTATCATAGAATCACAGAATCATTTTCAAAGGTCATCTAGTCCAACTCCCAGTGCCATGTGCATTCTTCTCACATGCTTTTGCATCACAGATACAGAGTAAGTGGCAGATGGGACACTTCATAGATGGAATAGTTTCATGCACAGTCACAGCTCTGAAGAATTATCATGAAGACTAATAAGCGCATTAGGTTGTATTGGACTCACTCGAATTGAGTCACTCAAAACAATAAGCTTGTGAGAGGAAGTACAACTGCATTTTTAATGCTGATACCTCTAATTACCATACAGAAATGAGTTACCTTCACTGCAATATAAGCCCTATCACTCCCTCTATCTGACTGAGATAATGACTGGTGGATGGAAGTAGAAATGAAAGGCCTGACCCAGGTAGCTGATAAGCCTGTTTTAGTCTAATTGCAGATTGAGCGATTAATTGAAGAATTGCATTAGGGATTAAATGTTACCCTTGGTCTTCTGCTTGCCTGCCAAGGAGATGTCACTGGACCTTGTATGGGCAGGTAAACACAGATGCCTTCTTCTCTGGGGCCTCTCCTCTTCCTTGGGAGAGGAAATCTGGTGTGATTTGGAAGGTGGAGGAACAGCCCTGAAAACTTCATCGCTCCAGAGGAGGAAAGGGAAAGACAAGCTGTGACCAAAATTCCCCAGGTTTGATGAGAAGACAAGACGTGTCAGCTCTGTGATTGCTCTCCTGCTGTCACAATTAAACCTGTATGGAAAGACATTGTTCAGATAATAACAGACTGAAGCAAACCTTTGAGAGTGTGCTAGTAAACACTGAATTACTGCAATAGAAATATTCCCTGTAGAAATGGTGAAGAACTTTAGGATAATTTTTGGTCACACCTCCCGTGAATCTTATAAATAGAAACAACACCAGCAAGAAACGTATCAGAGGGAGGAAATCAGGAAAAAATATTCTGCAAATCTTCATGTTACAGCTCCCTGGAGTTTGCAGCAAGCACAGGTCAATTAAGCACAGCTATTTGTGAGTGACACAGGACAGCAGTGCATCCCTCTCTATTTCCAGTAATGCCAGATCATCAATCATAGAATCATAGAGTGGTTTGGTTTGGAAGGGACCTGTGTGATCAACAAGTTCCAATTCCTCCCAGTAGACCAGGTTTCTCAAAGCCCCATCCAGCCTGGCCTTGAGCACCTCAATTCAAACTGTGTATTTTCTTTCCTGACTACTGCAGGAGACATAGATAGTTCTTGAGAAAGCAAATGTCTGGGTATGCAGAGCCAAGCTGGGCTGGGTCCCAACAAAAACAAAAACATTCTGTCAACCCCATGCCTGCGGACAGGCTGCATCAAGGTAAGAAGGCTCTGCTCTGGTTAAGGACATTGTTTTAGAAAAAGTCTTAGAATCTGAGCTGCACAGTAGAATATTTTGCTTTGATTCCAGCAGTGAGCTTGAGCATTGTCATTAAATGTAAATGGAAGCATCAACTGCAAGTAATCCCTGGTCACCTCATGGGAGAAATCAGGTTTACCAGCCAGGCACAGTGCTTGACCTGGCCCCTAACAGAGGCTGTGTGCCAGGATGACACAGCCCTTCTTGGCTTCCTTAGTTCAAGGTCTGTAGAAGGGAAATCTTTTCTGAGAACTTACAAGGTAAAGGATGGAGCCATTGAGTAAAGCACTTTGGTTTGAATTTTGAATGCAGAAAAGCGAGTTTGAAATTTCTTCCCTAGGGAGTCTTACTCTGGTGCAGTAGGAATTGAAACTAACACAACCATCCCCTTCATAGAGATGTGGTGGAAGATTTTTCTCTCAGGAGAAACTGAAGTTAGGAACCTGATACATACATATTTTTCAATTAAGCTGTATCTTTTAAACACAAAGCATTTAATCATAAAATGATGCTTGCAGTGATGTAAAACAATTGACCTCTTATACCAGTAAGAATTTTACACATGAAGTCTTATTGTTTGGGAAGGAAAATAACGATTCTCTGCTGTGCCATCTTTAAAAGCATTCTTTTAGGCTTTCATTGAGTGAAATTATTTTATTAGTAAAAAAATAACTAACAAACTCTCATTGAATGTAATCATGATAACTGGTTCATTTTAACTACTGTTGAAATTAATGACTGAAGAGCTTGCCTCCTTGTTTTTCCATTTCTTCCTGTGCATTTTTACTTTTGTCAAGGTCAAAGCAATTAAGCTTTCCTCTTCTGACAGGCCAGCTGCCTGGAAGCCCAGGGGAGCTGGGAAGACAGAGTGTGATTTCAAAGGCAGGATGCTGGGAGGGGTGGAGGAGGAGAGGAAAAAAAAGAAGCACATGGGTGCCATTTCCTGAGATAAAATGACGTGCTTGGGAACATTTTGCCCATGTCACTGAAGAACTGTGCATGTACCCTCTGCTTATCAGTGGACAAGATGCCTCAAACAAGAGTCAGATGCCTGCACAAGGTGAAGTTAATGGAAAAAGGGGCCTCATTCAAAAGATGCTTTAGAAATGATGTTATCTCGAGTGTTTGGGAGATGACTGAGCTGGGCTGAAAATGCATGCAGCCCGTGACTGTACCGTGCTTTGTCTCCTCTCCTGCAACTCTATGAACTTGTGAGCATGTGGGCACCTGCTGAAGTTCCTTTTCAAAAGCACTTCACTGATCCAAAATGCATGGATTTGGAAAGTGTCTTGGCATTCACTGACTTCAAGAAATGCAAACTCCCTGCTGTAAAGTGGCAACGTAAGAGGGAAAAGAGCCCACCAGGCAGGGGCTGGAGGTCCCCTCCTGGCTTTTGCAGTTCTCACTATTACATTGGTGAGCCCTTCTCTGTTGATTTGCTTCCCTCCTTGCCATCTGAGCTGTTCTTCCTGTGACAGGACCGACTCTTCCTGAGGTCTCCAGAAACTAAATGTTGTAGCACTACAAGTAATAAAAACATGCTAGAAAGGCTCAGAAGCATGCCATCTGAGCTCCCAGATTCTTTAAAGGATAAACAATATCCCCAAGCAATTCCAGTTCATGCCCTCATCATCACTTTTTAATATCTGTTTTTTATTAAAGCCTTGCTTTGCCTAAAACCACAGATCCCACGTGTGGGTTAATTCTATAGCAATGAATCTCATTTGTATGCAAAAATATGTCAAACGATGCACCGCTGTTTTCCAAAGAAGCTTTTTCTGGTTTTATGCTAACAATTTTTTTTTCCCCTCCCTCTGTTAGGCTGTTATTATTGTCACAGATTAACGTAAGAATAAAAAGAACAGAGCAAGGAAAGAAAGACCACAAAACAGCACCCTGTCAAAATCAAATGCTTTGCATTTTGCATTCCTGCAAACCCAATCATTTCTCACATAGCAGTGAGCCATCACTGTTAAAGGGTTTGGTGAACCAACCCAGTTGCTGGTTCCTCTGGTATAGGAGAGCAGTCCAGCAGCATAGAAAAAGGTTTTTTTCATTATCAAGCACCAATAAGAAGTTGTCTCATCTAACTTTGGGCTCTGTAGTATGTGTCTGAGCATTACACGGCATGTCTGCCCTTCCCTACACAGTACCACTGAGGTAAGAGGGCATTTGTGGAGCACGTGTCTTTTTCTTGAGGTCTGCTTTCAGCCCAGATTAGTTGTGCCTCAGAAACATTTGGAGGGAGTCACTTACAAAGGGATTTATATGTGTTCTGGGTAAAGGTTTCATTCTTATCCTGATATCTTTTAGAATTATCGGATCATAGGATCATTAAGGTTGGAAAAGACCACTAAAGCACTATCTAGGCATATACCTGAAGTGTCACCATCCCCACATGCCAATTGGCCCAACTGGGTGAGTTTGGCACACACTCAGGTCCTTCTCCATTCCACAGAGAAGTCACTGCCGGCAGAGTCTTCCAGAGACATGAATCCATCGGGATCCCCATAGATCCATGATAAGTCACCACTCATCAGGGGCTCACAGGCAAAGTGTGTCTGAAACCCTGCCCACTTCTGCTAAATTAAGCACCTAAGTCACACTGAAATGTCTTCCGTGATCCGTTCCTTGAAATATAAATGCTCTTGTAAGGCAAAGCATGGGGACTGTCCCTAAAACAAGTTGGTTAATGTTTCGCAGTCTTCCTACATGAATTATCTTAACTTTCCCTATAATAACACTTCATAAGTCTTTTTTTTTCTTCTGAATCTAATTGTTTCTTGTAAGAAACAGATACCTAGCAAAATTCCATGCTACATAATGTCTTCTAATCTTAATCCCTTGAGACTGAGCCCACAAGAGCAAATGGATGGCTAAGAAAAGGAGCGGCTAATAATGTATTCCTGGGTGTTTGGGGGGAGAGGTTGAAGGCTGTGTCTTTCTCTGTTTTGTTCAATTTCAATTGCAAGTCAGACAGGACGCCTTCAATTTCTGGAAAGGTTGGGTATATAACTTGATAAAATCCTGACTGATTAGAAGCATTTCTCAGTTAATGACCATCAATTAATGCTAATCTCCAGTGAGTGACAAAGAAAATAATGGATTCCTGGTGCCTACACTGTGCTGTCCACACAGATCAGACAATATCCCTTCCTGCATTGATGAATAAGGAGTGAAGCGCATCAGTGCATAATTCAGAGACCGCAGCTGCTGAATCTGGAGCACCCTGTTGTGTTTGCCATGAAATGCTTTGTGAGGACTTGGTTTCAACATGTGCTCATCCACTGATAATCATAGAATGTCTTGGGTTGGAAGGGACCTCAAAGATGATCCAGTTCCAACCCCCCTGCCATGGGCTGTTTGCCAGCCACCAAATCAGGCACCAGATCAGGCTGCCCAGGAATCCATCCAACCTGGCCTTGAGTAACTGCAGGGATAGGAGCTAATGCATCATTGGGAGCTAACACATCAGTCTTCTCAAATCACTGGCGAGCATGAAAAAATATCTTGGTGATACCTTCTTCCTTGCAGCATGGAACATATTGCTGGCTACGATGTTCCCAGCTCCAGGGACTGTAGATGTTAGATTTGCCTTTGACCAAAAGGCACTCACAGGCCAGTGACATCCAAATGTATCCTGGTGTATGGTTCTGGATCAGTACAGCAGTTCTCTACTAGACCAGTAGCCAGGTTTTCACCTGTTTCTTGGCTCTTTTTTCCCTCTGACAGACAGACGAAGCTTCAGGTAAAGAAATGCTCTCTGTCCGTGTGGCAGACAGTGGCAGCGCCCTCCTGAGAAGGAAACTGCAGCACCACAACCTTCTTGGCATCAATCTAGAAGAGTTGGCACAGCTGAAGCAGCTGGCTCCAGGGGTCTTAGAGGTCTCTGAATCAGGACACTGGCAGGAGACCTGATAACTGATACCCAGGATGCTAAAGCCAGTGCAAGGGCACAACCTGAATCTTCCAGGAGCTCCCCTCTCTTCTCTTTTGAAGTTACTATGGGCAAATGTTTCCGTAAATAGGCCTTTGCTCTCTCACTGCCCAAGCTTTACAAAGGGAGGCTACAGGATTTTGGCATGTTTTTCCTTAAGAGTCATCCTCTCTGCAGAAATGATCTCACCTGCAATTAGAAATTTCCTTGGAGGTTTCCAGGGAAATCTCTGTAGTTCTTAGGTATGAGCTCGGGGAGGATGTGCCATCAGCTCGGGCTGCCCAGGCTTTGCTCACCAGAGTAGAGCACCATGCTGCATTAATCTGTTCCAGATAACCCAGTCGCATCTGGTGGAGCCAGCTTTCTCCAGGACCAGTTATCAGTTGTCTTACAATGCATTACCCTACTTAGTGTTACAGGAAATACAAGTGTATGGGCTATCTGAGGCTAATTGTGAAGCAGTTATTCCTAATGACAAATTTTATGTTGAGCATGTTGGCAGTAATCATCACCCTTTTGAAGCTTGGCTCATGAACTCTCAAAGCTTAGCAGCCAGCCTTAACACAGCCTCTCTTTGCAGACCACAAAGAGAGTGGGTTAAAACTTTTTGCTTTTCTTGATCATCACCAGTAACTGGAATAGCTCCTCTGAGAAGGCTAGTGCTGTGCATCCCATGAATTTTCATCCAACTAATTTCCCTTTTTCTCCCCCTGACAGCTCACAAAAGCATTCATCACAACTGGACGTGGCTTTTGTTGCACTGTGTTTGTACATGAATTCAGTCCAAGACAATGCAGGAAGAGCAGAGCTGGCAAGATCATGCTCTCCTCCCACAGTCCTGCAATTACTGTGGATTAAATCAAGAAACAGAAGGCAGTTGCTACAAACATAGTTAAATATAAGTTGAAAACAAATAAGCAGAGATGTGGGCCTTCTGTGCCAAATGTCAGGTGCACAATGGCTGAAGAAGATGGAGGGAGGAATATTTGGTCAAGAGCACGTGGGAAGGAGCTGTCTCCATCTGAGCTAGTCACCGTCAGATCTGAAGCCAGTAGAGATCGAGTCAATTTAGTCAATGGGACATGAGGCACAGTTCAGACAGGTTTAATTTGGGCTTTGTATTTTCAACAAGCATTTCTAAGGAGCAGCTGACACCTCCCCATCAGCACAAATGTACAGAGAAATTCTAATTCATAACAAGTACCTTCATTCCTGATAGGTGGAAGTCTACAAGTTACCCAAAACAACAGCTTGTTGGATTGTTTCTAAATCCAATGCCTTCACATGGTTCATTCAACAATTTCCCCAGGAAAAAATTCTCTCTGTACCTCCAGCAGTGAGCAGAAAGGTCTCTTGAGAGTCCCTGATTGTGAGAAGGTCCAAATAATATTTTTCCATTGGAAGAATTCAACAGAGATGTACAGCACAAGTGAAATTTCTTTGCCGTGAGGACATTGGAAGCACACAAAAGCAATTGCCCCATATGTGTGCACCACATCATGTGTACTCACACCAGAGTTTCAAATTAGGAATCTAAATGTGGGTGTTCACTGCCATTTGAATGGCCTCAGGGTATTCCAGATACCACACAAAGAAAAGAAATATGAAATAGAGCCTTTGGAGACTTGTACTTGAGCAAAAGTTGGAGCTGCTGAGACATGAACATCTCCAAAGACATAACACGTTCATGGTTTATCCAATGAGCAAAGGCTACTCTATTTTCCTACATCAACCTCACAGATGTAAGCAAGACCCTTTGCAGACTTCATCCCACCTCCCTCTGGTGGCCTGCCTTAAACAGCCTTATGTGTCTAACCTAAGCCAGATGCCCAGGTTCCCTATTTGGTCAGTAGAGGGAAAAAGGATGCTCTCTAGGAGATATCTCAGCCCACTTATCTTCAACAGCCTAGCTGGGTCAGGAACAACCACAGAAAAAGGGCACCACTGCATGGTAAATAACACCAGAGGATCAGAAAGAAGGGATTTGTTATGAAAGGAGCCTCCCCCCCACAGCCAGGTGAGGTTGTGTTAGGGGCACTGTGAAAGCTTCCTACTGGAAGAAGCACTGCAATGGGTTGCCTGGGGAGGAAAATTGTTTCTCCATCACTGGAAGTTTTTAAGCAGGTGTTAGACAGCCCAGGGAGATTCAGAACCTGCCTGGATGCTTTTCTGTGCGGTGTACTGTAGGGAATGGCTTTGGCAGGGGGTTGGACCTGATGATCTCCAGAGTTCCCTTCCAACCCCTATGATTCTGTGATCACATAAAAGTCCTTCTTCATATACATACCTAGAAAAGTGGGTGCAAACGTGGCTTCAATATCTACCACTGCATTCATGTTTCAACAGTGTGGAGAGAAATTACTTCCCTCCCCTAAGCCTTGGCTTTCCCACCAGTGAAACTGGATGAAGTGGCAAAAACCTTCAGTTCTCATTCCCCTGTCAAAGGCATCCCTGCAGTAGATTTGAGGGACTGGAAGATCAGAGAATATATTCTGCTTAAGTATGTGCTTCAAGATCTGTGACAAGAGCCCAGCTCCACTCCAGCTGAAGACAGTATTAAAGTTCTCATCGACTTCAATAGCAGAACAACAAAGCTCTGGTGCTTCAAAGGTGCCATTTGTGGTTCTTATCCTGCAAATAAGCACCATCTGCTCCTTTCAACAGGGAGCCATCCACCAGTTTCCTGATGTCTCCATGGGCATGGCCCAAATTTATGTAATCACAGCAGTTCCCCCACACTGTCAGGGAGGGACAGACAGCCTCCCCCCGTACCATGGAGCTCTTGAGGATCAACAGGGGGTTTACTTCCATCAAATTAATTGTGCTTGTGTTGAGAGTCCTCACATTTTTCAGTTCTGTGGCACAAGTAGCTAACTCAGCTCAGTCCACAGAGTGCTTGGATTAACACTAATTGGGACTTATTAATGCACAATTAGTATTGGTTAAGGAGATGTACAAGTCCTCTGTGGAGGTCGGAACAGCATAGCCTGAGAGCATGCCTTCTCACCATGGCTTAAGAGCATCCATTCTCAGGTGTTTTTAAAGCTGAGACAACTCTTGAATGCAACAAAAACTTCTTTTTATTTTACTTATAATCCTGGAAATTGGGGATATTCAAAGCTTTCTGAACACAGTCCAGCAGGTTTGCTCAAGTATGAGGAGAACTCCTGAGGTCCCTTTCAACCTCAACCATTCTGTGACTCTGTCAAATACCTGTAGGTAAGGAATGAACTGTCTGTTGAACCCCAGTCAAGACTGGGTGTCTTTCTAGAGACAGGCTATTAATCAGAGCTTCACTTTTGGATATATTTCCATATAGTAAGTTTTCATGGTGAGAGTTGGATAACAACAAGGACAGCCCAGGGTCTTATATGCACACACACAAAGTAGGTCTGCATTTCCCCATTCATGGAGACATCTCCATCCTTGGAGACAGATCAGGCTGAACAGGGCTCTGAGCACCTGATGGAGCTGTAGGTGTCCCTGTTCATTGCAGTGGGGTTGGAGCAGATGGCCCTTAAGGATCCCTTCCAACTCACACAGTCCTACGATTCTATGATTATAAAAACAAATCTTGCTCTGAAGTCTCATCTCACATCAGTCATGTCAGATTTCCAGTGATGCAAGATACAGCCAAACAGCAACCATGTGCTCAGATGGAACACTGCTATAGAACATGGCTTGTTTGCTTTGAGGTGGAAGAAATATCTTTGTATTTACTGTCTCAGAGAAGCAGGTCTCTTATCCTAAAACAATGCCAGCAAATGAGCTAAGTCTAGGAGCTTCAAATTAACGGCACAGAGAAAGAAATCACATGTCCAAAGAGCAATGCTACTCATACTGTTTTCACATCCATTATGTGCTTGCAAAGAATCACAGTTGGATGTCATTATTTTGTCAATTTTGAGAACCAGTGCTTGTTCAAGGTTTTGCTTCATATAACGGATATTTCAAAGAAAACAGAAAAAAAAAAAAACCAAAACAAAACATGAGAGTGTGTGTTTCCAGCTTTTTCTCCACCTCCAGAAGAAGAGTAAGAAAGGAAGACAATAAAGTACGAAATGTCAAAAATCTTTTCTCCCTTGAGTCAGCTCCCAACAAATCATTGTGACACTGTAAGCTCAGACTGGAAGATGCTGCACCGTGACTATGTAGGCATTTTATCATGAAACCTGGGCAGGATGATAAGTATCCATAATTAAATGTCAAAAAGTTTTGTTGATGGGTCTCTCACCATAGGCACCCAGTGGGGCCTAAAGCTCTGGGGACTCAGAAGAGCAAACGATGCCTCTGGTGCCTGAATCTCTAGGAGCATGTGTACATTAGAATCAGAGAATCAATTAGGTTGGAAAAGACCTTCAGGATCAACAAGTCCAACCAACAACCTGACTACCATTTCCCATTCCTTAGTGCCACATCTGCCACACCTCTAAAATACCCCAGGTGTGGAGGTCCTACGTGTCCTTGAGCAGAAAGGCTCCCAAACATTTTTCTTTGTACACTGGCCTTCCTCTGCATCCTACTGTATGTTCTATAGAGACCTCATTTCTTCCTAGGTTTTTAAGACTGGTTTTTAAGACAGCATGGCTTGAATCCACTGGGTTTTTTGACTGTTTTTTTGCTAGTTTGGACCACACTCTAAACATGAATAATATCATAGAATGGCTTGAGTTGGAAAGGACCTTAAAGATCATCTAGTTCCATCCCCTCTGCTGTGGCCAGGATTGCCAGCCACCAGGCCAGGCTGCCCAGGGCTCCATCCATTCAGCCTGGCCTTGATTGCCTCCAGGGATGTAGCATCTTTGAATGAGTCTTTGGAGAACAATGCAAAAGACTTCAATTCCACTGGCACTTCACAGTGCTTAGAATAGGCAAATTTGTTTGCTATTCTCTAGGCATTTGAGGAAGTCAGAAAAGCTGATGTGCGGTCTTGCTTGAGTTCTCTCCTTCACCAGCCCGTTGTCCTTCTGCTCTGTAGTTAAAAACACTTTGAACTTGAGTATTTCCACTCCCTAAAAATGTTTCTATTACCCTTGTCTTGTAGATCATCTAGTTTTGTAGACTTTATATATGAAGTTCCTGCCCTTCTTCAACTGAGGAAGAGTGAGCCTGAGGAACAGAAGGCTCGGAGAGATGACAGCAAACAGCTATTGAAAGAAGATGGTGGACATGTTGTTTTGAGAAAGGGACGTTGTAGCCAGGGTGAAGGGAATGTGACTCGAGGGATTAAGGGTGGCCAGGTCCCAAAGTCCTTGTAAAGCCCCAGCTCCTTGCTTCTTGTGTTGGACATCTGAAGGTGTTGGATCCCTCTCACCATGCCCACATATAAGAAGTCCACCACTGTCCATGCTGGTGCCATCGTGCTGAGCAACTCCAGACAGCCAGACCAAGATACCGAGAGCCCACTTCCAGCCCCAGACATGCTTGTACTCACAAGACAGACATGGACAGGTAATGGTGAGCTGGATGAGTTGAAATCAGTGCTGGCACTTATTGTGCTCAAGTCACTTTTTCATTTCAGGCCCTTATCATCTGAGCGTGGCAGATACAGAAGCAGCCACAGACTCTGTCATGATTCTCATGGCATCAGGATGGGAAGAGGTGAGCTTGGGCTGCACAATGAAGCTGTAAGAGCACCTGAGTGAAGCTGCTGAAAACAAAAGAGCTTTTCTTCTTAATCAGATGCTCAAAAGCAATTAGAGAAGGTAGAGTGGGGGAAAAATTTTATTCTCCTTTGTCACATTTGCCTTATTATGAGAGCTGTTTCCTAAATTAATAACAATCTATGGTGTCCTGAGCCTCAGCTAGCACCTAATGTGTTCGCTAATCTCAGGAACAATCATGGTCTGAACAAATAATAGTTTGGGTTCCTGCCTCCCTTATCTCCCCTCGCTGCATTGTCCTGCTCTCCTGCTTTGTGTGTACCCAGCAACCTCACTCCTTTCAGCCTCCTGATGTGATTAACTGTGGCATCTTTAATAAAACCTGCAGCAATATTTCCATTGCAAAGCAGGGCAAAGATTTCATTTTTCTTCCCCTTCTCCTTTACTTTGCCAAATTCCATTTTTATTTAACTGTAAAATTAATCAGCCACTGGAGCATGTGACAGCTCGTCTTATATTTAGTTCTCACTTCTCGTGTGCAGCCTCATTGGATACAGCTGGTTGGTCAAACACAGAGTTGGATTTGTCTGAAAAAACAACACGTGAATTGCCAGACTGGGTTGGACTTTTCCTCCACCAAGCCTAACGTCTTGTTCCAGCAGCAGATAGCATTCTGGTATTATAGCATTTACCAGTCATCCACCCATCCATCCACCCACCCACCCATCCATCCATCCATCCATCCATCCATCCATCCATCCATCCATCCATCCATCCATCCATCCATCCATCCACCCATCCATCCATCCACCCATCCATCCATCCATCCATCCATCCATCCATCCATCCATCCATCCATCCATCCATCCATCCATCCATCCATCCATCTTCCTGCTAAATGTCAAATTACACAAGCTGGTTATTGGGAACATCTCCCAGCACAGGACAGGGCTTGGACACGCCATGCCAACACCTGTATGTATAAAGGATTGATGTGGCACCGAGGGATACGGGTTAGGGGGCATGGTGGTGATGGGTAAATTGATTCAATGATCTTAGTGGTCTTTTCCAACCTTAATGACTCTACGATTCTGTGTTTCTACTGTCCATGTTAGATCATTGGCCATGATGGCCTAGAGGAGTTGGCAGGTGAAGAGTCTGGGGAGTTGGGTGTTTGATAGGAAGGGGGATGAGGGAAGGAGCACGAGGGTGAAATCCTTGTCTGTGGAGACATTGAGAAAGAGTTCCTATCTAAATAGTAGCTATATCTATATACATTTAATAAACAGAGGGAGATACAGAGAGTGAAAAAGAGAGAGGGAGAAGATACAGAAAGCACACACATAGTATTTACATGTAACTACCCAAATTCCCAAATGCAAGGAGGCCTTATTAAATCAAAAGTGAAGAGTTAGCTTCTGGAAAATACAATGAAACAAATCAAATTGTCAGAAGTGTGAGATTCCCCTGGGCAGGAGCAGGCTGGGAAAAGCTTCCACTGGCATCTAGTGGCATGTTGCAGAGGCAGTCACTGCAGCCAACTGTACAGCTTCACCTCCAAAATGGGTCACTGTGGAGTAGCAGAGATTTCATTCAGACTAAGAGATCACCACTTCCAAACTGGGAGTACAAAGCAGCATTTTTGGATCCTAAACATACCCCAGTGACTTCAGCCATGAAGCACTTTTAGGAATGAATATGAGGGTCTCTGAGTCCATTTTTGATAGCACAAAAGCTAGGGCACGCCAGGGTGCGGTTGTTGGTGGAACTGATGATTAGCACCATCCAAAGAGTGCAAGGTGAGGTTAGGGTGAATGTATTGTGATAATGGGAAGGATGGGAAAAGGGGAATGTTGCCAAAGCAGTCCTGCACATGAGGGATCTTGCTGCAACACACCTGTGGCTTTCCATCATGGTCTGTCCTGCTTAGGACCTTCTGTGGTACAACCTCATGCATCAAAACAGAAGACTTGAGTAAGGCAAGCTTGATGTTCGTGGTTTGTGGTGGGGTAGAAAACACATGAGCAGGCTTTAACCAAGACGCATATGAGCTATAGACAGCTTCTGAACTCCAGGGGCCTTGCAACACAAAAGTGTGTGAGCTGAGCAGGCATCTCACGCTCCCCTGCCTCAGTTTCCCTAAATCAAAGAGCAGGAGAATAGGATGTTTGCAGCCTTGTGCCACCCTTAAGACAGAGCTTCCTGCTGAGTCTTGAAACCTCTCTACCACGAGATCCAGGAGGGTCTGAGTGATTTCTCTGAGGTCTTGCTGAGCCTCAGCCTCACCCAAGTGGTGCTCATCACTCTGCTAAATCATAGAATCATTTAGGTCCTAGTCCAAATGTCAGGGCAGGAGAAGCAATTGCTAATTCCCAGGGAGATTCCAAACAACCCACCAAAATATTGATTTGTTGTCACGTTAAGTATTATAGAATCATAGAATCATAGAATCGTCAAGGTTGGAAAACACCTTTAAGATCATCTATTCCAACTGTCGACCCACCACCACCATTATTGCAAACTTATATCTAGAAGTTAAGAATATATTGCTCACAGGAGCCTGTCTGGTGACACTGCAGTGATTGCACTGCCTCAGCGTTCACCTTGCACCACCTGCACAATCTTTGTGCCTTCATTGAGCAACACAAGGGCTGCTGTGCTGCTTGCAAGGCACGAGCCTTTCTGCTTCCATTCTGGGGGCTGCCAGCTGCTGCGGACAGAGAACCACTGGATAAATACATCCTCCCTCATACAAAGCAAATGCTTTCATTCCAAAGCAGCCGCATCCTGACCGCAAAAGGGCAAGAACTACAATCCCCAAGAACTACAATCCCCAGCAGGCAGTGCGGAGCTCCAACCCTCAGCTTTCCTCCTTCCCCCCCAGTGCTGCAGCCAGCAGTGAGACTCACGCTTGGGAATCCCACCCGTTGGCACCCCATCCCCTCGGCCCTTTGCTCTCTGCCTTTGTTCAGTTCACCCTTCCTCCGGCAGCTCTCGCTGTGCTGCCTGCAGACTTCCTTTCGGTCGTTCGGGCTGCGGATGCAGGGAGGCAGCAGTACGCTGTGCCTTGGTTGCCCCCAGGCAGAGGGATGATGCCAGCCCCAGACTGACAGCTCATCCAGGTAAGGTGCTTTTCTGACAGCCCCATCTCCATATGTCCGGGTAGGCTGAGGAAAAGGCAAATTGCCTCTCGCTGGGATGCTCTCGCTTGGTTGCTGAGCTGGAAGGAAAGGCGGGCTTTGGATTCGTAGGATCTGGATGCTTGGAAATAAAGAGAAAGAAAGAAAGCAGGCAGGGATTTTTACTTTAACACCAATCGGGATGTGTTGATTTTTGCCAAAATCCAGGGGTAACAAAACCCAGCGAAGTGCTGCTGCAGATTTCCTAACTATTGGTGGTCAGGGGCTGACTCTGCTGCCTGCCCAGGGGGTGGATGGCCTTTCTGGGTAACAGCGTGCTTTGGAACTTTTCTGAGCCCTCTTAGCAGCCTGGCCAATGCTGAGGCTTTGTCTGCTGGATTAAAATCTGTTGTAGGGTCAGATATCAGCTCCCCACCCAGGAGGGTTCTGGTTCCTTGGGAGCTTCCACCCCCCACTGGCAATCTCTACCTGTGTCCTGCTCCAAGTCTGCATGTTTTGTCTCTTCTCACCCTAGAAAAGCTTGTAGGTTGTTGCTTTTTTACATGTATTTTACTTTTTCCACCAGTTCTTCTGTCCCAGTCTGTCTAGTTCTGCCTGGACAGGAGCATCATTGTGCTTCAGAGGTGGATCTCCAGACATCAGCGGGGATCCTGGGTTTGCTGAAGGGGACTACATTTGAAATAACTTTTCTCATTATAACTGCCCTCTGAAATAGCTGTCCCTCTTCATTTACCGCTCTGAGCCTTTCCTTTGAGGTGCATACAGTTACAATCTCCTCACCACCATTGTGTTGGGATGTCCATGCACCCAATCTCCCATTGAATCTCCTGATCCATGGCACATGCCTGCATCCCTTGTGCCTTGGTGGCCATCTCCCCAGGGACTCATCTTCCCAGTCACAGCCTCCCAGAGCTCCAGGAGAGGTCCCACTGGCAACCCATGTCCATGTTGGCAGCCACCCCATAACTGATAGGTTTGGCAGCAGCACCTCCAATATAAGCTTGGCCAGCCATATGGCTTTGTTGGCAGTCACCTCCAGCAATAATGTTCCTCCCCTCCGTGTTTCTTGATCTTTTCCCAGTTGGAATTCACAGTCTTGAGAGGAGATGCTGCTCACATCTGTTGGCCCTTCCTTTTGTCTAATGGCAACACACAGGATCCAGATCCTGCAGCATACTGACCCTTCTCTGAAGGGGACGAAGTCACTTCAGCTTTCTGCATCCCACTTCTCCAGATGTACACTGACCCCATTTCCCCTGTGCATGGAGGTCTGCCAGCACAAAACAGCAAAGTTTGTTCTGCAAGCAGTGCCAAGTTTTGTTTTCTTAGGGGCTTGGGGGAGAAATTGAAACAATTGCATTGCAATAATGCAAATTGCATTACATTATTAATGCATTTACTTCTAAATCTTGGTAAAATAATGGAGAACTATTCTGAAAGTAAGACACTGGTGCAGCAACAGAGCTGAAATCTCAGCATCATTCTAGCAATGAGTGCATAAATCCTTGCATTGCCAGGGGAAATCAGCTTGTTCCTGATCTCTTTGTTGGAATCTTGTGGCTTCAAATGTCCTGAGTTCTGTCTCCCATGGAGCAGCTGAGGTGTGACCCGTTGTGTTTATGTACTGAACAAAGCTGGTGGAGAAGAAATAATGCCTTAATTTTCCCTTTATTTTTTCAGTCTGGCAATCTCCGGGAATGCGAAGAAGCTCCCGCAAGAGATCAGAGAGGACAGGAGATGAAGTTACAAACATTGCTTCTGCAGCTGAGCCAAAGGAGGCTGAGAAATGAGGAAGACCACACACACCTCGTCAGCCTTTTCCTTACGGGGAACAAAGCATGTCCATCAAAGTACACCTCAGTGTGTACGTCCTGATGGCTTTTGTATCCTCCCTGGCAGTCCATCCCCGTAACATCGTGGCCTTTTGGCAGCCCCATCACTCGGAGCACCGTTGCCATGAAGGCCGTGGTGAAGCACGTGGTGAAGGCACACCTGTGCCAGGAGTGCGGCAAGTCCTTCAGCAAGAAGGGCAACCTGAAGAGACACCAGCGCGTCCACACGGCGGAGGAGCTCTTCGCTTGCGGGGAGTGTGGCCGGCATTTCACCACCAGGGGCCACCTGAGGACCCACCAGAGCATCCACACCGGGGAGCGGTCCTTCTGCTGCGGGGAGTGCGGGCGTTCCTTCCGCCTGGAGATATGCCTGGCGGCCCACAGGAAGACACACACCAAGGGTGGGCCCTACCTCTGTGCCCACTGTGGCAAGAGGCTGAGCACAAAGATCTACTTCAACATCCACATGCGGACGCACACGGAGAAGAGGCCGTTCGCCTGCAGCGAGTGCGGGAAGAGCTTTGTGAAGAAGGGAACGCTCACAGCCCACAAGGAGACCCATAAGAGGGAGAAGCCCTTCCAGTGCCCCGAGTGCAGCAGATGCTTTGGACAGAGTGCCACGCTGTTGGCCCACCAGAAGATCCACCTTCGTGGAGGGCCTTTTATTTGCACCGAGTGTGGGAAGAGCTTGAGCACCAAGCGGTATTTCAACGTCCACCAGAGGAACCATGCTAAGGAAAAGCCACTCAAGGGACACATTGAAGATGCGCCTCTCCAGGTCATACAGATTAAAGAGGAAACTGCCTTTAAGTCAGAAGAGAATGTGTTGGAGTGTGTGTTTAATGAAGGACCTAAAATCCCATGTGATCCAAAAAGCCCTCATGGGAAAATCCAAACGAAAGAGGAACCAGGACCACCCGCCTGCGACGCAGAAAACATCACTGCAATAGCCTGCCAGAAACTTCACATCAAGGAAGAACCACAAGAAAACCTGGACTGTGGAAAGCTCTTCGATCTCTCATTGATGGTTTTACAGGGAAGACAGGTTAAAAAGGAAAGGGATTCTGATGGGCACCATGACCAAAAAGGTCCCGTAGCTGGTAACAGGGTGCTCCACGTGAAGGAAGAACCACAGAAAAGCACTGACAGTGAGATCCACTGTGGTCAGAAGCCAAACCCGAGTGCCACCCAAAGGATCCAGATTGAAGAGCGAACTGGTGTGGAGGATGACCACCAGGAGAGACAGAGCCCACGGAGGAAGCAGAAGAAATGCAGTCAGCCCACCAAAGAGGGGACGCCAGAGAAATCCACATCCAAGAAAGAACCCTCAACAAAACAAGCTTCCAAAGGTGAACGGATATTCTCCTGTCCTGAGTGTGGCAAGAGTTTCAATCAGAAATCAAACCTGACCAGACACCAGAAGATCCACACGAGCGAGGGGCCATACAAGTGCAGCGAGTGCGGGGAGAGCTTCCGCATGAGCCGCAAACTGGTCCGGCACCAGCGAGCCCACATGAGCGAGCCTGTCAAATGCACCGAGTGTGGGAAGAGCTTCACCCAGCGCTCCAACCTGGTTCGACATCAGAGGATTCACACCAAGGAGGAGCCCTACCAATGCCCTGAGTGCGAGAAGACCTTCAACCAGAAGGCCAATCTCTTCCGGCATCAAACGATCCACGTCCGCATGGGGCCTTGCAAATGCACCAAGTGTGGGAAATGCTTCCCCCAGAAGCGTCACCTCATTAAACATCAGCTGCTCCACTCCCGAGGTGGGGCCTACAAGTGTGGGGTCTGTGGGAAGCGCTACCGGCTGAAGAAGTATCTGAGGAGGCACCAGAAAATCCATGCGCGGGAAGGAGCTGGCTCCAACGTGAAATGTGGGGAGGACACAAGGCCTGGTGGTGGGTCTCACCCCACTGAGCAGATGACCCTGTGATGAGTGAAGAGGAGAGCTGAGAGGATCTGGTTCCCATTCCTGAAGGAAAAATCTTTGAGAAAACGGGGATGGAAGCAAACTGATGTTTGTGGGGTGGGTGAGGTTGGAGGGGGCAAAGCACGGGTAGAAACTGGTCCCATCCTGCTGCTTTCTGAGTCAACCTTCAGCTTACATCTGTGCTTACAGCTATGGGATGGGGCTGGAGAACACAACTCTTCAGAGCACTCAGAGGTGAAGGGATGAGCCCCTGGCATCCTTGGTAATGGGATGCTTGTACCTCTGAGGTCAGCAATGTTTTGTGTGGGCAATGTGTGGCCAGAATTGCTGGGAGGGATTTATTTCTGTTATATCACAGTGCTTCTGAGAGAAAGCTGCTTCTCATCTGCCTGCTTCCCTGACTGTCACTGTAAAGCTTATGGTAGGATGTTGACTTTTCAGGGCAGTGTTTGGGGAGTTCAAACCAAGTAGCAGGAATAGTTGAACAGATCTTCAGACTTTATGGGCTAGAAAACTGGAAAATATTTTCCTGTTGGGATGCTTTCCCTACCTTTCCCTCATATAATGGGAACTGTGCAGCTACTCAAAAGTGTGGACAGTTCAAGAGGTTTTATTGCTCACTGCCAATGATTTTTGTTGGAGGTTTGGGCACCCTGACCTAGCTGTAGTTGTCCCTGTTCATTGCAGGGGAGTTGGACTAGATGACCTTTAAAGATCCCTTCCAATTCAGATAATTCTATGATTCCCTCACCAGAGTGTTCTTGGTGTCTGGAAAGTCCTTGATGAAGTGGAAAAGCAGAGTGAGCCCACAGTCCCATGAGCCGCTCCCCAAGATATCTTTGCAGCCCTGGTACCTGGCCACATGAGTGCTGGCAGATTGAAAACACTTGTTAGGGTTTGTTGTTTGCTGTAATATGTAGAGTCCAAGGGAATAGAAAAATGTTCCATGGTGAGGCAGTATCTCTGCATCCGGTTTTGTGCAGGTAGAGAAGTCCATTACCCATTCCTAAAGTACAGACTTCCTCCTTCTCCCAGGGTGTATTGCACATGGCATCCTCTTGAAGGCACTGAAAGCCATCAGCATAGCTTTGGGAAACTACTTGCTGTGACACTTCAGACCCAAACTGTTCTTTGTCTGCACTGACTATTCTGGAGCAACTGCCTCCAGGCAGGGAAATGGAGGCACAGATGTTGCAAAGTGAACAGGACAAATAATGTTTGAGCTTTGCCTTCCCCAACTGCTTGGACATCACTATGCTGTGGTGACTCAAGGCCAACACTGAGTACAGCTGCCAAATTCCAAAAGCACAGAGTAACTTTCACGTCATCATCAACTGTAGACAAGTTTTCCCTCAATTACTTCTGGCCTGGTGAAGGTTTATTTCTGGGCAGAAAAGGCAGATATACCAGAGAAAATGATTTTGGGGTTTTTTAGGGGTATCTGAGGTCACCCTTGTTATGGCAATGGTTCTGGGCCTTATGGTGGGTAGATGCACCCTCCAGTGCAGGGCTGGGAAACTATGCTCCTCAGGAAGAATGTGGCTAAGCCATCTAGAAAAGCAAATCTGCTTCTATTGGGCCTGCTGAGGGGCAGAGGTAAAGCAGAGCTCTTCAGTGAGTAATCACCAGATGAATTAATTTATTTCCTTTCTATTAGTCTAGCATGATGCTGTAAAGATTTTGCCAGCAAGAAGAAGTGGTGTGGGAGGTTTGCCAGTTGTTTGACATACAGAAAGAAGTGAGTCAATGTCAGTAGCCTTCCTGGACATCCCTGGATCTTGCACCATTCACCATAGCCAGTGTTCCAACTTCTGGGGAAAATCAGGGCTGATAGTTTGTATTATCTTCTCAATAAAGTAAGTAAGTAAAGAACAAAGGCAAACAAAGTGAACCTGTTTTCTGTTTGTGGTTTTCATTTCATCAGCTATCATCGAGAGAACCACTATCCACAATGCAACAGGCAAAACTGCCAGGGCAAGAGATGGAAAACCAGATGGAAATGGTTGATGAAGATGAATATGCTGACCATACTGACCATCCTTCCACCAACCAGCTGGGAGCTCAGATCCCCATGTGGAGATCTGGGGCTCCAGCCAGCGATCCAGACGTAGGTGTGGAACTGTGTGAAGTGCTCTAAGTTATCTGCACATTTTATGCCTTAAATATGGTTATTTTCATCGTGATCCAAACTCCATCCTTAGTGTCCCACTTATGGATGCACAGTGCTGGAAGCAAAGACTTCCTTGGGTGCCACCAGGATCTGCCCATCGTAGGGACATGACATGATAGATTCCCCAGAGGACCCTTTCAAAGAGATGGCTCACAGGCAGTTTGGATTGCCAGGTCTACTGTCTGCTGCTAATTGTCATGTTAGGTGCTTGGGTCAGGACCATGGAATAATTAAAGCTCTTTGAGGGAGAATGGATTTATCTGCGGATTGGACAATGCCAAATCCTTTCCCATCTAGGTAGCAAAATAACCTTCATCCTTTTCTCCTTGAACTCATTAAAAGAGATCATGATACTAAACTGCTTGAAATCATTGCCTCATTCTCCACTGCACAGATTTTATGCAGAAAGCCACACATGCGAGTGCTTGTCCACTGAGCAGTCTCAGTCACCATGTGAACAGGATCCTCACAAGCTCTGATTTTGCCATCATGGCCAGGCTGAAGCTGGAAGAATGAGATCACAGTTGTGTTAATGGAGAGAGATCCAAGCTCTGATAAAAAGAACTATTCTGGTGTTGCACAGTGTGACAGGAAATCTTGTCTTGAGACACTTGCTACAATTTTTGTATCCGTGTACATTTCTAATGTGGTTTTTAGGAGCAATTTAAGAACTTTTTGAACTTTACAGTGACTCACTGACTATCTGTGTGTATCATCTCAGTATCTCCTTGACTCCAGCCTGCCTGGAAGAGAGATGGAGACTGACTGAGATGTAGAGCACTTCCATGAGAGTGTGTATTTCGTGCTTTGATGGGATGCATAGAGCCTATTGGTGCTCAGCATGTTGTGATGTGGTGGGAATGAGAGGGTCTTTGGCACCAGAGCAAACATCTGCTTGGATATAAGTATCCTGGGATGTTTACTTGTCTTTTGAGGATGTGACGGTTCCCGTGAGAACTTCCTCAAGAATCTCAGGCTGTAGGGAGCCTGGTGTCCCCACTAACAGGGATTGAGGAGAGGAAAAGGACCAGAGTGAAAACGAGGTGAGCAACAGGACATTCAGCATCACACATTTCCACAAATCCCTTCTCTGTTCACAGAGCAAACAGGCTCCGTGAGGACATGGTCAGTGGGCACAGTGGTGACAGGTTGATGGTTGGACTATATGACCTTAGTGGTCTTTTCCAACCTTAATGATTCTGTGATTCTATAACATTTACATCCCATCAGCAGCTTGGCCACCTCTCATCCCATCCAGGTGCAGAGTGGTGCAGCCAGGTACTGCCATATGGGGCCATGTTATCAAACTGAACTGCCCATAGCCAGCACCCATCTGAAGCCACGTACTCATCCATGTCTGCCTTAAATAAAGGGATCCTGAGATTTCCTAATGGGAGCTGCTGAGTCACGGCCTGAACCTCTGATGGATCACCTGAGGCGAGCCATGAGTCAGCCAGAGGAGCAGAGCTGAAGGCAATTCACCTGTGCTGCTGGAAGGGGTGGAGCCTGGCTGCACCCCTCCTAGAGCTATTTAAGAGCTGACTGCCAGTGGGGAAGGATCTCTTCTGGAGATTGCCTCTTCTGGTGCTTTGTGGTGAGCTCAGCATAAGGGTAAGCCTTCCATTTATTCTCTTTTGTTATGATAGTCCACTTCGCCTAACTCTCTTGTTTATTTTGTGATTGTAACATCTTGATATCCATTGATTATACACCTAAGTACTTGAATTAAAAAAGATGGATGAATATGGGGAAAAGTGCTTCTGATGGACATAACAACATGCATGTTCCTAAGAGTGCAACAGCAAGACTAGGCAGTGTGTAAGATCAAGCCTGTTGTATTGCCATGGTTGGTTGCAATTACAGTAGCTATCAGGAAAGAAAAAGGGAGTAAAACACTCTCTCCTTCAAAAGATATATATATATATATATATATATATGTATGTATGTACGTATATCACCATTTAAACTGACAAAATGTGCAAATGCTATGAAGCAGAGGCCAGGGCAAAGAGGATGACATGATGCTTTAGCTGATAGATGATAGTTCAGCTGATAGAACCCATGAGCTATGGCACTTCTTCCAAAAGAACATCTCTGGAGAATTATTTTCTCCATCTTTGGCACCCTGTAAGTGCTAGAAGTAACGAAGTTCAGCATTTCAGCTCAATTTTAGGTATGAGGAAACCAAGGCAAAGCTTTGGATCCGTGCAAAATCCCACCAGCAACCTACATCAGATGCACACCCACATCCTCTTCTGATTCCCTACCTCATGCTTTGAAATAGCTGTGGGATCACCTCATCTGAATAACGATGTCAGGAGACCTTGCTTTGTTGTTGCCCAAATGGCATCAACAAGAACACACTCAGCAGCAGAGAACATACAGAACATAAAGCATGCAGCCATCAGCACATGTTGAACTCCTTTTTTACAGTACCATTATTTTAATAGCAATAATTAAAAAAAAAAAAAGCAACCTCGCTACATCTGGATGTGTAATTCAAAGAAGCCATGGGCAGTTCTCCAGCCCTGAGGGCACCAACCTGACTTGCATCCACTCAGCTGAATTTCATTCTCCCTGGAGGTGTCCAAGGCCAGATTGAATGGAGCCCTGGAAAGCCTGGTCTGGTATTAAATGGGGAGGTTGGTAGCCCTGTCTGTGGCAGGGAGATTGGAGCTTCATGATCCTCGAGGTTCCTTCCAACCCTGGCCATTCTATGTTCTGTGATTCATCCATGGCCCCAGATCTGCTTGAGTGAAGAGTTTCAGGTATAAACATGAGTGTTGAGAAAGTTGTGCTCAGGTGCCCAAGAATGTCACCAGCTGTTTTGCAGACATGGCTTAGGTTTTCTATCACCCTGAATTAGAGCACATCCAGCAGCCTCCAAAAGCTCCAAGGCCTGCAGTATGACCCAGAAAACAGCTCCTACTGTGAGTTTTGCACCATTATCACTGTTGGTCCTGCCCATAGCCTAATCCACTGGCATGATCTCTACAGGAGCTGGGGGCTTGCAATAAGACTTACAGCACATCAAGAAGACAATTTTCTTGGACTCATTGTGTGGAGATGGAGGCCCCTCCATCATGTGTGGCAGAGGACAGAGAACTGAAGCTGGAGTAGTACTCTGCTGCTTAATTCCTCAGCAAATCACAGAGTGATAGAATGGTTGGGTTGGAAGGGACCTTAAAGCCCACCAAGTCCCAACCCCTGCCATGGACTGGGCATCTTTGCAGCTCTTTTCTTTGGTCTGTTTGCTAAGCAAAGCATGGGGAGGGGGATCAGCCCACTTGCTGCTGAGTGGTTTTGTGGGAGAAGAAAGGGTTTGCTCAGTGATCAGTCGGTGCCCAGCTGCTTCTGCATCCTGGAAGCAACTATAGAGCTTGTTGCAGAAACACGAAGTAGATGAGAGCAGCACCCTCCACTCCTCCTTTCCTTCATGCTTTTGGCTGCTGGATTCAGCTTGTGTCCTGCACGCCATCCCCAGCACAGCCCCTGTGGCTCTCTGTCCTGCCCACCAACTTAGCATCCTACCATTAATGTGGCAAAGTGCTGTGATGCTACGATGGCACAGGCTGAAAGAAGGTTCTGTGTGCTCTTACCTTGCAGAAATTGGGCCAGCTGCCTGCAGAACCCACATGGTTGTTGGATGAGCATAATGGATAGCTGCACAGAATTAAGAACCATTTTCATTTTGTTCTTTTTTCGTGTGTGTGTATGTGATTTTTTATTTTTTTTTCCTCTTCCCTAGTAGATCTGTTTGATTTTGAAGGGTTTCTTGCAACATTTTAACTCCTTTAATCTTGCATTTCTGTTGCACTGGCGGTAAATTCATTACCCCTAAATACAAGGACCGATAACAGACCATGATCATAGCATGCTAAACTAGTACATGAAAGGCAAGGAATTAAATCATTCACTGGAAAACAGACATAGTGGGAGACTGCTGTTTCCTGAAAGCTTTGTATCCTTTTAAGCTTGTTTTTCCTTTTGTTGCATTTGTTGTTGGTGGTGGTTTGTTTTTGTGCAAGATGTTCTTGCTTCAGAAGTTTTTGCACAGCTCTGCCCTATTTCTGCAAGCTATGAGGCAGGGAGGTGGTGGCTGTGCTCAGCCCCAAAGCCTGGTTGTGTCCCTTATTTAGGGATTTTCTTTCTAGAATGAAGTAACAGCAAGAAAGAATTGACCTTTTTCTAACTCACATTACGTCTTGCTAATAATCCCATTGCATATCAACAGATTGGAGATGGAGATGGTCTGGAAGAGGCAATGTACATCCCAGGGCAGAACTGCCCTGGTGAGGTGACCGCTTTTCCAACTGGGGCTTTATGAGCATTGAGTAACAGACCGTGGCACTGGAACACAGCAGTTGAGCTGTGGCTCCAGGAGAGCTCATAGAATCATGAAGGTTGGAAAAGACCACCAAGATCCCCCAGTCCAACCCCAACCCACCCCACCATGCCCACATCCCTCAGTGCCACATCTCCACAGTTCTCCACAGCACCTCCAGGGATGGGGACCCCAGCACCTCTCTGGGCAGCCTGTGCTGATGCCCAACTACTCTTTCTGAGAAGAACTTGTTCCTAATGTCCAACCTAATATTCAGGTCTGGTTGTTGTGAGTGTAGATGAATTCTTAATCTCACCTGCAGATGTTCCCAGTATCAAGTAAGACCACAAAACATACAGGAGCTGTATCTATTTTGAACTATTTATGTTATCTATTATCCCAGTGCTTGCAGGTGCTCTGCAGGGGCTGCCTGTATATCCCCTGAATTCAGGTGTCTATAGCACACCTGAGATGGATGATCCAGGCTGTGTAAATCAGGTGGTTATGTAAATAAAATCAAAGGAGAGAAACAGAAAGGGATTTATCTGCACTATTTAGATGTCCACTCTAGGATGAGACTTTGTTCTTAAGTATTGCTAGGCAGAAGCTGACTGTGTAGGAGGTGAAAGAACTAGGAGTGGTTGTGGATACTCACAGAAACATTATGTACGATCCAGTGTTATTTACTGCTCTACACTAGGCTCCTTTTCAGAAAGCAAAATAACTACATTTTCATACCTGTCCTTCCTTTTAAAACCACACACCAGCAGAGTTTTGCCATGTAGGATCCTCCAGCTATTAGTCACCTCATTCCCTTTGATATTTTTTTTTCTGTATTTCCTCTGTATTTACAGCCAATTTGCTCCTATTTTTCTAATAAAAACCTGGGTTAAACAGAGCCATGGCTCAGCACTGTTTGACTCCATCTCAAATGGGGCGATTCAAATGGAATGACCAAATGGGATGAAGAAATGGGATAGCCCAATGGGATGGCCCAGTGGTTGGACAAATGGGATGAACAGAGTAACCCAATGGGATGACCAAATAAGTGGGAGCCTGGGGCAGGAGTACCCCTGGGAGCAGGGCACCAACAACCTCATCCCACAGTTGGTCCCTCAGTACAGACTGAGGTTTCTGTCCATGAAATGGTAACTGAACTGCCAGATCATTTAGCCATCGCTGCCATCAATCCCCGTTTCTCTTTGCTTCTAAACCTGGTCCGCTCTCACTCCTTCCCTCCTACAGAAGGACGTTTGTTAATCAGAACAAAATATTATGTTGCCATGTTATTTAATCATGTCAAAATTCATAGGTGGCATCTGTGCAGAAGATAAAATGTTTTGGGACAGTTTAGTCCTTTTCTTATCTGAGCGATTACGGTTATGTAAAGACTTCTTTCAAACAAGTAGATGGAATTTCATAAGCAAGAGACCAAAATAGTGCCAAGTAGCCAACCATCTCCCCTTGATCATGCTGGATTAGTACAATTAATCTGCAGGCATTAGTGGCTAGCAGGATTTTGCCTGAAGGATATCATATATATTTATTATTTCATATCTGATTTCCCACATGAGGCAGAAGAATCAATTGCGGGCTTTTCTTTTCACCACTGTATTTTTACAGATGGGGCTGTGGGATTTGGAAAATTACTGGGGGGCTCCAGATGGCAGAGGGGGGATGCGACTCCTGCTCATCTGTACATCAACTGAGGTGGGGGGGTCACAGTCCCCAGACATGTTCAAGGGATGTGGAGATGTGACACTTGGGGACACAGTGGGCATGGTAGGGGTGGGCTGCGTTGGACTTGGGGATCTTAAAGGTCTTTTCCAACTGTAATGATGCTGTGATCCTATGAAATTACAGCTTAAAGAGGACCAGCTGGCTTTGTCAGAGCTCTGTCTCCTGCAGCTTCATGAAATGAATGAGCGGTGTTCTCCCACCCCCTAGCAAGGGAGATAGCTGCAGATTACAGCAGAAAGCAGAGCATTACCTGATCGGCTCAGATAGGAACATGGAAATGAGGGCAGCAGAGCCATGCGGAGTTAGATTGAGATTCAGCAGTGCCCACTCATAAATACTTAACTCTGCCTATCTGGTGCAGGAGGTGAACCACAGGTCACAGCCAAGATAGGAATCAGAAAGGTTTAAGCTGAATTGGCAAAGTACATCTGTAGGATCTGTCTCTGTCAGGATGAACCCTTCCTCTGCAGCTTGCTTGAGGTGGATGGGGATTTTTGCAAGGTGTGGGCTGCACTCCCCTCCCCAGTGTCCCATCCCTAGAAGAGTAAAACAGACACTTCTACGATCCCCCTTCATAATTCCTGCCTAAAAACTAGGGCACATCTCATGCCTGAGACTTTGCTGATCACAGGGGCTGCCCAGGAGGCTCGTGCAATCCGTGTTGTAAATTCATTGCCTTTAATCAGGCAGAACCCCTCCACTCCGTGAGCTGATGGGGATAGAAGTGGTGCCAACTTCACTCATACCCCCACTGTGTGCTCCCCTAAAAATAAACCCTGACACACCATATTCCTAAGGCTTTCTTCTCGCATCCATACCTGGGTCTAGGCAGCATTTTCAACCACCGCATTAGCAAAGAGCACCAGAGCAGTGCTGTGCTGGAGGAGCAGGGCTGCAGAGCAATGGCCACTCGAGAGTTAACCAACAACCCCGCAGTTCCAGCAGCTCAACACCTTCCTGGTGCTTGCCATTCTCTGCCTGACAGCACCCTCTTCTGGGAGGTGGGTGCTGCTGGCTGAAGGCTGCACCCTGCTCAGCTGCGCTGAAGGCTTCGGAGCTTGTTGTGTCTCCTCCAAAGCAGTTACGTGGAACCTGCTGGCAGGTCGGTGCAGCCCCCAGCAGCTGGGAAGCAGCGCTCCCTCTGCAGTGCCCTGGTCCTGCTGCTTCAGCAGCAGATGCCTTTTTTTACATCAAGACTTGGATCGGTTCTCATGTTCAGCTGCTAGGAGCAAGGGCAGGCAGGTGAACTGCAACCTGCAGTTACATTTCCCATTGAAATACCAAATTTGCTTTGTGCCAGTGTAATTCTTTTAGGAGTTTTGGAACCTTCCCTACTGTCTGAAGAGGTTTTCGGCTCAAAGGACAGAAATTCGTGCTACAGCAATATGAGAGCCCTCTCCATGGGCTGGAGCATACATAAAGTAGGCTTACAAATGATACAAACAAATGATCAGAGACCAAAACACAAGTAGGTGTTGGTATCTCTTAAATGGTGTGGGTCACAGATGGATTAGTGCTATCCACAGAAGTGCCATCTCCATCTACAGGGAGGCATATGGGTTGCAAGTCCTCTACTGCCCATGGGAAGTGGGGTACAGGTCTCTCATCTCACCTGCTTGGAGCAATCCTTGGTTTCACCCTTTATTGCCAAAAGGCATTGAATGGAAAAAAGTGATCCTGCTAGCTCTCCACATTCACAGAACTACAGAATCCTTAAGAGATGGAAGGGCATCTTTCAAGGTCATCTGATTTATCTCCTCTGCAATAAACAGACTCACACAGCTCCATCAGGTTGCTCATAGCCTGGTCCAGCTTGGTCTTGAATGTCAGCAGGGACAGGGCTTCCATCACATCTCTGGTCAACCTGTTTCAATGCCTCACCACCCTACCTGTACAAGACTTCTTTTCTTACATCCTACATCTCCCTTCTTTTAGTCTGAAACCATTTCCCCGTGTCCCATCACCACAAACCCTGCTAAAGTCTGTCCCCTTCTTTCTCGTTTTCCCCCTTTACATACTGAAAGGCTATTATCAGGTCACCTCAGAGCCTTCTCTTCTCCAGGCTGAACAGCCCCAGCCATCTCAGCCTACAGCTCATTCCCTCAATCAAGCAAACCTGTGCCAAGCAAGAACAAGAACTGGATTTCCCACTCCTTTTGCTCACCTGTAGGCAAATGCTCCTAATTCTGCAGAATATCACTGAACACCTGCAACAGAAAAAACACCACACAGCCCCATCTCTTATGGGGTATATATATCTCCTATAGCTGCAAGAAGCACCAAAAAGTGATGAGGACTGATACCTTCAATATCCCTTCATGAACAAGGCCAGACAGCATGCAGCATCTTGCATGGGCATCCAAAGTGATGTGAGCTGATGACAGGGGTGTACGGTCTTGAGGGACTGTAATAATCCTCTGACATCCACAATCAGCATGAGGAGCAAATAAACCAACCACAAGTCATTCCTGAAGAAAGCACAAGGCTGCACAAACACAGAGAAGCAGGCATATATAATGGCCTTTTTATTCATAACACCTTTTATTCCAACTGCAGTTACCTTTAAAGTTCAGTTCAGGCAGCGATTGAGGGGAAAAAAAATAAAACAAATAGTCCCTGTGTGCACAAACAATGCAGCTTTGAATAATACACGATAAGTTTATTTCATATTAACATGAACAGTAAAAAGTGGACATGTGATGGGGTATTATTTCAGTTCCTTTTCTTTATTCCTCTATTGTGTCCTTTTTGCCAGTCTCTTGTCCCTCAAACTGTGGATACTTGGCTTCCACGTCAGCCCAAGTTAGATAACCGTTCGCCAGGTCACGAATTATGGCAGGAAGTTCAGAGACCTGTAGACAAATCACAAACACAAATGGAACATGAACCTATCAGAATCTATTTGTTCTGCTGGATATTTGGGGAATGTGGGTAATTCAAAAAGAAAAAAACACAGCAGCTGCATTAGCTAATAGGACGACTTAAATCACAGACTGTGTCATCTCAGCAGACTGCTCAGTTTCTCAGGGTAACACATGAGGAGAAAGAAATTGTCACTGTTGTGGACCACAGCAGGATTAATCCCTCCTAACACTATGTTACAGCTTTGTAAGGGAAAGAAAACAATACACATATCCAGAAGATGCTGTAAGCCAAGGATTTGCCAGGCCACAATTTGCTCTACGACCAGAACGAAAGGAGTTGCTGGTTGCCTTGTCATTGCTCCTCACTGTGTGCTGGCAAAATTGGGAAGAGTCAGCTATAGAAAACCAGAAAATTGGCAGAAAATTGGTGATGACAGTGCTATGTGACAGCAAGGGTTATGCAGGGGATACAGAGGCAGAGGGGTGCTCTGAGGAGCTCACTAGGCCTGTTGCACTGATCTGAGCTGGAAGAGCTCAGCCTGGGAGCTCAGCACTGCCTCCTGCTGCTATAGGAGCCAAACTCTGCCTGGCTCCTACCAAGAACGCAGAAGGGGCACAGAAGACGTTTTGCTCACAGGCAATGAGACTGCTATAAGGAGATTTGCCATTGCAGTCTCTGCATTTCAACCATCTTAGCAGAGTGTGCTTAAGGCAGGCATGCCTTTAGGGCAATATTTCACCAGCTTGACTGCTGCTGAAAAGACCAGCGGGAAGCAAGCTTTGAAGAACTGTGCTTGAACTGGGCTCTGTCAGCCAGGATGCAGCAGGCACAATTCTTTTGCCTTTGGTGCTTTTGGATTCAGAAGTGCCCTGAAAACCAAGCCAGGGTTTTCAGAAGAAAAGCAAGCTAAAGAGCAGTGTAATCAGGCTGAAGCACAGCTTTCTAAGAACACCAACGCTGCATCTTAGGAAAATGAAAGCCTCTCCTGACTTCAGAAGCAAGGCCAGCATTTTCTGTTTGAATCTCTGCCTTGTGGGAATTGGCGACAACTCCCTTGCAGACCACAGATACAGGTGGATCAGAAACATCTCCCTTCCCCTGTAAGAAACCAATCTGGCTGCAGCAAAACCCATCTGCCTGCCCTTTACCTCAGCTCGGATCTGGCGCATCGAGTCGCGGTCTCTCAGCGTGGCGGTGTGAGGCGTTCGGTTTACGGTGTCGAAGTCAATTGTGATCCCAAAGGCCACGCCAACCTCATCAGTCCTGGCGTAGCGTCGGCCGATGGAGCCGGAGGAATCATCCACCTTGTGAGAAATGCCATTCCTGGTGAGTGCTTCAGCTGCAATAAGCAGAGAAGGTGGAAATAAATCACCAGGACTTGTTGCATACTCAGCAAGCAACCTGTCTGTAGCAGAGGCTCCCTACACCCTCAGGGCACTACCTGAAATGAGGCACTGTGTGTCCCCGGTCTCAAGCAATACCACAGGTCCTCATTTTGATTTGGACAGGACAATCAATGTTCCAGTCCCTGCCAAGACTCCAAGTTCAAACCCACTCCACAAGTACATTGCTGCTCACGCTGCACCACTCAACCCTCACCCAAAGTGCAATACCAACAGGAAGGTCACTGACTCCAAGCTGTCATTGCAGTGCCACAGCTTTGCTTTAACACAAGAATGAGCCAGCCTAACGTGTGTGAAGGGGCAGGCTTGGCATGGGGAGGCAAGGTCCAGAGCAAAGTCTGATGCAGACAGCAGAAACCACACTGCCTGATAGGTAGCCTGTGTTTCTATCCTTCATGTATTTACTTTCAGACAGTACAAATGGAAATTTTGACAGAAAACAAAGTAATTGGGCTTATGCACTGTAAACCAACACAGGGAAAGCCAAAGAGTCAACTATTTTTGAGGCTAGTCTGAAAAGACTCATAGATGTTCAAAGCTAATAAAAAGCTTTAGTTTAATGGCTTTCCCTTTGCACGTGTGAGAGCTACATGAACCCAATGCTACTTTATCCTCTCCAGCACTGAGGAATAAAACTCTCTCCCCAGTGCACATCACCACTGGGCCCACGGTGCTGTTTTTCACTTACATAATTCCTTGACAAAAGGCATGAATTCCTGATTCTGGCTGAGAGGAAGAACGGAGCACTTGAATGGTGCTACAACAGCTGGGAAGCTGAAGAACTAAGGGGGAAAAAAAGAAAAAGCACAAATTAATACAAGTTTAACAGTTAGAGTGGGTTCTTAAGAGGAGAGAATAAGCTCTGAGTGAGCTTAGGGGCAGGGGGATTCTGAGTAGCTGTCTTTTTGTAAGCCATTAGCATTCAGGGTTTCAGCACTAACACCTCACACTGCTAGAGAAAGACTGACTTCCTCCAGCTGTCCTCCACTCCCCCCTTCCCTCCTAACAGCTAATGTTACCTCTCATCCAAAGAGAAATCTACCAGAATCCTCTCTGGAGGAAGTGATGCTCATCTGAATTATAGGAAAATGAAGGGTAAGAGGATTCTCTCCAGGAGATTTAATGTTCTGTACAGTTTAATGGGAAGAGTTCTCACAACATCCATCTCGCTCTGTTTAATTCCCATAGAAACTTAGCATGCACAGGGAATATATGCAGCTCAAAGGTTTTCATAATTCTCCTCAGACACCCCCAGAAACAAGAAAGAGCCAAAAGAACCAAAAAGTCCCTTCCTGGCTCTTACAGTCAACAGGACCTTAAAGGGAGGAATGCAGACACAACATAATTACAGAGAGCAGCCCAGGCTCTTCAGAAAGCAAGTTGCAACTTAAAAGGGAGAGAAGTATCCTAGATGTCATGAGCAGTTTCTGACTGAAAGTCAGCTGTGTCCCAATTCTGAACTCCTGAATCTTGTTTCTGCACACACATCAGAGCACATCAGAGACACAAAGGAATGCAGTTATTCTGGGGTGCCCAAAATTACAGATTGCATCTCAGGGAAGAGTGAGGAAACGGCCAGTCTATTGTCTATGTTGCTGCACAGAAGTGTGATTCAAGGAAAAGCAGCAAAAAAGAGGAAATAAAATACTGAAGAGGTGTTTTCTCTATGTGATGGGACCCTGCCAGCCAAGTTTGAAGCAAGAAAGAATTTCCTTCCCTCTTGCCAGCAATATACTAAGAGCCTCATACACACACTCCAAGTGCTCCCAGTGCACGTGTATAAATGACACCTACACTGGCAAAACCAAGAATTCAACAGCCTGCTTGGGTTTTCCTCATCTCCACTGTGTATTAATGCAGCCTTATTTTAGCCCTTCCCCTTGATGGTAGGGAGAGGTGAATGCCTGCAGGTGTTTTTAGGCTGAGGCCCAAACACAGGAAAGCTCACCGTTCTCTGCTCGTCTCCTTCCCGAATGCGGAATGTGTGCTCAAATACTGTGTACATGATTCTCCCGATACCAAATGAGGGTTCAATTACATTTGGGACGATTTCTTCCACTGGAACACAAAAATAAAATGGACATCATCATTAAAGAATTTATTCCCCCCAAAAAAGTGTTCACTGAAGCTGCCTTTCTGCTCTGAAGTTCTGATTACACGTAGTGGAGCACATGGAAAAAAGAAAGGTTAAACATTCCCGCTCTAAATACACACAGCTGGAGAAAAAATCTGGACTTGATTCACATATAGAATGCATTTAGGCTGTAAATAACAAGTCTGCTTCCCCTCCCTGGCCCTAAGAATGAACAGCACAGCACAACGCACATCCATGCGGATGAAAACTTTCGCACTCCGAGGGGCAAAGTCTTCTCCAAACTGTTTAATAATGGGAGATGTCCTCACACAGTGCCAGGGAACATGCTAACAATTACACAGCCTGAGTGATGGCAGGGTAGTACTCCAGCCCTGGTCCACTTCAGCTTCACCTACCAACACCACTTCAGTATCCAGCAGGCTGAGCAGAGAAGCATGGAGTTTCAGATCCAGCTCAAATTCCAATAAAGATTTCCTCTGCATTCCTGAGTTTTTCAGCTGCCTGCTGCATTGCTGTTCTACTCCCTGTTCTCCAATGTGTCCAGGGGACAACAGGGGGGAAAGGATGAAGATCAACTATTTAGTGCTTGCAAAAATTCTCAGGAGACATGATGCACTACTTCATGATACATCTGTCATTCTCTCCAGCCTTTGCCACACATCACTTAGAGAGGCTTCTTCTCCCTTCTCTCCCAAGTAAGAAGGGAGCTCAGCAGGCAACTTCTCTGAAGTTACAATGAGGTAAGACTTGGCACAGCATCAGCACTTGCAGACTGTAAGGCACCTAAACATCTCAGTGGCCCAGCTGCAAGAACAAATACAGCTTGTAGGTGCTACGAGTTGCTCTGCTCTTTCCTAGGAGCACATATCACGCTCCCAACCAAAGGCAAGATGAGACATCAGTTACACTACAAACTGGGGAAACACCTCCCTCAGCCCCCAGCTATGCCAAAGACTTCCCAAATGCCCTCAGGTGAGGTGCTTACAGAGCTGGCTAGAAAGACAAGACTTGTTTGGGGAAATAAATCCACATATATTTTGTTAATTCACCTTCTAACCCCATTTCCCATATCAAAGCCCTGTGGAGATGCAGCCTGATCAAAACAGGTATGATTTTCAGCTGCCAGAGGAGATGACTGGACTCATCGTGAGCCTGGTCAGCTTGGTGAGCTGGCAGGTGCCAGAAGACTTCTGGCTGCAGGCAACAGAGTGAAAACTGGAGCTGTAAGCAGAGAACTGTGCCCACAGCCCCAACACCTGACTGCCACAACCCATCTGTTACACTTGAAATGGACTTGGAGATTGAGGCTCCCAAAGTTGGTGCACCCTCCCCAGCTCCTCCATCACTACAGCAGTTGGTTCCAACACCCCCTTACAAACCCCTAAATATGCAGATAAAGCAGCAGGAATATAATATATAGCATGAAGTCTATGAAACAGGTTACTGAACAGGACCAGACAACAGGCCTGTGGGTGAAATCCCACTGCTGAGTGAAGCTTTTCCAGCTGTTTTAAACAAATTTCAAGGGAATAACATTTGAGGTTTTTCCTGTGCCATGGAACAAACACCACCAGGACCCTGCAACTGATCAGCTCCACATTCAAAGCATACCCTGATCTGCCTCTTACATCTGTTGATCAAACTACAAAACATTTACCATGTAACGTTTTCTGAAATCTCTTCACAGTAACCATGTCCTTTGTTAATGTAAAAGTTTTCCCTTCGGTTTCAACAGTGAATTCCCTGCAAAGGAAAAAAAAAGTCATTCAAGAGCTACAGCAAGAACTAAACAGGTTATATTTCCATAATTGCATCACTTTACTTTGAGAGGAAGACCATAGAAGCCAGAGCAAACCCCAGAGATTGAAGAAACGTGTGGCATCACCATTCAAATAAATTCAAGTTAATAACAAAAACTACAACATAGAAATTAAAAGCAACCATTTCTATAATCACAGTGAACTTAGTTGTGGTTAAGAGCCTGAGGCAAACTCAATTAGGAAATGGAAGAATCTCAGAATGAAGAATAAACACCAAAGGAAAAAAAACAAAGGCACAATAAAACAGGCACTTGCTGCAGACTGTACATCCTGTCGAATGCATACTTATAAAAAGTTATGCCAGTTCTGCCTTTTTTCTTATTTCACCCTTGAAATACACAGCTGCTGGCCTGCTTCAGTCCATTTGACAACTGTTGAGATCTCTTATATTTTAAATTCCTTGTATGCATGAGGAATGCACGCAGACAGGTTGAGGAAAGATACACAAATTGGTGCCTCGATGCATAAAAGACCATAGCAAGTGCTAGTGTATCACCAAATGCTGGGGAACACCAGCTCTGTTCTTCCTTTAGCTAAATCTTTAGTTCCCTCTCTCTCAGAACTGTTTGATTTGTTTGATTTTAAAACTATCTGCCAGCCCTGCTCAGTTCTGAAATCAGAGTAGGGAAGATGGTGAACACCCATTTCACTGAGCTGTGCCTCTTTATGGGTTAACTCCATTGCAATCAGAAGCTCATTCCCATATAAATAAACAGATATTTGAATACCAGGAATACAAAACTGTGTGCATACATCAGATATACACTGATGGATGACCCACAGTGACGTGGTGGAAGGAACAGCACTAAAACATTTCAAGTGACCTAACTAGCCTATTGTCACGAGAAAGCTGGCTTCAGGAGGCTCCAACTCATCAAACAGCAATTTGGGAACCCACATCAGAAGTGTCAGAGAAGGGTAGGACATACACACACACACAAACACACACACACAGCTCACCCTTTGTCGTTCAGCAGCTGCTCCATCTCAGTGACGTAGCACTCATCACACATGGAAAGGTATTCCATCACCACCTTCGCGTCCTTCTTGTAAGCTTTGCCAATGGCTCCCTTGTTTGCCTCAAACTGAACAATGTTGACTGTTTTGTATGATGTAGTTAAGGAAAAAAGCCAAGCAGGACAGTACATCCCCTTCTGCCCACAACTGACATCACCCACACACTCAATTCTTTGCAGGTTATTTCCCAGAGCTCTGCTGACCCCTAACTGATAAATCTGCTCCCTGATAAATTAACAGATTTAACTTTAAGAAGAGTTGCATATTCTCTAGGATGCCCCACTGTCAAATTTTACAAGAGAATCTGGTTTATTCTGAAAGGATATAGGTTCTTTGAGAAGCTTCTCAGCTATAAGAGGAACTTTGGTGGCTCGAGCATGGCAGGAGAGGTCATAGCAGGAACGATCAGCGCAGCCTACAATCTCAATCCAACCCTGAAAAAACAGAAGTGAAAGCTTTCACTAACACACTTCTCTGTCCACTTAACTGTCAAATTTATGTTTGTTTTCCCTTAAGCCCTCCTTTCTCCCATGACTGCTTTTTTCTACATAGTTAGCTCTATTACAACAAGCAGCCATCGCTCACTAGTTGCTCCTTCATTAGAATGGTTCCGTTTGTTTCCAGAGGAAATGATCAGTTATCTAACCAGTGTCTGTGTTCAAGGCCAGGTTTTCCACATGACTTGGCAGAGCACAGTGCTGTGCTAACAGCTCGGGGCTGGGGCCAGAGTATACAGTCCTTTCACTCAGACACTACAGGCACACGAAGACATGACCCCCAGATTGGCTATTCTGACAGAGGCTGTGCATGGGGTCCACTCACATAATGGTCACTGCAGTGTCACACACTAACCCCACAGACCTCAGCAGAATCCTTTCCATCTTTCAGCTCTTTATTAGAATTAAAGCACTTGGAGTTTTCTAGGCACCTTCCAAAAATCTGCACATATTCTAAACTCTTTGGAAAGGCTAACTGAAAAACATACACTTCACCAGATATGAAGAAGCAAATATTGAGATAAATTCTTCTCTTCCATAGTCAGAAACATAGGTGATGTACTTTTGAAGAGATGAATTATTTCACTGCTCATTATAGACAACTGCCTAATTACTATTCAAGTGATACACTTTGGCTTACACTTACTGAAAGATCCAAAGACTTTCCAAAAGAATTTAAAGTGAATTTAAGCCTGCTCCCTAACTGCTCACTGCTGGTTCACCTACAACAACAAAAATATGCCACTCTTCAAAATCCAGTCGACAAGATAAAAGAAAAACAAAGCACTCAAAGAGGCCTGAACTGAAGAGCTCTTGGTGACTCAACTGGAAGGTAAGAGCTCTTTGGAAATCTTTCACTCAGCCCCAGCTGGCTGAGCTGGCAGGTATAAACTAATTTCTCACACCTTGCAAGTGGGAAAGGAAGGAACATTTCTAGCAGGAAGGAATCAATCCTGGAGTAATGCCTCCATGGAAACAAATCCTTGGCCACCACTCTTACAGGGGGTTGCATTTTTTTTGGAAAGCACCAGGACTTGGTTTCACTTCATTGCAGAATGAAATTCAATCGGTACAAAATCCACAGGTGACTTCAGTCTCCAGCAAAGGAGTCTGAAGAATGGACCTACAAATGAGCACAAACAGCTCAGAGGCATGAAAGGAGCTGACTTATCCCCTGAAGTCCTTCGTGATTCAGATTATACTGTGCTAACTGTGTGAATAACATGGGGCTGGACAGAAACAGACTCTCCACCTTCCTACAGCAACAACAGAACTAATAGGTAGAATTTGCTGTTTCAATCTTTCACTTACATACGATGTTTTGGACTCTGCATCCCAGCAGTCACAGGCATAGTGAGCCATCTCATTCTCCATGTGCTGTCGGAAGCGCAGCTTGTCAGGGGATACACCAACCTTTGTAAGGAAGAGGTAGATTCTACCAATGAAGTAACCAAGAACGGAGTTATTGATCACGCCCTGAAAGAATCCAAAGCAGGAAGAGAAAAAAAAACAAAAACAACACACACAGATGTTAACTCCCAGGGAAGTAAAGCCAGGATTTACCATAACATGGTAAGAACGTTATAGACAGAAGTTCTTGTAGCTGCCTGGGACAAAGTACTACAAACTGTCTGAAACTCACTACTACATCTCTTCAAATTCAACTAATAATACTGCCAGGAGCTCCATCTGATGGAAAACATTGGTTTGTTATCACTCTAGGACTCATTATTAATTCTCCATGATGATCACCTATTTGAAGAGACCTCACTGTACTCACTGGTGTTACAACACTGCACGTGAATTCCAGTCAGGGTTCAGGGCTCCACAACAGCTCTTCTCTACAGTTTACAGTCTCAATACAAAAGGCTTTTTTGTGGTTTAGGGCTTTTGTTTTATAAGCCCATTCATTGATTGTTTGCATGTGTGGAGAACAATGCAGTGAAGCCCCAACATGCAAGCCAAATACAGCTGGGGGTCAGCAACTGAGTATTAGATTCCCAGTCACTGTTGATCTTTTGGCAAATATTAGCACTCCTTACTGTTCCACTCCAAATAGCTAAGGGATAGATCCCACTATCCTAGCACTACCTGCAGCCTTTTATCACTGTTAGCCCATCCCTGGAGATGTTCTAGCCCCTTGGATGGAGGCTTTGAGCAACATGATACAGGTGGAAGGTATCCCTGCCCACTGCTAGGGGTTGCAACTGGATGGTCTTTAAGGTCCCTTGCAACCCAAGCTGTTCAATGACTCTACGTGAATCCGTGATCAGATCTCAGTCACACTGATGCACCTGAGAGATCCGAGCCTTAAATCTGGGAGCAAACCCCAACTGGCATCAACACACAGTTTGTAATTCAGCCTCCAGAGCACTAGTCTTAAGAGCAGGCTCTACATGCTCACAGAAGGAATGTTACCTGTTGAACAGCATCTCCCAGCCGCATTAAATGGGCAGACTGCCCGCTGAGCTGGGCCTTGGAAGAATACAGGAGGATGTTGAGATCTGCCACACTCTGAAACTTGGGATGATTTTTCTCACTGGGATCCACAAAGTGCTCAATTTCTGCCATGGTGAATTCCCTAATGGAGACATCAACCATTTACATTAAGTACTTGGTACTTCTGCCACAACCCTCCTAATAAATGACTCTGTTTTTGCCTCTCACAAGAAAGTCAGGGGTTTAAAAAGAAAAATAAATTCATAGCCAAGGCAATTGAAAGATTGGAACCAGCCTTGACATTGGCTTTCCTTTAATCCCCAAATTCCCAATAAAACATCCCACAGTGTCATTTAGAAATATCTAGTCCACGTTTATCACCACTGTGATTCAAACCAAAGAACACCACCTTTGGAAATCCTTCCCAAAACTGTCTGCAGTTCTTTCAGACTATTGCATAGGGTCAATGAAAAGTAATCCACTGTCTAGTTCAGCAACCTTAACTCATGTGAGAGGTGCCTATAGGAGCCAGGTTAGGTGATGATGTCTTGAAAATAATTATAATGCCACATTCAGCAATGGTGTACAACCTGTTCTGTTTGAGGAACTTGCCTTTAATACACCTATACTCACACACTGATTCTTAGCCTTCTTGACTGAAATCACACTGAATTAGCTTGTTAGCAAAAACCTTAAAAAAAAACCAACAACCTCTGTGTAATCATTAACTTTAAATCACAAGCATCAGAGTGCAATACCCTAGGATAGCATAATAACCTCCTATAAACGTGGCTCCTATAAATGTGCCACAAGCATGTGATTTATACCTGACTGAAAATGTATTTCCATGACAGAAGTTGCTCATTCCCAGATGTGCAGGAGAGAACAGGAGGTCTGAGAAAATTCTAAAGCACTCCCTTAGTGCTAATGATGCCACTGCCTGTCAGTGACATTCAGAGACCATATTAATCAGTTACTGAGTTTACAACACACGCTGCCTGTGTGTACAGCAGAATCCCACTAACAGTACATCAAAGTTCTCATTCCCAATTAGATAGAGGAGACATCTGCTCAGAATAATTCAGTTGAGATGCAGTGATTACCCTTAAAGAAGTGCAGTAATCACTTTCACCCTGAGATAGAAAGCTTCAAAAATAATTCTCAGGAATAATCCTGAGCTCTCCCTGCTGGACTGATGCTGGGACACAAAGACAGGTCTTGAGTCAGGTAATCTCCTCACTTCCTCTCTGTAATAAGCTTCAGAATTGCAGAATCTGCAGAATTGAGACAAGCAAACGCTGCTGCAAGGTCAATCACATTTTGATTCCAGATTTCAGTCTGAAAATAAACAGTGTGATATGATTAAACTAAACTGTACATCCTGTAAAGAACACAACTACTTTTAATATGATTTCTTTACGGTGACCACTAAGTTTTTGTGATAAAACTGAGTTTAATCGAGGTGTTTCTAATGGAACAGCTATTTCACAGATCCTAGACAGAACTCTATTGTTAAAACCTCAGGTGAACGGGTTCTTTGCCCAGGAACCCTAAGACTCACTAGGCACATTATCAGGAACCTTCTGAAGTGAAAGCCACAGGACAAACAATGAAACAAAAGGGAGGTGCCACCCACTCCAAGGCACCCTGCTGCTGAAAGAGGAAATCTGCAGTACCTCACTCTGATAAGGCCGGATCGGGGCGAGATCTCATTTCTGAAGGAGTTTCCAATCTGAGCAGCAGCAAAAGGGAGCTTGCCTTGGTTGAACTCGAGAAGACGTTTGAAGTTGAGGAATATTCCCTGTGCTGTTTCTGGCCTCAGATAGCTGAAAGGAGAAAATCAGGGAGACAAATGTGTGGGGAAAGTAGTTAGAAAAATAACAACGGTTAATAGAAACCTTGACACAAAACACTGAAGCAATAGGCTGTGAGGAAACCAAGTGGCCAGTACAGCCATAGAGGTCAGACGGACTGCACCCTCCCTGCCAGCCCTACGTGAGCCTAGGCTGTGCCAGACTGCTTACAAATGTGGATTTGGCAGGCAAACCATGAATGCACCTCTGCTATTTCCCAAACTGAAGAGGTTTTAGGGTAAAGCCCTTTGAATCCCAACAGTAATGTGAGACACTCCCACAGAGAACATCTCATACATAGACTACTTCAGGTAGTCATGGAAAGCGTGACATCTATCACGAAACCTATCTCAGGGCATCCCTAACTACAGCATTCTCCACTTTTCAACAGGAATTTCAGTTTTGCAGTTGGTTCCCAACTGAAGACAAAAGCCTCTGCATTATCACACTGAGTACAGATACCTAGTAAATGATGTTACCAATCAATCACTCCATTAAGTAAATTTATCCTGTCAAAGGTCCACACTGCAACAGCTTCTCTACATCCAACAGATCACTGACAAATGGGGACCCAACATTAACTGACTTCTTGGAAATGACAATGCCAACCAGGAAGGGCACAGCTGTGATCCATACAGCCTGGCTGCTTCCAGTACTTCTGTGACTTTGTAACAGTTCCTCCTTCTTTTTGCCAAGAGGAATGATAAACTGCCATAGAAGGCTGGGACTCAAAGACAGGGGAAGGTTACTCAAGAGAAAACCACATACTTCAGTCCTGCTGTGACCTCAATGTTAATTCCAGATCATCTATGAAGAAGAATGAGCAGCATGAGATTAGTACCAACCCAGGCATGTTTCCTCCGGGCCCAATGGAGGTCTTGAACATCAGATTGAAAGAAACAGGAGGGGAAAGGTCATTCCCAGTGATAGGTGACTTCACGTTGTAGTTCACAAAGAGATCTGCAAGCTCTTGCTGGCCATAGTTGTCCAACTAATATCAAAACATAAGAGAATTACTTTAATTAGTAAATAAGATAATAGATAATGACACATATAATAGATAATTATATCCCCTTTACCTGCTACTGAGCATGATCCACAGCTCTGAAACACATGCCTAGAATAGTCAAGCAAGCTGAAGTCTGAACCAATGAAAGAAGTATACCCTGGACATCTGCAAACCCATTTTAGCAATGTCAGTCCACAACTCAGATACATAGAAATGGAGGTATTATGCATGTGAGTGGGTGTAAATCAGAAGAAAAGTCACTGGGACTGCATCACCACCCACCAGTAGCTGAAACTATTCAGATGAAGCTAGAACATTGGGCACAGCATGTTGGGAAGGAAAAAAAATACAGCAGCGAGGGAGAAGAAAGCTGAAACTTCTGCAGTGCTTTCCCTGCATTCATTTCCTTACTTCTCTTACTTCATGTACTAGAGAAGCCTCAAAATAGGAGAAAAAGAAAGTTTATTAATACAGGGATTCCTCCAACAGATTGCAAAGGTTCAAAGCTCAGTGTGAAAGAGCTAAGGGCTGCTGTTCAGTGATGCAGCGCACAAGAAAGGGTTGCTCCTTGAAGGAAGCATCTGCTCTCAAAGCATTTACCCTACAAGTCGTCAGAACAAACATCAAAAAAATAAACACCCAAAGAAACAAGAACTAAAGGCAAATGCCTGCACAGCTGCTCAGGAATGTCAGACTGGAGCAACAACTCTTCTCACCACACACAAAAAAAAGATAGGAAAATCTTTGCAGGGTAGTGGGAGAAGAGAAACAAATCTGAAGTGCTTCAAAGTCAAAGCAACTTTAAAACATCCCAATTCAGTGCTAAGTGGTTCTGCACCCTGCCAAAACTCATCTGACTGCTCTCTTGCATCACAGACCCGCAGTGAGGTTTTGACAAAGGCAAAGGGGGACTCAGAAGAAACAGGCTTTTTACAGCAGGTGGAATGCAGCAAAGCAGACAATCTCCAAGGACAGAGCTTCAGCCCTACCAATATAGCATTCAAAAGACAGCCACAACAGCAGTAACTATCCAAACAAAAAAAGGAGATGGAATTAGCCAGGAAGTTTCCAGTATTTCGGAACACAGACAGACCTACATGCATCTCTGAGGTGCAGAGTTTTATGCATCCTTAAGGAAACACAACAGATTACTTCTGTGCACTGCAGTTCCCTTAGGCACACACATCCCTGAAGCATTCATCTCCTCCTCATGCAGGCACCTACCTGTGTCAGAACATTTTCCATTTCTGCCTTTTTCTCTGCTGTGCACTTCTTGTCAGACATAAGCTTTTGCAGGTGAGCTGTGAGCAAGAAAATCCCACATTGAGTTTATATTGCAACCCTACAACTGACCCCAAGCTAAAGGCAGACAAATCAGGAGGATCCTCCAGCATAAGTACACATCCACCACCAGTTGACTTGCTGGTGTCTATCAGGTTAATTCCACTCCTGTCAGGGCAATGATGATCTACAGCTGAGGATCTACACTAGAGAAAACAGGGCCTTCTCTTATTTCTTTCTGATACTCATTTCTATAAACCCAAGCCCCTTCCTCCTTATTCTCATTCTATGAAGATCTGAAACTCAAACTAATGCCTGATGCCAAAGCAGCAAAGCTGATTTTATCCAATGCACTAAGATGCACACGCTGACTTGGTACAGTAGGGTTAGACTGTGCTCCTCTTTATAAGCAGAGCATTCTCCCTGAAACACAAAAGTAGACAACAAAGTCAAGAATTCCCAATCTTATTTGAGAAAAGTATTTTGGCTGTGTTTGCTGGAGATCCTGCATTTCCTTTAAAACACAAACACAACATTTAGACAGAGAACTCTGATAAGGATAAGCAAGTAATGATTAATGATCTATGATCACAATTGTGAAAGACCAGATACACCAACTGGCTTTCCTTGAGAAAGACATTTCTTTCCTATGCCTGTACCACTATAAGAAATGCCCAAACCCACTGGCCTTGTAAGAAAAACAAACCTTTTAAGAGATGATCAGCACGAAAACATTCCCCATTTTTCACATCTTTCACCATAAAGTCAGCAAACTTGTCTACATGGCCAGAAGTCCTAGAACAGATGATACAGAAAAGGAACATGTAAGCTGTTAGTGGACAGCCCTGGGTACAGTGTGACATTTGTGTGTGACCCACAGAAAGCAGTGCTCTTGACTCAGCTCAGAATCATTCCAAAAGCACCTGACATATTTAGCAACCTGCTGGCAATCTTAGCAGAAAGACACGGAGGTGAAATGGTCTAAATTCTTACTCTTCAGGATCGTCCCTACACCCAGGCATGGATAAAAAGAGGGCTTCCAATTCCTGGGCTACAGAAAAGTTATCTGCATTCAGAGCTCAGTTAACACACTGCATGCTGCCACCCCTCCACCAAGGGAAGGATGGCAAAACAATTGGGCCACTGCTCTAAACCATGACTTCAGCATCCCAGTTTTGGGCAGGCCATTTAAATCCTTTTTCTTGTCTTCTTGACCTGTTAGAAGAAGGGATAATGACAATTTCATACCTAATGGGACAGCCAGGAGACATTAAGACATGATTCTTACATAGTTCAGTCACACTGCTCTCCCACATTTATGCAACAACAGCTTCTCACCCCGATCTGTGCACTGGTCTGTAATTATTTGGCATTACAAAAGGATGTGGAATTGGGTGACCCAGCCTCAAGATCCCTATGGGTAATTTTACAGCAGACTGTAAAAAGCAACCATGACCAGAAATGACATGCTGTAGAAAGAAAGATTCATATTTACTTCAAAACTGGCTCTGGTGTGAGCATGGTACAGTCTATCTCCAGGATTTGCTCCTCCTGTATAAAGTGCTGTCTCCATGCCTGGATGATGTTGTTCTTCAAAGCACATCCGACAGGCCCAAAGTCATACAGGCCACTGACACCTGCAAAGAAGAAAAGGGGACAAGTGTGTTAGGTGCAAGATGGTACGAACTTACAATATCTGGAGGGAAACTCTTCCATTCTCAGCATTCCCACCAGCAAGTTTAATCCTGAGGTAATTTTCTGAGTGTGAACTGTTCTGTGCTAGCAGAATAAGGAATATGGCTCATTGCAGAGCACTTTTACATGAAGAACCATGATGGAAGTGAACTGCCAAGCACTTGGAGGGAATACTCTACACTATTCAGCACAGTTCAGCTGCAGATTGCACCAGGGCATCAGATAATGACAGATGAAACAGTTGTTGGTATGCGCAATCAACAACTCTAAGAGCTTCACTCCCCTCATCAATAGATTGGTCCCACAAAATATTAACCAACTGCAGAAGGTATCTGAATACAAAAGAGAGGAATCAAGCACGTTTCAAGGCAATGAACTACTTCAGTAGTAAGACATGCCCCTGTTCATCACCAGCTTAAGCACAAAAATAAAACCAACTAGAGGAAAATATTTATTTTACTTTCTTAGGTGGAAGAGGATTTAACCATACAGACACTGTGCTGACACTGAGCTGCCTCAAATCAGCTACATGAAGAGGTTTAACAGCCACAGTAGTTCACCTGCCTAATAAAGTTCATTATAGTAACATGTTCTAAAGTTCAAGTTAGTTTTTGCATTATCTTGCAAAAAATAAATAATCAGATAAATGGTTATGAGGAAACAAGCTGATCACTTCCCTTAAATCCTAAACACCCTCCCCCTCTGCAAGGCAACTGCCTTCTACTCTGTAATGCTTAAAACTTCCACTCATCTGCATTTAGGGAGAGGGAGACTTCTGGAAAAGCTAACAGACTGAAGGAGGAGAAAGTTTACAACCAACTTGGAAACAAAAGAAACCTAAGGTTGCATTAAGAGAATACCCCAAGAGTCCAGCTTTTCACACAGCTACAGAGACCAGAACATCAGCCTGAAGGAACTACAACTTAAATGTCTTTAAATCTGTACCTCCATAAATAGAAAAGGCTTGATCATAGAAAAACCTCCTTTTCAGAGTGTCTTCCATTTTAACTCTGTCCACGATGTCATCTTTGGGCTGTAAGGCCAACTCCTGTAATTCAAACAAACTGAAAACAGTTAACATCTCCCATTACTGACAGAAGGAAAAATCCTCTCCATTTACCATTATGAATCAAAAGTCTGTAAGGAACATTTTGAAGCAAAGGCATCTGCTCATTTTCCCGAGCAGGATGGCCATGCTGAGATTCAAGCACTCAGTGACAAACACTGTCACTGTCTGAAAACAGCATTTTAGATACTTGAGGTGGACTCATGCAGTCTAACTTTCAGGCAGCTAAGCCTGCACCTTTCTGTACAACCAATGAAGAAACAACTGTTATGACCCTGAATCAACAGCTCAGCAACTGTTCACCTGATCTGGATGAAAGGGGGTGAAAGACCCCATAGAGGAGCAGAATCATCTACAGACTTTAGAAAAGATATGGTCTGGGGACATAAAGGCAAACAATCTGTAACACTCGACTACTCTGCTCTTTTTAATCCTTCACATTCAGTTTCTGCTGTTTAAAGACAGCAGAACTACAGAGGAACTACAGAGCTTGTAAGCTGCAGCAGCAGCTGCTGAAGCAATCAAGCATTCACACTACTGCCTTCTGCAGAAGTTGTAAGCAACTGAGGTGCACTGCTGAAAACACTGTCAAGAGAAAACACCTATATGTAAGTGCTGCATTCCCAAGGAGTGTTTACAAGGCCACTCTTGCACTGACAGGGATACAGCCCACACAAATTGTGTAACTGCCAAACACACCTCTACGCTGCATCCTACAGGCTGTTCTCCACCAAAAGGTGGGGCTCAAAGGGCCACTGAGTTTCCTATCCTAACTCACCATTCTCTGTGTCAGGTTCCTCATGGCTGAGGAACAGAGTTGTGCTTTTGTATGTTTACTGATCTAGAGACAAAATGAACTTGAAGTTCTATTGTTTTGTTTGCAGAAAGACTTTTCAGGGCATAAGCATATTTAAGAAGGGGGGCACAGTTTCATGGCATCCTGCTCTCAAAGGATGAAGAAAGCCCTAAGTTATGTGACATCACCAAAAAACTGTTTAAACTGTAGTAAAGGATATGATTTCTAAGCAAGCATGTTGAACATCAGTTTGGGAATTCAAATGCCACACGAGGAGTGTGGAAAGGAAACTCAATGAACAGTGTTTCCTCTCACTGTGCACAGAAAAGATCTAAATAGTCAATGAGAGCTGGTGACACACACACACCTAACTTCAACTTCGACCATTAACAACAAACTCATTCACTCACATATTGAGGTTTGATGCTCACAGGCAACGAATGAAACTGTCACTGGTCAGAAAGATCCACCTATGTCAGCTATTTCAGAAGTGAATGCTCTAGCAGGCTATGATCGTTCTGTCAGAATCAGTGCTGTAAAAATGTATTAAGCAGAGATTCCAGGGCTTTTCTGACAGAAATGCAAAACTCACATTTAACTTCCAGACTCACCTTTGCTTCTAGGACCCTCTTCCGAGCTTTGAGCTCTGCTACAGCTCTGTCTATATCCACCTGGGGAGCTTTCTCTTCCTTCAGCTTCCTTACCAGTTCTCCCTAGAAGGTGACAAAAGAGAAGATTGTGATCCTTTCTTCAGACACCACTGACAAGAACTCCAGGTATTTCAGCTCTCCTGGCAACCCAAAGGGAAGGTTTGTGCTGCCTCCTCACTCCCCACTTCAGTCTCAAAAGGTCTGCTTCAACTGTTTCAAACACACTGGAGAGCTCACAAAACTGGGCATCCTTAGCCAAATTAATGCTGCCTCCTCCTCCCCACAACCCTGTTAAATCCCAGACCCATCGTTAAATCTTAGCATGCAAATACACTCCTCCATGCACCACTGTACAAATACGTCCACAAATCCTAACTTCTGTCTTTGAGGATGCACAAACTTGATCCTCAGGTGCTCAGTGTAGGCTCTGGGCTCTCTCTTACTAATAAGGCTTCCCTACTTTCTACCCCTTTTGTTTTTCTTCTAAGTTTATGAGTACTTCAGACTTTTCCTCTGCTAAACCTGGTCAAAACTGGCCAATAAGCACACAGCTTTTTAGAATAACATCTCACAGAACACAGAATTAATTAACAGTCTTCCTTTCCAGCCACTCTTCTTCAGTCAAAACCAAAGTCTATGTTGAATTACTGAGGACAAAGAAAAAGCATCAGGAAGAAAAAGCACAGAGATATCAGTACCTGAAGTATCAGTATCTGAAGGAGCATCTTCTAAGATGCTCCAAGTTGAGCACTTTCCTCATGCCTTGCACATCTCCATTACAAAAAAAGAGTAAAAAAAAATCACACTTCCACAATACCAGCTTTTTTCATTAGTTAATGCCACAGGCACTGATCACCCAAAGAGAAGAGAATGCGCAACTATCATTCAGAAATCAGATTTAAGAAAGTTCAAGTGCTTCAAAGAGCAGGAAGATTAAAGACTGATGTTATTAATAGAACCATAAAATCACTGGGGTTGGGAAAGTCCTTAAAGATTATCAAGTCCACAACCACAACCTAACCATGTTACCCTAACAACCCTCTGCTAAATCATGCCCCTGAGCATAGAAGAAGCACAGAAGCAGGAAGACTCTAAAGAAAGCATTAAAGTTAACAAACATATGACAGATAAATAAGAAAGCTGCTGTGCTCCTTTAGCCATGTCAGCTAAAAGAACATAAGAAAGCTGCAGTTTCTTTCCTGTTAACTACTTCTATCAAAATGTGAAAGTTTCACTCACTGCCATTCCTGGGTAACGTGGCAGAGGGAGGGATCTGAATTTTTTTTTTTCCCCTTTAAAGTAATAAGTTCAACCTGCCTTTGTCGAGCTGAGGGGTCGGCAGTGGTAAAAACATCAAGGCAGCAGCAAGGCAGCTACTGCTGACTCAACAGAGCTATCACTCCGTTCAATGCAGAGCATCTAGAAGCAGCAGAGAGCAACTCTTTGTCCTGATGTCTGAGTAAGAGAGTATTCAGACATATGCAAGGGGAAAGAAAAAAAAAAACAGCACCACTGAAGCAAGCAATTATGTTTGCTGACAGAACTCAATCTAATTAAAGCTACGAGCCTGAGCCCAGCCCAGAGGAGGAGTGCACAGCAGCACTCGATGTGGCAAATTTTTCTGCAGCTTTGTCCCATAGACCAATAGAGCAGAGAGGGATCCACCCCTGGATCACGGCAGCTTATTGCATCAGGCGCTGCTGCAGGAAGATACGCTGCTCACTTCCCTCTCCATAGGCTGTGAGTCCCTGAGGCTTAATTAAGCCGCTCCTCCACTCCTCTGAGGGCTGGCAGACAGGGTCTGCTGCACCATCATGTTCCAGCTACCCCAATCCTTCTTTCCCTATGCACAAACATCTCAGTGAATCACTACTGTAAGCCATTAGCGACAATAGTCCTGGTCCAAGCTAGGCATGTTTACCCCCACATCTCTCCTTGGCACCACAAGGCGCTCTGCTCCAATCCCACCGGCAGACAATGAGGGGACACTGATGCTAAACAGCTCCGATGGCAGCATCCACACATTGGAGGGCTCCAGGGGTCACTGTTTTATTGACAAGGAGTTCCCTACCAAGGCATTATGCTGCACAGTGATTCATAACAAGAACTCACTGAAGCGCTGGTATAATTAGAAGGCCGTAAATCCATTTAATGGGGAAACACGTGCAGAAATCTCCCAGCATATGGGACACACACGTAGATACGTGAGCAGCTAAGCATAAAGACAGTGGATTCAGATGCTGATGGAGAACCCACATGCAGTATTGCTAGAGCAGGGAGGAAAGGGAAATTCCTTGTGTGCAGGCTGTACAGCCACTCACACTGCAAGGGCACCAAGGTTCAGCTATGAAATGAAAAGCAAATCCTTCTCGGGTGATGATGGAGCTAAAGGTAACAAAGATCATAGAATCAACACAGAATCATGGAATGGCCTGGGTTGAAAAGGACCACAGTGCTCAACTTGGGCTGTATGCAGGGTCGCCAACCAGCAGACCAGGCTGCCCAGAGCCACATCCAGCCCGGCCGTGGATGCCTGCAGAGATGGGGCATCCACAACCTCCTCGTTAATAAAGACGCCTGCTAATAACACCCATACGAAACAGATACCAGAATGCTCAAACGAGTGACTTCTTATCGGGCCAGCACGCAGTGATAAAGGACACAACTGACCTCCAACACAACCTCAGCTCGAACGGGAAGTCATCCCGCGACCCTTAACGGAGGAGCAAAGCTCCGCAGTGCTGGGGCACGGCACGCAGCCCGGCAAACCCTGCTCGGAGGCCCAGAGACACAACGGGACTGCACGGTGCCGCTCCCAGACGGAGGCTCGCGCCCAGCTCTGCCCTCCGCCCGTCCCTCGCAGCGGATCGCCGCTCACGTTCTGTTACCTGATGCCGCACCGCCTGCCGCAGCGGCGCGAGCAGCGCCTCGGCTTGCGGGCCGTCCATGAGGGTCGCGGCCGGGAGAGGAGCGGAAGGCGGAGCGGACTGGCGGCAGAGCGGGCCGGCGAGGCGGCTGAGGAGGCGCAGTAGGGCGGGCAGAGCGCTACGGGGCGGCAGCAGCGGCATGGAGAGGCGCGGCGAGCCGCCCTGCCCCCCCCCGCATGATGAAATCCCCGCGCTGCGTAAAGCCGGCCCCCGCCTCGACGACGCACTTTCCGCACGGGCGGCGGCCGTCGCCGCCGCCACCACCACCAACGCGGCGGCAGATTCGGCACGGCGCCGCGCCAGCCGCCAGGGGGCGCCTTAACACACAGGTAAGGCGTATGGACGCTCGCAAAGCACGCATGCGCGCACGCAGCAGAGAGGGGCCATAGTAGGGGGGTGTTGCGATTGCGCTCTGCGGAGCGCGGGGAAGCGCGGAATGGCAGCGGGGGGAGGAAGGTGTGGAGGTCGGCCGTTGTGCGGGGCTCAGCATAACGGCAGCCCTGGGTAACACTGAGGGAAGGGGGATTGATCTCGGGTTGAGTATAAAGCGCATAAGTCGCTCCGGAAGTAATGCCTCCTATTTATTTCTACGGCAGTGACAATAGATGGGAGGAGCGCAGTAACTCCGGTCGATAGAGCAAGTTCTCGGATGCAAAACGCTATTTTTCAATCGTAGGTCACTGTGTTTTTGAGAGTGATGAACAAGAGGGAATACGTGTGCCAGAAGGTGTGACCATCGCTGTCACCACTGCTGAAATGCAGCACCCAGCCCTCGCTGTGCTCACATCCACGGCTGGGTCTCCATAAATGCTCGGCAAACACTGGTGAACGTCCACATGTGCCATTTTTTTTGTCTGCACAGAGGAATTCATTCCCACTCCTTTGCTTCATACGTGCTTCCATGTCAGCATTTTGTCACGCTGCCGTCTGCCGCACGGAACTAATGGGATATTGGTGGGAAGGTTTAGTTTTCACTGCCATCCCACCAATACCCGCCTCTGACATCGTGGGCCAACATCATAAGCACAACAGGAAGAAGGGATGTTATCCACAGGGACCTGGGATGTGGGCAAGTGAACCTAGTGAGGCTGGGAGAAGAACTTCCTGAGAGCAGCCCTGTGGAGAAGGACTTGGGGTCCTGATGGATGCAAAGCTGCACGCGAGCCAGCAGCCTGAGCCTGCAGCCCGGGAGGCCAACAGCAACCTGGGCTGCACCAGCAGAGGGGTGGCAGCGGGGACAGGGAGGGGACTGTATAAATATTCTGTTCTGTGATTCTGTGACTGCTTTGTGGGGCCCCGCATGGAGCGATGCTGGGGGAGGGATTGGAGCTGTGGGAGCGCGTCCAGGGGAGGGCAGGGGGATGCTCAGAGGGCAGGGGGATGCTCAGAGGGCTGGAGAGCTCCTGCTGTGCCGGAAGGCTCGTGGAGTTGGGCTTTAAGGTGTCTTCCAGCCGAAGCTGTTGTGTGATTCTATGATTTATCGTATGAGGGATTGGCAGGAAGAGGCAAAGAGGATGAATAGACGGCAAATGCTTTCTATGCCCTCACTTCTCCCAGCCTGCAGAAACACAGTGCTCTCAGCACCCCAGAAGGGGCTGGGGGATAACGCGGAGATGAAGTCAGACCCAAAAGCTGGTGATGTCCCCTCCCCGCCGTCCTTTTACCATCCCCACGAGGCTCGGCGGCTGTGTGCGAGACCACCAAACGGAAGGGAAGGGAGAAAACCTCGGAGGATTGCTTTTAGGGAGCAACGCGTACATATCTACGTATAAACAAGCACAAACTCCCGGCGCACAAGCTGCCGGCTGACGCTAGATGGCAGCGGCCGCTCGCTGCCTGCCGCCGCCCCGCCCGCCCCCGGCCCGGGCCCCGCTCTCCGGCATTCCTGCGGGGCCGGGGTGCGGCGCAGCCGGGGGCAGCGGGGCCTCGGCGGTTTCGCAACGCGCGGGGACGGCGCTGAGCTCCGGGACGGATCCCCGCCTTCCCCTCCCGCCCCCGCTCCTGCGTTCTGTTTTCTTTTTTCTGTTTGTTTTTTTTTTTCTTTTTTGCCTTTTCACATTTGTCATTTTCCCCCCTTTTCCCCTTTTCCTTTTTTTTTTTTTCCCGTGTTATTTTTTCACTTCTTCTTTCTCTTTTTTCTCCATTTTCTTTCTTCCCTTTTTCTTTTTCTTTCCTTTTTCCTTTTTCTTCTCTTTTTTCCCCCCTTTTTTCTTCTTTCGTACTTTTCCCCTTTTTTTCTTCGTTCATATTTTCCTTTTTTTCTTTTGTCCCACTCCCCTTCCAATTCCCCCCTTTTTTCTCCTTTCTTTTTTCCCCTTCCCCCTCTTTTTTTCTCCTCCTTCTTTTTTTTTCCTTCCTTTCTCTTTTTCTCCCACTCAGTCCCAGGGATGGTTGCCTTCCCTTAGCTCATTTCAGTCCTTAAGGCAACAAAATCATCCAGATACATCTCTCCAAACACAAGCCAAGCCACAGCAACATGCATGTGAGGATTCACAATGATTTCCCAGCACTGGGGGATTTTTAGGCTTCCAGCAAACTATGCAGGGCCTGAGGCATGCATGTGCTTGACCTGGCTTTTAAAGTCTATTTTTTTTGCTTCCAAAGCAAGGTGTCTGCATCCAGCCTGCTTCTAGGGTGCAGCCCCTACTACTGCTTCCTTCCAAGCCAAGTCTGGGGAGAAAAATAACTGGTTCTGTCCAAACTCACAGTTCAGAGCATGCAAATAATCATGGGATAAGTAAGCCCATTCCCAGGCATTGCTTTCATTTCTGAGTGTAAAGCTGCTCTGCTCCTCTTCATGATCCCTCCTGAACTGTTCGAAGGTGATACTGCTCTGCCCCAGGGCTGTGCCTGTCCAGTTGCGGTCCCCAAGTGCTGCCTGCAGGGAGGGATGCAATGTAGGGCAACCTCCTGCTTTGCTTTCATCACCCCCATCCTGGAAGTAATGGATTGGGTCTGCAACACCCGGTGTTGCTGAAACTCACCCCCTCCTGGGATGTGTGTTTTTTTTTTAGACTGAAATAGGAAACACAAACCTCACCCTGAGCTTCCTCTAGGGTTTGGTTCTTCCTAGAGGTTGCTCCTTGCCAGAAATTTATGCACCACTGGCCTTGATCCAGCCAAGAGCTTAAACTGCTTAGTTTCAAACCATTTAGACCCCTGCACTCCCCTCTTTGCTTTCATCCCTCCTCACCTTAAGCCCTCATCATCCTCTGGGCTCTCCTTGCTAGGGTATGCTCATATTATGTTTAAATTACCAATTGTGCCACTGAATACTTGCTGCTGCCTGAGGTGCTCAAGGAAAAGGCTGTTTGCCATCTCCATCAGAGACCCCCCACGTCAATGATGTACCCGTTCTCCAGGGAGTGAGACCAGCAGTTCACATTGGCACGGACCACCAAAGAAACTGTCATCCATATGGTCACATCTGCCTGACAGCTGGCACCGAGGTCTGCCAGGTTTGCCTGTGCAAGAGCTCAGACAGCAGTGCTGGTTGGTTCCCAACCCTTCTGCTGCCGTGAATTTCAATTCTGGTTCAGGGAATTCAAATGCATATTGATTAAGGACATTTTATGGATGCCTTGCAGAGCACATTAAAAATAATTTAAAACTTGCATGCCAGTATTAATGACTCTTGTCTCCAGCACTTTGCAGTGATTCAGTCTTGACTTTTAATTGAAACACTTTAGTTAAGACAAATGCCTTCAGCCAAAGAAGACAAAGTGTCCTTCCAGGTGCGCTCCTGCAAGAGCAGTGCCCCTGGGCAATAGTGAACATAGGGACTGGAGAAGTGAAGCCAAGAGACACACAGACCACATGCCGTATTTTGCCCTCATTGAGTTAGTTACCTTCCAGCTGTTTGCAGCTTTTGAATCTCCAGGTTTCCAAATTGCAAAGCAGCCTTTGGAGTCTGGAGAGGAGCCTCTGTTCTTCAAGACTGTCCTCCAGGAAGTCTTTTCTTTGAGCTTGCCCCCATGTAGCACTCAGAAAACGATGGAATTTCAGCACTGGTTGTGCTCTTATATCCTCCTCCTTACAACCCAATGGATGTACATCAGCCAAACAAGCCTGAGGCAATGATTGCTGTGTCTTAGTTGAGCACCTCATGCCTCAATAGTTGTGTTTTCTTCTGCCTCTATGCACAATGCCAGGCAGCTTGTTTCCAGCCTTGAAGCTTGGGTCTGGAAGTGCCCCTGGGCTTGAAAGCATCCTCCAGTGAGAGCGTCCTTCTTCATTTCGGAGGAGCAGCAGGAGATGGCATACTGGGGCTGGCCCAAAGAGGAGACAGGGGTCTGCACTGAAGTGTATGTGGAAGTAGAAGATGGTGTGGGTTATGGAGTCTTGTTTCAGTATTATCCTCTTGATCCATGATGGGAGCCTCTGAGACGGCACGCAGAGGGTCTTTTTTACTTTGCATTCCTGCTGTTCTCTGTGCTGGTGTGGCCTCACCTTGAGTACAGCAAGCAGTTTGGGGCACCACAATATAATATTAAGGACATAAAACTACTAGAGAGTCTCCAAAGGAGAGCTGCAAAAATGGAGAATGGTCTGGAGAGCAAGGTGTATGAGGGGTGGTTGAGATCCCTTGGTTTGTTCAGCCCAGAGAAAAGGAGACCAAGCATTCAAGGAGCATTTGAAAACGCTTTCAGGTTTGGATTTTGGGTGGTGCTGTGGGGAACAAGGAGTTGGACTCGATGGTCCTCGTGGGTCCATATTCTATACTATGGTTCTGTGATTCTGTAATTCCCTTTGTGTCCAAGGAAGGACAAGCCTACCACAAGCACAGGGTGGGCAATGTCTGATTTGGTGCTCAGACTACCAGGGTGAGTGTATACGTGGAAAGCTCGAGTCCTGACAGTCCTCACTCTCCCTGTTTTACAAGGACAGCTGCATCTGAGAGTCCACTCCCTCTCTTGAGCATTTAAAGGAAATCCATATTTTCCATCCGGACTCTGGTGGGACAGGCCATCGACTGCCATTCAGTGCCTTCACCCCATGTGTAGGACCAAAGTTGGTGGGGACCTAGCAGCCACCAGGATTTCCAAGTTCCCCAAAGGACTGCAGTGTCCCTGTATGAGGTTGGAGTGTCCCCATGTGCCCATCGCAGCTAATGATCAGTTGCTGGATACAGCCTGCTACGGTTCGGATGCAAAAAATGCCTTACTCCATCTGCTGACTGCATACTAAATGACCTTTTAAATTTTACAGCTGCACATAAAATGTGAACCAACCAGCAAGAAAAACGCTTCTCCCCACCTCAAGTGGCTTTCATATGGGTTTCATCAATGCCAGGGGAGTTGCTCAGTTGCTCGACACTTCCCTGGAGACTGAGTTGTCCACACAGACCATGATGTGTGCCACGCAGCAGCACTTGGTGCGTACACTGTGAGAGGAGTCACAGGCACCAGTGCAATTCAGGTGTTGAATAACAATTGCCATAGCTCAGTTCCAGTGTTCTTTAAGCCAAATCTGCTGCTTCTAGGAACAAGTGCTTGTTTAATGTCACACCCTAAAAGGTTTCCTGGGAGGAAAGCCTTCTTTCCTCCCAAATGGTAAGAATACTGCTCCATGCTGCTGCTGTCATAGTGGCACTTTACAAGCAGTTGAGTTGGGCTGTGTTTATAAGGCTCTTGTTGATTTTACCTTGTGAGTCACACAGTAATGGGCTTCACTCCCCAGGTCAAATCTTTGGCTGCCAGCTGTGATCTTCATCCGACAGCAAAACAAGCATTCACCAGTGTGATGGCCAGGAGTTCAAAATGATGAGCTAAAGCTCAAACACCCGAGTAAAGAGTCCTCCAGACCCAAAGTCAACATATTTAATTCTTTCAGCTTTGTAACCAACAATACGAGCTATAAACTCGGAGGGCACTCGAAAGTTCACTTTCATCTTGACTATGTCAAGCAGAACGTGGAATGCTGTAGTTTGGGTGTATTGAAGAAGAGTTCAACAGTGGCTGCCTATGCTTTCTCAACTTGCAGGTTTTGTTAAGGATCTTACCTTTGTAATTATGCACATGAAGCACTCAATCCAGACACTCCTCACCACGCAGGGCAATTCAGGAGACAGAAGTGAGTGTTGTAGCTTGAACTCATCTTTAATTATCTGATGTTTGTTCACACTCAAATCAAACAAACAGAGTGAAATGTTCTACCAGCATAGTCCATAATTCATTACTGTGTTGATTTCTCTCCTAGGCTACAGTGACATCAGTAAATAATAGAAAACTGGATCCTGTCAGAGGAATGAAAGAAGGATTATCTGATGTGGTGGGCAAATGCTCTCCCAGAGACATGATAGCTATGGCAGCCTGCAAGAAAAATAGAGTGAAAGCACATGAGATTTAACTCATCAGAAATGTGAGTTTAATGCAGATTTGTGTTTTTATGTTTTAGCATCTGGAGCTTCCAATGTGTGTGACCACATCCTCCTTAAATTCAGCAAGCTTTTAAAAGCGAACCACAAAGGAAACACAGAACTGACTTATTTAGGGAGAAAGAAAAGCTTTTGTTTTCTGTTATTTTACATGGACACAGCCCCACTTCTTCTGGGTCTTTTGCTATGCAAGCAGATCCTCATTGTCCCAGAGAATGTCTCCCAGTCCTTTAGGCATTACCCATCTCCTGTCTTTAAGCTGCAGTAATAATATCTCCTCTATTCCTGACCCACAGTAATAGAGGAGAAAAATTGTACTGATAGAACATCTGAACAGCCTGGCAGAACAGGGGAGCCAGACTTCACCTCTTCTTTTCTCTGCAAGATAGTAAGAGATCACATCAAGGCATCTCTTTTGATTTTCCATTTCTCAGCCTCAAACTGCACCTGTGAGCTGCTCTTCTGTCAGAGAGAAAACCCATGTGATGGTTATTTAAGGAAGCAGACCACACATGCTCACACCACTGAGGAGTCCAGGTCCCACAGGAAACCATCAGGTTTTGATTCCTATCTCAGACTATAGGCAGGTACATCACTGAGACCAAAACTTGAGCTTTATGCAGGTTGATGTTTTCTGAGCCACTGCCCCAGCAAAAGTCTCAGGGAATGCAAAAAGCCACTGCCAGGATGCCAGCCCATTGCCAGTGCTCAATTTCCACAGCTCCACTTCCCGGATGCCATCTTCAGCAGTGCCATTAGGAACAGTGACCACAGGAGTGGCCTTTTGCCAAGAGACAGGGTGATGGAGATACACACGGATTCTTTGGGCTGGGGATGGCTGTGCTGAACAGCAGATGGTGCAAGAGGAAGCATAGCCATCAGGATAGGCCAGCCTTTTTCCTAGATGATGGTGAGTCAAAGCCAACAAGCTGTTGGCTCCTGCCTTACGTGGTGTCCAGTCCAGGAGAACAGAGGGGACTGGTGGCAGAGGGTTGAGCTGTGAATGTGGGAAGGTCAGCAGAGGAGGGAGAGCCTTGAGGCAGGAAAGCGATGCTTAGGAAGACGTGCTGAACTCACTCTAGACTGGGTGGGGCAGAAGACCAAAACATGAATCAGCTACTGAGGCTGAAAGGAAGCTAGTCGTGGTCATTGGAAGTTGGCTGCCACTGACTCGCCTCATTGCCAGCCAGTGCAATGCAAGCTGGACAGGATATGCCTGGCAAAAATCCTGCAGAAGTTGATTAAATCATCATGCTTTTGCTGCCCAAATCCCTTCCCACACCTTTTCTCTGCAGTGGCTTGTGCAACAATTCTCTAACACCCTTCAGCATCTCCCAAGCACCTTCTGATTCCTGCTATCCAGCTGTCAGACCGCAGGGGAAGAGTAAGGGAAGATGGAGCACTGTGCTGACTATTGCTTCTGCACTGAGATCTTTTCTGTTTTGCCATGCAGGGTGTAAGAACAGGGAGGACTAGAGAAGTGAACCACAGTGGAGGAGAACCAAAGTCACCGAGAACTCCTAGGGCACTCTTGCTGCCCCATGGGAACCAGGGAGGATGATTTATGAGTTTGACTTGTTCATTTGACTGTGGGATACCTGGTGGTGCTGGACGCAGCAGTGTTATAGGAAAACTCTGGCCATGTTCTTGGAGTGATGAACCTGTCTTAACACAGTTCTCAGGAGACTTCTCTGTGGTAGGGCTCTCCACTGATGCCAACATACCCTCCAGTGTCTTTCAAAGAGATTATCCATCACCACATGCTTCTCCAAGTTTCTAGGTCAGCCCTGGTGGCCATGGGTAGGGGTGGAGCATAAGCCTCAAGTTCCCAGCCATTAAGGGTCACCACTGCCCGCCTGGGAGGTCAAGTCACCATCTAGGGCAGAGTAACAGATACAGACTTTGGCCTCCCTTAGTTACTGTTCTGTGCTGAAACAGTGAATGGCTGGTGAGTGATGTCAGTCTTTTTCTCCCAAATTTAAGAAACAAAAGTGTATGAGTTCACCACAGTTGAACTGAACTTATATCAAATGTAAAGATATATTATCATTGTTAGTGATTATTTCTTCTCCTCAAAGCATACTGGGCCTCTAAAAGATATCTAAAAGCCAAGTTGTTTTCTTCATGTCATTTATAGAAAAGGAGTCTTCTGGGACAACCAAGGTAGACTCTCAACCCCTCCTCCAGCCCTTGTATGGCAGTCGTTAGGCTCTGGTTCAGTATGTAGGGCCAGGAAAACTGAAACCCAATCGCAGATCATCGCAAGACTTCTGCTTCGTCAACTCTAAATGATAAAACAGGAATCTTACCAAAGCACAACTTCATGAAAGGCAAGGCAGACAAAGAGAGTGACAAAATGGCATCATAAACAACCAAACAAGCCTCATTTTTTCCCAAGGATCCCATGTTATCAATGGCCTCTCTCTTCTAATTTCTATGAGCCAGCTATCAGCCCTTTCCTAGGTTGTGTCATGAAAGAGGGAATTTCCTAATGAGGCTCCTGGGGCTGTGATAGAATGACTGAAAGAGTTGGGGATCATATGTGGAATTACAGAATCACAGCATCATTAAGCTTGGAAAAGACCTCTAAGATTCCCAAGTCCAACCATTAGTCCACCCCCACCATGCCCACTGACCACATCCCTCAGTGCCACATCTCCATGGCTCTATAAACCTCCAGGTAAACACCACCACCTCCCTGGGCAGCCTGTGCCACTGCATCACCACTCCTTCTGAAAAGAAACTGCTCATGATATCCAATCTGAACCTTCCCTGGGGTGAGATGGCACAGCAAACAGGTTGGTAGATAACAGAGGAACCAGGATGAGAGACGATGTGAACTCCTACCAAGCGGAGAAGGAGTCTGAGGGCCTCAGCAGGAAACTGCCAGTGGCAGAGGGAGCATCCTTGCTGGCTGGAGGTTTACCTGGCCTCCAGATGGGGACCAGCCAGCAGTGGAGCTATGGGAAAGATGAGGCTGCTCCACACTTCTGCACCGCAGCCAGCTCCGTGCAGTTCATCTCTCCAGATTTCCTGGTATTTGTTCTCTTGTTCTAGGAAGAGAGGAGAGCTGAAAGAGGCCCTTCTCACAGGGACGCGTAGAGAAAGGAAAGGCCATTGTGTGAAAGAATTTGGTATTTCAGGGTTTGTTTTCCTTTTGACACAGTACAAAACAGCACCATGTCAAAACCCTCCATAAGTCAAAACATAACAACAACAAGGAAGAACAACAAAAATAACAGTGGTGTTCATTTTGGATATGATCGGTGGAAGTGTTTCTCTTTGCTTTTTGTCTTTTCCGTCTCGAAATGTCTACAACTGCAACTGTTTCAGGAGAATGGGAAGAAAAAAATCATAGAATTGTTTGAGTTGGAAGGGACCCTTAAAGGTCATCTATCAAACTCCCCTGCAACAAACAGAGCTAACAAGAGAGCCTTTCCCAGCATCAAGGTAGGCTCAGCACTGCCACAGCCCTCCTGCCCACCTCCGTGGATTCTCCATGTGATGGCACTGAGACCCAACCATCTCCCCTCCTCTTGGAAGCAGTGCAAGCCATAAGCAGCGGCGCCCTGGGTTTTGCACGAGGTCTCCTTTAGCAGAAGGACTTCTGCACAGCACAGGCAAGAAGTTAGAAAGGTTAGGTGTGAGGCTGCACGACCAGCAATGGGGAATCGTGAATGCGTGCAGTGCTTTGGGTCAGACCCTCCACGTAAGGAGCTCCTGGGCCACCTCCCCGATGCCCTGTGTGGGTTCATGCCTCTTCCTCGTGCTTTCAGCCCCCAGAAGGATGCTGTTTCGTGGCCACTGGAGCTCAGATGAGTTCCCCCCCATGGAGCAATTTGCAGTGCTGGTCCCTCCAGCTCACTGCTCGCTGCCGCTTCTCCCCGCCAGCTTTTGCAGAGCGCTTGGCGCGGTGCCTGGCAGCCTTTCACTGCTGCCTTTTCATTCCCCTTAATTCACTGCCTTTCCTTGCAAGGAACAGAGGGAGAGCTTGTTCCAGCAGACGGGCCCCATCCGCTCCTCCCGTCCGAGGGCTGGGAAGAAGGGATGGAGGCGAACGAACTCTCCCACCCCTCCGGGGCCCCGCGGACGCGCTGCTTCCCAGAAAATACGGTAAAAAGCCTTCAGCCTAAAAATGTAAGTCTGATCTCATGACACAGGGTGGCCCTGCATTCCTCACCTCTGACATAACCCGCTGGGAGTGTGCTCGCGGAAAAACACAAACAAGATGTACTGGGGTGGCTGGCGGCAGGGCCAGGCGGCTGGCAGATGTGTGGGGTGGGAGAGGAGCCCCTGCTGCCCTGCAGACCATGAGCACAGAGCGTTCTTTGGCGGTGCACGAGCCCACGACTTTGTTCACCCACCTTCCTCCCCCAGCCCCAACCCCATGCTGGGGTCGGTAGAGTGGTAACGGAGTTGGGAAGCACACAGAGGGGAGCTGAGCTCCTCCGAGGGGTTTTGCTGAGAGTGTTTTTAGGGACTTGTGTTTTTGCAGTGGGTTGGTGGTTGTTATTTGTTGTCTTGGTTTGGAGATTTTTGTAGGGCTGTGGTGAGGAAGAGGTGGCGGGAAGAGGCTGCTGGGGTGCCCTGGTTGCAGTCTGCACAGGGTCCCTTTGGGGCACAACCAGAGATTGTGACACCAAAACCCCCGCACAGTAAAACCAGTGGACCTGGAGCCTTCTGCTCCCCCCAGCAAATTGCTCAGCACCATCCTATAACCTCCTGCTCCCATCAGCAGTGATGCCAGGGGGTGCATCTGCTCTAAGTGCACCATGCATAGGTGCAAGCTGTACCCCAAAGAGCACCTGTGGGTGTCACGGGGCAGCGATTCCTCCCTTGTGCATACGGAAAGGTTTGCCAGGGATCACAACCGAGCTGTCCTCCCATCTCACCCACTTGTTTACTTTCTTCTGCAGATGCCCTAAACCTTGACGACGACCTATTTTCCCTTCTGTTGTGCAAAGCTTCTTTCCTAGAAAGCGGCTTTGCAATTCTCGGTCCAACCAGCCGAGCTCTCCTCAGCGTGTGAGCAGGGAATCCAGCTCCAAATGGCTGGCAGGTTTAGCTGAGCTCCAGCACACCCCGAACCCACACGCAGATGAGCTGGGAGACGTGGTCAGATGCTACCTGAAGCCGTCCTGTGAGACTGCTGGCTCCGAGGGAGCAGATGAGCAGCAGTCAGCCTTCGGACCCAGTACTCACAACTCACTTTTCCTTATTTCTCATTCAACCGTTTGCTTCTGCTGCAGCAGACAGCAGAGCAAGGAGAAAGCTTTTCTTTCCTGCAAGGATTTCTCCCCTCTTTCTGCTCTCACTGTTCCTGAGCACAGAAAATACCTGATTGTCTTTTTTTTCTTTTGATTTCCCATTTCGAAAAAAAGGGATTATTTCCTAAATAATTCTCCCCACAGTAATTCCTAGTTTTCAGGGTGACTGCTCCTTTGGCAGAGGGAAAACAAGAAAGAAGAGGAACAAACGTAACAAGAAACAGTGGTAACAAGAGAAACTACTGTTCAAATTGGCTTCTGCAGAGCACAGTTTGCACCCAGAGCAGCACGGTGCTTTGCTCATGGCTCCCATCCTCTTCTCAGCTGCCCCTTTGCCCAAGGGCTCTTATCCTTGCTGCTTCCCAGTGCCAGAGTCATGCTTGGGTTGACAGCAGCACAGGTGCTGTCTCCTTCTCTGCTCACTTAAGTTTTCCACTATTTATTTTCTTCTCCATCCCTAACCTACCACCCAAGGTTTTTTTTTAAGTTAACTCAAACTCAGTGCTGATTTATTTTAAGGTTTTAAGGCTGTAACCTGAAGCCAGAGACATAAAATTAGCCTTGCAAGCTCCAGCTGGCCAGCTGGGAGCACAGGTTAGGGATTCATCTGACAGCAGCAATGGTTTGGGTTGAAGATTACTGCTTGCTCCCTCCTGCAGCTTGGCATTGTAGCCAACCCTGCTCTTGTCCAGATGGATGAACTGCTCTGTGTGGAAGCAAAACACACGGCGTGAAGCCTGATGTACCAGGGACAGGGCCTGTTAATGAAGCAACTCATGAACCTTCCAACACATACACATGCACACACATGCTTTGTCCAAACAGCTGAAGTCACCAAACTTACCTTTATTGCCAGGGCCTCCCAGCATTGTGGTTGTTATGTCCATGCTGGAGCATGGCTGCTATATGCATCCGACCTGCAGAGATGCTGGAGGAGACCCGGGTCACCCAAATGCCAGAGAAATAACACATTTGTGGTGCATCAGCACTTTCCTTGGCTGGAGATAGCAAGGTACCTGTCGTGAAGTGTGTGCAGCTGAAAAGGCAAAGGGATGTAGAGGCCTACTGAAACCCTCCTAAAAAAGTGTTACCAGTCTGAGATTATAAAGGGAGTGAGCTACTGGGAGCACTAACTGATCTCCTTGCTGCTCGGGAAGCCATAGGACTGGTGCTTGGAAGAACAATTGATTCTCCTATGTGTCCTGACCTTCCCTAGATGTACAACCAACAGTCTGTGTGTGGATTCTCTTGTGTCTATTGTCATAGATTGGCTTGGGTTGGAAGAAACCACAGAGACCATCCAGTTCCAGCTCCCTGCATGGGCAGGGATACCTCCCAGTACCTTCAGCCCAGGGGCTTGACCACCTCCAAGAATAGGTAATTATTTCCTGTGAAATAACATGATTCCTATTGTAACTACACAAGTTATGCCTGGAAAACCCAAGGAGTCCTTGACTGAAGCTTTTCTTTGAATTTCAGTAGCCCTGCAAATAATTCTCCTAGATTTGCAGAGGAGTTCTGAACGTGGCATTAGTCTGAGCTGATATGAAATAAAGTGGTCTCTGGGAGAGTTATCCAGTCATGGTATTTTTTTTAAATGCACATTGAAATGCAAACAAGTATGGAACTGGTTGATGGGTAGACATCTGTCCTTATTTATGCAGGGATTATTGGGCACCTGGGAACCTTGCTGGTGAGCAGGATCAAGCTCTTGGGCCCTAAGCAAGTGCATTTGTGTCCCCACTGCAGGCTAAAATGAAGCATCCTTAAAGCATCTCTGCAGCCAGTGGGCTGGACTGCAGCTGTGTCTGCTTATCACAGTCAATGTGGTGCATGCAATAACTTCACCCAAAATGCTGAGCAGCCTGTCCATATAGTCCATCTGGAGGTGCAATTTGGGTGCTATGAACACACAGGGAGTGTGATCTTGGCAGATACCTTTATCACTGAAACAGCACTACTATATCTCCAGTTTCATGACTTTTGTCCATTCCAAAGCCAAAACTGAGAATGTGTATGTAATGAATAACCTCTATTTAGAAGTGTTCTGTGGTTGCACCTATAGGCTTAGACTTAAGGTCAAATTACTGATTTAATAACCAGAGGTGCATCAGCTGATCCATGCAACTAACCAACTTCCTGCAGGAGTTACACCATGTCTTCTAAGCTTCTGCCTCAGTTTCCAAAATTGTCATCCCTTAAGCAGTCATTCTGAATGCCTGAGCAACCTGAATGCCTGGTGGCATCTGGGGTGGCCTAAAAGTCATCCTACAGCTGAAATCCATCCATACTAATGCAGATCTCCTGCCTCGTAGGTGGGACCTGAGGTCTTTCCAAGACTGCAATATAGCTGTGCCATGGCTAAGGATGTAATCCTCCAACCTCCTCCTTTTCTGATAGCCAAGCACAGAAAGAGAAGAGAAAGGACGTTATCATAGAGTCATTAAAGTTGGAAAAACCCACTGAGATCATCTAGTCCAACTATCACAACACATAGATCTGTAATATTCAGTTATAAGCTAAAAACCTAAGCATAGTTTCCATGCCAAACTTGACATTTCCTTTCACATTCCCTTCCAACTGAAGGAATCGAGAAAGAGAACACAACCCTGTCTGTAGTTGCTTCTGGGCAGGAAAACCCCATCACGCTTCCCCCCCCTGCAGCTGGGAAGGACCATCAGATTGATGATGGAAGGTCATATATCATATATTTGCTGATTGTTTTCCACAGAACTGCAGCCCATGGCTGCCCAAGGATGAAGAACCAGCCCCTCAGGACTCACTTAGAGATGTCATGAACTTGTGGCTGTTGGTGGGTCTCTCTGATGGGCAGAAGTCAGCTGATGAGATACTGATCCTCGTATAGCATTTGCAAGATCTTTAAGAAGAATTGCATGGCCAGTGGCATTGCATTCGAGTTGTACAGTGCTAGAATGCCCCGACCATCAGAGGACCTGGATTTTATGACGCAGAGAACAGTACTGCAAAGATGTGGAGATGTTGTTCATACTGCCTGGACCTGAGCCCAGGGCTTGGGACCAGACCTGTGTCATACCCACACCTTAGAAGACAGCACCGTGTTCATGTTTTCTTTTTGCAGGCTGAAAGTTTTCCTGGACCAGCTGAATACTTTCTTCTCCTGTAATCTGTCGTGACTGTCAGAGTGCCAAGAGACATGCCAGACCCTGGGCCACAATAGTGCTACAGAATGCCCAGAGAGGAAAGCTGGCACAAGGTAGTGTATAAAGTGGGATATGTGAAGCCACTGGGTGGCTTCACATGGGTCAGTTAGGCTTGGCACAGGGCAGAGCCTGTCTGCTCATCAAGGAGGGCAAAGACAAAAACTCATCATAGAATCACAGAATAACTGAATTATTGAATATTGAATGGCTTGGGTTGGCAGGTACCTTCTAATCCCACCCAGCTCCAATCCCAGTGCCATGGACACAGCTGACACCCACTACATCAAGATGCCCAGTGCCCCATGCAACCTGGTCTTGAGAAGAGTTGGGGGACTTCTTAGTGAGAGCTAGAAGGGATTAAACAAGGGTGATTACTCCAGGACTGAGGTAAAGGACACAGTGTTGTCTCAGTGGGGCCACGAACACATTTCAAAATAGATTTTTGCAGAAAGATGTTTCCCATTCCCCAGATATCTTGCTCCCAGCAATGATTCTCATTTCACAGTAAGGTTCAGGGCTTCTTCCTCCTGAAGAAGCATGAAGCTTGCTCACCATTGGTGCAAGGCATGCTCCTCAACTAGAAAGCTAAACCACAGAAAATGGAAGAGCACAATTCACTCCTCACTGACAGGGGAATGATGCAATGAGTCAGCAAGACAGACCACAGATGCTGTCCAAAAGCATTGCAGCAATTCGTTTGGGCAAGGTGGAGATATATTCCCCCAAAATGAAAGTCTCTGTAGGTTGTTACCAGTGCTCACAGCCATCTAGTCCCTTGCTGAACATTTCTGACCAAAATCCTTCCAAGCTGATCTATTTTCAGCCCAACCCACTTGATACCTTGATTGCTATGCAGCTCTTTTAGCTGCTCTTAGGTAAACACAGTCATTCCCTGGCATTTTGCCTTGCTAAGACCAAAAATATGAGTGGCACAGAAAGTAAGAAAAGCTGTTCTCCTCCGCCAGGAAAAATGATGCTATTTCTGAAAGGAACTGTTTTTAATACACCTCACCAACCATGCACATATACACATATGTATAAATATACTTGACCTGGAGGTCCGGTTCCAGTGTTGGCATCTTGTATGCCTATATGGAGACAGAACAGAGAGGGAATTATGTACAAACCGGGACACGCCTTCAGTCCAGTCTACATCTGAATGCAGAATGTTGGTGAAGATAAAATACTGAGGTCTGATCCTCATTAAAGCAGGTTCAAAGGGACTGGTCCAAGCTGTGACCGGGGGGTTATGGGCTGTCATGGAGAGCAGCTTCTACCATAGTGACCCATGCTCCCCATATCTTAAACTGCACAGCATCCCCAGGGTTGAACCAGAGCAGGCTGGAGCAGATCAGTGTCAGAGCTCTATCCATAGCAGGCCTTGTTTTTGAGGAATGACAGTGACGTTGGCCAGACCTCAAAGTCATCTTTTTTCAGATTTCTCTTTAGCAAGTAAACACATAGAAGTCAACAACAGATGGAGCATCACATGGAGTTACGCAGGTCAGCAAAGGCTTCGGAAACCCCATGAGTTTGAGGAGGCAATAAATTGGCAGGGGTTGTGGATGGGAAATTATTCTGAGAGATGGAGAAAAAAAAATAGTGGGTTGATCTGTCTCCTCTGTGATGTGCTCAGGTTTTGTGGAAGACAAAGATGGGCAGATAACAAAAGCTCCTGGTTAGGAAGGTTTTGGGGTTTCTCTTTGGCTGCAGGTTGTAAAATTCGAGCAGAAAGGTAACAAACTGATAACAAAACGGGCAGGAGTAAAGCAAAGCAAGTGCGAAACAAAAGCAGATCTTGTGTGACAGGAGCAGATTGAATTGATGTGACAAAGAAGGAGGAGAGCTTTTTCAGTAGCTTATGTGGTGCTGCGGGGAGCTGGGAGTGAGAAATGAGGAATTTGCACAAGTGCAGAGCTACAGCATAAGGCTGTGAGTTGAGAAAGAAAGAAAGGAGAAAAGGGAGCAAAGAACACCTATTAATTAAAAAAATAAAAATAAAATTAAAAAAAAAAACACATTCCATTTAAGATTTATTGATAACTCAGAGCCAGAGAATCTTTCATGCCTTCACATCTCCAAGCTAACATTACCCAAGAGTGGGTAGTGGTGGGGATCCACTATGAGCCATTGAATTCAAGTGGAAAAGAGCTCCGGTCTTTAATATGCAGAAATTAAAACACTTTGGCTGACAGAGCTTTCAATCTGAGGAACCTGCACTGTAGTAGCAGAATAGCATTAGTGCTCCTGAATACACAGCTGGTAATTTTCGAGCACGAAATATCATGCATTGAAAATGAAATCGCTTCGTTTAGGAGATCAGTGCGGTGGGTATGGATGAATTCAATGCTGCATGAAAAATTAATGGTTGCCTTCAGACAGGTGTTGACTAGATGGTGGTGTTCCAAGAAAGGACAGTCCCATCTGGTCGTGGGGAGAGCTATGATGGTGTGAAAAAATAGAGTGATCAGCACAAAGGGCAGCCCATGAACTCATGTGAGAGTTTTTGTCTTGGAGGTGGAGGGCTCAGTCTGTGAGAGAAGTAGGGCTACTTGTACGTGGGGTGTGAATGGAGAAATCTGAGGTAAAATGAGGCTGGATGGCTGGGGATGGGGAGTCACAGAGATAACTGGGAGCTGGAACTGATGCATCAGAGGGAGAGGGCTGAGAAATGCCAGCTAACATTGGGAGTGGACTTGGTTACAGCATAGAATTGCCTCTGAGGGGAGGGGATGAGGGGCTGCCTGATCTAGGGGAGAAATATATGATAGCAGTGGGTTGGAAAGCTGGGGTTTGGGCAAATCTGAATGAAAAAAACATTTTAACAGAGATAGTGACAAATGATTAGGATGCACTGGAAGGGCAGCAGCGTGCCTTTCCCCACACCAAACCCTGCGTGCCACCTTGGCAGTTTGTGGAGGCACCTTGAGGTGACCCATCTGGTTCATTCTACTGGAGGAGGGGACAAGCAGGTCCCAGCTTCCATGAGCTGCTCCTGGTTTGAAGTTTAGGTAGATAAATCCTTATATTTACAAAGCAAGGCTGCCCGCATGCCAAGTTGAGCTCTAAATCAGAAGATGAGCTCCCTGGGGGGAGTAATCGGTATCTTTCATGTACTGCAATTGGTCAGAGGAGTTGGGGATTTTCCTGGCTGCAGCCCACGCACCTCTGCCCATGCTGTGTGAGACGTGCAGGGCGATTTACCTATCGACAGCTCTCAGTGCTGGGTAAATATTTGTCTTATTGTGGGTTTAGCAGTGATAGCTAAAGGGCAGCGGCGAAACAAAGCCCAGGAAAGACCCAGCTCTGATCCAGTGCAGCTGGGGAAGCTGGAGGCTTTCCAGTCTGTGGGTGCTCAGCGTGTCCCTGCCCGGAAGGGGCTGCGGGGGGAGCTGGGCTCGGCGCTGCAGTGACATTTGGAGAGAGCAGGAGGTCACAGAGCTGGAAGCAAACACAGGCGGTGACTGTCCTGCAGTGCACAGCCGGAGAGCTGCCTCTGCAGAGAGAAAACACAGGCAGCACGTCTGAAACCTGTGCTTTGCTTCACTGCACTTTCCTCCCATAAAAAGTCTTTAAAAAAGTACAAGTAAATATTTTTCTTAAATCCTGTTCCCTTCCCTTTTCCCTTCCCTTCCCTTTTCCCTTCCCTTTTCCCTTCCCTTTTCCCTTCCCTTCCCTTCCCTTCCCTTCCCTTCCCTTCCCTTCCCTTCCCTTCCCTAGGAAGAGACGGAAGAAGAACCCATGGAGATAACATGAGACATCTCCAAAATGAAGCCAAATATCTTGGACATGCACCATAGGCATAGGGGGACCCAGGGTGAAAGCCCACCCAAGGACCACAGACAAGGGCATCCATAATAACTAGAGGGTGGCTGGAGAAGCAGCACCTTTGGGTATATCAGCTGTATGTAACCTCCAGCAGCATCATACAAGAAATGCTTGGTGTGACCCAAAGCCCACTGGAGTAAATAAGAAGCATTGCTTCCAGGAATGATATGGATGTGGTGCAATCAGGGAGAAAGGCAAGAAAAGCTGTGCAAGCATCTGCCTAACATTCTTCTGGGAGATAATAATTGCCAAACATCACTTGTTCCCTCCCTTTTTCCCACTTTGTCCTTCAGGGACATCTGCTCCAAAGGGAAGAACCTGATAATTGTGGATTGGGTCCTCTGATGGAGGCTGGATATGGCCCCAAGGCAGCCAGCTTCCCTGTGCACAGCTCTCATGCTGGGGATGCAGCCAGTGAGTGGTTCAATTAAAAGATTTCGCAGCAATGACACCAGCAGAGGCACAAGAAGCAGACGACCTATTCACAGACCAATTAGTCGTATAAATAAATGTGTGCAGGACAGTGAGCCCATCAACCGAGCGTGCCATGCCGGAGTGCTGAGCAGCACTGGGAAATGTTTTATTGGGAAGTTTTAAATGCCAGTCTCCATGCACAGATGGGGCTGCGTGGCTTTCCATCAGCCCAAGCCTGCCCCTGCTGATCCTTCAGTTCACACTGTCTTCTCCCCACATATGCCATTTGCATGGGGTTGGCAGGGACAAATGCTTCCCACGCACGTTTTACCCACCTCCATCATGTCATCCTTCATGGCCAGAATAGGCCATAAACTCCCATTTCTTCCCATCAGATTGTGTTGCCTTGCAAAGGGCCCGGCATCTCTCACCCTATTCAGTGGGTTCAGTGGGGCCAGCACCACTGTGCTCCTACCTCCTGCATCCCTAACATAGACCAGGTGGGTGTCAGAGCAGTTGCAGTCCCAGTAGGCATTTAGTGTCATTTATACCAGGGCTAATTACATCTTAACATTTTCCCTCTGTATTTTGGTATTTATTTTGGAAAAGTTCCTCCCTGGAGTCACTTTCTTCCCCAGCTCTACAACAACAACAATAACAGCAGCGCACTGCCTTTTCCCTTGGCTCCTTCCCTCATTATTATAGCTCTGCCATGCTGTTCCAGTACAGTCAGCAGAGGAATTCAATCAGGCTGATGAGTAAAAGTGCATAATTTTATGGCTGCATATCAACTGCTTGTTATTAAACTAATCAATCAGCTTCAGTGCAGCTACCGGTACAGCATGGGAGAGGGCAAAGTAAAAGAATTGCTATGCTGTTATTTTTCCAAAAGGACAAAAAGACAATTTCAATCTGGCCAACTGAATTCTTCAGCTTGTACTTCTCTGCTGTAAGAAATGCTGTGCATGAGTTATGGATCGGTTGACCTGCAGCGCAGTAACGATGGAGCTGGTGCTGCCCTTGTGCTCACCTCAGCACTAAGCCCTAACACCACAACCTGCTGTAGGGAACCAGCTTTAGTAGGAGGTTGGCATGGATCATCTCCAGAGGTCTCTTCCAACCTCTACAATTCTGTTATTTGCCATGCCCCAAGGAAAGTCACCAGGTACTCTCACCATTATCTCCTCAGAAAGAGTGGTAATGCATTGGAACAGGCTTTAGGGAAGTGGGGGAGTCATCATGCCTGAAGGTTTTCAAGGAACATGGAGATGTGGCACTAAGGGATGTGGTTAGTGGGCATGGTGGGGAAGGGTTGGGATTGGACTTGATTTTAGAGGCCTTCTCCAGCCTTCATGATTCTGTGATTCTGAAGGTCTGTTCTCCGTGCCCACAAGAGCACAATAAGTAAGGAACTGAATCACTCAAAGAGAAACCTGGGCTACACATCAGGTGTAGCTTCTTACAGGAGAAGGGTGAGCAGCCACCAGGACACACTGCCAGGAGGCTCTGGAAGTCCTGGAGCAAGCACAGTGTGCTTCTTCAATAGCAACATGTTGGGGTTGGTGTTGGTGGTGTTCTACTTGAGGCTAAAGATAGGTAGGATGGACTTGGAAGTCCTCAGCTCTAGAGGAGAGAGACCCATCCTCTTTGCCATCCAAGAGAAGGAAAAGGTGTAACAGGGCTTGGAACCTCAGAGCCAGACAGTGGGATCTTTTGTGTTAGTGGACATAGGCACTGGGTGGGAGGGAGGGAGGGAGGGAGGGAGGGAGGGAGGGAGGGAGGGAGGGAGGAGGGAGGAGGGGGCAGGGGGGGAGGAAAAAGGGAAGGAAGGAAGGAAGGAAGGAAGGAAGGAAGGAAGGAAGGAAGGAAGGAAGGAAGGAAGGAAGGAAGGAAGGAAGGAAGGAAGGAAGGAAGGAAGGAAGGAAGGAAGGAAGGAAGGAAGGAAGGAAGGAAGGAAGGAAGGAGGAGGGAGGAGGGGGCAGGGGGGGAGGAAAAAGGGAAGGAAGGAAGGAAGGAAGGAAGGAAGGAAGGAAGGAAGGAAGGAAGGAAGGAAGGAAGGAAGGAAGGAAGGAAGGAAGGAAGGAAGGAAGGAAGGAAGGAAGGAAGGAAGGAAGGAAGGAAGGAAGGAAGGAAGGAAGGGAGGAAGGGAGGAAGGGAGGAAGGGAGGAAGGGAGGAAGGGAGGAAGGGAGGAAGGGAGGAAGGGAGGAAGGGAGGAAGGGAGGGAGGGAGGGAGGGAGGGAAGGAAGGAGGGAAGGAGGGAAGGAGGGAAGGAGGGAAGGACAGACCACTTGCCGCTTGGCCGTCTCCCCCTATAGCTGGCACACCTTGTGCTTTCCTCTCAGCCAAGTTGCCTCCATATCCTACAGATGAATTGAAAAAGCCAAATGGAGCAAAAGGGAGCTGGCAATGTTGTTCTGCGTCCTCTGTGTGCTGCAAGGCTTCAGCAGCATCCCCAGACCCATCGAGCAAAGGAAAGCTGCATTCTGCCAGCTCGAGCATCCTTCCCCTCTCAAACAGATTAAATTGCACTGGCTCCTTCTTGCCTTGTTATTTATCACTTGTTTTACTGTTGCATCCACAGGTGCAACTGCTCTGCACTGGACGCTGTGCAAGCATACAAATAACCACAGTCCCTGTGCCAGCAGATCCAACAGCTCAGCACAGATCCAGCCCCAGGGGCTCATCCTGGGCAGGGAGTGCAACCCTCGAGCTCCAACACCATCCTGAGCTGACAGCTGCCCTCCTCCCCCCCAGCCACCTCCAAGCCATTCACAGAGCGATCCTCCAAATGATTTTTCTGGAAAACCAATTAAAGGAGGAGTTACATCACACAGCAGCCAGCCCAACCGGCGCTGCGTTGTGCTGATGAGCCCTGCCTGTATTTTGGGCTCTGCACCACATTGCTCACAGCTGCTGCTGCTGCTGCCGTGCTGGAATTTGCAGCTCGCTATCTAAATATACTGCAACAAAAAAACTGATCAAAGCGGCTAAATATTATTGTCTGTGCTCGGATGGGCGGCGTGGAGACCAGAAAATCCCTGGTTGTTTCATTTTTTCCCCTGTGCAAAACCACAGACAAACAAAATCAGAAGGGGGTAGGGTGTGGAAAGAAGCAGAGAAGGAGACTTTCAGTGGGTGTGAAGTCAGCACAGCCCAGGGCTTGGAAGTCAGGAAATTCCAGTCCCTACAGCTTGTAGCAGGGAACAGGACGTGCTGCCTTATGGGGGACCCTATGGGCTTGTGTTCACCTCTGGGTGATGTCACATACTACCTTCATACCTGTAGGTCATCATAAAATGATGGGATCATAGAATGGCTTGGATTGGAAGGGATCTGAGAAAACATTGAGCTCCAACCCCCTGCTGTGGGCAGATTGGGCTGGTTGACACCCGCCAGGTCTGGCTGCCCAGGGCCCCATCCAGCCTGGCCTTGAGCACCTCCAGGGATGGGGCATCAACAGTTTCTCTGGGCAACCTATCATCACCCATCATCACCCAACAAGTGTGCCCACCCCTCAGTATCCAGGCTGAGCTTCTTTAGGAAGCACAGAGCTTCCCAGACCCTCCCCCTGTGTAGTTGGCAAGAAATAAAACAAGACAGGTTGAGCTCAGTCTGTGGCAGGAACGGGGCTTGGCACCAGGATGGGGGTTTAGGAAGGTGCCCATGGACCAGGTTGGCCCCCACCATCACTCAGTCAGAATTCTCAGCCCTCAGTTCCCTCCCTTAAATCTTCCAGGTGAGCTCATCAGCACTGCCATGCAGAACAAGCACTGCTGCAAATGAATACTCATGAATAATCGCTCTGGCTGCTTAGAAAATCTTCTTATCCTTTGCATAAGAGACTCAAAGAAGAGCTGGTATAAAATCAAGGACTACTGCTTGGCTTGGTCTCCAACCATGAGATGCATGGTGACATCTCACCCTGGTGACATGGGGGCGACAGGGGCAAAGGAAGATGGGGCAGCAGCTCCAGCACCAGCTCCTGACCACGTGTTCCCAAATGCATTTCCACTGTCCGTGGGATGCTTGGTGAGCTGCCTGATCTGCCTTACGTTTTCCAACTGCAATATGGGATTAAGCGCCGTTACAAGGTGATGAGCTTCTCCAGCACCAGTGAGAAGAATCTGTGCATGGCTGAAACTCAGGAATACAAATAACTTTCTCATGAGGAAAATCCTAAAACCCAATCTCTACTGGTGCATTTAACAAGGCTGCGAGCAGCTTCTTCTTGCATGTGTCAAGTTGTGCACGCCATGCCTACTATTAATGTAGACAATTTCTTATCCTCTTTTCCTCATTTCTCCTTTTCACAGACCAGTACATCCCAACCAGGAATTAAAGATACAAATACAAAACCTTCTAGTGTCCTTTAATTTCCCCCAGTTCTCCATCCAGCCTTTGAGCTTGGCCTGAGGAAAACCAACAACAAGTCTGCAAACTGGGAAAAGGAGAAAACAGGAAAAAGGAAATGGAGAAAGTGCTTGCGATGCTGTAGCTAAGCCAGTAGCAAAATATTTCCTTTGCTACCTATTTATTGGTATTCTTGTACACCAAGGAAAAGGTTATAAAAACAATCACTGGACCATGGGAAAATTTATTTTTGCTGTGAATAAGGGATTTTCGCAGAGCCTCCTACAGTGGCTTTATGTACTTCTTCCATGTTGGGGAATATTTTTATATTCACATTTTCAGCGCAGGGCAATTGCTGCATGGGGCACACAGTGCATTTCTGGTCTGTAAAGGGCATGTTTTCAGTGCCATCCTCCTTCATTTCGCCTGCCCCCAGTCCCAAACCTCTGCCTTTGGTTTCAGTAATTCATGCTCAGTAAGTCACCTTTGGAAAACAGAAGACCCATCTGGTGTTATAGAACGTATTAGCATGGGTGGTGAAATGTAAGCTGAGAGAAAGTGGGAGGAAGAAAAATGTGAAGAGCAAATAGCTGGAGAGCGATCCAGAAACCTCAAAGCAGTGTCAATGGCAAGAGAATGTTAAAACGTGCAGATGGTGTGAAAGCAAGATTGATGCTATGTTGCAGTGGATGCAGGCTGGTAGGGCAGGCAGGTGCTGTTGGCCAAAGAGGGAACATCTGAGGAACTGAATTCAATGCAGCCACAGGAAAAGTCAGATGCTTTGAAAGAAGGGATGTGGGTCACACATAGGAGATGGGGGCACACGTCCTGGAAAGCAATGACTCAGAGCAGATTGAATGCTGCTGGTAAGCAATCATTGATATGAAGTCCCAGCAGTGCCCTAGCCAAGAAGGTTGGAGTAATCCTTGGCCACGCTGCCGGCAAATGTGAGGAGGGAGTGCTGAAGTGATAGGATCTCTGTAAACAACATTAGTGAGACCATTTCTGAAACGTTATGCCTTGCTCTGATGTTCGCATTTCCAAAAAAAGATCTTAAGAAAACAGGAAAGATTTGGAGAAGTCTGGCCAGCGTGATTTCAGGCACTGGAAAACTGCTTTAGAGTAAGAAAGCATATTGAAGAAGAGATGAAGTGACTTTACTCCAGGTTACCAATGTTTGCTCAGATATCAGTGATGAAGATTACATCAAGGAAGGGTGTAATGGAGATGCAGCCTGAGAAATTCAGGTGCTGAGGTCAGGTTTCCCCTCCCCAAGCCCAGATGACCACCTTACATCTATGGCCCAAGTTTATCAGGGTTTTGGTACCAACTACTCATTACAGCGGTAAATACCACATCTGATTGCATTTGGCTCAGTAGTTTTGCTGACCACATGTTTAGAGGAGTAAATGGAACTGGCTTTTGGCACAAGGCTGTGGGAAGACCTGATAGCAGCATTTTGGTATCTAAAGGAGGGGGGCTGTAAGAAAGAAGGAGATAGGCTCTTTAGCCAGATCTGTTGTGACAGGACAAGGTGAAATGGTTTCACACTAAAAGAGGGGAGATTTAAACTGCATATAAGGAAGAAGTTTTCTATGATAACTGGAACAGATTGCCCAGAGAGGTGGCGTTTGCCCCATCCCTGGAGATGCTCAGGTCAGGCTGGATGGGGCTCTGAGCACCTGCTCGAGCTGTAGGTGTCCCTGTTCATTGCAGGGGAATTGGACCAGATGGCCTTTCAGGGTCCCTTCCAACTCAAACAATTCTGTGATTTTATGAAGAGCTTGAGGCTGTGCTATTGCTACCACCCAGAGATGTGGGTGGACCTGCTGCTTGTGCTGTAGGTCATTGCTCTTGGGAGGTGTGGTGGTACTGGGTGAACCACAGCACACAAAGTTACTTTGTGTATTGAACAGAAGGCTGACAGAGGGAGACTTTTCTTAAATTACTCAGCCAAAAAGGTAGCAACCAAGGTAATTGGGCAAGAAAGCTCTTTTTTTGCTAACTGTTAAAAAACATGGAGAAAAACAGATGGATGGAAAGCTTGTTGACATTGATGGGGATCTTTCCAAGTGACTTCAGTGGGGTTTTGGCTCAGGTACATATGCTCTTGGATATCAGTAGACTGAACTCAACAGCAAATAAAATGGCCCCTGGATGTCACTGCTGTGCAACAGTAGAGCAGCAGAAGAGACTTATTGTATGGGATGTAAAGAAAATGGAATTAAGACCCAGAGAGAAGGCCTGGGTAACTTGAAGCATTGGCTCAAACCTTTGGTTTTGCCTCCAGCAGAGATTGCAAATGACTGCAAGTTATCATCTGACAGATGCTCTGTAATGGCTCTGGTCCATGTCCTGCTGCACAAGTATATGCATCACAGCTCTGCTGCCATCAAGCCTGCATGACCAAACCAGCCTTGGCTGCTGATTTTTTTGCAGTTTTTCCTCCTTCATTTTTCAGTTAAAAAAAAAAAAAAATCCACTATCACCATAAATTTAATTGATTTTCGTATAAACTCTAAGCCTTTTGCTGATGTCTCCTTCAGTTTGCAAGTTTTAGTGTGAGCAGCGCTGCTCAGCTTAGGTTGATAACAACGAAACCTAATGATGGCATTTAAACATATTATTTCCATCAACACTTTGCCTGGGGTTCAGCTTGATGGCGTTTAAGCATATCACTTTTATCAACAATTTGCCCGGGGTTCAGTTTGATGGAAAATGCTCAGATGAGTTGCTTGCTCCTAGGAAGGCACCGCTCTTGATTATTTGGGGTGGAGAAGAGATAAGAACCCGAATTCTTCACATTGCTCCTGCAGTAATTCTCATGAAGGAAATCTGTGGAGTCAGCACAAGAACCTGTGGGACATGCATGCTGTCAGGGTGGGATACAACTATTTGAATTTAATCTCAGAGAAAACAAGATGAGGGAGAGAGGGCTGATTGCAACACTCATTTTCCCATTAGCTGCACTAAAAACCTTTAATTTCACCATGAAACTTCTGCTGAATTCTTGTGCACTGGTCTGAATTAGAAGTATTACCTCAAAATTGACTTCAACTTTGCAAAGAAGTCTGCAGGAATTTCTATCTAGCCAACCACTGTCATTTATTTGAACAGATCGGTACATAATTAAGAAGCCCTGGAGCCTGGGACAGCCTTTTATCTTGAAAAGTGACTCTTCCAGGTGAGAAACTGAGACACAGCAGTGGGAGATGTGGGATTTCTCTCACCTGATTTCATATATCCACAATGCAGACATTTCCAGCTGAGCCGGTCACCCCAAACTCCCTTTGTAGTCAGCAGAAACAGGCACTTTTAGAGCATGATTCATCTGCCCTATTTTCAACATCTGTGTTGGGATATGGGGAATTACACTTAGACTCCAGAGGCTGCACAACTGAAGACCTTGTTCAAACATCCCAGATATGCAGTGATTGGAGGTGTCCTGAGTACCTCTTCATCCAGCTTCTGCTTTCCTGTGCCCAGCTTCCCCCATTGTCCCTGCTCAGGGAGACATCTTCAAGTCCCCAGGAGGTCTGAGAGGGAATGAGATACCTGCAGACCTGCATGGCTTCTCCTTTGGGCCTTACAAAGGTTGTGATCCCTAAAATCTCCGAGCTTTACCACCTGATATGAGTTCTCCAAGGTGGTCGTGGTTCATCTCTAGTTTTGGAGGCATTTGACTGCCTGTCCCCACTGTGTCTTAAACCTCCTTAGGCCAAGGGGAGGCTGTTGCTAAAAGGCTTTGGTGCTTAATCTGTATTAGGTCAAGCTCAGGAATATCATCACTGCTTTTCATTCAACCTTCTGTGGCAGAAGGACTGGACTGAATGGTTGGATTGGATGATCTTGGAGGTCTTTTCCAACCTTGGTGATTCTATGATTCTAAGGAGAGGAATGTGCCTCACCTTATGGAAGAAGAAATATCTGTAATGTGATAGTTTGGGTCTAAATGGTCCATGGAGCCAAAATCAGCCACGTAAAGTTCTGTGGGAATTAATAATTACATATCTACCCCATTCTGTTCTATAGATTTTATTATAGACAGGTCATCAGGTACCATCCTTCTTCAGACTCATACTCCTGTCCTCTAATGAACCTGCAGCATGCTCTGCCCATGTCTGATGGGTTTTGGTCACCCCTTCGTGTACATTCCTGCCCCTGGTTTTTTGACTCAGCCAAAAATAAACCCGTGACTCAGGTTTCTCCTCCATCAGTGAGTTCATGAATTCTTCCCATGTCCTGTTCCACCACTGTGGCTTCTTTATACAGTTCAGACACTTCTGAAAACCCCATGATGCATCCTACACCCTGAGGTGGGTTCGTCCATCAGTTTGCTGATGCTGACCTTTCATCATCTGATCAGAAATGAGGGTAATTAGGAACAGGATGAGAGGGAATGACTTGAAGTTACATCAGGGGAGATTCAGGATGGATAGTAGGAAAAATTTATTCTTAGGAAGAGTGGTAATGCAGTGGCACAGGCTGCCTGGGGAGATGGTGGAGTCACCATCCCTGGAGGTGTTCTGGAACCATGGAGATGTGCCACTGAGTGATGTGGTCATTGGACAATATTGGTGATAGATGTATGATTGGGTTGGATGATCTTAGAGATCTTTTCCAACCTTTAGGATTCTATGTTTCTTTAATTCTGTGTTTGTTCTCTTCCAGCTCTGCTTTAACCAAGGCAATTATTTTTGTGACACAGCCACAGGCTCAGCTGGCACCAAACCACGACCCAGAGCTGAGCATCTTCAGAGCCATCAGCAACAATTGGAGCCATGCAGCCTCACTGCTGCCTGCCCTTCCCAATTCCGTAAATCATTCCCTAACAGGATGACAGGGATTACGTCAGTTTAATGATGCTCTCATCATTAGCAAGATCCTATTAACAGTGAAGACTAAAGAATACTCAAATGTAAGCTTGCTAATTTAAATGCAGATAATTCAGGTACCGGTTGAGTGCTTAAACGAAGACTGGCAGTTGGACTGGATGATCTTAGTGGTCTTTTCCAACCTTAATGCCTATATGATTTTGTAATTCTATGATTTCAAAGGCCTTTGTGTTGATAGCATGTACAAAGTCTGGTCAGTTCTCATGAACTGCAAAGGATTGGATCCTTCAGGGTGGCTGTGAGAAATTCAACACAAATTTGTCTGCAGCAGAAAGACCTCCGGTTAAGGAGCAGAGAGATTCTCACACCCATTTAACACATTACCATGCAAGAAGAAGGAAAATGAAAACAGCGGAGACAGAGAGAGAGACCCAAGCACAGCTTTAAAATTTATTATCTCTCATATGGCATTTTTTTTTTCTCTTATGCATGTGACTGGGCTATTTTACCAACCAATTCCAGCATCTTGAAAGCACTCCATGTCACAAGGCAGTGGTCCTGGAGCCCAGGCTGTCAGCTGAACTCTGGAAGTGAATGGGCTTGCATTGGTGGAAAACATTCCTGGAGAAAACATCTCGATAAAAGAAGAAAATGTCCAGAGAGTGACAAATGGCCGTGGTGAGGCCAGAGGAGAGAGGGAGCAAGAAGAATGCAGTGGAAAGGAAATAGAAATGGGAGAAAAAGAAAGGCACATAAAATATATATGTATTTTATATATACATATATATGTCTAATAGAAAGCAGGTAATAAAAATAGGCACCCAGGCATGAGGGATGCAGAAACAGCTGTGGATTTAGACAGATTTATTGCAGAATGGAGTTGGGGAATTTGAAACTTGCAGGAAGGAGAGAATAAGTTGATTTGATGAAATAATTATGAGCAGGAGAATGTGATGGAGAAGGGAAGAGAAGGCTTTACAGCTGGCAGGCAAATGAAAAGGCTGAGCAGATCCTTTGGGAACTGATGGAGATGTTAGCTTCTGTATCTGAGCTCTTCATATGCCTTCATGGCACAAGTGCTCTTCTGCCCAGATGGGCACACGTCTTCCACCAAAATGCTCCTGGCTTTAGCAGCTGTACCAGACAGTGCATGATACTCCACTGGTTACCTGGAGTAAGATGAATCCCTTTTGTCTCTATGCTAAGCCCACCTGCTTTCCAGTGGAAGTGGCACACGCTCACTCCTCTCTCAGTGGCCCTCACTCTCATTTTGTTCTCACTGACTTCAGTTGGTGCTTTGCTGGTTCCTTTGCCAGCTCAGGAGTCTCCTGGTTGTATTTATTCTGTACACAGGTCTGTAAAAAGTGTTTTCAGACTTTTGGAGTACCTGCTGAGTTCTCCCCAGAAGTGAAGGTCTCTCATTTTCTCTAGAGGTACATGGATTTTTGCCCATTTCGAAAGCTTCTTGTTGGTTGGAGCAGCAGTAAATAAGGCTTTACTGACAACACCAGCCCTGTAAGCAATGATGGATTGTCACCATGAGAGTGTAACTTATCAGAGGAAAAAGCTACTATTTCACAATGAAATGCTTCAAAGAGTGACATCTGCAGCTGATCCCATTATAGACAGAGGCTGGCTAAATAATAGAGCTGAACAACATATTAATTGTCAATATTTTTGTCTGTGCCAGGTATTTAAAGCATTTTCTATTCTTACTAATACTAAACTTTCTACTTTTGAACAGCTGTAGAGTCTGATTGGTCTGAAATCAGAAAGCTGCTGCTGAAATTTAGTATCCTGGAGTGTGATTTATTGGTGGAGGTGCTCAAATGTGGAAACTGGGACTTTGATCTTTTCATGAGAAATAGTTTTCCCATCTGCAATCCAGGGGCATTTCTATCAGCTACTTTATAACTACGTAATAGCTGTAAAATATGAAATGAGTCTGAATAACTATTAAGGAGGTGGGATTTTCCTCTAATCAATTAAATTTTGAAAGCCCTCATCCTCCAGCAGCTATTTTAGCACTAGTGCACAAATGGGAATGTTCATGAAAAAAAATAATAAAGACAACACTTTTTTTCCAAGAGCCTTGATGTCGTAATGGATCTTCCTTTACAATTAATTTTAAAAACATGGATTTATGTGTATGTGCTCAGCATCACCAGGACTGAGGATATTCCATCATTTTTTTTCCTCTCCTGAGCTATGTTTAACAACGTCAAAGCAAATCTGCTCTTAGGGGCAAATCTCCTGACACAAGTGGAATCAAAGCCTTTGATCCCTGAACATTCTGTCCCATCAGAACGGCTTCCCCATCCTTGCTTAGTCCCAAAGTGGGAGCTGTGATGGGATGCAGCTGCCACCCCCACATTCATCTCAAAGGTAAACATGAAAGGCCAAGCAGTTGCCTTCCCTTTGTCCACCACTGCTGTCACTCTATCACAGAGCACCAGAGCAGGGGCAAGCAAGTATTCTTGCCAGCAGTTTATGTTAACAGTTAGCTGTGTCTTCTCTCCAGTCCCTACCAATCCCTGCACCCAGCACTGGACTTGGCCACTGAGTAATGCAAGAGCAAGGGAATCTCAGAGGAATCCAAGACAATGTGCTCAAGAGATTAGAAAGGACAGCATGAGTCATTGCAAACCTCGACATTCCCTGGTGGGGCTTTGCATGGTGCTAGGGGTGATGGATGGATGGATGGATGGATGCATGGACGGACAGACGGACGGATGGATGGATGGATGGATGGATGGATGGATGGATGGATGGATGGATGGATGGATGGATGGATGGAGGGTGAGAGAGACAGAAGGTCAGATGAATGGAGGGATGGATGGATGGATGGATGGATGGATGGATGGATGGATGGATGGATGGATGGATGGATGGATGGATGGATGGATGGATGGATGGATGGAGGGTGAGAGAGACAGAAGGTCAGATGAATGGATGGATGGATGGATGGATGGATGGATGGATGGATGGATGGATGGAGGGTGTGAGGGACAGAAGGTCAGATGAATGGAGGGATGGATGGCAGGGTTTTCTGTCACAGAGCAGCTCAAAAGAGCTACTCAGGTGAAACACCAGAAACTACCAGGAAAGACTCCCCTTGGCACCTTGGATTTCTACCCTCCCAGAGCCTCAGGACTTCTTCTCCAGTTCCACATTGTTCTTCTGTTCAGGCTCTCATGTCAGCAGCAGCTCCTCAAAGCTAAATATGCATGTCAAAATGATCAGAGATGCTCTCTGAAGAGTCGGCAGGATTTTTCATTGCTGATTCCCAGCTGCCTTTTCCTGCTAACCTTGCATTCTTGAGAATGTATGTACGGAGAACGTGTTACCCATAGCATCAGCTACTCCCACGGCCAGGAAAATATTTCCTGTGAGTTTCCTTCCTTGCAAAAGCCAAAAATCAGACCAGTTTTTCCCCTTGAATTTTCCAAACACTTTCTGGATTGTTCCTGAGTGCATAGAAAAGCTCACATTCTGTCCTACACCTCACAAAGAGTCTGGAGTGGAAATAGATTGTGATAACTCTGCCATCATCATCTCCACTGTGCAGTCACCACTGCTTTACTCTTGTTTGTGATATTGCGGTTCTCATCGACCTCAACTCAGACAGGAGCTGACAGCTGTAACAGACATACAGAGTAATGATTAATGGCAGGAGGTAAACAACAAATTAGAAGTCCCTGGCAGAGGATTCTCCACTCTTTTTGAGGGAAGGAGCCAGTCACTTTTTTTAAGTTCTTGCAGTGCCCAACAGAAGCTGCACAACAGTGGTTTTCCATCTTTTGTTTCAAGTCTATTTAGCCTCTACTAGAGGAAGCACAGGAGGAATAAGTGTGGGGGCATGGCCAGAGTAGGGCAAAGGGAGCCTGCCCCAGGCAGTGGAACAGAGGAATCTACAGCCCATGAAGACAAACACCACGGATGCTCTGTCCTGCTCCTAAGCCTTGTTCATAAGCATGTCTGTAATCACAGTGATGCCACCACTGCCACTACCTCTCAAACTACAGCCCATTGTTAATTACTTTTCATTAGCAACAATATTATCATGACTATTATAGGATGAACATGTATGATTAATTCTTAACTTTCTTAATTAAATACTTAATGATATTAATGAATTAAAGTGGGCCACTAATTCACAAGCACTTATGGAATCACAGAATCATATTGTTTGAGTTGGAAGGAACCCTGAAAGGCCATCTGGTCCAACTCCCCTGCAGTGAACAGGGACACTTTCACCTCCATCCAGTGCTCAGAGCCCCATCCAGCCTGATCTCGAGTGTCTCCAGTTATGGAGCATCCACCACCTCTCTGGGCAATCTGTGCCAGTGCCTCACATCCAGCTTGCCATCCACCAGTACCCCTATCCACCAGGGACCTGCAGTACCCCTGTCTGTGTGATACAGGAGTTGTGCAGGAGATCTCCAGCATCCTGGAGCTGGTGTTGGGAGGTCAGGAGAGACACACAAAGGCATCAGAGCAGTAAGACCTGTGTGTGTTTGTGTGCGCAGGCAGCTGTGTCTCATGCACGATGCCCAAACCTGGAGGTGAAACTTCACATCTTGAAGATACCAAAGAGAAAAGAAGATAATGGAAATCAGTCTGGCCATATTATCATCACCTTTTCCTGCCTTCTCTTTGCACATTGCACAGGAATTTGGGTGACATGGCTTAATGGGCATGGTGGTGATGGGTCAGTGGTCGGACTTGATGATCTTAATGATTTTACAGTTCTATGAATTTGGTTCATTTAGGCTAAATGGCAATCATCCAACACCTGCTGAAAAGTGAGAGCTGACTCACCTTTGCAACTCTTCAACATCAGATTTCCATGCTGCCAGCACCAATCTGGGGATCATGTCGTACACACCTGAGTGCTTGGGCTGCCCCCTGAGCTGTTCTTGCATTGATTTCTGTTGTAGTATTGTACAAAATGCCATGCTGAGACATGGTGGCTGAAAACAGCAGGCTATTTCTTTTACAGTTATATGAAAGGGAGTGACCTGCTTGCCCCGAGTGCTGATGGATTTAACTCTGCAGCCTGTATGATAAGGTAGCTGTTGACAACTGACCTCAGCACAGGGCTCAGGCTCACACATCTGTACATGCAATAAAAGCCCTCAACAGCTTTGCATCTGCAGCTTTCACTGCCTCTGTCAGATGATGATGCTTTTTTATCATGCAGTGAAAGCAAAACATTAATGCTACATGGAAATAATTCTCATGGGAGAGAATTTCCTAAAGGGTTACTAGATGCAGAAACAGCACTTCTGGCAGTTTGTGAGAAGGGGGCTGGCATGCAGGGCAAAGCCACTCTTTGTCCTCTTATACTCTTCTCCAGACTCTCGCTCCCTTAGTACCAATCCCTCAGCTCTAGTTCCTTTGCTGTAAGAAAAACCAAGATCTTCACCTCCCACTGTCTTGAATAGGTGTCATTTTGTGAAACGCATCAGCTTGCACCAACCCATCCAATTCCTTTGAAGTCAATGTGACTTCAGGGTGCAAGGAGCCACCCCAGGGCATGGCTGTTCTCCTCTTTCATGTACATGCAATGCACAAACCGCAGTGTGCTGCAGACTGGGAAGTGCACCGAGACAAAAAGCACCATTGTATATGAGTTGGTGTCAATTAACTCGAGGAACGTTTTGAATAAATTAAATTATGCTGCAATCTGAAGCTAAACTGATCCTTAATTAAAAGATAAGATATATTTTTAATCCTCGGATGATTTAAAGAAAAGAATAATGAAGTATGGGAATCAGAGTCACCTTCCTCAATGGTTGAGCAGTTTCACAGCCCTGAGCAATGCAGTGTGACTTCAAAGCTGTCCCCTGCTACAGCCCTGCCCTGAGCAGAGGATTGGACAAGGTGACCTCCAGGGACATCTTCCAACCCAAATCGTTACATGATTCTCAGCTATGCTGTTCTCAGCTTTTGGATGCTGAAAGATCAAGATTTGGTTTGGAGACTGGTTGGCGTGCAAGTGTAATAATGAAGGATCATAGAATATAGATTCACCTGAATTGGAAGTCACCATTAAAGGCTATCTGGTCCAGCTTCCCTGCAATGAACAGGAACATCTACAACTCCATCGGTGCATCAGGAAGATGTTTATAAGGGTAATGAAGCACTGGCACAGGCTGTCCAGAGAGGTGATAGGTGCCCTGTCCCCAGACACACTCAAGGTCAGGCTGGACGGGGGTGTGAGCACCCGATGGAGCTGTGGGTTCTCTGTTCATTGCAGGGGGGTTGGACCAGATGGCCTTTAAGGCTCCCTTCCAACTCAAACGATTCAATGCTTCTATGATTTGTCTCGTTGTTGACCAGGGGATGCGCCCTGCCTGGAGCTCCTATAGCACAAAGGGATAACTTATGGTTAAATAACGCACTGTAAGTGAGCATAAATCACTACAAAAAGCCTGGAAGGAAAGGCTTACATAGGCACAATCTAGCCCATGGGAAGCAGTGGTTTTTGAGGCTAGGAGGAACGACATAAAATATCAAGCCTGATACTTTCTTATAATGATTTAGTGGCACTGTAACCCCATTCACTTCACCTGAGCAACTCCCCCTTTATGCCAGTTACAGGAGAGAAGAATAAGGCTGAACAGAGTCCTTTTCCCTCAGCAGCCCTGATGCAGCCCGTCTTTTTGTTGACTCCGACTCCTACCTTTTTCCTCCATTATTAAAATGATTCTTTCCATCCAGTGCCTTTCATAGGCTGTTCTGCTGCAGTACAATAAAGCACATATTTTAAAACGTCACCACAAATCCTAAAGCTCTGCAGCTGGGTCTGATCCTTTGCTCAGAGCACAGAGCAGAGGAAGCCGAAGCACCCTTGTTGTCAGCAGAGCTGCTCCCTAAGGCCATTACTTTTCCCAACAGCAAATCATGATGTAGTTGGTGGAATGTCATAGAATCATAGAATGGCTTGGGTGGGAAGGGACCTCAAGGATCATGAAGCTCCAAACCCCCTGCTGCAAGCAGGCCCACCAACCTCCATATCCAATACTAGACCAGGCTGCCCAGGGCCCCATCCAACCTGGCCTTGAACACCTCCAGGGATGGACGGGGCATCCACAGCCTTTCTGTGCAAACCATGTCCTATTATATCCTAAGAGCACAGTTATTTTGTACATTTATTGCTCTCAGGTCTCAAAGCTGTTGCAATAAATAAGTTCAGCCATTCAAGAGGTTGTGTTTTCTCCTTTGCAACACAATATTTTTGTGCACTTTTATTTAAACATGTATTTTCCCTGATCAGTAAGGCCTTTATGAGCATACTCATAGAAAGAATCAGGGCAGACATTCGAAGATAAAGCTGTACCAGCCCAAACATGAAAGTTTTCATTTTTAGACTTCTACTCCGAATATCAAAATTCACCCTGTCTTCTCACAGATACGGCGAAAAATTTCCCTTTCGTTCGGTGTCTCAGAATTTCCAAAAGGAAAATCACAAAACCAGCCCAAGAATTCATAAGGAACATATTATATACTGCTCTCCTCCTGTGAATGCCATACATTCAGGGTAATTGCTTGCTTCTATAGTTCTGTGGGTAAAAGAAATAATAAAGAAAACTACTGCAGTAGTCTGCGTGCATTTGATTTTAACTGGAGTCTGGCCTGAGAAAAGGCTGAAGGATTATAATTTTAACATCACTTAATTTCTTTAGATTATTTTGACATGAGCCTGTGTGTTTTGCAGCTGTGTGTTCAGTTTTGTGGTTGAAGCCTGGGGCTGGGAGTGGGAGCAAGAAGCCCAAACCCTGTTGTTGTATCGCCATTTATTTCCTGGGTGGTCCTGGAGAAAACCACCTGGAATTCCTTGCTGGATGTCTGGGTAATGCTGCTCCCCATGGAGCAGGACCAGGCTGGAGCTGGAAGTGCTGTGAAATGACCCATCTGCAGGACGGGGGTGAATGTGGGGGGCAAAGCATTCAGCTCTGGGTTGAGAGGATCTGGGGGTTGTGGTAAAAGCACACACCAAAGAGATGGTGGAGTGGTTGATGGTCATGGATCTCTTGCAGAGCCAGGCATCCACGCTGGGCTGGAGGTATATTCATTGGTTGCTCCAAAAGTAGTGCTTCCTTTTTATTTCCAATGGAAATGACAGCAGATACAAAGAACACAGTAGCACAGTTTGATGGAGCAAATTCTCAGCTATAAAATATTATTTTTCCACATGGTCACAACCATTAGCCTATTCACATGGATCAGTTGATTAGTATGCTCTTCATTTAGTGGTGTGACAGCTGTGCGTGGCCAACCTGAATGTGCCCTGTCATTCACATTGCTTTTGCCACTGCTGAAATGCATCATTCACCACCTCACTGCACTCACATGCACTGTTTGGCCTCCATAACCTTCAGCAAGTGTAAATGAATGTTGGTGGGTGCCATTTTTTCTGTATGGAAGAATTCAATTGCAAACCTTTGTTTCATGGGCACATCCTTGTGAGACGCCATTTTGTCAGACTGCCCCTCTGCTGTCAGCTGTCTCACAGCAACAGAATTTGGATATTGGGATATTGGTGGGATATTGGCTCTACTGCCATTCCACCAACATCCTCCTCTGACATTGTGGGCTAACATAATAAAATAGAAAGCATTACTTTTGGAGCAGTCCTCATAGAAAGGAACCTCAGAATGCACCTCCACTGGCAAAGACTTCAGGATGATCCTGAAAGGATTCATTTCCCCTAATTTTAGCTGTCTGAAAACATCCCAGCAAGTCATTTACGACAACCTCTACGAGTACTATATATGCTTATGCGTATTTTCTCTGCTTTTTTGATTTTTTTTTTTGGTCCTGCAGCTAAATATAATTACAGAACTCTTGTCCTTACACCCAGCCCAGTGGATATGCACAATTGTCCCACTGGGGACATTCCCTGCTGCCTTCTGAGCCATGCCCAAGATCTACTTGGGATATGGTAATGACACAGACCAGAGCCACACCACGAATGGGATCTAAATTCCAGCAGCATTTATTGGCACTATGTAATGACAGCATCTCAGAAGACACCTTATTGCTCTCTCCAACCCCCTGAGAGGAGGTTGTGGTGAGGTGGGGGTTGGTCTCTGCTCCCAGGTAACAGTCATAGGATGACAGGTGATGTCCTTAAGTTGTGCCAGGAAAGGTTCACATTGAATATTTGAAGCAATTTCTTCTCAGAAAGAGTAGTGATGCAGTGGCACAGGCTGCCCAGGGAGGTGGTGGAGTCACCATCACTGGAGATGTTCCAGAACCATGGAGATGTGGCACTGAGGGACGTGGTCAGTGGGAATGGTAGGGGTTGGTTGGGTTGGACTTCGTGATCTCAGTGGTCTTTTCCAGCCTTTATGATTCTAGGGTAAAGACCCTGAGGCAGGGACACAGCAAGTGTTGGCTGCACCCAAGAGTGACCTTGCAGGGCTTTGCAGCCATCCCAGCAGTGCCATGCCCAGGGATGCCAGGATTGCCATTCTGGGAGCCAGCAATTGGGAGAGCCCTGCATGTTGTGCTGCCTTCCCTCCTGCCTCACCTCCCCAGGCATTGTATACCCCTCAAGTCTTTCCCCTACTAAGACAATTAAGGGCATAGGAGAAACTACATTAATTCTGTCGGGGCTGTTGCATCTCTTCTATCATCAATTCTTGCTCCCCTACTTGCTCCACATGTGTAATTACAGCAAGTTTGTCTGCTAAGGGATGAAGCACCTTGCTTTTCAGGACCAGCTTCAGCTGTTCTGTCAGAGCTCACAGTGCCTCTCATTCACTGCAAGAAGTTCCTTCTTGCACACACACACATGTTCAAATCCCCCGTCAGCACCCTTGTGATGCTGCAACTCCAAAGGGCTACAAATCCATCGTGGCTGTGCCAAGTTACCCACTGACCTCCCCTACCAGCCCTGCACCTTGGGTACTGAGTGACATCTGTACCATTTTTTAATGCTGCCATCATAGTTGCCGTGGTGGCCCTAAAACACACCCCATGCCACTCTCATTCTGAGCACCAGCAGTATTAAAAGGAGGGGCATGAAACAAAGCAGCATCACAGAGCGCAAGGACACAAGCCTTTCCATCCTCTGCTAAAGAAAAGATGAGCCTCATCAAACCCAGCATCTTTGTGTAAGCTCAATTTGTCCTTGGGCAGCAGATAGCTCAAAGACAAGAGGCACATCTGGTAAGGAGAGGAGAAATGTGCTGCTCACATTCACAGGCTGTCAGTACTGCCCTTGCTCCAGGGACCCAGACAGGCTCAGCCACACTGCTGGGTCACCACCTGAAGATCAGGAAGGACCACAGCTGGGTGAACATTTCAAGGTCTTAGAAGCAGATGCCGCCATCCAGAAGGGCACTGGGTGCTGATTTACGCCTTGTGAGTGATGGCAATCCACCCAACAGCTGTGATTGCCTGTTCCACACTTGCCTGCCTTTCAGGACTCTGCTCTCCTGCTGTATTTATGGCACTCCAAACAGGCAGTACTTCATCAAACCTGGCTTTGGGTCAACAACACTTTCCCTTCTGTTTTACTCTCCTGTCTCAGGTTCAAGGGTGCAAAGTGTCAGAATGTAAAGAGCTACTGAGGGCTAGCAGAGCCATGGTTGCTGGTTTGTTTGTTTGTTTGTTTGTTTAATTTCATTATTTTATTGCAGCACGTTCCTCACAAATGCAAGATTATATATTCATACTTTTTTTCATTGCAGCTACATCTGCTTGTGCTTAATGTTTTCAATAGGATGAGAGGGAATGGCCTCAAGTTGCACCAGGGGAGGTTCAGGTTGGATATTAGGAAAAATACCTTCTCAAAAAGAGTGGCATTGCACTGGAAAAGGCTGCCCAGGAAGGTGGTGCTGTCACTGCCCAAGAAATGTGGAGATGTGGCACTGAGGGACATGGTTTAGAGGGTAATACTGGTGATAGGTGGACAGCTGGGCTAGACGATCTCGGAGGTCTTTTCCAACCTTAATGATTCAATGATTCTAAAGGCCGTCTAAGCCTGAACAGGAAGACCAAGGTTAAGGGTCATATGAAAAGTGATCTCTCCACCTAAACCAGCAGTCTCAGGAGTCTGTAGAAATAAAAGTTGCAGTGATGACATGGAAACATCATCAGTCCAAAACCAGTGCTAAAACCAGGACCATCAAACAGTCCTAAAAGTCAGCAATTTGGAGAAAAAAGATATTCATTCTCCTAAGAGGATTTTCATTGCATGAAATTTCAGGTTCAGATGATGTGAATGCATCTCCCATAGATATGGCATCAGGTCAGATCAGGGCTGAATTCCAGTTGGCTTTTGTGACCGTGCTCTCATAAATATGAAATGAGCAACAATTGCTGGAAATGCTGTGGTTGCTTCTGACAACAACTTTGGGTTTTACCAGAGAGTGGTTATTGATCCCAGTACTTAATAACCTGATGAATATCCTTCAGAAACCAATAATATCTCCCACATTATCTCCCAGTCGATTAATCTGTAAGTTACTGGTGATTATTTCCATAATTTTGGAGTTGGATCTATTTTATTGTCTTTTTTTTTTTTTAAAGTAAATATATCATGACAGCTTATTTTCATTAACAAATACTGAAGATCTATTAATGGGAGTGAGTGCTATGGCTTGTTCAATTGAAACAAGTTCTCAAAGTCTTTGCTGAACCAAAGCCTAGAGCTCTCCCAACACATCTTTATTGCATTTTTTCTTTTTTTATTCTTCTTTTTTTTTTTCACTCGCCTTCAATAGTTACAACATCCTCAGGGCAGAGGTTGCTCGATGTGAGTTTCGGCTGTGAGGTTGTGGCTGCTGTGCTGCCAACAGGATATAGCCTTGCGATGAGGCACAGCTCTGTGTGCTGCAATAGGAGCTACCAGCGCTTAATGCATCTGATCCTGAACCGTGCAGAACAAGAACATTGCATTCCTTTGCCTTCCATTCACTCATTTCACCACAAGGGCTATTTGACTGTGGGTGTAAAAGATTAACATCTACTGTGGCAGAGCCAGACCCTGACTGGAGATAATTATGCAGGAGGTATCTCATCCTCCCTGGGGTCACTATTCTACCAAGTGCTTTTACTCAGCCTGCCAGTTTTAGGGGGAGATAAGCTTGCTTGAACATGCCCCCAGCACTGCAGAGCTGTTAATACTGAGTAGGTCTGGCTGCTCATTTCCTCTTCTACCTACTATCTTCTGTGCTCTTGACAATGAGCAGACATACATGCCTCCTACTTCGAAAACTGGAGTGAGGATGTTCCTGCTGACTCATAACTGAAAACTCCAGGAAAAGCTCAGCCATTAAAGCACAGTTTGGAGAGTGATAAGCCAAATCAAGTTTCTGCCATCTCCAGCAGTTGTTGGTTAAGTAGGAGATGAAGACAATACTGATTAAGCCTAATGGAATACGCTTTGGTCTTGTTCCCTTTACCAAGTCCACATAGGGAAGTAAAGAATATATTCAGGTCTCTGCAATAAAAGGGTGAGATTCATCTTGCCTAACCTTTACACGGTAGATACCTACAGCTGCACTCCAGGCTCTCTTTAAAGCCACTGGTAGGAAGATGTTAGATTTATCTGACCTACTTTAAAAATCAAATTGAAATCGTGTTCCAATAGTTCCCGCTGCTCTCCACTTTCATAAGCAGAGTCCCGAGAACAGCCCAGAGGCAGAAGCTCACCTTTTGCTTTGGCTCTTGTGTTCCCCTCTCTCGGTGAGACGTAGGCTGTGCTCACATGTTACCTTCTGGCATCTGAGGTGCAGCAGGTGATGGGATTCAGCTATGTGAAGGTGAGGATATGTGATTTCTTCCTCAGTTACTGAAGAACAAGGAAAAATATTTCCCAACTAAGACCATCTGTTCCTTGAGGATTTGAGCTTTTTATTGCTTTGTTTGTTCACTGATCAAGAAGACCAGCAGGAGAGGTATTGGGTTGGGTGGCTCTACTATCCCAATCAGTGACCGGACAGACCAAGAGCAGAAAACTTTACACGTGCAAAGTTCTCCTAAAGACAACCTAAAATCTCATGGACCAACATTTTGGTCTGAAGATAATAAAGAATAGATTGTTCTGCTGCCTTTTATGGAGGAAAAAAGCCTTCGTCCTTTGGTCTATGCTGAAAGGCATCTGAATTTTCTGCAACTAGAGGCAGAAAAAAAAAAGTACAGATGAAAGACATATCAGCCAACTTTCAGGAAGCTCCCCCGAACCATGACACGTTCCAGTCACCAGAGGTACAAATAGAAATGTAGAAGCTGTGGTGTGAAATCGTAGGACCTTGTTTATTCTGCACTTCCTGTCTGAAAAGTGTCTTGGTGTGTATCTGAACTGCCGACTTGGCATTGCGAAGAAGAACGCATTTCAACTCATTTTTATGCCTTTCTAATGCAGATGCAGCTGAACTATACTACTGATTCATGTATACACCTCTTTTCCATATAGATGATGACTGCGTCAAAAAAGCCAGTGCTCTGAAATAGCACACAGTGAAATACCACAGCAATTCTCATTGGAAGTCTGTAGTGGGAGAGAAATTTCCAAAAATGAAGGGCAAGGTTCCTAATCCATAGCAGCTTTTTGCCAGCAAGATGTGGGAGAGAAGAAACAGGATGCATCCTGCATGAATCATCACTGTAACCACCCTGGATTTATTAGCTGAAATAATGAGGAACACCGAAAATGATTAAAACCTCAAAATGTCTGGTGGAAGACATCTTCTCAAGGTCTGACTCTCGTGAGCTATTGCCATAGACTTCCTGTTGATAGTAAAGCAGCCAGGACTAAAAGAGCCAAGCTTTCAAGACCAAATAATTTATTAAACAAAAAAAAAAAAGAAAAGAGAGACGTTTGTCATCAGTGTCATCTCAGAAAGAGATAAATACATCCCCAGCACCTTTCCAAAAAACACTGCTTGAGATTCTGGTAGCTGGGGACTACAGGCTGAAAGGATGAGGAACACATGAATCTGTGGAGTGATTTAGGAGGAAGGAGCAGGACTTTCCTTGCTCTTTAAGCCATAAACAGCTTCTTTGCTCTGTATTTTACAAGTTCATTTTTAAGGTTGGACCAGTAGATTCCACCAAAATGCAGCTCATGGCTAACATGGACCCCAAATAAAAATATTTGCTTTACCTGAAGGGTAGTCCTGGTTCTGCAGTGCTCTCCTTGGCAGCTGGCTCCTGGATGGAAGCCATTTCCCAGGATGCTGATTTCCTTTGCTATTCTCTGTGAATACCCTTCATTTCTTTCCTCAGGCTCCCCCTATTCCTGCCCTTAACTTCCTCATTCTCCATGGTCCCCCAGTGCTTCCTACTGCAGTGGTTTAACACCACGAGCTTCCTCTGGGGTCACAGCTCACAATCACTGTGTTGCCCTCCATTTGCCATGTCCTGGCCTTTGTTTCTGCCCTTATTCATCCCAAATTTGAGTTGAGAGATTTGGGGTCTCAATGGAGCAGGATACCATGGTACCCCTAGGTAATAAATGCAGCAGAGTGAATGAAGGTCTTGAGCATCTCTTCAGTGCAGGAGCATCCCCTGGAACAAGCTGGAGGAAAAGCTTCACTTAGCATCACTTCAACAACTCAACATAAGAAGCAAAGCATAAAAACAGGCATATAGCTCTCACCTCTGCAAAGTCTGGAAATGATGGGCATGAATTTACCAGAGTGAGAAGTCCTAGACATCCATACTGGAAGGAACGTTGGGAGATCAGTGGTCTCTCTGACATCTGTGTGGTTTGCCCTGCTGCTCTGCTCTATTGCAGGCTCTCCCTGCGTTCCGCAGCGTTCAGCTGAGGAGGCTGAATACCTCGCTATTTCTAAAGATAAATGTTAATCTGATTAATTGCCAGTACTCCAGGAATGGTGCCAGGGCTAAAAAGTATCTACTAAGAAACTACCAAGAAATACTGTTAAACAGGATCTAGGCAAAAAGCCAGACAAAAATTTATGATGCTTATCTCTGCAATAATAATTTCATGGTGGTTAACCAAGGAGCAGAACAAAGGTCATCGGTTTCGTATCAGCTGGAGTTTGTGCAATTCTTTGTTTTCTTTTGTGTGCTTGCCCTGCAAGTTTGATGCAGAAGACCCTAGAAATGAATGGAAAAGCCTGTCAGTTCAGAGTGGGCAATTTGCATCTCATTCTTTGCTCAAGACCAAAGAAAAGCTCAAACCAGAAGCCTTCCCAATACTGCTCAAAACCCAACCCAGCTCCTAATGCAGGGTTAGCAGCTTTCACCTCATTTCATTCAATAAGTTATCCATAGGACAGGTATGATGAACATCCATGTTACTGAAACCCCATGGATTAACATAGTCACGAGAGGCTATCTAATAATTTTGCTCTTGTGCAAATAAACATGAGACTCAACCTCATCTGAGGTTTTTCTGCTTTCCAGCAGGAAGAGGGACAAACAAGAGACCCTTGGAGACCTCTGAAAATAAATAAAAGGAGAAGAGGCTCTTTCTTACTGCTGTTTTCTCTTATTATGGTAGAAATAATTCTAGAGAAAATATACACTTTGCTTCTTGACACAGCTGCCAAGACTCTCAGTTTTACAGAGAGGATTGGGTTTCAGAATCTTTCCAAACCAGCCCCCACAAAATTAATTGACCATCCAGGAATCGTGGCTTTGGATGTTATTTATTTTGAAGGTAGAATTCTGATCCCAGCGACTGTAGAGAAAACCTTGAGAAGGCAATCTTTCTGACTCAGAGGGTGGGATTTGGCTGCCCACGCACAGAGCCTGGTGCCATCCAAGATGCCCTTGTGCATCTGAAGCATCCCACAGGCCTGGCAAAGTGACACATCTGAGGGGAGATGAGTGCCTTTCAGAAGGAAGAGCTGGAGTCTGGGAGCTTCTAACATCCAGCTTGGCTCAAAGAAACTGTGTTTGGACAGCTGAATCAAGTCCTAACACACACGTATAGCACACGTATCAGCAAATCTATCAGTCACTCAATCAATCACAAGAGATATTCCCAAATCTTCAGATTTCACGTCGGTTCTGGAGGCAATTTAAGGACTATTTTTCAATGCTCAGGACTGTGTTAGAAACACTCTATTTGCTTCACTGACACTTCCAAGCATACTGAAGCATTCATCTGGCCCGGGCTCTATGGTCCCCACCCTGTCTCTAACGTCCTCTTCTCCATCCTCTGTCCTTCTGGGGCTCCAGCACAGCCATGGGATTCATGGTTCCCTGTCTGATCTCCAGGCTGCAAGAGAAATACATACATATATTTATTTATTTATGTTTCCCAAAAGAGAGATGTGCAAAATGCAGGAGGCAAAGACTTTCCACGAGGCCAAGGGGAAAGAGCTGTGACATGGTTTATAGAGCCCAGAGGGGCAATAGAAGGGGCTGGCATGTGAACCATCAGCAGCTCTGGGGCAGCATTACCTCAGAAAGTCAGAGCTTTCACGGAAAAGCAGGATATTTTTAGGTTACTGAGTGTATTTAAATATCTTGGAGTACATTAAAATTATAGTAATTATCCCACCTTCTCATGTGGGATTCTGGGAGGTGATAGATTGGTGGATTGTGCTGGTGGAGTCATCCTCAGCGAGGTCCTTCTGCAAAGCAGAATGATTTTCTTTCCATATTTTACAGCTGCAGCATTCCTGGCCCATTAATACTTGACGATTGAATGCTGGGATCTGCTCACATTGCACCCTCCCTCTGCAGGGCTGCTTCTTGCAGCACCCTGGAGCAGAGGCAAACTCCTGCAAAACAAAAATGCATTCACACACGCCTGGAGTTATGAGCTTGCACATGCTGGTGAGACTGATGGTCTCTTCACAGCAATGTTTAACTTCTGAATCATTTCTTCTTGCTCCTGTATGACAATGCAGGTGAACATTACAACTCCCAGGAAAAAAATAAAAAAGAAAGCAAGAACAAAACAAAGAGTTGAATGCTGCAATCCTTTTTGTCTTTACAAAGAAGTCTTTTCCCTTATAAACAGTCATTAACAAATTCCGAGTTATCTGTGGTTTCGACTTCATATTAAAAAGCTGGTGCCTCAGATCTCTGCCCTTCTTCCAACTTCTTTTCATCAAAATGAGGATTTTATCAGATCTGTAGGAAGGGTTCTTGTCTGTAGTTGATGGATCAAAGTCAGGGCAGAATCTCCTTTTGTTGGAGTAACTCATGGTTCTGCCAAGCCTTGAATTGTTCCTGAGCCTTGGAGATCAAAAACTGCTCATTGTCAGCTGGGAGGACTTCCAACCCAGTGTCACCTTGGAAGTAGCCCCACACCCCTGTCATCATGGAGGATCATAGAATCATAGAATCACCAAGGTTGGAACAGATCTTCAAAATCATCCAGTCCAACCATCCACCTACCACTGATATTTCCCCACTAAATTGTGTCCCTCAGTACAATATCTGAACGTTTCTTTGAGCACCTCCAGGGATGGTGACTCAATCACCTCCCTGGGCAGCCCATTCCAGTGCCTGATCACTTTTTCAGACTTTTTCAGACTGATTTCCTAGTAACCTGAACCTCCCCTGGTGCAACTTGAGGTCCCTCTTATCTTATTGCTGTTACCTGGGAGAAGAAGCCGAGCACTCGCCTCACTAGAACCTCCTTTCAGGGAGTTGTCAAAAGCAATAAGGTCTCCCCTAAGCCTTCTTTTCTGCATTCTGAACAGTCCCAGATGGATCTCCAGCCCAGTGTCAGCTTGGAAGTCCCAAACATCCCAGTGTCACCTTGGATCACCTCCAGCCCAGCATCACCTGGGAGTTCCTACAAAGCCATGACGACAGGATCTTCAGAGCCTCGTGGGGTGTGATCCCTCCACTGAGAGCCCAGATAAGAAAAAGGAGAAACTAATAGACATGCTTTGGTGGAAGCAAGAAATTCCCAGCACAGCAAACCCAGAGGAGGAGATCTGGGCTGCCACATTGTCCCAGGACAGCATCCCCATCTGCACAGGCTGCAGTTCACTGCTCCTCGTCCATCTCAGACTGAGAAGCCTCCATCACTTTCCTCAGACCCTGCCTGCATCTGAACATTCCCTGCCTAACACCCATGTTCTCTGGCCCATTCCCAGTTCTTCCAGCATCATGTTCTTGATTATTTACTCCCTTAAAATGCTGCAGAAAAATGCTGCTTTTCCTGAATACTAACAAAGAAAAAAAATCCCTTCCTAGTCTGTGTGTTTTCCTCTTTTTGAAGATCTCCATTACCGCTGAAAAGCTCTGTGACCCTTGGAGATATTTGATCCCAGTGACCTCTGATGCTTGGGACACTGATACGATCCCACCCTGAGTTTATTCTTGAACAGAGCTCACATATCTATCTATCCTTTTATCCATACATAAAACGATTGTCCCCTTTATCTCTCTCATTCCAGTGCTATCTGATCAATTTTTGTCTTTCCTTACACTTCTTTCATCAAATTAATATCCTTTCCCCGAGGGAAATCTCCCGGATTTTCTCCTTTTACACCCTGTCATGTCCCCCTCCAACTTCCCTTCTCCAGACCCGATCCCCTTCTCTCCACACTGCCAATTCACAGTTGTGTTACGTATTCAGCATAACATATATATTTAAATGGGATGATTTCCAGTAATGTAAACAGTCTGGCCCATTAATTTCAATGGTGGAGCTGACAGCTCGGGGCTGGTGTTTCATAGCCTGGTGACACATGAGTGCAGCTGCTTGAACTCGACGGGTAACTGTTTCCAGCACCGAGCTGCACATCTGCAGGAGGAAGGAAATACTTTCTGTAACACTGGAAAAAAATAAAGCCGCCTAGATTTCCCTCCCCCCTCACCCCCAGATGATGATGTTCATCATTCAAATGTTTCAGCTGAGTGGGTGTTTAATTCAAAGTTGGATAGGGGACATTTATGATGTGTTGCTCACGCTGCTGTTGATTCTTTGTTCCAGGTGTTGCACTGCTGAGGTCTTCTCCAAAATCCCTCCACTCTGTGCCCAGCAATATGAGTAGCCCCAATACTTTTGGAGCAGTTGCCTAATTAAAGGATTGATTTCTCTTCAAGGAGGCTGCAGCATGGAGTTAGACCGTCCTTCTTGCACTGTTACTGAAAGGAGGTTGTAGTGAGGTGGGGTCAGCCTCTTCTCCCAGGGAACAGTGACAGGACAAGAGGTGATGGCCTTAAGTTGTGCCAGGGGAGGTTCAGGTTGGATATTGGGAAAAATTTATTCTCCAGAAGAGTGGTGATGAAGTGGCACAGGCTGCCCAGGGAGTGGTGGAGTCACCATCCCTGGAGGTGGAGCTAAGGGACGTGCTCAGTGGGCACAGTTTGGGTGGGTTGGGGCTGGACTTGGGATCGTAGTGGTCTTTTCCAACCATGATGATTGTGTGATTCTGTGACTGACAAACGACAGCAGAGGAGAACAAACAGCAAGATTTCTCTGATGGGACGAACTTACTAGGCAACCACTAACCTGCCAAGCAAGGGCTGGGTCACAATCAGGGACACCAGCTTTGCTGATGGGATCCAGAAGACGAAGTTAGCAAAACACCAGGATTGACTCAGACTTTTCAGTTGCTCGAGGAAAATGTGTGATTAACACCAGGAACCCCTCCAACTTCTTTTTTTTTCCTCAAAGTAACTCAGTATCTTCTCTGTAGATATTCAAGACCCAACTGGACACTTTCCTGCTCAACTTACTGCAGGGAATCTGCTTTTAGCAGATGGTTGGACTCGATGATCTCCAGAAGTCCCTTCCAACCTCTATGGCTATGTGATTCTATGAGTTATCCAGACAGACTGAGGTACCTGTAGGACATCATTTGTGCTGCTGTCTGTTGGCAGGCCATGCCCCCATGTGTCACCCCATGTGGGACCTTCTCTTGGAAAGAGGAATGTATGAAGATAATCTCAAGCTCAAACTGGAGTGGATATGGAAGCACAGTGGGACAGGAAGAGAAAAGAAGTCTGCTGGATTACATGCCAAAGCCAAAGCAACAATTTTCAGTCTCCAGTGTTGTTTTTTTCTTAATCTTTCTGAGCAAAATTCAGATACTGAGGAGAACAAACTACCACTGCTTAAATAATTCTTGCTGAAGGATGCCTAGCTATGTCTGGAAAGAGAGAATGTACTGGGACCTAAACATGTCCCAACAAAGTGTTGCCAGAAAGTGTACTCCTACCTCCATGACATCCTCTCATCCCTGTCCTTTGGGTGTTGTTCTTTGATCCTTTGAAGATCCTTTGAAGATCCTTTGAGATATGTTCTTTGAAAACTTATTCTAGTCTTCTTTTAATGTGCTGGGCAGTCTGGTTCTTTTCTGTCTCGTTAGTCCACTGTTCTACCAGCCTGTCATCCCTTCTTGAAGGACCTGAGGAAGGTAGGAATCCATACTAAGTTGGTTTGGGAGGACCACAGACACTATGTCCCTTCCATAATAAAATGCATCTTAAAAAAAAAACACAAACAAACCAAACCTTCTTTCTGAAGCGCGTTGAAAAGGCAATAGCAGGCAACATTGTCCTGTAATTGATTAACCAAACTCAGAGAGCCATTCAACTGATCCAGAGTACATACTTGCATTCAACACTATGGTCAGTTATTGCACCTTGTGACTTACTGAAACATGGACAAGAATTTGCCCTTCCCCGTAGCTCACTGAATTTCTTTTCAACACATTACTTGTTGTCTCCAGGCTCAGAAGTTTGTTTCTGAGAAGCACAGATTTTCCAGAAGAAACTCATAGCTGTTTTGTGGAGTTCATTTTGCCAAACTCTTCATTAACAGCTTAATGGATCCATGTCCAACTTTCTTCTGGAGGTGTTTCAGGGTGGGAATGAAATGGTTCTTGTGTATGGTTGTGTCTCACAATTGGCTTGGGGCTGAAATGATGCAATGACAGCTTGTAATGGTGATGAACTGAGGCCTCCATTGACTGTAATGAGATCCCAGACTAACTTAGATGGAGGCTACAGCTATTAAGCACCACCTAGGTGGGCTGAAGCTTGCTGCCCTTTGATTTGCAGTTCCAAGGTGTCCACTTCTGTAATTCTGGAGCCATATGACAAGAATCAGAATCCTGTCCTCTCATCTGAGCCTCTAATTTTGAGCCCACAAGTGTGAATGACTGCCAGTGCATCTCCCCACTGCAGTGCTTTTCCCAGATGGACTCGCTGTCTACAATTGTTTAGACAAGATCAGATGACTCATACTCCATTCCTTCCCATTAAAGAAGCCTGCCATGATTGGTCCTTTTGGAGAATTTATGCTTTGGACACCTGAAGGCTGGTGAACCCTAAACCAGGAAATGAAGAGAAACTGCATCACTGTCAGACCTAAGAGGTGAGAATAGCTGCTTTCTTCCTCATCCTAACTTTCAACTACTTTGCGCTTGTTTGTTTCTTTGCAGAGAAATAAAATAAATGCATATCTGCTCCCTTGTTTGTCTCTGACTTTAAACAGGACTCTGAAAGACAGTGGGAAAAGATTTAGGCTGCCTTAAAGTTCAGACTACATGGAAAATTGTTTATTTGCCTGCTTATATCCTGTAATAAAAAATACACAAACAAAACCCTCCTCCTTCCCCTATTAAATCCTTGAATTTATGTGCATAGCTGGTTTATATAATCCTCAGCTCAGCGTGTTTAGAGCATGCATGTTGTCTGAACAATCTGCAAGCAGTAGAAGAGCTCCAACAGCAGAAAAAAGTTCTAGTGCCCCATTATTGCAAAGAGGAAACTGAGGCACCCATGGACCCAGCAGGATTCAGGTCCAGAGGAGCAAGTCTTTGGTAGATTTTAATTTTGGAATGCTAAAGTGCAGGGATTGTGTCCTGCCTTACAAAGGTCTTGCCTATGGCATATTGTTTCTCTATGTACTCTCCTTTTGCCCAGAAAGACAGTTTGTTGGGTAAGTGAACTCTCTTCTTACAATTTGCACCCAACGCTGGGCAATGGGATCTCTCTCTTGTGTAAGACTCATCTTTTTAATACCCTCAAGGCTATATTTAAGAGGAAGAAAAGATTCCCATAGATTTCTTGCACTTTGACTGTGAGCACCCCTGGGATACAACCAATGAGTGATGTGGAGGGTGAGTTCAACTCCTCCAGGTCTGAGAGGGCGTTGGAAATGGGAACTGCCCATTCATATCCCAGGGCAGAACATGTTCCAGAATGCATACAGCTTGCAGACTGCACCTTGATGTAGAAGAACAAGCTGGAAACTTTACCAGCCATCCTCGTCCTGCTGCCCGGTGGGCAGACGTAGCTGTGCATCAGATCTATTTGTGCTGCAAAGAAATGTTGCTGCATAACTTCTCTCTTAATCACTTAGTGTGAGCTCTTAGGAGGGAGGTCTGGATTTATAGGATTCATAGGATTTATAGAATTTTCAGGCTTGCTGTTAAACTGATTGACTGGGGACAAAGGACTCCAGTCTTCCACCATGACAATTACTAGACTAAGCAACATATTCCACCGAATGCCTGTGAAGTTCAGTCTCAGTGTTAGGATTCACCACAAGGAAAATCCAAGCTGAAAGTTGCACAGAAAGATTCATTGCAGCCACTTGTCTCCTTCACATAGCAAAAAAAATGTGCAGCTGGTCTTTCCATCCGTTTGAGCTGTTTGTCGCCCAGTGCAATTGGGCTCTGCTCTTAGACACTGAATCTTCAAAATCATGTTAGCACTGAAAGTCAAGGGAGTGCTAATGTTTTCCACTGAATCTTTGCTAAGTGACAAGAACCAGCATAACTAATTTGGGTCTGATGTAATTGTCTGTGGGCAGGATAAGGAAAGCCTAAATACAGATGGCTGAGGCCATCTGAAATGTCCCAGACTATCTCACCTGGCAGGCAACAGATCCAGATTATACTGAGTTTACAGGTGATCTGTGTGCTTCTGGAGCTGCAGCAAGAGGCCAACTGTGACATCTTAGGACAGCAGAAAGGCCGTAGTCTTTCATGTTAGGCTTCTGAATCTCATTTTAATGGCTGGTCACATGCAACGCACCCAACCACCATGAGCTGTTCAGGCATCTCCATTGACTGTCACTGTTATTTTTTAACAGTTCAGTTCTCTATAAACAGATTTGGGCAATGGAGGCCCAGCACATAATGCATCCCAGTGTACATGTCTAAAACAGAGCAGATAAATCACACTTTACAAGTGTCTGCTTCTGTCCGTTGTCTGAAAAGGGAACTGTGACCAGACTGGCATGGAGGCCATGCAAAGTGAGGGGAACTGGATACCACCACTGATTCATAGAGTCACTAAGGTTAGGAAAGACTGCTGAGATCACCAAGTCCAACCCCAAACCACCCCCACCATGCCCACTGACCATGTCCATCAGGGACACAACTTCACAGTTCTGGAACATCTCCAGGGATGGTGACTCCACCAGTTCCCTGGGCAGCCTGTGCCACTGCATCACCACTCCTTCTGAGAAGAATTTTTTCCTAGTATCTAGCCTGAAAGATGAAAGATGGAGATGAAAAGGCTCAATTAAAAACATCTTGGCAAGGGAGCCTGCCCACGTTTCAAAGCAGCTCTATCCCAGCCTTCCTTGCCCCATGTTTCCCCCTGACATGGAACAGCAGAGAAGCAAGCAGCCATGCAGCAGCAGCTCCAAGCCCATTGCACATTGCTAGAACTGCACGGGCTGCCAGGGATGGTGCATGACCAGCACACAGCTCTGCAAGGTGCTCTGCAGCCAAGCAAGCTGTCCAAGCCTGCTGAAAACCTGCCACCCTTGATGCAATACGGCAGAATGCTTTTCTTCTGCTGCTCCCTGGTGCTTATCGATTGGAGTATTAATAAAATCTTGTTCCAAGCTCCCTCAGCTTCCGAGATTACTTGGGAGCAGTCCAGCCCTGCAGCCCCAGCCATGCTTGTAATGTGGGGACTGGAGGATCAAAAACATTTTTAAATGGCTCTGCTAATCAATCATCAACAATTGGGTAAATTAAGCCCTGCAGTCTTTCCTTTTGTGAGCAAGGGATCTGCTGGACATATCTTTAATGAGCAGATTCTTATCCCTCTAATATTCCTTAATACCTTTCTAGAGGAAATGAACTGCGGGGAGACTTTGTTGGTGGAATGAGAGGAATGCAGATAACTGCTGGTTGCTGCTTTCTCACATGCCGGGCTGCATGCCGGCCCAAAGCCCTGGCTGAGCAAGGCACGCCGGGTCTCAGTTTCCTTCCAAAGATCCTGGTAACTCCAGCTTTCCTCTTGCCAAAGTGTGGCTTTGTGTCCTCACTGCAGAGCTAAGCCCTGTCCTTGCTCACCTCCCAGTGGTCCATGTTCCTCTGGGGTGAAGGCTTGTCCTGCAAAGCCCATCAGGAAGATGCATGCAGCTCCTGAGGTACTGGCCTAAGTGATTCCTGTTAATTATTAACATGCAAGAAGCAATGCAAACACCACAGGAAGGCAAAGAGGTCCATCCTGAGCAGTCCGGGGAATGCTGTCTTTTGTTACCTTTTTCTACGGTACTGAAAAATAGAATCAGTGAAGTTGGAAAGGCCTCTAGTCCAATCATCAGCTTACCATTCCACCCCCACCATGCCCATTACCACGTCCCTCAGTGCCACAGCCCCACAGTTCTGGAACACCTCCAGGGGTGGTGACTCCCCCACCTCCCTGGGCAGCCTGTGCCAATGCATAACCAGCCTTTTAGATAATAAGTTTTTCCTTTGTGCTTTCCTGTTTTACTGTGGCACACTGTACTTGTACTTTGTACATTGTACACTGTGTTTATGTTATAGGTCCTATGCGTGCTAAGAGGTCCTGAGTTTTGTGTCCTGTAATAAGTTTTGGCTGTGAGACACCAGAATATGCAGGTATTTCTGTACCCAGAGACACCTGACACACCACTGTCTCCTGCATTAAAAACCAAGACACCAACATTTCTCAGCAGAATAAGATGGATGTCCAGGCATGGACAAAGTAGCAGTCTACAGATGGAGCCAACGTGCAAAGCGACAGGCCTTGTAGGAAACATACTCTGCAGCTCTGCTAGGTACTGCTGGCTTCAGAAGTGAAGAATGTGGATGCTTTGGACCCAAGCTAGGAGATCTCTGGATTTAATGAAGGAAAACTCTTGTTCCTACGTTAGGTTTACACCAGTGAGAGTAGACACAGGCCCAGCGATCCATTACGAATATGCCTGATGGTGCATGCAGTTTAGGCAGAGCATTTAATTTCTCCAGAGGGAGCCTATCTTGACAGCATTCTACCTCCTAAGTGCAACGGCACGGCAATTAGCACAGCGAGCATTGAGCACCCTGGGAGTGGGGGCAGGAGGAGCAGAGCCTGAGCACGGACACTTCATCCACATTACTCCCCTTCCTCGAAGCCCCCATCACACATATTCTTCTTGCACAGACACCTGCAATAAAAGGGGATTTATGAGATTTTGTCCACAGGCAGCAAAAGCCACTATCGATTACTGCAAGGCTCTTAAATGAGAGTAATTCACAACCCTCTCCAGTTTTGAAGGCAAGCTCTAATTTAATATCATTATGTCTTCATGCCCCCACACATTCCACTGTCTCATTCACTGAGCTTTTATTGGGCTCTGGATAATTTATGGCTAGATATGCTGCCTTTTATCTGACCTATTTTTAGCTATTCTTGCTTTTTACATATTTTTTTCTCTGCCATCACAACTGGCAATTAAAGTAAAAAGGTTAAAAAAAAAAGAAAAAACAACAGAAAAACAGCTACACGATCCACAGAGTTTTAACCTTTATTTCTTCTTCTTTATGTGCTGGAGGATGCATTTGTTATTGCCATAGCTTTCTGAGGACAAGAGTTTGTGATAAAAGCACTTCCCCAAATTTTACTCCTTCTGTTTTTCCTTCATTTCTCCGAAGCTTGGTGCTTACAGCTTAGACCCACAATCTTCACCAATGACCCTGCTTGGTCTGCACAGCTGCTGAGTACTCCAGTCGTCCTTCAGTTTCCCATTGTAAATGAGATCTATTGACCCTTTGTGGTCTTTTCCAACAGAGATTTGTGTCCTATGTCTTCTGCAGCTTCAATGGAGGATGTTGTTGGGCTTTGCTCAGGTTTGGTCCCAAACATCATCAAAGCTCCTTGGTGCAGAGAAAAACAGGGCTACCTTTTGTCTGGAGGTAATAATTTTCTATTTTCTTGTTTCAAAAAAGCTTTTTTTTTTTTTTAAATTTTGAAACAAATTTAATTCTGTGCAAATCAGTCCCATTGACTTCCAAGAGATTTCCCAAACTTGTGCCACCACTCTGTTTTGTCCATGAAGTCTCTTGTTGGGAAAGGCTGGTCCTTTGATCCCAGACCTCAGGGCTGGTGGCATCCCCATGAATTCATCCCTGTTCCTGGGTTCTCCAGGCAGGGTTTTCCCAGCTGAAGGTATCAGGCCGTCAGAGCTGGTAAACAGAGAAGACACAGTGGGACTGCCTCACCTCATATTGCCTGAGTTAACTGGAAAAAATTGCTGCTGTGATCCTTTTCTGCTATATTTAAGAGAAACGTCATTATGTAGATATTTGTTCCTCACAGCAATTCCAGTTTCTGAATATATTTTTAGACATTCTGTTCACAACCATTAGATCACTGCCATTTTTTTTTCCCCATTGCATTTCTGGTTAAGTGTAAAATTACCTTGCTCTATTTATGCATGCATAATAGCATGGCATAATATTATTAATGTTACCTATAATTATCTGTGATCATAGACTCATAGAATGATTTGGGTTGGAAGGGACATTTAAGATCATGTAGTTCCAACCTGCTGTAGGCAGGGACACCTCCCTCTAGACCAGGCTGCTCACAGCCCCATCCAGTCTGGCCTTCAATGCTTCCAGGGAGGGGACATCCACAGCCTCAATGGGCAAGGTGATATAGACAGAAATGGCATAGATAAAAATAAGAGTATTAATTAGATATACTTGGACTCTTCCAGGATATGTCATTTGACTATCCTCAAAGTTCTAAGGTCAAGCAAAAGCTTGAGTCTACCAGAGCTGTCCTCCCTGATCCATGTCTCAAAACACCTGCATGTGCCAGAACCATAGAATGATTTGGTTTGGAAGAGGCCTCACAGCCCACCTCATTCCAACCCACTGTCCTGGACAAGGACACCTCCCACTTGACCGGGTTGCCCAAAGTCCCATCCAACCCAACTTTGAACATTGCCAATGATGGGCATCCACAACTTCTCTGGACAATGCATTCCAAAGTCTCACCGTCTTCATTATGAAAAGTCCTGCAGGGAAAGGCAGTGCTGTACTGATACTTTGCATTAGAGCTGCAGAATTGGTCTGATAAGTAATTGGTCATTTGGCTGAAGGAAGGCCTTGGCTGTGTGTGTGCTTGCATCCCACCTGAGCTGGGGACACTGGTGTTTCCAGCCCTATAGCACGGTTATTTTCCCAGACAGACCCAAGCTCCTGGCCCAGCCTGATAAAAACACTCAAAATAACAGCTTCATCTTGAGGGATTTCCAAGCTGTCCAAGGCAGTATCTCGGGAGAGAGAGGGAAATGAGCTGTGCAGCTTCACCAGCCGCATTCCCACACATAACAACCATGACAGCAATGCTAACAAGAACCAAAAATCACGAGGCAGATTTCCCCTCTCCTCAGCCAACACGACGAATCATAAGACTGGATTTGGAAAAACCACAGTGTTTTAGAATGTTGCATGTTAGTTGTTTTCACAGATGAGTTTCATACCAGCAGCTCCTTCCAGTCACAAGGAAGTTTTGTTGTTGTTGAAGAAAAGTTCTTAAATCACTGAATAATCACGAGGCTCCAGGAACTGGGACTTGTGAGTAGAGACTACAAGAGGACATAGGTAGAAGGTAAGCTATGGGGGATACATTGTGAAATTAAGGAACAATGAGCATCCCTGTTCACTGTAGGAACAGAAGATGATAACAAAAAAAAACTCCACCATGAACACTGTAGTCCTGTAACACTAAAATATCAAGAGGGAAGTAAGTGGCAAGAGTTTGCTCTTATGCCCATCTGCTTATCGTGTCTGCCTGGTAGAAGGCTATTGCGTGGAGCCTGTGTGCATGCTCGACCCTCGGGCAAAATCTCACCTTGCTAAAATACGCAGCAAAAACACCGTAAATAAATAACGTGCTTAAAAAATAATAATCATCATAAAAGCGACCTTGGACCATCTGATGCCATCTGATTAGAACAGCCAAATTCCATATTTAAAGAAAAAGAAAAAGAAAATAAATAACAGCCCTGGAGGCAAGGAGGATTTGCTTGGGAAACCTTGTTAGGAGAGGGGAGCTCCCCAGCTGCAGCAGCAGCGATGGTTGCTGATTGGGCTCTTCAGAACACTTGTAGGTAAGCAACAGGGACTGAGACAGTTTTATACAGCTTGGGTCATCAGAGAGTTTATTTTAAGGTATATGGATCTTGCCTACAAGGTTGTACTGGCTCTTGAAGGGTATATATTGTGAAACAGGCTGCCCAGGGAGGTGGTGGGGTCACTGTCCCTGGAGGTGTTCCAGAACAGTGGAGATGTGGCACTGCAGTCAGTGGGCATGGTGGGGTTGGACTTGGTGATCCCAGAGGTCTTTTCCAGCCTTAATGATTCTGTGATAAGGTGCTGGCCCACTAGGTTGTACAGGCTTTTTTAGGCTATCCCGTGTTGTCCAGTAGACTACATGGAGTTGCAGGGGTGAGTGGAGATGTTGCGCTGAACATCACCTGGAGGTGTTGGTCCCCATTAAAGCCATGGGTGGTGCACCAGGTCCAGGCCAACTCCCTGCCCCAGGAGCACAATTTTGGATGGCAGCAGGTGATGCGGGGTGAACAAGGATCCATTTGTGTCCACGTTGCATGGGAGAGGCAAACACAGCTGGGTTGGAGCCCTGTGAGCAGCCGGCCCTTCTGCCCCACCAGGCTCTCACAGACTGGCTCGCCGCTGCCCATAAATTAACTGGATGTCTTATCACTTTTTAATTAAAAATGTGCTTGTATATTATGTACTCGGACACCTAAGAAACAGCATAAATAATAAATGCAAACAGTGGCAATTTATCGGTACAGTGGGGCTTAGTTGGATCAGTATTGATTCCTCTTTATGACTACATATTCTTACAGGGGAAAGATAATATATTTCTTACTCACACAGTGGTTAATTACTGCTTAAAATAAATCGATACTAACTGGCCAAGCAATATAAGCCATTAGTTGTGCTTAGAATAAATTAGCCAGTGTGATTTTCTCAGAACTCATTTTGGGGGGTTATTTACATTTCTAGGTGTTAGTAATTTGCGTCAAAGAAATCTTTGGCGCTGATAACAAGCACTTCATTAGCTAATTAAGCTCATAAAGCAGCTCAGTGACTCGCTTAGTTCACTGGAAGTTCAGACTTAAGCCGACCAGAAATGCAATTATTATAAAATTTGAAGTGAATCAATCAATTAAGGAGAAAAGATCTTGCTGAAGAAAGCATTTGTTTCTGCTGGAAACAAAGCCATTTTTTTATTACTATTTTTTTTAACTTTGAGAGATTTTAAATGCTTGTAAGAGGTAAAATTGAGGCAACATTGACAACAATTAATAGATCATAAGCTAATTATTTTTTTCTCTTTTTTTTTTTTTTTTTTATTCCCAAGGTGAAAATTTCAGACTTTTTTGAATGCAATTCCTACGGGCTCTTTCCTACAAGCTCTTGCTTTTACGTTTCTCTTTCTTTTATTATTGGCAGTTCAACAAAAGCTGACACAAATCTGCAGGGCATTTCTGGAGAGCTGAATTCCCTTTTTTTTTTTTTTTTTTAAACTAAAAAATCTTTGGCTAAAAAAACCAACCCTATTGCTGTGATTTAGACCTGTTTGAATGAGGGAGAGGAGAACCTCCTGTTCCTTCCTTCTGACATCACCCTGTGCTGATTATATTATTAGGACAGTTTTGTCCTACAGGAACAATCCAAAACCGAGCTCAGAGATGCTTTGCTCTCTTCAAAGCATCTATAAAGCTCAGAAGTGAGCTTTGGAATTGAGAAGGAGGAGAGGATGAAACCCATCTTGCCACAGACCAGCAGCAGAGCCAAGTGCTTCTGACACATGGAGGGTGCAGCTCATCTAACATCAGATACAACATTAATCACCCCAGGATGAGTGCACAGAGGAGGAAGAGGCACTTTCAGGATGAGATTTGTCTGCCCTAATTTGAGTGATAGATTTAAGAGGAGAAAAAACTCACCTTGGGCTTGTTGACCAAGGAGACAGCCCAGGGTGAGCAGCAGTGATGCAGGCACCAACACTTGGCTGGGTGACCCCTACTTGTAACACCAGTATCTTAAGGTGGAAGGAAAGGCTCCACTGAACATGTTCAACTCTTCCACAGATATTTGGTAGTTTCACATCAAGTAACACACAGAGCTCCAGGCAGGGGAGGAGGAAAGCAATGGTTGTTCAGCTTTTCCTATTGCAGAATCACAGGGCCTTAGAATCATTTGAGGTGGAAGAGACCCTTAAAGGTCATCTAGTCCAACTCCACTGCAACGAACAGAAGATGTCTGTGCCAGGAAGGAGTTTGGGAGTGGAAGAGGAACCAAAATGAAAGCAGAGTTACACAGAGCTCAAAGGAGGTGAAATGTGGGGATAAATGCAGAGGTTTGGCCAAGACTTTGGATCAGTAACACCTTTTTGACAGATGGCTGTGTCCTGATCATGCACCCAAAGATCCAAGCACGCTGGAACACAGTGCTGTTTGGAAACCTCTGCTTGGAGGGAGCTGCTCTTTGCTGCCCCTGTCTTCTGCCCACTCACCTAACCCAGGCTTTTTATCTATCTGGGAATGCCTTCAGCAAGCTCCTAACCTTGGGATGAGTTGCAATCTATCAGCCAGAAAAACATCCAGTCATGATTTAAAGTCCTCATGTTTGGGTTGTAAGGACGCACTTCCACTGGTTTATCACTCGAGCTGTTAAAATTGTGCCTTATTTCTTCTCCTGATTTTTCTGGCATTAGCTCTCATCCTCTGGTCACTGCTCCATCAAGACTGCAAAGCTACCTCCTCTCACAAATCTGTTCCTTACATGGGTATTGGCAGACATTAAATATTAAGATATGAAACGCCTTATCATTTTCTGTTGGAGAAGCCAATTCACCCAAACAACGTAATTCTTCATTTGTATTAACGGAGCAGATGGCTGCTCACAAGCAGCTTCAGAAACTGGGGTTTGGTCCCATCCTGTGGAGTAGGTGGCACATTTAACACTTGCAGGCTGCCAAATGGCTGGAGCCCTTGGATCTTCCATATCACTGAAAATGATTAACCTTCATATAGGATGAATAACATATGCCCTTGTTTTCATGGCCAACCAGAAACTTGAGGTTTCTCATTTTCAAGATTAGCAGAAGAAGCAGAAGATTTCAGGCTCAGAGCCCTTTTCCAGCTTGTCCATTTTAACTGGAAGAACCCAGGTGCAGCACTGCAATTTACATCCTTTTCCAGTTTCTCTGTGCAGCCTCAGGACTGGACTATTCAGAAACCTCTTCTGTAGCATCACAAGTAGCAACCTGCTACTCCAGCACTGCCTTGGAAGTGACTTGTGAGTGAAACAGCTCAAAACCCCTGGCTCATCCTTACTTACTGCGGAGGTGGCCATGTGCCACACTTCAGTGAACTCTGTAACAGATGGTCAAGAAGATGTTGTCTGGCTGCCCTTGGTTTGAGCAACCTCCCAGAGTGCTTTTTGATGTAATTCCCCAAACAGCAGCACAGTCAGCACTGTACTAACAGGTGGTGGACTTGTAAACAGAGCACTTGGGCATTGCCTAGCAGTGCCCCCATGCATGATCCAGAATCCTGTGCTTTGCACAACCACCTTGTTTTGCTCAAGTATCTACAAAGGAAATGGTACAGCTTCTGTTCTGTAACAGTGGCTGAAGGAATACATGGGGCTGGGGCTGGGTGCATGGTGTTGTGCTCCTGCTCCAGACCCTAGTAGCATATAGGCAAGCAATTGCAGTGCTCTTGCATATTAAATCTTGAGGTATGTGAAATTACAGGTCTTTGTGAGCATGAATCCGGACATAGAATCATTAAGGTTGGAAAAGACCTCTGAGATTGCCGAGTCCAACCCCAGCCCACCCCCACCATGCCCACTGACCACATCCCTCAGTGCCACATCTCCAAAGTTCTGGACCACCTTCAGGGACAGTGAATTCCTGGGCAGCCTGTGCCAGTGCATCACCACTCTTTTGGAGAAGGAATTTTCCCTAACATGCACAAGCTGGAATCTACATCATGTTGTCCTTCAAGAGCATCCAGGGGCAATGTGGGAGCCCAGGTGCAAGGGGTTCTCCTCTCTGTAATGGAGGATGGAAACTGGAGGATAGGATAACATCAAAGCAACGTAGAGGCTCCACTTGAGCATCTTCTCCTGTGAGATGGTTCCAGATGCTGGTGCAAATCAGCCTTGCTGTATTATAGAAGCATCACCTCTGACCTGACCAAAAAGGAACAGAAGAATGAATAAATAAGAGACTAGCCCAATCTGCATGCCCTGGGACTGACACACGTCCAGAGCTCATCTCTCTGTGGACTGGGGTGAGGATCAAGATGCAGGTTCTGGTTTGAGCTGCTCTCAAGCGGAGACATCAGGCATGCTGGCTGAAGGCTTTCAGTTTTTACTGCAATGTCACCGCCTGCCAAATTGGCTGAGCTGGGAAAACAATCTATAATTGACTACAGAGGCATGAGGTTATAACGATTTACCCTTTTTCTGAAGCATGCACATAACCTCTGCCAATTAGCCAAAAGTTAGAAAGGCTCTTTAATGACAGTGTGTCCAGCAGAAGAAGGAAGGGGCACTTGGTGGGGGGGTGAGGTTGTGGCTGCAAATTGTCATGGTCCAAGTTACAAGTCATAGGAGCCTGAGTTCTAATAACACAAAGAGGAGAAGGCACATTGAAGAGCTCTGATTGCAGATGAGCCTTAAGCACCTGGCTTCCTAGGTGTAAAAGGGAGGCAAGCTGGCACGGACAGCAGCAATATGTGGGGTTTTGTTGCTGGGCTGTAGGGAGATTTAGATTGGATTTAAGAAAAAGGTTTTTTTACAGTGAGAGTAGTGAAGCACTGACAGAGGTTGCCCAGAGACATGGTGGGTGACTCGTCCTTGGAGACATTCAAGGTCAGGCTGGACAGGGCTCTGATCAAACTGTAGGTGTCCCTGTTCATTGCAGAGGAGATGGATTAGATGGCCTTTCAGGGTCCCTTCCAACTCAAATGATTCTATGGTTCTATGATGGTTCACAGCAAGCAAAGGCAGAGATAGCAATGGGCATCAGTCCTCTCCTATGGGAAGGCACAGGGCTGATGGCCAAGGGTTGTCCCATTGTCATGGTGGGTGCTGCGTTGGGATGAGGCTGACTGGTCCTGAGGTCTTGGGGTCGTGGCAATGGACAAAGAGAACTTCTCCTGCAGGGGATAAGCAGGTGTGTGCTCAACCTGGTGTGCACAACCCAAAGAAGGGAATTAGCCTAGAATGAGTATTCCCACAATGAGTACTGATACAGTTGCCAGGAAATTGCTACTTCTCACCCACATGTAGCCTCCAGGACTCAGGGAAGAGAGTCACCATCACACGAAAGTCCTGCTCCTCCTTTATGGTGCCCATCTCTTGGCACAATTTCCAGGCAGTGAGGAAAGGAAATGTGTTAGGCTTGATGAATTCAGATTGCTAGAGTCAGGCTAATACTTCTCCCATGTCTGCTGCCCCTAAAGAAAGTTACAAAAACAATTGCTTTGGAACCTTCCATTATACAGATTTGAGCAGTTACTTCATATCACAAGCATCAGAGAAACCTCTCTACTCCAATGCCTCCTGGATGCCACTATGCTGACCAGCAGCTTACATCAGTGGTATGGCTGAGTATTGAACTGGGCCAATGGGTGTGAATCTGACCCTGACCTGCTTGTAACTCGATGCAACAGCTTGATAGGGACTTGACAGGGACAGGTCACCAACACAGAGGACTGGCTAAGGCTGGCTGGGTCTGACACCAGGTGCTGCTGAGCTGGAAACACAAACCACATTTTTCAGTCTTAGATTGCATCTATATACATACAATAAGTAAAATGTATAACAAATATTATGACAGATTCGGACTGGACAAGGAAGAAGAAAACATCTGATGCCTCGCTCTGCTCCTGAAGTCAGTCCAAGCTTGAAAAGAAGGAGCCAAGCCAGCTTCTCAGCTCAGACAGAGCCCCTCTTCCAGCTCTCCTGGCTCAGCATGTTTCTTACTCCGTCTCTTGTGTTTACTATCACGCTGGGCACAAACATGTTTGTTGCTAGGAGGAGCAAAGTGAGATTAGCTATCTCGAGCCCAAGCAGAGCAGGCTCCATGCAGAGACCGCTTCAGCTGGAAAGCCTGCATTGGCAGGAGCAAGAATTCAGCCCCAGGTCCTCATGGAGGGGGCAGGCTATGAGCAACAGCACCAAAACTGCAGTGACAATAAAGTGCAACCCATGGCGAGACCCGGTGGCCCAATGCTGAGTCTTGCAGATGGCATATTGAGGGTAAGGAGCTTTCCATGGCAGGCATGGGGAACAGCCCCAGAACAGTCCCTGGAGGACTTCCCAAAGCCAGAGCATAGTGCAGTCTAGTCTGCATTGAACAATCTTGTGAGGATGGCACCAGCAGCAGAAGAGCACACTCTTGGTTCTCCAAGCTGACTTCTGGTGACTGGTGCTACCCTCTGAGCTCAGTCCCACCATGTGTCAGGCACATCTGGTACAGGCATCCTGCCAAGGAATTAGGGCTGCCCAGCACGAGCTGTCCTATGAGCACACAGGCTGCAAACAATCTGTTTCGCACCAGCCTAGATGTGGCCTCTTTGACCCCTGGGAGGATGCTCGAGGGATGACTTGATGATGGCCAAATTCATGCTGATGTGGGAAGGATTTAGGACTCAGCTGGGTGGAAATAATTTGCTTGGCAGTAGGTATGGGGAGAAAGCACACTTAAGGGACAGTAGGTAGGAGGTAGCATATTGCCTTTCTGTTATTTCATGAAAGGTAATTTATATCCCATCCCAGGGGGCTAAAGCCTTTCTGAAATACATTTTCAGGAGTCTATGGGCTTCCAGCTGTGTACACAGCAAAACTCAGGGCTCACAGGGAGCCTTTCTGCTCTGCCATCACAGCTTTGGCTTCATCTTCATGGGTGCTGACAAGTGTCAGATTGTCCTCACCCAGTATCACACTCCCCAGCTGCAAAAACCTCATCCAGATCTCAAAGTCTAAAGAAACTCCAGTCTCTGTTCCAACCCCTTTGTTTCCTTTGAGTCCCTCTCCTCAGCTAATTAGCCGCTATGTTTATTAGAAATAAGAGATGCATTCCTGACGGCAGTGGAAGCTCTGTGTTTAATGGAGCCCATCGAACAGGGGGACATTTCTTGGACAAACACATCTCACATTGCACCATCATCCTCAGGCTGAGCAGAGCCATGGGCTGCTGCTTGTGATGGGGACAGTGACGTGCAATTTGCATAAGACCTTCACTAAATAATCGTTCGAAGGCCAGTGAATATAAAAGCAGCTTGGATCTCATTGGATTTGAGCTCAGAAACGCAGACAGGGGAAAAAAATGCTCAGCATCTACATGAGCAAAACTCTTTGTCTTCTTCAGTTCAATTGCTACTTTCATTTGTCTTTAATAATATGGTATTTGCTCACTCTTAGACAGCCGCTTGCAAGGCTGCTCGTATCCAAGGCTAATTTGCTCAGACACTTGGCTCTCCCAAAGAGATCGCTAAAACTCCTGGTACACAGAGTACTTTTCTTGAATGTTAAAGCATTTAAAGCTTTATTCCTCCTTGTCCGTACCATGTGTAAGTATTTGTGCATACTTGGAGAAAACATTGAAAACAAGCTAGTGTTTTGGCTGGGGGATGTTTTGCACCTCGTTACATAGGTGGAAGCAGCACAAGGGTAGAGAAGGGACAGGCAGTTTCCAGCAGCTCATTTTCGGGTTCCGGTCAGCTCCTAATTCCAGCCAGCCCTTCCCAGCAGAGGTATGTGCAAGCACATCACTGCTCCTTGCCTATTTCTAAGGGCTGGGTTTGCATCACACAGAGCTTGCTGTTAATTTTGATTTGGTTTTGGCTTCAGAGCAAAGGGCTTTCCATGCAAGGCCCCACAGGGGGAAATGACACCAACAGCTTGAAGCCTCACCAGAGAAACACCTCTGAGGTGGGACAGCTTTACCCACTGCCTGGGACTGCCCATGGTATGAGCAGGGCTCACCCAGTATTCACCACCTCTCAGCACCCGGGAGTGAGAAACAGCCCACGTGAGGCTGTGAGCAATGAGAATGCCTCAAGCCAGGAAAGATCATTGCATTATCTTGTTCAAGCTCCAGGACACAGCAGACCACACCTGTCTGAGGTCAAGAGCCTGAGAAATGATGGCAGTGTCAGAAAACGTTGTGCCTGAATCCAAGGAGATGGAGCGTGGTCCTGAGCAGTGCTGCACCTTCATTGCTATGAGGAGAGCACAAAGCCTTTTTCCTGGCTGGAGCTTGTCTGCCTTTGCCCTCCAGCACCAGCTCCTGTTATTCCTTGATCTGATAGATTAAAGACCCCTTTAATATCTTGTATTTTTTTTTCCCCTCAAGAGAATGTACTTATGTGCTTTAATGTTCTCTCAATCTTCCTTCCGATAAGCTAAACAGAGCAAGTTCTGAGTCTCTTGCAAGCTATTTCTTCCGGCTCTCATATCATTTTTGCAGCTGTTTTTGGCACCTTCCTCAATTTTTCAACTTCCTCCTGGAAACGTGGGCACCGTGCAGCACTCAGTGTTCCCACACAGCTCTGCTCCATCAGCAGGAGGTGGCAGCAGGGCTGGAGAAGGGAGTGCTGCCCAAATTGCTGTGAGACCCAAAGCCAGCCCAAAACACAGCCCGTCTGCATAGGGGCTGCATGGCTGGTGACCGAACCTGCTATGGATAGCAATGCCTACATCCTCAGCAGCTCTTTTTTTTGAGGATAGTTCAACCTTCTGTTGGTAACCAAGCCTGAGCTCTAACTTGTGGTGCAATCCAGGTACCACGTGGACAGATGGGCAAAATCTCTGTATCTAAGGCACTTCCATGCAGAAAGACAGGCTATGTGTTTATCATGGAATCATAGAATTGCTTGACGTGGAAGGGATCCCTAAAAGCCACGTGGTCCAACTGCCTTACAGTGAACAGGGACACATACAGCTCCATCAGGTGCTCAGAGCACCATCCAACCTGACCTTGGGTGTCGCCAGGGCAATCATAATAGGAAAAACTTCTTCAAAAGAGCAGTCAGAGGTGGTGCAGTCAGCATCCCTGCAGGTGTTCCAGGACCATGGAGATGTGGCACGTGAGTTAGCGGACAATATTGGTGATAGGTGGACACTTGGACTAGATGAACTTAAGGGACTTTTCCAACCACAATGATTCTGTAATTCTATTGGTTCTAAGGCAAGCCATCCAGAAAGACCACCAGAGAGGACCTCCCAAAACCAATACACACAGCTTTGCAAAGCCACAGCAAAGCACGTGAAGCAATGTCTTGTTACAAGAGCCATGCTTTTCCAGTGCTTCCCTAGAATGGAAAACACCTTGAAATTTAGTTTAATGAGCACCACCCTATTCTTTATGAAGTTCAAGGATTGATTTGTATTGCCCACCATCAGACAGCCACTTTTCTATAAAAAGTTTTCTTCTTCCACAGTGGTCTGATCCTTTCAGTGCAGGAAGCAGGCCTAGAATAGCATGTTTCTCAGTAAATTATCTTTCCTCTATGTGAGTGTAAACTGAAAGTTGGTCCCCCTGGACGTCTTTACTCTTCAGTCTGCATTTCCAGTGCAGTAACCAAACAGGGGGGGAAGGTAGGGGGGGGTCAGCCCCAAGACTGCAGGAAAAGAAAGCAATTGCTGACACCTGTCGGGAGAGTCACACACAGTGATAACCATGGAACAAATGAGAGAATGGTTAATATCCAGCCAGCTATCAGTGTGGTCACCAGAGGAAACATTGAAGAAATAGACCAAAGAATGGAAAATCTTTGGAAGTTAATCCAGATTTTAGTGCAAGTTTGCTATGTATAGTTGTGAGCGAAGGCTCTACTCATTGGAGCAATGTGAGATTTTTTTCCTCCTCCCATCATCTCCAACTTCTGTGAGAAGAGTGCCCCCGAGGCTCAGGACTCACAGGTGCTCCTGGAACAATGGCAACCTGGGCTGAATTCAAGACAGTGCACAGAAAATCATTACTCATTGCTGCTGGACATTTTTATGGACCTGCTCAACGTATCCCTTGAGTGTCCTACAGATATTAACATACGAATCCTCCTGCTTCCTTCCTCTAACAGTCTGTTATTGCCCAGACTTTAAAAGTACGGAAGCTGAGGCCAAGAGGTGAATAGACTGGCCAAGATCTCATAGGAAACCTGTGATCTTTATGCTCTGGGCACTCCTGACCAACAAAACCACAGCTTGGCTGCTTGCCTGCAGCAGATAAGAGGGCGGAAAGGCTTGAGTCATGGTTTGAAAGGGACTTTATGGGAGGAAAGCTTTAGGGCAGCGTGGGGATGGCGTGCCTCCACCACCACAGGAGACCCCATGGGCATGTGGTGTTGAGACCTCTCCCTGTGCAGAAGTTCCCTGTATTCCACATCCCAAAGCAATTACGTAGGAGCCTGGTGGAGACTTTTGCACTTGGATCTGTACTGAGACTATTGAGAAGTCAGGTGCTATTGTCCCTTCCTACCCAGCAGAATAAAATTCAAAGGCAACTTGATGACCTCCCTGCATGCTTCACAATGGTGTTGCTTTGTTTAAAATTGACATAGGTGTAAGTTCTCTATCTCGGACTCTGCTTTAGCTGCTTCCCCAAGATGACAGTGGAAATGAGTTGCTGGCTGGAACGTGGGGTTATGCTGTATGATTTTCATTAGTGCTAACGAGTGTCAAGTAGCTGACGTCCTGCTTTGGAAAATGACTGTATCTCTGAGTATTTGGCCCAAAATGACAGACACACAGAGCAATGGGCTCTGCAGACCCACCTCTGTCATCTCCGCAGAAGGATTTAATTGTCCTGGGCTTTTCCTGCTTTCGGTCTGTTTTGATGATGGTGACATTTGATAACAATCTCGTGTGTTATTCAGAGCTTGCTTTCCCAGCTCCCTCGGTCACATCAGAAATCAATTTGTTTGTTATTATTTAAATAAACCCGTGGCTCCTGGCGCTGGAAACTGTATGCAAAGGACAGATAGAGGCATGAACTCTAACCACCACAGAGATCCCTCTGGTGCTGCTACCCACCCCGCCATCCCTGCCAGCCTCAGGGCAAGGGTTGATTCATGGTTTTAGCTGCACCTCATCACCACCAGATCCAGCAAAACCCTGCTGAGCTCCTCAGGTCCAGCAGGGCTCACGTTCTGGCTCACTGCCACCAGCATCCAGAGCGCGGAGGGATTGCAGCACTGACTGTAGAGGTGGTTCTGTTCCCTCCATAGCCAGCAAGCAAGAGACAATAAATTTCCATCCAGGGGAAGGCAGACATAATGTGTAACTGGGGAACCCAGGCAGTGGTGAGTAGAAGGACTGATGCTGCGGAGAGAGCGGAGAGATGAATAATAAGATAAGAATCTCAGCTAAATGGCAGCTGTGAGAGGCAGAGCTTGAAACCATATGTTTTTCAGGAGCGTGTCCTGAGACAAAGAATATTTAGTGACAGGCCATGGGGACGGCAGTCAAGAAATTCATACTTTTTTCAGTCTGTCTTAGTGAGAACAATAAAGCCCATGTAGATAGAGTGGAAGTGGCAAGTGCCAAGTGAGGAAATGCCTGAAGAGTCTGAATACAGAGAGAGCAGCCAGGATGAAAACAGTCAGTTTGCTTTTGCAGGGAGCGGCAGGGATGGCTTATCATAGTGTTTTAATTGTTTGTGATAAAGCACTACCAAAGAAACAAAGACCACAACTCAGAGCTCCATGTATCCCAAAAGATCTTCCCTGAGTGAGAAATTGGTACTGTAAGGGCTTGAATGAAGGGCAAGGGATGGGGAGAGGCAGGCACCGGGTTGTGTGAGGGAGGACCAGATCTCACACAGTCATAAAATCATAGAATCACTGAGCTTGGAAAAGACCTTTAAGATTACCAAGTCTAACCATCAATCCATCCTCACCATGCCCACTGACCATGGCCCCCAGTGCCACTGTCCACCATGCCTCCTGCGCTGCTGCCAACTTACAGAAAGCAAAACAAATTCTCTTGGATAGATTTCCTGACAGTGAGAGGGAGCAAAGAAGGTATTCACAGGGAGATGTGAGAAGGAATGGCCAACACATCCATCACAAGGACCTCACAAGGTGCCCTCTCCAGTGAATGACGTGAGGCAAGCTGTGCCCATCCAGGCTGGTGAAGTTGGAGATCCTGCCCCAGCTCAGAGCTGTCTGAGCACAGCCTCTTCTCTGGACCCCATCCTCCAAGTTTAGGAGTTTCTGGAGGGCTTTGAGCCTGTTGGAGGAGACCAAGGATGCTGATCTGGCTCAGGAGCAGGTTGTGTTGCCCCTTTGTGCTATGAACTATGGGACAACAGGACACAATCCTGCTAGGATATTTCCAGCACATCTTCTGACTCTGCCACCGGCTGTCCTCCATGGAGGAACAATAACCTCATTTGACAAAACTCAGGTTGGCTCTGCCATTTTGTTGCTGTAAGGCAATAATTTCATCCTCAGACAAATATCTGTGTTCTGATCTTAGTTATTACCAGAGGGCATGGACCAAAGAGTCAAGGCGGAAGGATCCCAATTTCCAGTTACGCTTCTCCATCTTGGTTTCCCTATGTATAATATAGGGAATAATTATATATTGCAGGGCAAGGAAGCTGCTTCCTCCAACACTGCAGAAACAGGGTCTGTGCTATGCAAAACATGGGAGATGTGGGGGAGTGCTAGCAATTATCTTTCTCTGTCCTGCACACACACTGAGAGCACACTTGGAGAAGGCAAAATCACAGAGCGTCAAGTATGGAGAAGAGATAAATAATTTTAAGACAAGCATTTGACTTCCAGAAGCCAGCAGAGATTGTTTAACAACAGATTGAACATGTCCTCTGTTCAATGCTGATCAAAAAACCTGAAAAAAGCAGTAATTGAGCACTCATGAGCACTTTTTCCTACTTTAAAAATGGAATTTAATTAAAAATTGAGACACAGAGTTTTGTCTAGCTGAGTGGAATGTTGGCCACTGCTTAGCAGAGCATTTGAGGACATGGTGAAGTCCCAGACAATGGCTCGGGAATACCAGGCCTTCGAGGTCCGTTCCAACTCAAGCTATTCTATGGTCCTATATCGCAGCTGAAGGTGATGGAATATCAGATTCCTGGTAGCTCAGGGACCAGCAGGGGAGAACAGGCCTGCATTTAATGCGTCTGCAAATCTGACTGCCTCTCCCATGCATTCTCCCAGTTCTGTTCCCCTAAAGACCAGGGCTGCTGCTTCTCCAGCCCAAAGCTCAGACCCCAAACCCAGCAGCCCTGTGCTCTCCTAAAGGGACCCTGGCTTGGGGAATGCCATAATTAACACTGCCTGTTCACTGCTGAAATGTTAATGTTTCTATTAGCACACTTTACTGACTTGCTTTTAACACCACAGGTGGCTTTTCAAGAGTTCGGGCTTGATTTAAATCATATCCCCTGCTTATTGCTTTAATTATGGAAATGGCCAGAGCAAGCGAGCACACTTCTGGAGCCCAGATCTCACAACGAGCAGGAGGGAGGTGAGGCTGCATGGCTTTATTATCAGACTGAATACAAGAGGAGCAAGACGTGGGAGGATCCCACCATCCCAGTGTGGGTTGGGATGAGATGGGATGGGATCCCACCTTCCCACCCAGTGCCTCTTGGCTCACATCCAGCCCTTGCTTTCCACCGCATCCACCTCTATCTCATCATCTGCTCCTGAGGCATTTCCCAGCTTCTCCTGGACCTCCCCAAGCATGTTCCCCTCCCTTGCACCCCTCCATCAGTGCTGGCCTTTGAGTGGAAGCCTTTCTCCCCTGGTTTTGTTTGCATTACCATTCATCACGCATAGCCCTCGTGCTCTCTTGCAAAGCTGTGAGGAATTAAGCCAGCAATGGAGCAACCAAAGCATGGAGCCTGCATGCCCCCACTGGTGTTTTGGAGCTACCCATTCCTCCAACAATGGGTTAAGCATGTCATTAAAAAGTGAAAATGCTCAAAAAAAAAAAGAAAAAAAAAGTTCATAAAGCAGCATCCCTTCCTCTCACACCTTCTTGCCAGGGTCCTAAATCACAACCTCATTACTGATATGCTGAGATGCTGTTATTTATGGTCGGTACTTTTGGTGCTGCCTTCATTGTGGCTGTAAATTTGTATTGTCCTGGCTGAGCTGACACAATGCCTGAAAAGTTTGTTGTGGGACCAGCTGAGTTATCCCTGTGTGGGGCTGTGGGATGGATGGTTGGCAGGATGTGTTTGTCCTGCTAATTCTAAATAGAAGGTATCTGTGTGGTCTCAGCTTCATTTCCATGGTCACTGTCAGGTGAAGGCGCTGCTTGGCTCAAGGAAATATTGTCCTCGAGCACAAATGTGGGAGGAAAAGGGGATGAGTTACCATGGGTATCTCCACGGGTACAGATTGGTTCTTTCCAGCAAGTCACGACTTATAAATCATTTTGACAAAATAATTAAAAAGTATGTGTGCTATAATTTATAATACTGCCTCTTGCCTCTAACACCCTAGACCATAGTGCCTCTGGATTAAGTGAGGTATAAAAATAAGGGAAAACTAGCTCAAGATACAGCTTAGAACCTGAATGCTTGCCCTTCTGATGCTAAGCTCTCCATCCAGAAGGAAGCCAGAGCAAAGGCACCTCTCTGCATTGGTACTGCCATTGTTTGAGTAACTATTACAGCTGAGATCTGCTGCAATCAATCTCTACCACTACTGTCAGTGAGTGGGACTTGGTTTTAAAACTCAGTTTTAGAGTGGGAAAGCACTGGAATGGGCTGCCCAGGGTAGTGGTGGAGTCCCTGGAAGTGTTCAAGAAAAGGGTGGATGTCACACTCAGTGACATGGTCTGTAGTGGTCACAGGCACAGGGTGATGGCTGGACTAGATGATCTTAGTGCTCTTTCCAACCTTAATGATTCTATGGCTGGACCCACCACACCACGTGACCAGGAGCCATGGGGAAGGCAGCATACAAAGAGAAAGGCACAAATAGCCACCTTCTTAAAAACGTGCTCCTGGGAAATCTTGCAGAGACAATTACACAAGTGCACAGGTGGATGGAGAGCTTGCCTGACCTACAGCTTTCACTGACATCGTTATTAAAGTTCATGGAACCAAACCTGTGCTGTGAAACTCCACGCATCAGAAATATGTTTGCTTCTTGGCACTGCTTGACACGGTCACAAAAAAGAGAAATGGAGTCACTTAGCACCAGGATAATCCTTTGGATGGAAGAAGACCTCTCGTCCTGAGGGCTTGGCAAGAAAGTAATGAGGAAAGCCTAGACAGGAGGCAATGATCCCTTATCAACAAGCAAGGTAAAACACTTTGAGGACTTTGAGAGGTTTTATTTTTCTAGCCACACATTTTAAACCACTCTGAGGGCTAGCCTAAAAAAATCTAGTAGACCAAAATCATCATAGGATGTTCTTCCACAGGAGAAGAGGAATGGGATTGAGGTATACTGTCATCTCTTCTCCAAGAGAAAAAAATTGTGCCTCCTCAAGAGCTGCACACAGGGCTCTCTTTGGGACACACCAGGTGCACTGTGGAGATCCTGGTCCTCTGAGCAGCCAGGAAGGACAGCTCAATACAGGGAAAGCTTGTTATGGAGGGAAGCAGATGATTTGGCTCTAAATTGTTAGCCTGACTCAAATGAAAGTTAGGCTGGGGGTTACTTTTTAAAGTTTTCTCACCCTTTTTTTATTACTATTATTATTTGGATCTAGGCATGATCAGCTCTGCAATATGCAGACTCATTTCCCTCCCCCACTCCAAATCATCCACCAGTGAGTGACACTTCAGTGGAGTGGCATCCTACTGGTATACAAATGAAGCTTTTATGCATTCTTGGAAGAGATATTCATCTTTTCATAGTCTTGGAATTCAACTCAAAGATTCAAGAAAATCTTTTTTTAAAGCTGCAAAAGTTTGGGTTTTTTTTCCCCTCAACAGATGCTCTATGCAAATGTTGAAATAAGTGTATTAATATCAAGCTCAGCCATCTGTTTATGTAATTTCTCAGGGGAAAAAAAAATGCAACAGGAGTAGCAGGAAGAGATAACGCTGGGCAGCAGGTTTCCACAAGGCACATCCCATCAGATTGCACAGACTGTTGAGCAAGGCAGTCGTTGCACGGAACAGCAGAGCTGGTGCTTTTCCAGTGACAGCCCCACATTCTGCACCTTTCCATGCCATCGCTGTGAGATCACTCCCTATCAGTCATGTTGGTTTTAATTCCTGCAAGGCTACTTGGTTTTCCAGTGGATAAAGGTCCTGATCCAGCATCCAAAGATAACAAGTGCAGTTCTCCACCCCAGGATCCCACTGAAGCTGATGGAGAGATACAGGCACTCTCAGGATGTGAGTCACCTGCCGTGTTTCAGCCTTGGGATTGACTGAATATGCTCTGGACCTCGGGGCAGACATGCAGGAGCACTACAGGGCAAGGCAGGATGACCTTGATGCTGCCTAGGAAAACTCTGCAAACAGCTAGACGTCAAACCCTCTCCAAAATCAAGCTGGAGGGGCATGTTGCTTTCCTCACCATCCTGCACTCCTGAAGGCGTCTTGTACATCTCTGACCCTGGCAGGGCGCTGCATTGATCTCTCCATCACCTGTGTATTTGCTCCTCAATACTCTTGTGAGCCCCACATCTCCCCATAGGTGCAAGAATGAAAAGCCAGCAAACCTGCCATGTGGGAGGGGGCCACAGCACTGCCCACGCAATCAGCACAAAGTAAAGCTCCAGCAAGGCAAAGGCTCATTAAAAATAATCAGCATCCCTTTCAAGCTCCAGGAAGCAGCGTTACTGAATGGAGATGCTCTGAATGCGTGCAGATTAGGGGAGCAGCTGCATGGAGCCAGTGAGCCCATGGGGATAGGTATCTTAAGGCTGCACCCCATGCATCCTGATCTCATCCTTCATCTCCCACCAGCTGTGCCCCAACCTCCATATCCCTCTCTATAAGTTAGAGGTGGCCATTAGTATGTGCTGGCATCTTCCAGCAGGAACAGATGGGAAGAAATGGTTGTTCAAGGGGTGTTGCATGATCTGAGCATCATTTTCTGTTCCTGATGTGCCACTTCTGCATCCTAACATTTAAGGTCAGTCCTAAACTCTTATCTCAGTTCTTTCTTGATAGCACTGAAGTGAGGGTGGGGATAAATAAATCAGTCGAGACAAGACAAATCAAATGGAAGGAACAAACAAACAATTTATTGGGTGGCTCTTTCTTACCTATCTTCTTAAAAACTTTCCTCACAGAAGATTTTGGTCTGTAGGTGGTGTCCATCAGAAGACCATAGGTGGATGCCCTCAATCAGCCTGAGAAGATGGGAAGGAATAGCGAGTGGAAATACCATCAGTCATTCAAAATCCCTACCAACCCCCTGCTCCCTTTGATGGCCACAGCAAGCTGTGAATCCTATGGGGGACACTTCATGCTTCCCCAGCCATCCCAGGCCCATGGTGCCTGTCCAAGGGACAGCCGTTCTCTGCTCCTCACTTCCATCTAACTGTATCAACCCAACCTGGATATAATCAGCCTCTTCCAGATCTTGATTTTTTTTCCAGCTGCCAGAAAACATCCTCACTCAAAAGGTGCATCAGTTCAGCGACACGAGACCAGTATGGGAGAGTACAAAACAGATTAAAGGCATGGGAGACAGCCCCAGAAGACAGAGGGGTATCTGCAGAGGAGGCTATTAATAAGGAAAGGTGGCTTAATTAGTTGGGCAAATTGATCAGCTTCCCTATACTTCCTTCCTTTTTTACTGCATCTTTGGTATATTTACAGCAATGCTGGTGCATCCTGAAGTCTGTTCAGGCTCCTTTGATCTCCTTTGCCCAGACACACAAGAGGGTATTGTCCCTGACTTAGGATGTGGGTAGTGGAGACAGGTCCCACTGCTGCCAGGAACTTCATGGATGGGTCCAGTGCAGGGAACTATTCCACATGTTTCTGGGCAGATCAGTCAAGGCATCCAGGAAGGTAATGAGGCATTGAGGAACTCCACTGGGGTTGGAGCCTGGGTTGTTTTTCTCACTTATTTTTGCCTTGGCTTGTAGTTCCAAAAACATCCATCTACCCTCACAGCTCAAGCAGGTCTGCAGGGGAATAGTGCCCTTGGCTCACCTGGGGAGGGCATTACTTCCAAAGCCAAAGCTCCACACTCCCCAGCACCAAAGAGCACAATAAGGAGACCCATGGACCTTCTCAAGGCTAGAAGTGGATTTGGATTTGTTCAGTCTAACTTCCAAGCAGCCACCATGCAGGAAATACCACCTGGTGCCTATGACTTGCTTGAGGCACAACAGCCTCTTTTAGAAGGATAACCCACCTAAATCAAAAGACCAGAAAAGCTGTCTAGTTTTTACCTTGTTTCCTCATAAACGGGCAGTGAGGTTAAAACTGGAAGGTGCTAAAGATCCATCTGGGGAAGATACATTTGAAATTGCCTGTAATGGTGGATAAACACAGTGTTTTGGTATGCAAGGGTGGGAATCTGGTCCTTTTCATGAACTGCCATTAATCCACAAGGTAATTTCCCCCATTTGGAAAGCTGAAATGCCTACTTCATTCTTGCCCCATAGCACCGACATCACAAAAGCTTTTCCAAGGATACGAGTGAATGGCACTTAATTTTGGGGAAAACAGCATTAGTGGGATCCCACATCGTGTCCAGAGCAACACATCAGGAGAAATGAAGCTTGTCAGCAAGGAACTCAGCTGACAGTGCAGACCCTGTGTCATTTCTCCCCATGCTATGGGAGTAAGTGGCCAGTGGTTATTTGTCCCTTATATCATTGCTTTAGGTGCCTATCATAGAATCAGATTCATAGAATATTTTGAGATGGAAGGGACCCACAAGGATCACTGAGTCCAACCCCTGACTCTACACAAATCCAAACCCGATGTCTGAGCACAGTGTCCACATGCTCCTTGAACTCCACTTCTAAACGCTTTCAAACAAAAAGAGAGGAAATTTAGGTTAGAAATGTTTCACTCAGAGTGAGATGAGGCCCTGGCACTGCTGCCAGAGGTGTTGTGGATGCCCCATTCCTGGTCCAGGCTGTATGGGGCACTGGGCAGCCTGAGTGGTGCCCATGGCAGGGGAGTTGAAGCTCATGATCCTTAAGATCCCTTCCAACCCAAGTAATTCTATGATTCTGTGATTCAGTAATTCCAGTGTTTACCAAAACCACGTCACCAGAGGTTTAAAAAAAAAAATAATTCACAATTGAAAAAAAAATTAAAGGTGCATTTTTCACCTCCTGAACACATGAGAATAGCAAAGACAGCGCTGAACAGCAGCTGCACTGTGCTTGGAGCAGTTTCCCTTGGCCAGGCTGGATGTGATGCTCCTTTCCAAGTCTCGGAGTGCTTTAGTGCTGAGTCCATCCCCCCTGCAGATGCTGAGGATGGCCACTGCCAGAAGCCCAACAGCTCTGCTCACAACCCTGTGCAAACATTGTGTCACACAAAGCACAAGCTCCATTTGCTTTTACAGGCTTGGGGTTCAGCTTGGGGTTCAGCTCAGGATTGAGGCTATTTCTGTTCCTCACTTTGCACAAGGGTGGGCTTCTTGCAAAAGAATGGGAGAGGTGAGCCTGTCCAGAAGAAAAGTGGCAGCTATAGCACCTGGTACATTGGTGTTTTGGGTCTGGGGCTGCCCAGGCTCCTGTGGAGGAAGATGTCCGTAGAGAGCAAGGTTTTGCCATCCATCTCCCTGAGCCAATGGGATCTGGGTTGCCCTATAACCTCTCCTTTAGCTTCTTGAGACAAATCACTTTGACCCAATCTTCCAAAATTTTAGAGATTAAAACAAGTGGTTTTGTGAACCCAATAAACACTACGTAGCAGCAGGCAAGTTTCATTTCATCTCCTCAGAGGGAGTTGCCAATTGGAGACCAGAACCAGGGTAAGGCATTGAGAACCTTGGCCCTGAGGGGTGCAACAACTATCTGAGTCTAACTATGGATACCTACCCTTGACCACATTGCACTGAGTTCTCAGTGGTCAAAACAGGGACTTCTGCAGGGGTGATTCATCTGACCTCATTTGGGTGCCTCCCTTTCAGCATTCGCTTGACCTGCAAAGGGAGGTGACGCAATGAAATCCAGATCTGGTGCAATGGGAAAGGAGATGCATGCAGTAAAATAGCTCAGAAGAGCTCTGGACCTCTGAGCACAAGAAGTTTTAGGATGTTCTCTAACATTGGGGTGCATAAATATTAAATAAGCTGCAGCAAAAAGGAGAGCAGTGTCTGTGCTGTCGACTCCCCGGGGTAGGGAGCAGGAACCAGGACATTGTGTGCATCTCAGCACAGCCTTGTGCTGGGCACAAAATGATCTGCAGGCTTGGACAGGCTGCACCAAGCTCTCCTTGGGGGCTTCTGCTTTCACAAAGCAGCTCTTCGACAGGCTGGCCCTGAGGTTTCATGCTTGTTGTCTGGACCAAGACACTTAGCAAATCCCATGTAGCTAATTATACTCCAGCTCAATGCTTCATAGCCTCTGGTGTTGTTTCTTATGCTAATTAACAGTACCCAGCAGGGCAGTGTGCATCCCCACAGTGTCTTGTTCTCCCTCACCATGGGTAAGAGATGAAGACAACTGATGGGAACTTTTCTCTGCACTGGGAAATGGCACTGAGTTCCACCACACAGCCAGGTTTGCTGCAATCTTTTTTATTTTCTTTTTATTTTCTTTTCTTTTTTTTGTGTGTGTGTAGCAGCAAAAGATAAAAAATGTCCCTTATCGTGACCTGGCAAAGAGCAGGAGTGCATGCTAGATGGGCTATGGTGTGGGCAGTTGGCCTCCTTTCTGCTAGGATCCTATCTTTTGGACATGTACCTGTGACATTGGCATAGGAGTCAGCCCCTTCTTTCAGGATGAGAGGGAATGGCCTCAATTTGCACGAGGAGAGGTTCAGATTGGATATTAGGAAAAACTTGTTATCTGCAAGTGTGGTTGGCCACTAGCACAGGCTGCCCAGGAAGGTGGTGGAGTCACAGTCCCTTGGAGGTGTTCAGGAAATGTAGAAATGTGGCATTTTTATGGGCATGGGTTAATGGGCATGGTGGAGTGGGATTGGATGGACTGGGTGAACATGGAGGTCTTTTCCAATATTTATGATTCTGTGACTCTATGATTACCACTTTGCCACCTTTACCTGGGCTGAGCAGACCATTAGACCATTTTGATCATTAATGCTCATTCATTTGTTTGATTTGGATCTATCTTCTCCTGGTCAATAAAGTGCTACTTCAGCTGGAAGCACCTGGAGCCCATTGGTGGCATATGAAATCCAAACAGTGCTGATACAGGAACAGGTGGAGGACGGGGAGCTGCTGAGTTTGCTGCAAACCATTGTATCCTGCCTTGGGAGGAGGGGAATGGAGGATGATCTCCAGCTGGTGTAATCCTGGCATCTCCATGGCATGGAGCATGCAGTCAGTGGCACGGGGCACAGGGAGGGCAGTGTTCAGCCATGGCCCTAAAATTGAGATGTCCTAAACCCTGACAGGGTGGAGAATTGGAAGAGCATGCATGGATCCCAAGCTACATGCACTTCAAGCCCATCTGCAGGGATGTCTCCAGGATGGCCAGAAGGAGCTGGATACACTCCTTCAGGCACTTGAATTACATACCCCTTCTCTCCACCAGGAGATCATAGAACCATAGAATTGTTTGTTGGAAGGGGTGCTTGAAGGTCATCCAGTCCACTCAGACTCACATTACTTGGCTGCTGACCCCTCAGGCTGAACCTGCAAGAAACTGGCCTGGTATCCTGCATGGTGAGAAATCCCCCTCAGCCTGCAGCTTCTTAAAGCCCACCAATACCCTTGGGCACCCCAAGCATGGGTAGACCCAGGGAACCCACTCTGCCTCACTGTCTGGCTCAGAAAGCCTCAACACAACAGATTTTTTCTTTTCTCCTTGGATGAAACAAACCCCATGGTGTTTCCAGCACAACTAATTCCACAATGACAGCGATCTCCCCTGCCTCCCTCACAGCTCAGGAAGGTGCCAAGCATCATTAGCGTGCTGATATACATTGCTATTGCATGATCAGCTGGATATTCCTGGGGAAAATGAGCTGAATTAGGCAGTCTCCTTCACTGGAATAGCAGAGAGCAGTGGGGATTTCCAAAAGAGAGATTGTTATAAAAGGAAAATCCATATGACACCATTAGAAACAGCTTTAAAAGGCTGCTGTCATCTGAAAAATGTGCTGGTATACCAAAAAGGAGTCTGTACATCTCCCTAACACACATTTGTGCAGCTGTGCAAGTGCAGAGGCTCTGTCCTTCAGATCTCCTATGCTTCTTATGCCATTACTCTCACTCGCTGAATGGTTTTGTTCACTTCTGCATTCCAGGACTGAATATACTATGAGGGTTTATGCATCATTGTTTGCATTGAATTAGGAATCATCATAGAATCATCATAGAATCGCAAGGTTGGAAACGGCCTGCAAGATCATCTAGTCCAACTGTCCTCCCACTACCTTTGCTACCACAAGCCTCTAAACCATATCTCGTAGCCAATTAGGAATATTAGGAGATTAGAAAAAAAAACATCTTAGAAAGAGTGGTGATGCAATGGCACAGGCTGCCCAGGGAGGTGGTGGGGTCACCATCCCCAGAGATGCTCCAGAACCATGGAGATGTGGCACTGAGTGCTGTGGTCAGTGGGCATGGTGGGATGGGTTGAGGTTGGACGTGGGGAGCTCAGTGGTCTTTTTTAATCTGTGATTCTATGAATTGAAATGTGGTCATTATCTGTGTCTCACCTTGGCTGCTCAAAGCCTGGAAACATGCCTGGAGAGACTGAACACAGCCCCCAGACCCCTGGTGAGATCTGGATGTGATGCTCTGCCCTTGATGCCCTTGGATATCCCATGTCTACAAGGAATGGTGGTGTTGGGAAGTGATGTGGTGCTTGGAACTGGGGCTGTCAGAGCCTAGTCACTGTCCTGTTATTCCAGAGAAATTTTAAAGAAGTAACTAGATTAAAATAAATTAAAAAAAAAATACTTGAATTGACTGTTTTGCTTCACAGGATGAGATGGATTTTATAGATCCATTCAGTGTTGATAGCATGAATAATGAGACTCCTGGGGTCTGCTGGTGCAGAGCATGGGTGGCCTTCAACATCTGACCTCTGGGAAAACAGGAGGCAGCTCTGGCAATGTCCTGAGGCAGACTCCCAGTGTAAGGTCTTCAAGGAAGATGAACTATATGAAGTCACATTACTGATGCACTGCCACTAAAATGTGTATTGAAGGAGGAAATCTCACCTCCAAGACCTCTAATGTAATTCCTTTCCTTATGCCCGAAATCAAAAGCCAATGACTGGAAATGCAGCTGAGAAAGGCTTTAACTTCCAGCCATTAAGTGCTGAAAACTGACACGCCTGATGATTGATAGTACCACGTGGAACACCTCTTTCATTTCTTACAGTCGCCAGTGATAACAGCCTGTGTTGGCTCTGATTTCTGAGCTGGCTCTCCTGGATCAGGAGCACATGATGCATCCCTCCTGCCATCCCCAGGGTGCAGCTGCACGCTGATGTTCCCATCTGCCCTTGCAGACCCTCTTTGCTCCATTTCCCTACTTCAGAGGCACCAGCCCATACATGGACACACGAATGTTCCCAGTGATGCTGTCTATTATTGATAAGTTTGTGAGAGTCCCTACAGCTCCCTGTAAAATAAGCCTCCAGAGCAGGTTTTGTGTTGCTTCCCTTGGATGGATTTCCCCTCTCTGGAGAGCACAATGGGTTTCCAGAGGCATGTGGAAGCTGATGAGAGAAGAGGGATCAGATCACTCTTTGGCATCCTCCTTTGCCTGTGACCAGAGTGCTACAAGAACGATTCCTGCCCACCATGACCATTGTTCTGCAGCCTGAAGAACGATGTCTGCTCGCATCACACTCATTTCAGAGACAGATGTTTCTTAGGACATCATCCTCATAAATTCACCACTCACGCTTATGATGAGCGCTCCGTGTTTGTCAAATGCTTTTTAGAGAATTGTGTGTTAGCGAGCAATACTGGTGGCAGATGGATCGTTGGACTGGATGATCTTAGGGGTCTTTTCCAACCTTAATGATTCTATGATTTATAACCATCCCCACTTTACAATGAGGAGACAGAGGAGAGCAGACCATAGGCAGAATCAGCCCAGAGCTGGGATTAACACTGAAGTCACGATTCCAGCATGCTGCCTTTCCTGTGATCCACATGGGAACCAGGAGGACAAGGAGGTGTTTGGGGGGAATCTTTTTCCTGGGGAAACAGCAGGTTTGGGAACCACTGAGAATTTATCTTTTTTCTTATTTTCAGCTCTCCCAGGCCGGGTTAATTACCCCCTGTGCAAGCAGCAGAGCTGCCTCTGAAGCTGTGCTTTCAGCTCGCTTTGAACAATGGCACAGCAATTGCCCAGGGCTTTCTGTTGGAGCAACTGAATAGAGAGCGCTGTTAGCTTCTCCTCTTGTAAAGAAATTCCCACAGGCTTCATCGCACACACATCCAGAAAGCCATCACAAGGCAGGGATGTACACATCATATCTGTCCCACGTTACTGATGTGTACTTCCACAGCTCTGCTGTTTGAGGGGTGTGAAATCCCTACTGGGTGCAGAATGGCCCTGGGCACGTTTTACACTTATACGTGTTGGAAGAAGAGGGGTTAATCTCGAAAGTGCTGGTTGGTTGGACAGTATATCCAATGGTTTGTATATGCAGATCCCTCTTTCTCACAAATGGCCAATCTAGTCTAACAGCCCACTTAACACACCACCAATATTCCCCCCCTCAGTGCCACATTCCTTGAGCACCTCCAGGCACAGTGACTCCACCACCTCCCTGGGCAGCCTCTCCCAGTGCCTGGCTGCTCTTATGGAGAAGTTTTCCCTATTAACCACCCTAAACTTCCCCTGGCACAACTTGAGGTCATTCCTGCTCACCCTATCAGTTCAAAGATTGATGTCACAGATTGATGTCTGTTCCCAACATTTGCCACCCCAGAACATAGTCAGGAAATAGTATAACGCCTTGCTGTCTTTTTGGAGAGATGCAGCAGAGCTGTAGGTGATCGGATGAATTCCTGATTAGAGAGTAGAATTCAAGCCAGTTATTTCTCAAATCCAACAGTCAGCTGTTTCAGGTTGTAACAAAATAAATAAATAAATAAATAAATAATCCTACATTTACTGAGATCAATTTAAAATAACAGGAAGGTTTAGTCCTCTCTCCTGGGAGTGGTTCTCCATTCCTCTGACTCTTCTCCCAGATCACTTCTGCATGATCCTTTGGGTTGAGATACGCTTCCTTGGAGCACAGGGACTTGGATGAGGCTTTCAGGGTGACATTATCCAAGCTCCCCATTTGCCATAGGCTCCAGATCAGACTGCCCATCCAACCTCGCCTTGAGCACCTCCAAGGATGGGGCAATTGGCTGATGCAGAATTCCTTGGGAAAAGTGAAGTGAGAAATTCATTTAATATATTCTTTAAATGAACACCGAGCCAGACTCAGTATTTTAAATCATGGGAGAGTAGCTGTCACCGGACGTATTTGTTTGGAGAGACAACAGTGCATTGGGATTCTGGGGTTGAAGGAGTAGCTTGTTCAACCCATGGCATTGTAGTGGTGCCACTGCACAGAAGTGGGCTGATTTACACTGATTTATAGAACGTGGAATATCCCGAGTTGGAAGGGACCCACAAGGATCACTGAGTCCAACCCCTGGTTCTGCACAGCATCACCTCAAATCCAAACCCTGCATCTGAAAGCATTGTCCAAACACTCCCTGAGCTCCAGCAGCTCGGGGCCAAAGTAGAATTATGCCATGCAGCACTCATTTTGGACATCTCTGTCACTGGAATACACTCCCATCATTTTATTCCTGTACGTGGCAGAGCTAAGCTGCTCTGAGAGCTCAGGTTATTTTTAGACAGCTGCACAGCCAGAGATGCCCTTTCGGTAGCCAAAGTAAGAGGACACCAAATGGTCCTGACCTTTCTCTCCAAGGCCCCATGTAGGGCCCATGCACTGAGCAGAGCAGAGGGTGGAAGGAGGGAAGGAAGGAATCTGTGTGTATTTGCTTGGCAGGCTGCCCTTGCCTGGGGATCAAGTTTATATAAAGAAGGTGAGGACACCACATGAGGATGAAGGTTTCTTGGCCATCACAGGATTGATGAGCTCAACTTTCAAGGTCACAGGCTTGAAAATACTTCCAGAAACCTTCCTAGGAAGGCTTATGGAAATGCTTTTCCTCACCTCACCTAGTTGTTAACCTCAACATGCCCAACAATGCTACCTATAGACAATGTTACCTATAGATTGTCCTTTTTTTCCCAGCATCTTTACAATCCCTCAGTGCCCAAGCACTGACATGGTTCTGCATGCATGCAAGCCATTATTTTAAAATACAAAATAGCAAGATGTTGGCTCCTTCTTGCAGACAGGAGTCTTGAGAGGCAGATGAGGAGTCCCACACTTGTTCTGCCTCATTCAGATCTTTAGCTGCCCTCCTTCTCTGAACCCAATCTCACTGCTTTGACATGCGGTGTTTATTCCCTCGGTTTTCAATGGTCTATGTGAAGCTTGGTTTTCACAGCTGGGTGCTGTCGTGACCCACTCCAGCTGGATAACTTCTGGATTGCAGTCTGCAGGGCAGTGTTCAGCAGCTAGGTAGCTCTGCCTTGCTGTGTCACGGAGTCATGGAGTCATAGAATGATTTCAGTTTGAGGAAATGGCCGTGGGCAGGGACACCTCCCACCAGGTTGCCCACAGCCTATCCAACCTGTCTTGAGCATCTCCAAGGATGGAGCATCCAGAGCTTCTCCATGCAACCTGTGCCAGCTCCTCAACACCACCAGGTAAGGAATTGACCCCTTCATTTCCTATCCCCATAGAGGCAATTGCACCTAGTTGAGCATGATGAGTGTGTCAGGGTTGAGCTGCCTGGGACCACTGCTGCTTTTAAGTGGAAAGGGGAAACAAATCACTACCGTCCTCCCTGTACATCCTGCAATCCAGATAATTAATACCAGGGGCTCCCTGTCAGCCCCAGCTCTCCCTGGGATGCAAAAGTCGCATTAGGAGAGCACTCACCATGCCTGGAACCATTCAGACAATGAGGCCGGATCCCCACCGCGGCAGCAGGAGAGGAGGTGCCACCGCCATCCACCAGCTCTCCCGAGCATAATGAAGCCTTTGTTTGCCTTGCCTTCAGTCTCCCATTACCCAGAGAGGGAGAGCCAGGAGATGGCAGAAAACTGGGATTTTCAAACAATTTCTGAGTCAGATGCAGTGGGAGAGGGGAGGAAAGATTTCCTGCACCCAGAGAGGCTGAAACAGACAGTGGTGGGAGCATGCAGTGCTAGCCCTGATCAAGGGTAGGAGAGTCATTGATAAGCACACGTGCCACACATAGAATTGGGGAATTTGGGGTGTGCTTGGATAATTTTCCCCAGATCCAGCCCCGGCAACACCTTGCCTGTGCCCCAACCCAGAGATAGCACTGCCTTGGTGGAGCTGCACTTGTTCCTACAGAGACGTGCAAACCCATCGCGTTACCTTCTGTAGGGATCCACATGCCCCATTGATTCTGATGCACTGATTTTCTATTTCCCCATTAATTTGGACAGAGGTTTTAACTTACATCAAGCACCTCCTCCCTCCTTCCTGTTCCTCCCACGCGCATGTTGTGTGGGACTGGAATTACCTGAATGTTGAGATTTTGTCCCAGTGCCGAGAGGAAGGAGGTGGAAATGCAGTTGATCACCTTCAGGTTTTAATTGCTCCTATTTGCCAGATACAAAGGAGCAACTGGAAGCCACATAGACATGTGGGGCAAATACATACAAAAGAGCTGTTGTAAATTAATAGACTAAGTGATAAGCATTTTTAATATAAGGTTGAATTTAAGGTGATGCTGAAGTGATCAGGGGAGCTTGAGGGCTCTATTTCCAGGTCCAAGCTGTGGACACCAGCTCTGACTTGAGCTCCATTATGCTCAGCAGTACAATAGCTGTTCTTACAGTCAGCTTGAAGGCAGCAAAAGCTGCTCTACACCTGAAGGAAGGGATCACGTGCCTGCAATCTTGCTTGATTTTTTCCGACTGTATCATCCAGTCTAATAAAAGAGAGTAACTCCTCCTCCAAACCTTGCCTTGCTCATAGCCTGAAAACACCCAACAATGCTTCTCTGACAAACGGAATGAGTCATTCATCAGAGCAAGCATTTGTGCTCGAGACCTTCAGGAAAAAAAAAAATACATCTACATATTCATTTATTCTTGTATTTGACTAAATAGATTTTTTTTACATGTACAAGCAATAGGAAAGAATCTTGTGCCTTTCTGGAACCCAAAATCTGGGTGCAATGGGCTGGAATTTGGGCACAGGTAACAATTTTTCAGCTGTAAGCAGAACAGGGGGAACAAAGCACTCACTGAAGGATTACAGCTAGAGTAAGCCCTGGGGAAATCATGGTGACAGGGAGGTGGGTGGAGAGACACAAAACATCAGGAAATGGCACCCAAAAAGGGGCAGCATGCAGAGTTCCTGAGCACAATGGGAAATGAGAGAGCTGCTGTAATTTCACATTACAAATATTGAATGTCTGTATATAAAAAGAGAAGGCCACGTGGCTTGAGATATGGCATGTGGCACTGAGGGATGTGGTCAGTGGGCATGGTGGTGATGGTTGATGGTTGGACAAGACAACCTTAGCAGTCTTTTCCAACCTTAATGATTCTATGGTGTCTTTTGAGGTGTGGAGAGCACAAGGTAGGCACGTTGTCCGTGGTGGGAGATAAAGGGCACCCCAAGAACAATTTTGAAATAGTGGGTGAACACCTATGTCAAGAGCAAGTGGATGATGTGATTTCAAATGCTTTCAATCCCTGGATCTTCATGAGGCTTTTTCAGGTGGGATCCATGCTGCTTTGTGTAGAATCATAGAATGGTTTGGGTTGGAACAGACCTCAATGCCCAGCCAGTTCCAATCCCTGCAGAAGGCAGGGGCACCTCCCACCAGATCAGGCTGCCCTGGGCCTCATCCAACCCAGCCTTGAGCACCTTTAGGGATGGGGCACCCACAGCTCTCTGAACAGCCTGTTCCAATGCCTCACCACCCCCTTAGTAAAAAAAGCATCTCTTAAAACTGGGGTATGCTCCCATGGCTAGAATAAGGGGAAGTGCACCAGCACTCCTCTAAGTAAGGTGTCTTTTTGAGAGCACCTGTAGAAGCAGCTGTTTTTGGTAGCTTCTGTGAGCCTTAATTGCATCCATCCCAAAGAAGTGACCTCAGCTCTGCAAACCATAAAACACCACTCGCTTCTGGGGCTTAATGGTGTGTGGCCCGCCAAGGAATCCTTTATCCTTCTCTTAGAGACAACGTGTGGGAATTTATTGGCTTTTTAAAGCTGTCCAATCTTTCACTGAAGGAAACTAATGGAATATCAATGACACCAGGTATTTGTCACGGGTATCATTGGCAAAGGAAATACGGGGCTGGCTCAGGGAAGCGCTGGGCACGAGGATCACTGCATGCAGGTCCAGCAGCAGCTGCAGTCAGACTGAGCTCCTTCATGGCTCTGGGCTCATCAGTCTCAACCAAACGCATAAAAGCAAAAAGCATTCCTAATTCAGTTAACTAATTCAATTTAAAGCCCCAGCGAGGACGAAGCAACTTGAATTTTCGTGTGAGGTTGAATTCAGAACAGCACCTTTGCAGCTGGGGAGAAGAAACTTGGATTTTTCAAAACAGTGGGTCAAAAAAAGCCATTTAAGACCAGTCACATTGTGATTTTTATATTGGATTGCTCTCCCTTTTCCTCTTTTTCTGTCCATTTGAGCATTATCCAGAAGAAAATATCACCTAAGAAGATCCATTATGCAAGGACTGCTCTGAAAGTAAGGCCTCCTATTTTATGATGTCGGTCGACGATGTCAGAGGTGGATGTTGGTAGGATGGCAGTAGAGGCTGAACCTTCCCACCAATATTCCATTACATTCTGTTGCTGTGTGACAGATGGCAGCAGAGGGGCAGTGTGGCAAAATGGTGTCTGACACCAAAGTGCATGTGAAGCAAAGGGGTGGAATTAAACTCCTCCTTGTGGAAAAAATGGCACCTATTAACATTCACCAATGTTTACTGATCGTTTGTGGAGACAGAACAGTGGGTGTGAGCACAGTGAGGGGTGGGTGCTGTGTTTCAGCAGTGATAACAGTGACAGTGGGTCCCCTCCTCTGGTATACATTTGTACAAACACAGCATGCAGGCTTTTGTTCATTGCTGTCAAAAATGCAGAGCGAATGGTGGTGGTGCCCATGTTAAAAAGTAAGGTTTTGTAGCTGAGAATTTGCCCGATAAAACAATGTTATTGTACTCTTTGTACATGTTGTTGCTCCTTTGGAAATAAGTAGGAGGCATTACCTTCAGAGCAACCTACACAAATATTAGTCTTCAGCAGAATGAAGCTATAGAAACCCACTGTGTGCATACTGGGTCACTTATCCCACTTGAGATCACATGTCCCTGTGGTGTCATCCATCTCATACGCAGGACTTGAGCCTCCATAGTCTCACTCCAAGGTCACAACCCTCTGCTCAGGTCTCTATTGCTGAGATGTGCAAACATCCAACACAGAAACTCTGGGTTTTGGGACATGGGTCTGATTCCAGGTTTTCTCACGGATGTTCAATCCTGCTTGGGTTTTCAAGAGCTTCCTAAGGGCTGTGCCCAGCTGGGAGTGAGTGTCCTTAAAAATGGTGCGAAAACTACTCATAAAAACACAAAAAGTGCTGGAAAGAAACAAGCAACACTGCTCATTCCTCACATTTTTTGGAGCGGTCATTGAGGGAATGGAGACAAAGGAAAATAAAGCCACTTCCATGCTCAAAGACTGCAGAAATGTCTGAGTACTTGAAGCTTCACATTAAATTAGCGCAAAGCACGGCAATCTGCTGCAGGATTTGGATCTCAGCTACTGCAAACCTGGGAAGAGAAGTGAAAAGGAAAGCACAGGTCTTTATTTGGCCCTGAGTCTGAGAACGGAGCATAAACTCGGGGCGGGATGCTCTGACCCCAGAGGCAGCCCCATGGGAAGGCAGTGGGAATTTCTGCAGAGCTTCGGCAGTGCAATTAGCAGTGGGTCCTGGGGGATGGGGAAGGAGAGAGGCAGAGAAGGTAGCTGGAAGGCACTGCTTGTTTGCTTGTGTGCTCTGAGACACAGAACCCCCCGGTGCTTACATTTGTTTAGGCTTAAAACACCACAGCCCATCCCCTGCCTTCAGCCCCATTGCGGTACATCGCTGCCTCTGCCAGCATCCCTTCCCAGCCCATAGGAGTATTATTTTTGTCTCGAGCCCTGAGCTCTCTTATTGTGGGGAAATACAGCTGTGCAGGGAGCAGGGATGGCCCAGCACCACCGTTTCCATTGATTCTGGTGTTTCTTCAAAGGTAGCCCGAACTGAAGACCCAAATTATAGAGAATGAGAGTTCAAAACAGGACTGGCTCAGATTGTGTGGCTGTGATTTAAATCCTTAAATCGAGGCATGGCAGTGCTCCAGGTTCACCTCCGAGCTGTCCCCAGATAAATCCAGAGTAAGTGCTGGAAGTTCCCTTCACAAAGAGGGAGGGAGAGGAAAGGAGACAGGCTTGCTGCAGAAGCTTGTACGCTGGAGTATCACATGAACATGTTTAACATTTTTCCAGTATTATCAGGGGAAAACATCATCCAGGAGGCATAATTATATCTTAGGTTCTCCTTTTTTTCTTTTTTTTTTCTTTTTTTTTTCTTTTTTTTTTTTAAGGGGCTTTTCAAGCAGCTGTTTTGTTTCATTCTTCTCCTTTTTCTATTTTTGAATTACAGTGTTTGCAGAAACAGGAGGAGAATGGCAGCTAAAGCAAGGCAAAAGCTGTGGGAGAGAGAGAGGAGAGATGCTGCCATTCCTCACCCTTTAGGCAGAAACCAGCATGGCTCCATCCATGAGGTTCCACGTGCCCTTCACTTTCCTCCAGACCCTCTATTTCAAGTCTAAGGTCCAAGACCTGAGATATGGCTATAGGCACCAGGAGATGGATTTGTTTGACAACTGAGTTCTTCTTTGTAGACTGTGATGGGCATCCTCACACCCAGAACACTCTTCTGGGAAGATTTCTACATCACAAGAGATGAATTTATGTCTCAATCTACAGACCGACTCCTATCCATGGCAAAGGGTTTCTTGTGCAGTGATGCATCAGAAGACAAGACCTCAGGAAAAGAGGAGCTCCCATGATGTGGGCTCCCACCATCCCAGCATGGTTGGGGAATCTCTCCAGACTCATAGAACAGCCCAAGTTGGAAGGGATAAGGATCATCGAGTCCAGGTCATAGAACTGTAGCAGCTCCTCTCTCCCTGAGGAGCTTCACAGCAAGCTGCTTAATGCAACTCATATGAACGGGGTATTTTCCAAACCACCACCCAGACAGGTAGGATATCCAACCATGGTTCTCATCTGTCAGTCAGGCTCTGGGGACTCTCCCTTGTCACTGTCACTGCTTGTAACCACTCTGCGTGGTTCCATACCACAGCTGGAAGATGGGAGCCAGCAGCACACTGCAGGAATTCGTGTGTCCTAAGGCACCTAACGCTGTATGCCCAGGTTAGGCTCTCCTCCCTGCAGTAACTGAGAGCCTCCCAAGTATAATCAGCAATGAGGCAATGAGTAGCTTGCTTGCTGTCCTTTAATTAGGAGCTTCTCAGCATTTTGGCTGAAGACTGTTAGGTATCAGCAGGCAATAATAGGGAATGCTTCAGAGGGAGGTTTTACATAATGCACCTCATCACTGGTCACCTGTGGTCATCTGTGGACGGCGGAAGACAGATTCCTCCCCCATACCAGGATGCTTTCTGTCCTGAAGCATGAGATCTGATTAGAGCGCAGAGCCATGAACGCTGTTACAGGCCATAAAGCCACTGAGGTATAAAAGCCTTTATTTACTGTTTGCAATCCCAGCTCCAGTCGCTGCCTCCTGTGGCACACAGACATCCTCCAAGGAGGATTTTCCCACTGTTTATTCTCGAGGCACAGAGCGGGGAGGATGTTTCCAGCAATGATTTTATTCCTCATTCCTTTCATGCTCTCCAGCAGCGTTAACCTCTTCAGTGAGAATATGCACTCATCTGCCAGTCTTACAGGGATGTCATTGACCAAAATTAGCTTTGTGCCCCAGTGTATGTCAGACTGCAGTTGTGCTAAATGCCCTACTGTTTGCACAGCGACAGTGCCTATGAAGCTGATGGCGTGACCCACCGGCCTCAAAGTGGTGTGGGCAGTCCTTCAGCTCCTCAGGATTTGCATCTATTCAGATACATGTCACAGTGATTTCCACTTTCCTTCCATTTTTTGTCTTTTTTTTTTAACAGGATACTTTTTATTTTTCATGCTTACTGGTTTCTGAGAATTTCAGAGCTGTGGCTGGATCATGCTTCCACAATTTCTTCTACATTTAGAAGGACTGGGAGCCTTCTGCTCGTTGTTTTGTTTATGAATGTACTTCACAAAGTTTTAAAAGCTGTGCTGAGCTGGGTGGTAGGGAGAAGACAAGGACCAGATTCAGCTCTTATTAAAAATTCAGGTGGTACAGTGGCAGAAAAAACAGGGATGTGCCACGTCGTACTGAGGTACACAGCCTTGTTTATAAAGCCATGCATCAACATAAGGCCTTGTAAATTGCTGGAAAACAGCAGCTCAGCTGCCCAGGAAAAAATAGTGTTTTCTTGTATAGTGTCTGCTGCTCTCCCAGAGGCACCGCTGGGATGTGCCACCACTGCAAACACATCTGGCAGATGAGCATTTGTGATGAACTAAAACTAATGGAAATGTTTGGATTTGAAGAGTGGGCTATTCAGAGGGTAAATAATTGGTTGGATGGTCACTGCCGGAGGGCTGTGGTCAGTGGCTCTGTGTCCAGGTGGAAGTTGGTAACAAGTGGTGTCCCCCAGGGACCCGTCTTGGTTTGGTGATCTTTAACATCCTTATCAATGACATCAGTGATGGAATCGAGTGCACCCTCAGCAATTTGCTGATGACACCAAGCTGAGTGGTGCAGTTGGCACAACAGAGGGAAGGGATGCTATCCAATGGGACTGTCTGCTCTGCTCCAGCGAGACCTCACTGAGGCCTTCCAGTACTTGAAGGGGGACTAACTTTTTACATGAGCAGATAGTGATGAGGGCAAATGGCTTCAAGCTAAAAGAGGGGAGATTTAGATTAGGACAGTTTTAACTCTGAGGGTGGTGAGGTCCTGGCACTGCTGCTCAGAGAAATTCTGGGTGCCCCATCCCTGGAGGTGCTCAAGGCCAGGCTGGATGGGGCCCTGGGCATCCTGAGCTGGTGGGGGACAGCCAGCCCACAACAGGGGCTGGGAATGGATGATCCTTAAGGTCCTTTCCAACCCAAGCTGCTCAATGATTCTATGAAACTCCCACTGCCCTCCTGTTTTCTCTACAAATATCCTGTAAGGATTTAAGCAGCAGAGTCAAGAATGCAAAGACAATTATGCACTGGAATTTAAACAAACCATTAATTACAGAGATACTCTGGCAGATGATGGCTCCAACAATGCCTATTACAAGAACCTCCATTAAATTATCTGCTCTTTCTTGTTAGCTGGGTTCTTCTCTTAACCGAGATGAAAAAAGTAATTAAAAACTATACAACAAGATGTTTTATTAATGACACGCACGTCTCCATCCCTCTAAGAAAATTGGACAATCTGTTCCTATGCCACAACCCTCCATCTAGAGTTTATATTTACCATCATTTCAACAAAGACTTGTTGCAGTGATCTCCAATTTTTTGGTTTGGCTTGAAGGAGGGGTGAAAAAGGAACCATTTATTAAAGGTGCCTACCAAGGAGCACTCCTGTGGCACAAAGCAGAATAAGAGAGGAACAGAAAGCAAACAAACTGACATGTCTAAGAACAAGGTCCTCTTGCTGGCTGACCAGACCCCCAAGAAGGCAAGACTTTCTAGTCTTCCTCATCCTGCCTCCAAGCACTGCACCCAGCAGCATCTGCTCTCCCATCCGCTCAGGACTGAGCCACCGAGGAGATGACTCACTGCAGCACTGAGCACCTTCTTTGCACTGCACTCTAATTTTCTTCATCACCACACATTAAAGCATTTCTAATTAAGGACAGAAGTTAGATCTGATGGAGACACAGTTCTTGTTCTGTTCACACGCTGGCTGGCTGGGCAAGTCACTCTGATGTCTCTTACCCCAAATGTTTACTTCCTTTTCCAACAGGAGTCTGATGCATACATGTCATGTAGCAGGGTGTATAAGGGTATGTAAGAACTCAGTTTTTGGACCCTATAAACATTTTAATGGAAACCTCCTCTCTGGCCCAAGTACTTACATGAGTCTCAGCTGTGTATGGGAGTGGGTTGAGGAAGCAACAAAATATTGTCATGGTTAATACAGAAGGAAGCCCACTTCCCACACGCTCGCCACCCAGCATGGGAGGAACTGGGACCTCTCTCTATAAGAGCTGCTGTGCTGTGGTAGGGAGGTATGTTTGCATCCTTTCTACCCTTATGTGGATGATGGGATGGTGAGGTCTTTCTGACGGCACCCTATTAGATGCAGATACACTTCCAACACTGGAATAAACAACATTAGGAATATTTGTTTCCTATAAAGTGCTTTTCATGAGCAGATCTTGAAGTGCTGGAAAGCATAACAATTCTTTGTTCTTTGTATATAGAGCCTTAACCATAGCAGCAGCATTCAGAGTCTACACAAGAGCCCAGCATCATTCATCTGCCGTTGTCTTTGAAATACAGTAAGTAATCCAATTGCCTTGTAGGATCATCCAGGGCCACCAGTGGTTCACGACTCTCATTCATCTGAGTGCCCTCACAGCCATGTGTCCCTGACCCCCAGGAGAGCCAAATGCCCACTCAGTTTACAAACAAGCTTCAGAGGGCACCTGCTGGGCTGGCACATGAGAAGCTCAGGTTTCACTTCCCAAAATGCTGGGGCACTTGTTCAGCACTTGTTTAGCTAGATGATGCTGTGAAGTTATTTAACCGCACCAAAGTTTTACTATGAGAAAATATAATGCAGTTGACATCCATTGTGACTGTTTTAGTGGGGGATTTAAGTGTAAATAATTCTGTCAAGGGAAGGTCATGCCCAGTGATGAGCCCAGTCAAGGGAATGTGCAGCACTGAAGTGCAACACAGTGATCATGGCAGCCACATATCCTGACCCCATCATCATTTGGCCAACGCAGCCTTGACAGCCCACTGAGGATTCCAGTAATAGGTGACAGCATGGAGGTGACACGGGCTTTCCAAAGATCTTGCAGCTCCTTTCCAGCATGGGTTGGGTTTGTAGAGCAGCCACCAGTGTCAGCTTTCTAGTTAGAGGAGCGAGACCTCTGCAATGTCAGGCTGGGCATAGAATCAGGGAATCATAGAAGCATAGAATTATTTGAGTTGGAAGGGACTTAAAAGTCATCTAGTCCAAATCCCCTGCAATGAACCTAGAGCTTGACCATGTTGCTCAGATGGGCAAGCCGGATGCTGTGAGCACCATCTGTCCTGCAACAACAGTGAAGCCAAGGGAGCAGTCTATTGGCCACGAAGAATGCAAGTCCAAGGCCAAAATCAGGGATAATTGCCCAGGATGAAGCAAGAAAACTCTCCCCTAGAAGACACCATGGGCTCCCAGCCCCCAGCACCTGGTGGTTTGATTTGCACAGAGGTGGTCACCACAGCAGCGGGGACATTTGGAGGTCCCCAAGCCCCACCAGTGTTCCCATGCTACAGCAAGGCCCTGGCTTTGCAGGTGCCTCACTGGGATGCCAGGCAGTGCTGAAACCACATCCTTTCAAAGCTGAGAAGGAAACAGCAGGGAATACACATCTGCATGTGACCTGGGTGACACAAGCCTGCAGGCACAAATTACATATTTTACAAGTGACATTTGCTGTCACAGGGGGAGGTTTGAGTGAGACTGCTTAAAATCCAACTAAACTCTGCCTGGAAAGAGGGTGGCATGTGGTCTTCTTTTTGCTTCCACTCCCTGAGGTACCACTGTGATGTTTCCAGCGAGGAAATCCCTCTCTGGCACCCAGTCTTGGCTGTGAGTTTTGCCCCAGGGATAAGGATTCACATGTTGCAGTTCCCTGGTTGTTGTGCAAACTCCAGGCTGACCTCCCTTGTCAGTCAGCAGCATGGGAGCTGATTTACAGCATCACGGAGGCTGAGTTCAATCAGAAGAGCTACACAGCCCAGAAAATACTCAGTAGATTTATCCTACCAGCCTCATTTACTTTCCCCATTGCTTCTTTTATGTTACGCCTCACTTCAAAGGGAAGAGGGGAAAGATTTCATGTCCTGTTCCAAAACCTGGGACAAAGGAGATCATTCTGAAGAAAGTGGTCGGAAGGCTGCAAGAAAGGTATCTGCTGTGGGTTGTGTGGAAGCAGTCATCAGAATTCAGAGCTGTGTTCAGAAGGAGAAATCAGTGTGAGATGAAGATACCCATAGTGCAATCCTGTTCATTGCAAAAGTCCTTTCATTAAATCTCTAGAAATGGTGGGAAAGAACTGAAAACATTTTCTGAGTTCACAGCTCCAATCTATTTTCTGGATGACCATATTATATCTCTCTATAACTGCATTATCACTCTCTTCTCTCTTTTCTCAGCAAATGCTGACTGTGTTCCTGTGACTACATGCACTGGAATTCTGTTTCCAGTTCTCTGATCTTTCTGAATCTCTTCCATGGATGCACAAACTTTGATATGCAGCTAAACTCTCCCATGCATGTGTGACTTACACGTGGCTTTGCTTTGATTTGTCATAGATGGTTGCACTGTGATGATGCTATTAAGTTAGTTATCTCGTAACAGAATTACTTAATAACTTGCTCTGTTTGTCCTCTTTGACAGAAACAATGTGTTCAGCCATGTGTTATGTCAGTTCCTACAAATTTTCAGCAATCTAACAAGGCCATGAGCAGCTCCAGCTGTTTATTTTATCAATGGGATGATCATAATATATGACTCACTGCAGGACTAAAGGCTTCTTCAATCTACTGAGGAGAAAAAGGTTGTAAACCAAATCCAGAAGCTCAGAGCAGATAAATTCAGATGAGAATATTACCAGTCACAGGGAAAATCTATCAAGGGAATTGGTGGAGTGTCTATCTCCTGAAGATGCAATTATTTTCATTAAATGACAGTATCTACTCTTGCAGATGACACCAAGCTGAGTGATGTGGTTGACACGTTGCAGGAGTGGGATGCCATCCAGAGGAAGCTGGACAGGCTTGAGAAGTGGGTCTGTGTGAACATCATGGAGTTCAACAAGGCCAACAGCAAGGTCCTGCACCTGGGTTGGGGCAATCCTAAGCACTAATGCAGGCTGAGCAGTGAGTGCATTCAGAGCAGCTTTGAGAAGGATTTGAAGGTGCTGGTTGATGAAAAGTTCAGCATGATCCAGCAATGTGCCCTCACAGCGCAGAAAATAAACCACAGCTTGGGCTGCATCAAAAGAAGCATGGTCAGCAGGGTGAGGGATTTGATTGTCCGCCTCTACTTTGCTCCTGTGAGTCCCCACCTGCAGTGCCATGTTCAGCTCTGGGGCCCCAGCACAAGGATGGGGAGGTGAGCATCACCTTTCATATCACTGCACAGAGCTTAGCTCTGTTGGTTACACAGATATCTCACACGTCTTGATGGCCATAGAGGTGCCCTGCCCCACTGCCAGCTGACTTTGTGAGCCCAGCAATCTGTAGGTCTGTGTCATTTCCTACCAAACCTGCAAGGATGTGTCATATTCCCAAAGAATCTCAAAAAAAAAAACCACCAACAACCCCATACACCTCCATTTAGGCAAATGAATGGTGTCCTGTATGATTTCCAGGAACAGACACATTACTCAAGAATGCATTACTGGACACAATGCAGAAATACGTGGGTGAATTTTTATGGCTTGTATATACAAGTACTCAGATTCAAAGATCAAATGTTGTTTCTATCCGTAAAGTTTCAAAATGCTCCTTATCTTACAGGATGTTTGCTTTGCTCGGTTCATTAGAGTGGGCAAGACACTTTTACCATGCTTGATCACCAGGATCTCAACATGTAAATGATTTATATGAATAGTGACGTTTATTCTATCAACGAGAACATTAAATAAAGTTAAAATACAGTCTAACAAGATGCACCAGAACAGAATGTCACGTGCAGCATTTCATGTGTGTCTGTAAACAAGGTAAGCTTGTCAGAAAAATAGATCTAAATGTGCAAGGGGACCAAGCAAGCTCTAGGTCCATAGCCAATGTGACTTCTAGGCTGCATTTAGGAGAGCATGCAGCAACACATGTCGTATGTGTAAATAAAGAATAGAGAACCCTTCTTGAAAAAGAAAACATAGAAGAAAAATTTGGGGAAAAAAAAAAGTGGCTTTATTAGTGTTTCCAGCACTTAATCATTGTCATATAAGGCTGTGGCCTATTGGCCAGTCCCAAGCATTTTCCCATGCAGACTGATGGACGGACCGCTGTGTGGCTGCCTTCAGCCTCATTCATAAAGGCTGCTTTTGAGAAGCTCAGCTCCCAGCTAAGAGGAGTCCTGGCTGTTTGGAAACCCATGGCAGAGTAAGCATAAGAAGATGTCAGCACACTCAGCATCCAACCCTTACTTGTTCAGACTGGGAGCAAATCTTGGCCCCTCTCTCCAGCACTGCTTTCATTACAAAAATAAAACAATTTTTTCATAAAATGAGCTTCTCTAATCACTGCCAGCAACTACTGCACAGTGAGCTTCTCCACGGGCAAACCAGCAACCGGTCCCTCTGCTGCAACCACAGCAAACACAAGAACCAAACTCGAGATGACAGGTAGAACTTCAAATCAGAAAAAGAAAGAATTAGCAGTAAAATAAATATATACGTAAATAAAACCACAGTGGGCATGCAATCAAGTGAACCAAAATGCTTGCTCATGCTATCAACACACAGGTGACGATTTTCTGTGAAACAAAATAAGGTAAACCATTGAAGAGGTAGAATACAGGAGCTGAATTGAGTTGCTGTGAGCAGGATTTGAATCTAAGGTGACCTGAAATGATGGGGATAACCTTCTAATGCTTGCAGAGCCTGTTTTTCCAGGGCTGGTAGCCACCTGGTCCAGCACTAGAGGGTAACAGTGAGTTAGGCTCTTCCAGACTCATGGCTGGGCAAGGCCTTGCCAGAGGAGATGGAATGTTTGGAAGTGGTGAACCCAGAGAGATAAGAGCAAGGTGAGAGCAAATAAAGGGGCTGGTTGTGGTCCCCTTGCCAGCCTGGCTATGGGGCACTTGTGCAGAGTACTGAGAGAGTGTCCCCATGTGCTGGTGGGAGAAGAAAGGAGATGGCATTGGAAATGGCTTACCAAGCTTTGCACGGGACTGGAGGGAAGGGGTAAGGAGTCTGGTGGAAGGTGCATTCTGCTCTACGCAGGGCAAGGAGCCACCTTTGTGCACACAGAGCAGGAGGCACATCTGATAAACTTCATACTCTATTCATAGAATCATAGAATCAGTAAGGTTGGAAAAAAACAGTAAGATCATCTAGTGCAACCATCAGCCCATCCTCACCATACAATCAATCATGTCACTCAGTGCAGCATTTACCCTAGAACGTCTCCAGGGATGGTGAGTCCATCACCTCCCTGGGCATTCTGTGCCAATGCATTACTACTGTTTTGGAGAAGAAATTTTTCCTAATATGCAACCTGAACCTCCCCTGGTACAACTTAAGGCCATCACCTCTCGTCTTATCACTGTTAGCTGGAAGCAGAGGCCAACACCACCTCACCACAACCTCCTCTCAGGTAGAGAGCTGTAGAGAGCTATGAGGTCTCCCTTGAGCTTCCTCTTTTCCAGACTGAACAACCCCAGCTCCCTCAGCCAAACCTCATAACATTTCTGTTTCAGACCACTCACAGCTCCGTTGCCCTTCTCTGGACACACTCCAGGGCCTCAATGTCTTCTGGCAGTGAGGGGCCCAACAGCAAACACAGCACTCAAGGTGCAGCCTCACCAGTGCTGAGTACAGAAGGACAGATGGTCACTTCCCTATTCTGCTGGCTGCACAATCTCTGACACAAGCCAGAATGCCCCTGGCCATCTTGGCCACTTGGGCAAACTGCTAGCCCGTGTTCAGCCAACTGCTGACCAACACTCCCAGCTCCTTTTCCTCCACACAGCTTTTCTGTCACCCAAGCCTGCAGCAACGCATGAGGTTGTCCTGAAGCGCAGGACTTTGTGTTGTTGAACCTCCTACAATTGGCCTCAGCCCAGAGATCAGCCTGCCCAGATTCTTCTGTAGGGCCTTCCTACCCTCAGGCAGACGAACACTTTCCCCCAGCTTGATATTGTCTGCAAACTTACTGAGCGTGTACACAACTCTTTCATTCAGATAATCAATACAGATATTAAACACACGTCCCGTGCAAGGCATAAATGCACAGCTTGCTGCTTCTTCTATTCAGGGCCTCATCTTCTGGTGACTCACAAATATGCAAAGCCCTGCCAGAGCCCTGAGCTGTTGGCTCCAAGGAGCCAGACCTGCTGCCCATGTCCCTTGGCGTCAAGCCTAGGACCTCATGTGTATGCGGAGCATACAGCAGATCTGCTCTCCTTCAACAATGCTCCTATCCCCAGAGGGGCCGTGCCTGGTCATGCACCGCTTGGTAAAGTTGGAGTGAATTATTTTCCCCCTTAAAGCTCCAATATTGTTTGAATCTTTAATCAAAATTACAAAGCCTAAGAGTGGGTTCTCCTGCAATTGATGTTAGGTATCTGGTGGATAGAAAAGACCAGCAGTCAGGACTCCTGGGTCCCATTTTCACATCTCCCATTGACTCTTTGAGTGACCTTGAAGAAGTCAATTAATTTCTGTGTCATTTTCCAGACAGGTAAAAATGAGGAGATAATTCTTCCCCAGCTCGCTAGGGGATTGTGAGGCTTAATTGTTTGCAGGGCACTTTGCAGTGCTCAGACAAGAGATAGAGGACTGCAGCCATCCAACAGCCTGAGAAAGACTGTTATCATAGAATCACAGAATCATAGAATGGCCTGGGTTGAAAAGGATCTCAAAGATAACTAGTTTCAACTCTCCTGCCACTGGCAGGGTCATCAACAATTAGACCAGGCTGTCCGGAGCCACATCCAGCCTGGCCTTGAATGCATCCAGGGACGGGGTTCTGTGGGGCAGACCACAAAATCCTTGGGTCTTCTTTTCGCTAGAAAATTGCATGTTTTCACATAGAGGATGCGGTGACCCTTTTGCTGGGGTGATATCTTGAGGTCAGTGTAGCACATTCAGGTCAGATCAACCTGCCCTGGGGTGTACGTGTCTGCTGTGGGAATAGATTTCTGCACTTAAAGATATGTATGCTTCCCTTTGCCTTGCAGGGGAGCTCATCGCTGCCCACTCTGCAGAGCTGTTCCCTTCCCAGGTTTCCCTGGGCAGAAGAAAGAAGAGCTGCCACCAGGGAACCCCTTCCAGCTTAACCTACTTACTGGGTGCATCCCCTGCCTGCGCTGTTTGTTTGCTTGAGGCCATTTCCATGCACGGAGTAACTGGAGCTGAGCAAAATTCCGAATTTCTGCTCCCACGGGAAATTTCAGTGTTTCAGAGGTCGGTTTGCATCCCAAATCAGGCCAGTTCAACACAGCGAAATTCTGCTTGAACTCACTTGAAACACTTGGATTCTCCCCAGTGAAAAACTGGAATCTGGGGAAAGAAGGAGGGGGAGCAAGGGGGAACATTTGGCTTTTACTCACAGGAAATTTCCCTTTTAGAGAAACCGTATTTTTCACTCGTTCCAGTCCCAAACTGCTCCAGAGCTAATGCCAGGAATTCCATCATCTATTTATACTCCGTTCTGCTGTCTGGGTCTTTATTGTACCTGGTATTTGCAGTGCTTTGAGATCAGCTTGCAAGTAGTAACAAGAACATTCGCCGCGTGGAAGTATGGCCGAGGGAAGGCTTCCAGGAGCCCTTTGCTAACCTTCTGTTACCAACCTGCAGGGCTGTTCCTCGTCCCTTCCATCCTGCCAGCAAGGGCTTGGAGCCCTGTGGCTTTTTGAACACTGCAGCAGAAACAGTGTGGGCGGATTTTGGGGGGCTAAGTGCTGTTTCTGGTGAAAAAAGCAGAAACAGTGCGAATTTCTGTCAGTTTTGCCAAATGAGTTCAGTTAGAACTGTAAAAATAAGTCTCTTGAAGGATTTTGCTGCGAGATGTCTTTCTGCTCAGAGGTTTCCTTTCACTCTGTTATTTTTTTTTTTCATATAAAAACCAACTGAAATGTTTTCTCTGGGGCTGAGTGAAACTTTTCACTAGATCAGGAACTACAGAGATGTATGCACTTATCTTTCAGAACTGCCAGCAAACCAAAACACCTCTTGCACACCTCGTTGTAGCTGAAAGCATCTCAGGACACCCTGTTAAGATAGCAGCAGCTTGCAATTGGCTCCACTCCAAACAAATAATTCTTAACTGAAAGGCTTCTTTTTACGAAAGGAGCCATGAAAATGTTACTGCAGTGACTGTCTGTCAGAGCGTACGTTGGGGGACAAAACTGCCAAATGGTGGTTCTGAATCTCATCTCATTGGTACAGCTGCAATTACACGTAAAATCAGGTCTGTGGATTGCAGTTTTCTTGGTGTGAAGCTGATGTCAACATGAGACAGATCAGAGCTGGGCTGAGATGCAGCTGATGAGATGCAAGTATATGTGGTCATGTTTGCAACTCTACACTCCCTTTGCAGGCACAGAAAAGCATGTGTGACATTCAGTGATGTTTGGGGGACAACTCAACCACTCCTAATGTAGGACAAGGGGAAATAGTTTTAAACTAAGAGAGAGGAGACTTAGATTGGATGTTAGGAAGAAATTCTGCGCTCAGAAAGCAGTGAGGCACTGGAACTGCTGCCAGAGAGCTGTGGATGCTCCATCCGTGGAGGTGCTCAAGGTCGGACTGGATGGGACTGTGGGCAGCCTGGTCTGGCGTCCCAACTGAGGTCTCTGGTAACACTGCCATCTGACATAACGCTGGGTGCCTCACTCATCCCCCTGAAGCTGCAAGAGATGCAAGGTCTGGCAAAGCACAATTTACGGGAGCTCCTGATGGCTCTGCATTTCCAAAGATGCAGCACGGCAGTCCTGCTCAGATATTCAGGAGATTTCCCAGCATGGTGAGTCACTCTCATCACCTTACATAAGGCACATGGTGAGAGGAGGGATCGCTGTGCAGACTGTGTGGTGCTTTCTGAGCTCCCTGCCTCAGCTTTCAACCTTTTGCCACCTTCTGTAATCACTCCCATGACTTTTATGCTGACAAGTCACACCTCTTGCTCTGGGTAGCAGCACCAAGCCAAACTGCCTCTTCACAACAGCAGAGCTTGCTCACAGTGCACAAGGAAGCAGGAGATTTACACCAGCTGGATGACATAACCGTCCCAGATAAGAGGAATGCAACATGTCAGCAGTGTCCATGGCTTTATCTCTTCAGGAAAGACATTCAGGAGGAGAAAGATCTTTGTGTGGTTAATAGGAAAAATTGTTCTTACCCCCTAGCTTGCCTGGCCACGAGTGGTGCAGAGTGGCTAACGTTGTTTGAAAACAGCCTTGGTGTGGTTTATCTGGTATTAGACCACAGCTGGCATTGCTTTAAATCACACATTTCCCTTTCCCCATGATTTATCATCAACAGAGATGCATTATGTTTATACAGCTCCTTTCATCCTACGGATCTCATAGCATGCTGTATGGCATAACCCCAGGTAGGCAGGCTCATAAGGACATTGTGATGGATTTGTCCAGGGGGAGCCAGTCCGTGCCTACTCACCAATTATTTCCCAAAAAGCAATGGAAAGAAACACATCCATCCCATTTGTTTGCCCTGTTACAAAACACTTCCCAGAGGATGGGTTGAAAGAGCAGTGTGGCCCAAGGCAAGAAACTCATGAAAGCATAGTTTCTGTGAGGGGCCATATGTGCAGATGTTTTAGTGAACAAATTCAAATTGTATCTTGAGAGGAGGGCAATTCCATCTCCAGAGATGTCTGAGTGATGTGAGAATAAGACTGAACAGAGGCTTGATTTTAAAATCTTGTGTTTCAGTGAAAACTAGACTGAAAATCTGAGGTCATTAAATCTGGATACCTCATGCATAAATGTCTCTCTCTGCTATTTGCTGAACTCCATTAGGATCTGTGAAGACAATTAAACTCCATTAGGGTCTGTGAAGACAAATGGAGTCTTCTAGGGCATATCCCAACAGGATGCCAATGTCTACTTTAGAAGAAGGTATATTGTTGGACATTAAAAGGGGTTCAGGATGACTCCTCAGAAGTAAACATTCACATTGCAGATGTGTGAAGTTACTGATGATAAATCTCATTTGTCTGCACCTTGTAGTAGCACCTGTAATTTCAGGACATGGCAAAGCATCAAAACAAAAGACAGCAGACCTGTTTTCATCTTCACCAACTGTATTCTCTGTAACACTCCTTCCAGAGCGATGTAGAAGATCTGGCAGTCAGCACTGGGATCTTTCCTGCTTTGGATCCATAAGACAAGCCAGTAGAACAGGCCTGGTTAGACAATCCCTGTAAAAGAAGTCAGGAGGTTGCTCAGTTCTATTCCCAAGGACAGAAGATGGTATAGATATCAGCAATACAGAACCAATGGTTGAGACCTACCCAGAAATATTGGTAATTTGTCCACTGACATACAAGGAGTGGGCTGTAGGTGGGGTGAGAAACAATAATCTTTAAAACATGACTTTGCAGATTGAAATGAGCATTGTGAAATTACAGGCTGAGTGCAGGTTTCCTATTTAGCAAATTACAGAGAGGTTTCTAGGCTCTTCAGAATGACCCAGCCAGATTCAAAACTGAACAGACCAAAACCAAACATCATCCAGGCTAATCACAATCCTAGTCCGAAGAATAGAGCTCAGAATACATTCTCTGAGCATCTGAACCCCCGCATTTTGGACACACACAGAGCTTTTTCCCCCAAGATGCAGATGATCTTAGAGCCGTGCCCACAGCAGCTCTAAAGGCGCTTGCTCAGCCTTGTTTGCATGTCTGCATTCCAAAGCTAATGCACATTCCAGTCTGTACAAGGGACTCTGCCTCACCTTGGATGCACAAGGTCACCTCACCTTTGATCCCCTGGTTGCTGCAAGGCTACCCAAGGAGGGCTGAGGAATGACTCAGCAGCTCTGCCTGCTGAGTTCCTCTCTTTAACTGGATTTTTTGCTCTGGTGAAGCTGTTCTCAGAACGGCTGAAGCTCACATGCCTGATCTTGAAGAGAGAGCACAATTATTTAGCAGGTGTAAAGCCAGCTAACGCCAGTACAGTGCAGCTCAGGCATGCGGCAGGCAGGCTGACGTGTCAAATGATGACTGTTGTTGCCACGGGAATAACAACACAGAGGAGATCATGCAGCCTCATGGCAAACTGTGACTTCTTAGCGTGGCATCCATGGCACCCTTGTCAGAAACGGAGTGAGATTTTGAGACCCCGTGCACAGGATGCATCCAGGAGAGGTTTTCAGAGAACTCCATGAGTCTATTTGCTGCTGAACCCCAGCAGTGACCGACATTCCAGAGCTCAGGATCTATGTACCAAAATCTTGATATGGCCATGCAACAAGTGACAAATGGAAAGACAAATTGAGGGGAGGGCTTACGTTGCACACAGATCAGATACGTCAATCGCTTCTTGCTTCTCACAGTCCCTTATGGAAAGGGATCTGGCCAGCCTAAATGTCCTTTCCATCTCTACACTTTCCTCAGCTGAGAGTCTAAGCCACACTAGCAAAGCCCTACAGCTTTTCACATAACTTAGATGGGGAGGGGAGATGCACACAAGCCACATGCAACTCAATAGCCTCAGATGGGTCACACTAGAGGCTTTAGTAAAAAAAAGCCTAGAGTCTTGCTTGGTTTTCCTTCCTTCCTTCCGTATCATTGGCACTGACACACAATCCCTACCACTTGTAAAGTCACCCTGACCACCAGCACTGCCCCATCACACAGCTTTCTTTGCACACCTTTGGGACATGACTCTGAAGCCACCACAGCACCCCCAGCATTCTCCCTACATTAGTTCTCCCTTAATTGCAACTGTCATTAATCTCCACTAATTAGTACTGTTGGGAACTCTTGAGAAAGGCATTGACAAACACTGAGAAATTATGTTATGCCAAGAAGACTAAAATATCTTAGCTTTGCCTAGTTTATAATGTATCATATTATTCAACTTACAGCAGGACATAAAAATAGCTCCCAACAATATTATCACTTTGTTGTAAAGGGCTAAATTCAGCCCTGAGGGGCTGTAGAAATTAATGGAGTCTGGCCCAACATGTGGTTAATGAGGATAGTCTATTTCAAGCCCATAAGATACCACACTTCTGCCACTACAGATTGGCTGGGAATAATTCACCTCTTCAGAGACGCTGTATTCACTTCCAGCCCTGGCTATGTCTGCTCTAAATAGAGACAGCAAAAATAGACATCAAAAACAAAAACATTTCTTTCAAACTCCAAATGCCTCTGGCTCTGATTTTGATCTCACATGCAGTAGAAGCTCAAGTGAGTGGAGAGGTTTCTTTCTCATCTGTGCCAGTACAAATGAACTCAGCCCATTGCTTAAGAATGCAGAAAATGTTAACATCAGTTAAACAAGGCTAACCTTTACTTCTTCAGATCTCTTCCTATGGACAGCCTCTTGGCTTCCTTTGATTTCTGTAACTATCCAGTATCCAACATCTTCCTTCCCATACAGCCAACCCCAGCCCCTTATAGCCCTTTCTCAGGAACTCTAGAATCAAAGTTGTGTGGCATCACATTTCCAGTTCTGCATGACCCTGCTCTAATCTCTCAGAAGCACACAAGCCCATGTTAACCTACTCAGACCAGTAAGTCAGTGTTTGCTTGCAAATAGGATGCATTCCTGGAGCTTTCTCTGTAGCTCACTCTGTTTGCATCTCACTCCTAACCCCAGGATTCTGCAGGACTCCCGTCTGAACTTTGGCCTTTGAGTCTTTGCTGCTGTTTGTTTTGAAACAGCACAGCCACAGAGGCTCAAAATATAGCCCATACTTCTCCATTATGCCCTCTGTTTTCCACATTGAATACCTCCTGCAAAGAAGAATGCCCCACAGATCACTAAACAGGCTTATTATTTCTAATATAGTTTACCTGCATTGAAGATCTTGTGTATTCCTTCTTCCTCTTACAATTTACCTCAGCTGTTCTCAGTTGAAGAAGGATTTTACCTGAATATCTGAACACAGCCCAACGTGTTCCAAACACACCTTTTCTAGTGGACTAAATCGTGCCAGGGTTCATTTTATGGTCCTGAGGCCAACTAGCACAGTCTGGCTATCTGAAGGGACCCAACGCTGTTTATTTAACTAGTGTAGATCTATACTTTAAAACCTTCCTACCACCACACAGAAAATACACTTGGATCATTTTTTCTTCTGGACTATGGGTTTATGGGCAAATCTCTTTTTCCCAGAGAGGAAGAAATGTTCGCTACTTATGAGAACTCTGCTGAAGTGCAGCATATCCCATAGCATATTTCTTTCCCATAGGATAAGCTCATGGTTTCAATCACTCACAACCTTGCTCCCGAAACTTACTGACTTTCAGCCCAATAGCCAGAGATAGGAACTTGGGACTGTGGGTATGGATTGATAGAGACTGCAGCTATGCAGATTAGGACATTTCAAGGAAGATGCCTTCAGACCCAACCTGGCCCACACAGATGCGTCCCAGCAGAACCCTTTATTTTCCAGCAGGGATGATGGGGACAACAGCTAAAGTTGTTGTAAAGACTATGTTTGGTCTTTTATCTCCGCCTCCAAACATATTCCATTATTTACTTGGATCACAATGAAATAAAAAGCTGAGATGAGATGCTCATCTACTTAGACACTTGTTAACTTCCAAAAAAACCTGAGCTTTATCTCCTTATCTGCCTTTGCCAAACAATGTGGCCAAGGCCAGCAGCTGAACCTCATCTTTCACACTCCTCACTTGATTCAATCAGTCACATATTGGAGTTGATCATTACATATTCTAGTTAACTGCTTGTCTTTAATTCCTTGATGCAAAATATTCAGTGCATTAACAATTCCTTAATGGGAAGGAAAAGAGTGAAAGCTTCACCAGTACCACATCTTTCTTATCAGTTTTGGGGGTGTAAAGCCAGCAATAACTTAGCAAGGTGTCAATTCCACAATCAGCAGGAATAAATATTCTCTCCAGAATGAAACTATAATCTTTATCCTTCAGGTTGGGAACTGGGGAGAAGTTCTTTACAGAGAGAATGGTGAGGTGCTGGAACAGCTGCCCAGAGAGGCTGTGGATGCCCCTTCCATCCCTGGAGGTGTTCAAGGCCAGGTTGGATGGGGCCCTGGGCAGCCTGGGCTGGTATTAAATGGGGAGGTTGGTGGCCCTGCCTGTGGTGGGAGGGTTGGAGATTCATGGTCCTTGAGGTCCCTTCCAACCTGGGCCATTCCATGATTCTATGATGATCCTTTGTATACGGCCATTATACCTCATTCTGCATGGCCCATTGTGAAACAAAATTTTTCCAATGAATCATCTTTGTCGTCTTGTTTTTTAACACCATGACTTCTGAATCCCTAGAAGATGAACCCCGGCACTCTTCAGGAAGCTTTGACCCCACCTACTCAATCGCACAATTCAGGTAGAAGCCCATCTCCTCACTCATGGATCCTCTGCATTTCTTGGGACCCACCTCTCAAATAAAACTGCTGTCAGCACTGGTCTTCTTGCTTTCCTATCTGCTCATATCCATCACAACTGTCATTTGGAAGATACTGAGACTTTCCCTGGAATGAGCGTGTATCTCCAGCCTACAGTCTTAAACCTGCTGGAAGAAGTCCTAATTAATCACCAAATCCAAGAAGTTCAAGCTTGGAAAACTTTGATAATCAGCATCAGAATCTTCGTTATCAGTACTAAAAATCTCAAATTTAGGCTGGTGCCTGCACTGGGTGTAGCGTTCTGTGTTTATTTGGAAGCAGTGATAAAAATTAGATCTCACTTATAACAGCATAATTCTGGAAGCAGATATAGTTAGTCCCTACAGCTGTTTTCTCTGGTTGAGGGCATAGCTCGAGATTTACATGCCTGCAACAGGCTATGACCTTTCTCACACCCACCCCAATGCTTTGGCAGCACATGTATTTACAGCATAGTGTGTACAGTAAGCAGTCACACTGTAAAACAGTGAAGCAACACCCAAGCAAGCCATTGCCAATAGCAAAGAGCTGGCTAGCTAGAAGAGTGGTTAATGTTCTGAAATACTGAATGGTTAACAACACTTCAAGTGGCTGTTGAGAGAACGTTAGTATTTACTGAGAGATCAATTATTCGCTCATGATATTCTCTGTTTAATTTCCTTGTTGTCTATTTTCTCTATTACATATTTATAATCACTTTCTCGTAAGTTCTCCTCCATAATTATTCTCTATCTTCACCACATACCCTTTTGTGCCATATACATGGTGAATATTAATTTCTGTAGAGCAGAGAATTTTTTAATTAGTGCCACATTCTTTGGAAATAAATGCAATAACCATCAATTAAATGTATCAAATTGGGAAAAGTCATTAAAAAAGAATGGTAATCAAGTGCTGAGCTGAAATTCAGATGACAGCAATCGTGCTTCTGTTGTTCCAAGAAGTTGATTTAATCGACGCAAAGTCCACCAGTATTTGGTAAGAAAATCATTCTCACACCTCACCAGCTGCAATTACCAGCTCTGCACACGGGGCAATCAAACAGCATCTCTGCTGTGCTGGAAAAAGATGTGCAGAGGATGTGCTCCACATGATGTACTTCTTAAAAATCAGCAGAGAAGACATCCCAGACTTCACATGGCATCTCCGTTCCTCCTTATGAACACAATCAGGTACAGCAAACTGAAGCATTTGAAACATGTCACTGAAAATAGAGGCTCAGATTCTCTGGGGACTCTGAACTATTTATCTCTACAGGGGACAATCAGATGCTGCTGCTCTTTCTATCAGCATCTTCCAAGAAAAGATGCATGAGAGACTTCTCAGGTCTGCTAGGGAGTTTTTGTTTAATAAAAGTAGACAAGAAAGAAGGATGTGGTCACAGAGGTGTTAGAAGTAGGTTAAGAAAAGCAGTCTGCTGGGATGGACAGAGGCAGCATTTTAGATTTTGATTTCAAAGGAAAAGTGTAAGAAACTTGCAGCTCTGGAACTGGATATCATCCAAGTATTTCCTTCAGCCTGCTTAAGATTGAGCAGGATTGCTAAGATCACTAAGGATTGCTATATACTGTAGTTACACTCAACAACAACAAAAAAAGTATTTTAATGTGCATCCTGTCAATTGTAAGTATCTATTTGGCCCTTAGCAAGAAGAAGAAATAGTAACTTCCGCTGTAGGAAAGTCTCTTGTTCCAAAGGTTGGACTGTGTCCTAGAGCTATCCCATAGATCTGCCTTCCAGAACTGCAACTGTATGCACAAAACTCACATTAAATTAATTGATTGCTCCCTGAGCTTAATACTTCACTATCCCAGGACCTGTACATTACAATACAATACACTATATCATAATATATAGCAAATACCACTCAAGTCAGTTGGCACTAAGTAAGGACCAAAGAGAGCATAGGCATTAGAACCCAGAAAGAGGCACAAGGGATATGGCAGAAACCAGCAGCCAGCTGTGCAGAGTTTAACCTGTCTGTGATATTTCTGTGAGGGCTGCGAGCAGAAAATCCCAGCCCATTATCTCCAGAGAGGAAAGCAAGATCGTGAAGAGAGAAGGGTGAATTATTAAAGGATAGGCCAAGTATGACTGAGAGCTTATTAAAAAGGGAGGAGGATGGGCAAGTGGAGAAAGAGCTTGCTAGGCTGGTTTTATTAAAATCTAAGGCTGGATCCTCTGCAAATTAGCATAGCTCCATTGACTTGGGTTGACTGGTTGACTTTTTTGGCTTTATGGCAGTTTACCAGCTGACATTTTTGCCCATTAACTTGAAGCATCGCATGTTTTCCTTTGAGCTTCTTCTTTGTTTGTTCTGCCCCCTCCCCACTCTTTTTCTGCCAGAACTGACAAAATTCTTCAGCTGAAACATCTGAGGGATGACATCTCATCAAAGATGGACGTTTCCATGGAAATCTCTGTTTCAGATGAAATTTTTTGAGTCTTTCACAGATAAAATATAAATAACTGGTTGGACAAGTTTTCAATAAATCAAAACAGAAACTTCGCTGGAGAAGCTGAAATGTTGTTTGGGTTGCATTTTTCCTCTCTTTTCTCTAATAAACGCACAATGTCTGAAGAAAAGAAATGACCAAAAATGAAAACTTGCTGAAAACTTTCAAAAAGGGTATAAGACCATATTTTAAGCTGTTCTCCGACAGAAGCCCTCATTTATAGGCTAGGGGCAGGATGAGATGATGAAGAGTAAATGCAAGACAGAGCAGGGAGAGAAGGTGAGAGGTAAGCATCCTGACTTCCCTCTAGATTAGGGCCTTTTCTTTTCTCTCCAACTCTTTTCCTCACTCCTCCCTTCCCACTCACTGCAGCTATTGCCTCCAACCAAAATCTGCTGGAAAAAACCCAGCGCATGCTGTGCCTCCCCTGCACCAGCCGTTGCTGATCAAGAGATTCTCCAACACAACTCTAGAGGGTTTTTTCTCCCTCACTTTGAGCACTGATTTAATCATACAAATAGACTGACATTTAATCATACGGGGAAGCACATTCCAGGGGAGAAACTACTGCGAGTGTTTCCCACAGTATGACCCCAAGGAAGAATTGGCTAAGGAAGATGGTGCATTGAAAATGATTTTAGAAATGTAGAAATTTTAGAATGTATGCACTCTACATACAGTAATGGAGTCTGACCACAGTGGAAGCTGGGTACCTACAACCCTGAGAATCCCATTGGGAATCTCAGCCAAGGAATGCAAGCGAGTAGGAACACATTCAGGACTCAGGTCGTATTCTACCACCCTCACATCTGCTAAGTAATCACATGCCCCAGAACAGTGCTAGGGAACCACTCTTAGAGGTTTTTCCTAATATATGCAGTGCCAAGGCTGGGCTTTACAATACAAAGATAGTATTGGATACAGAGTGTGCAGTTAAGAATTTCCAGGATTTTACCTTACCACTTCTACTCAGAAAGCTCTCTGTAAGTGAAGTGTGCCAAGTGAATCAATCTCTGCTTCTGGAAATGCAGCACCAGCTTCCTTGGCACAGTTCGGAATAGCAAAAATGTAAGAAGCCTCCTACGACTGGGGAAGAGAGCTAGAGCTACCAGCTGCTCTGAACATTTGTAGAGAAATGCTTGGGGACTGGGCTGCAAATACACCAGTATATTCCACTTTCCAGGAGCCTTAAGTATGTTTGGCAATATTCTGGGAAGAGCAGCTGATGGTGTGAAACCTCAGTTGGGAGGTTGATTAGAACAGTGCATAATCCTGCACATGGATGAATATGGTCATGATATCTTACTGCTGTGCATAAGGTCCCATAAAGAATGTGTCACTTCAAGTTACTTTTCCCACATAAAGGATAAAAGACATGTTTAAATCAGTGCTTAGCTTTCGGCAGCACTTAGCTGCTGAGCGGTGTGGATATCCCAACTGATGGAGCTGAGGAAAAGGCGTGCAGGTTTGTCATTACTGCCAAAGTGGTTTTGCACAGGAAGGGCTAATGCAGAACAAGACAAGAACTGCTTATTCTGGGGGAGGCAATCTCCAGCTTTTTCTGTGAGCTTGTTAGGTGAGGTCAGCCAGACTAAAAAATAAAGGGGAAAAAAAGGTTTGTTAAACTACAAATGCAATAAAAACCAAAGAGATTGCATTAGGGAAGGTGTTATTCGGTGCATATGTGTGCGATGGGGTGCCAGAATTTGGATCTGAATAGTTTTGATTAACAAACTCGAGTTTGAATTGTTAGAGAACTGTTCATTTCGTTAAGCCATTATTCATGGCCTGCGACTGGTCATAAGTAATGTTCTGCATCTTGATGAGAGGATTGAAGCTTACACTGGAATGATGAATGCCTGACAGCAGATAATGAATAGTGTACTTCCCTCACAATTCATGAATGCTCTAAGGTTTCTAAATTGTAAGCTACCAGGCCAACTCACTGCACGAGTACATTGAAATAACATTCCCAAGAGCAGCAAAAATTTAGCCCTTTCTCTGTGGGGCAGAGTTTTATTTCTCTAAATCAAAGCAGTGTGGGTCAAGCAGGTGTCCTCGAGCTGTTTGTTGATTTTGTCTCAGGCCCAGGCAGCCAGTAAATAGCACACAACCTCTCAGCCTCCAACTCCTCGGGGAGAGAGTCAGGGAGGTCCTGGGGAGGTCAAAACCCAACTCTCTGCTGAAGTACTTTCACCCCCTGACCCAGGAACTTCCACATGTAGTTGGAGCTGCATGAATACTTGCGAATAGTAACCGCACAGACACATAAATGGCAGTCAATGGAAGCCAAGTAATTCATTTATCAATATATTGGCTAACAGACTGTCTTCATTATTTAACTATTCTGGTAAAAGTTAATGCATAAAGAACTTAAATGGTACACAGATCTTGCACAGGGCCTTCAGCCAAGGGGAAATTTCACTCAAAATGCCAGGCAGTTAGTTCAAAGTCTTCTCCTTATGCAAATAGAGCACAATATGCTTCTGGTGCACAGAACGTCCAGCCAGGCTGGATGACCAGCCAGGGGCAAAGCATTGCAAATGGTGTTTGATCCAACATCTTGCAATGCTGTTTTCCAGTTTTATCACAGTCTCTAAATACCAGTTTGGCTCGTAACCAGACATATACATCTCCCCACCTGAGTGCAATGCCAGCATGCAAAGAAAATGCTTTCGTTGCTGACCCACGGGAAACTGAAATATGGACAAGCTGTCATGTGAAGCTTGGAGAAAAACACCCGAGAGCATCAAGATGAACATCTGAAAAACAGTCACATGCAGAGTACTTCATCCATGATAGACAAGAAAAAATTGTTCGGCCTGAGATATTTGTACATCACGGTCTGATCTTCCAACCAAGCTAAAGAACCAATTAATTGAATTAGCATGGCATATCATTCTCCTAAGCAGTCAACACTCTGCAACTGTGTGAAGTCTGTTGCTGTGGCAGGCCTGCCTACGCATCTTCAGTTCATAACACCACAATCTACTTGCTTGCAATTACAACCATGGCTCTGCTAGCTGCAAATGACAGCAATGGCACTCATTAAGCTGGTGGCTTGGGACAGGCTTCAAGCAGGGAAATGCTTATGTGAGAATCTGAGTTCAGCAGTATCCTGCTGGGGCGGTGGTGGCTACAAAAAT